>NC_081412.1:596502481-597153481 GCF_030272615.1 Cryptomeria japonica | reverse complement strand
TTCACTTTACAAATCAATGGTTCTAATTGTCGGAGAGACCTTGCAAGACGATTAAAACGCTAGTGATCGTTAGATTTCACGTGAAGTTTTCACCGATATTATGTTTCCCGTCGTCACTTTTTACATGCACAAGCTCTTTTTACTTCTGCTATTATACCATTTTTAACGGTTCTTTTCCCTTTTTTGGGTCCCCGCCATTAATATTCTAGTTTTGCCGCTCGTCGTTGTACTATCTTTGTAGCACCGAATAAAACATTGCCATTACTTCGGAATACACACCAGTACTATTGGTAGCTATATTTCATTAATGAATCTGTACCCTTCGACAGCTCAAATTTGATTAGATAGGATATAAAGGTGCGAAGGCTAGAAGTATGAAGGCTAGAAGTATGAAGGATTTATCTGGCTAGCATGCTTTTTTAAAATGATGGAAAATAGATTTTTTTTACTAATTATATTTTAATAAAGTTGTCTATATCTTTTTCACTTGTTATTGTAGTTTGACTAGTTTGCAATTTTTTTATTTACATAGTTGGAAATAATAGTGGCAATGACAATTATTATAATTTTTAAGCTTTATAATATGTTTAATTTGTGACTTTCAAATTTGTATAAATTTATCATATAAACTACTAAAGAAGATTAATTTCAATTTATAAAATTAAAGATGATGGCAAATGAATATAGGATTTGGATCGAAGTATTTTTATATATGTTATGATTAAGTCCATACTATGACCAAGGCATAATATAAAAAATGTGATATATATGTATATTAGAAATGTATGAAATCTCTATCTCTTTATATCTCCCTCTATCTATACCATTCCCCTTCTCCTCTCTA
Organism: Cryptomeria japonica; assembly: GCF_030272615.1. Lineage (NCBI taxonomy): Eukaryota > Viridiplantae > Streptophyta > Pinopsida > Cupressales > Cupressaceae > Cryptomeria > Cryptomeria japonica. Next base: position 597,152,637 of record NC_081412.1, on the reverse strand, counting down.
TAAATCAGTCTCTTCTCTTATTCACTCCATCTCTCCTATATTTCTCTCCCTGTGTCCCTCTCACTCCTCTCTTTATCTGTTCCTATCCATATATTTCTCTACCTCTATTACACTCTCTCCCTCCCTACACACCTCCCTCCATACACATCTATCTCTTTATATCTCCCTCTCTCTATATCATTCCTCTCTCTCTCTCTCTCTCTCTCTCTCTCTCTCTCTCTCTCTCTCTCTCTCTCTCTCTCTCTACATATCTCCCTTTCTCTATCCATCCATCTATCTTCCTCTCCCCCCCTCCTTCCTATACCTCTATATCTAAATCTCTTTGCCTCTCTATCTCTATCTCTATATTTTCTTCTATCTCTACCTTTTATCTCTATCATATTATCTCTACATCTTTCTCTATCCCTATATCAATCTCTTTAGATCTACCTCTATGAATGTATAAGTTCCTATATCTATCTATATCTTTTTATAGATACCCTCTCTCATTATATCCCTCTCTCTCCCTCTTTATATATTTATCTATTATATCTCTATCTATCCCTATCTCCTCTATTCTTGTTTATTTATCCCTTTTCGCCTCCATCCCCTCCCCATCTCTCCTCTCACTCAAACCCCTTTCTAAATAGACCAAAAATATCCTTAATTGACCTTCCACACTTTTTCGGCCTACCCATTGCACATCAAAATGTGATTGCTAGTAGATAATATTTCAAACATATTATGACTGACTTCATTTTTCTAGATTTAAAAAAATTCAGAATGAGTAGATTTTTCTAGTCTTATAGAGTGGATATAAAAGTTGTTGTTTTGTTATGGAACAGTCGTTTTCATGAGTTAGAAAAGACTGAAATTATCAAACCTTTTCCACACTCCCTCACACATTTACACAGTTTGAAATGAAATAGAAAATGTCTTGTCTTCTTTTAATTATTTTCTATGCGTATGCAATAAGCTAGCGGTGTTGTTGCGAATTCATTGAATTGGTTTTGAAATCCTTCTCACTATCACACGACAAAAATTAATTGGACATAAAGATTTCTCTACCCACTTTTTCCATGCTCCTGCGATACCCTCATGTCCCTATCTTCTTTAAAGATTCATTGAATTATTTTTACAAATCCTAACGTGTGGAATAACCTAATTACTTTTCTAGTCAGCCATGCATTTATACAAAGATTCTTATACAAAATCATGCCGTGTAGACTTAAATTATGAAGCCTTCTCCGCGCTCCTGCGATGCCCAAGAACTTTCCACTCCCTTTGTATGGGAAGCGTATCAGTATTATAATTAATTTCATTCATCTATAGATTTTAAACAGTACATCAGATTTTTAACTTTTTTTGGTTGTTTCTGTATGTGACTTAACTGTTTATAGCTATTATTTTGGCTTCTAGGTAGTAACGATGTATGTTGTGGGATCCTTATGCAAAAAAGTACACTTTTCAAAGTGTTGCCTAATACATGCTTAAAGATGCCTCAATAACCATGCACTTAAAATCACCAATATTTAGGTACCAATGAAAGTGCACAAATGGGCCAATTATGGTCCAAAAAATCTAAAAAATGAGTGACTATTGATACATCTAAAATTTATTAATTAACTTTTAGTTATTTAGTTTTTGGTTTTTAAAAGTTAGTAATTGGAGGGTTGGGTGAACAAGAAGTGAACAGTTATTGGAACATGAATGATAGCTAGTGCTCTTCCCCTACTACATAGAGAGCAGTTTAAGATGTTTTTTTTAAAACAAAATTAATATTTTGTCTTAAACATTTACATTTACATTATAATTTTAATTATCTTAAATAAAAAATTTAAACTATTTTTAATTGTCTTAACAAAAGAAACATTCATTTCCCAATAGGCGGGAAGGGGCAGAGGAATGGAAGGAAGTGAATTTTCCTATTTGAGGGCTCCTTCAGAGAGCGGCAAGAATTGTTGCATAAGTATGTAGTTTGACTGCATTTCTATCAATCTGTAAATGCCATTCTCATACTTAATAATCCTTTTGGATAAGCTATATTGTCTCAGCCTTTTTCTCCATCAATTAAAAGAGAGGATGGGGGCGGGGTCAATAATCTGGAATGTGGAATGGATAAGACTGGGAGGAGGTGGTGCCAACAGTGAGTCAACTGAGAATCAATGAGAGAGGCCAGTTTGTGAAGGAAGGGATAGTAATGTTGTAGGTCTCGAGCATGCAATTAACCATCTAGTATGGTTTGTCTCTAAGCTCTGTATTTTAACCTATGTCTTGATATTTATTGGTGAAATTGTTGTAATTTAACCTATCAATTTTACTTGTTTCATTTTTCCTCTTACAAGAATTGTGATTCCCTAGGTAATATTGGAGGTTTGAATATATTTGTTTCAGAGTTTGGGCGCGGGTACTAATTTTACCCTAACTATGACTCTGCAGAAACATCTCTGTAAATCTCACGATTTTTTTTTCTTTAAGTTTTGATTGGTAAATTTCCCACTGCTTTATTTATGTTTTGGGAATTTCTACCAATGGCTAGCATATAGAATCATTTAAGCATTGCCCCATCGGACATTTCCAGCATGGTCGTGCCTTTGGCTATACCTTGCAACCTTTGTTCACCACCAATAATTGAACTGGGTATTTTATAATATTATATGCTTTGTTAATTGATGCAAGAAGCCCTCTTGTCTACTACTGAAGCAAAAGAAAACACTCCCTCCTGCCTTAATTACAAATATGGCCTTCAATGGCCTCTATCACACTCAGTGCTACTCTTGGGCCTATGCTTTCTCAATCGATGCCTCTCTGTAACTTACGCTTCGCAGCCCCTTTTGTATTCACATGCTCTGCCTTTTTGTATCAGAGTTGTAGCCCCTTGTATTTCCTTGCTCTAATTTTCACGCTTTATATAGTTGTCAATGTCTAGTCATTGCCTATGTTTGGTTTTCCCCAAAGGACCGATACTCTTCCCATTCCCCATTCAACTGAATGTCTCTCTCTTTTTTTTATTCTCCTTATTTGATACTTAATCATTTGAAATCTATAAGATGATTATGACATGCCTCTTCACCTTACGTCGATACCTTCATTCATGGTTGGTAATTGACAAGAAAAGTTTGAATGGTGGTCTTTAGAGTTAAACATCGGTCATTACGAATTCATATCTATTTTTGAAGCTCCTAGTTTAAAGGTTGCATATCTTATGATCATGACAAGTTAGTTTAAAGGGGTTCGATCGAACCTCTTAAAATATTAATAAAAAATTACTTTCAATCGAACTCGCTTGACGTCAATCATACAATCGTACGAGGGTGTTTGATCAAACCCTCAAGGATAGTTCAATCGAACACCCCTTGTTTGATCGAAAAAGCTTCACCATTTTTTTTTCCCTCACATTTTTCTTTCATGGATGAAAGTGTCACCCACTAAATTATGAGATCACCCAACCCATCTCTTAATAATGGTTTTTTTATATTATTCCTCCTATTATATTCGAACTTTTTAGACTTCTTATCCCCCCCTAACATACGACCCTCGATATCTATGATGAGCTAAAGCATATAATCTCTAGTTTTGGCTTTTTGTATTCAAGGGACCTCTCTCTACTATTCTATTATCGACCATGCATAGAAACAAATCCATTTGGGTAAAAAGATTGACTGCCATCCTGACCTTGACTTTGAAAAACGCTTTGTCTCAATCAGTCAAAGGGTTTTCTACTAACTGAAATATTATTAGAGAATGTTGAAACTTGTAGACCTTGATTCAAGATATCCTTGAATATCAAATCAGACTTGGTTTACATTTTTCCTCTGATAGATAAAGACGTATTGTACCCTCGCCGCACATCAAAAAATCTCCCGCTCGAGCCAAAATTTTGAAAATGGTCCATTGGGGGCCATGCTAATTTTGCAGACCTCATATTCGATTATTGTATTGTTTTCTACTATTAAAATTGATATTTTATATATATTTCATTTTTTCTTCATGAAGAAATCAAGATAGCTTGTTACATAATTTTTATTCTCTTCTTATATCATTTTATAATAAAATTAATTTATTTTTGCTTTTGTAACCAATTCCAAATAGTTGCCTTGGGAGCCAATAAGAGTTTATCAAGGAATCGGTTTTTAATTTTATGTTTATACAATCTACAAATGTCGAGATAAAATAGATTTTTTAATCTCACTTCATGTAAAATAGAGATAAAAAAATTAAATATTATATTAAAGAAAGAAAATGAGTCTATTGTGAAATACTTTTTTATCTATTATAATGAGCTTAAGAAAATTAAAAGGAAAGAAAAATCAATGTATTTATTTACATTTGAATTATCTTAATTGTTTGTAATTATTTTTACATGAACGATTTCTTATTTTTTCGCACACCTTACTTGAAATCAAATTAACCCTTTGTAAGACTTTGATTTGTATGAAAGTTTTCATTAAATAAATCAATTTAATAAAAAATAAAAAATAATTTATGTTGAATCGTAAAGTTGTTTTAAACTCGTGAGAGGGTTAGAATGCCATAATTTGAAGATAAAAACTAAAATAAAATTATTTTCCAAATCTTAAGGTTATGATTAATTTTAAGGATATAGTTAGCATTAGAATTATAATTAGGATAAGGGTGAAGTTTATGGTTAGAATTAGAGGTATAGTTGGAGTTAGATTTTGGGATAGAAAAGGATTAGCTATAGATTACAATTATAGTTAGCATTAGGGAACGCTTTGGGATTGAGATAGATCTATGGTAAATTCTACGAGAGGAAAAGTGAACTTGGAGGGAAATAGATGTTGGAGATGAGATGTCTAGCATTTATACTATGATAAAAAAATTTAAAACTTCAAAAAAGAACTTAGAGAAAAGTGCATTCTTTGGAAAAGTATGTCAAGGATGAGAAACCTAACAGGGTTAGGCAAAGATGAGAAATTCAAACATTCATAAAAAAATTAGTGTTAAAAAGTGGTGTTTAAGTGAAAAGAATGCTAGGGATGACAAGTTAGACATACATGTCACAATCAAAAAATTCAAATCCTAGAAGGGGTTGAGAGGGGAAGATTTAACTTGGAGGGAAAGACATTCCAATTGGATTGCAAGTTTAATAGGCATGTTGAGATGAGGAATGTTGGAACACTTAAAAAATGACGTAGAAGGGAAAAGTAGAGTTGCAGTGAAAGGCATGCAAAACCAACATGTGAAATTAGACCATTTTGAATTGATTTACATTCATTTGTACATTTAGATTTTTATATTTTAAAATCAATTCATTTACATTACAAAAAGTATCACTAATAAATTCATTTTCTACATTACGTGATTTTGTACCCTCCAATACATTATTCAAAGTATATATTACTAACAGTGTAAGCATTGCACCTCATTCAGGTGAAAGTGCTAGTCGTTTCTTGTTTGACCTATGAAGTTTGGTGTTCATTATGTACATTTCCTTTCATAATCACCATGTGAAGTGACTCATGACTTGGCAGTTTGTGGCTTACTCATTTTTATGACCATCTATCTAGTAGATATTTTATGACCAAGATCCTATCTATCTATATATCTCTAGATACAAAAAAAATGGATTTGAATCCAATTTAAATCAGAAATAGCTATCTAGTTTCTAGGATGCACGAATGCATAAATGCACCATAGTTTATGCATTCGTGCATCCTAAGGGCCGGATAGCCATTTGCTCGAAAATACATGTTAGCAGGGAATTATTTATTTTTCAATTTTATTTTCAATCTAATCTATAATATTTTAAATTAATTGTCTCTTAATCTATCTAAAATATATAAGATTCGAGACTTAAATTCAACAAAACTAAAATAAATGTGACAATTCATTTTTTTAAATACCTTTTATTTCCAATATAGTCAATCAATAATTAATTCTCATTTTTATTTTCTATTCTATTCAATTTTATATTATTGTCCATTTTTATTTGACTTCTAAAGTTTAGTGCCAAAAAATTTTGAAGTGGAGACATTGAAGAACTCTCACCTCACTGGTACATTTCCTTTAGTCTTTAATCCTTCCATGAGGATGTGTAATTGATGATGTCAAGATTGTGCTTTAGACAGCTTTGACAAAATGAATACTTGTAAATCTTTAACTATCAACAAAGAAATATCATATACAAACACATGATTTGTGACCCTACACAACCTATCCATTTTTGTTTGACCCATAAAATTTAGTGCCAACAAGTCTAAAGTGGAAATATCAAAGAACCCTTAACTCATGGGTGGATTTCCGTGTCTTTAATCTTTTCATGAAGATGTGTAAATGATGATGTGAATATTATGTTTTAGATGAATTTGACAAAATGGATACTTCTAAATTATAAAATATCAATAGACAAATATCAATATATAAACACATGATTTGTGACCCAACACAATTTGTCCATTTCTATTTGACCCATAAAATTTAGTAGGGGAGAGGAGCCAGAACCTGCACACCCTAACTTCGGGGGTCCACATGGAATGCCACGTGGACCCAGAGACCAACTTTGACCTCCTGCCATGTCGACCGTCGAGTTTTCTACCCCAAAATGTGATCTTGATCGCCAACTCATCTTGATACCATGTGTACCATATGCATTCGTGGGAGTGGTTGATATTATGCCTATTCGGTGCATCGACCCCAACATGATTGGGCCCACCCCATTAACCATTTAGAATATCCATCAACTTTGAACAGGGTTGCTACATGGCATTCTTCTACATGGCCACCCAATCCACCAACCTCTCTGTCCAACCATCCTGACACCACTTCGAAATTTTCCTTGTAGCTGCATTTACTACAAGTCACCTCACCCTTACTACACCTAGATCTTTGCTCTTTTCATGCATGACAACATTCAATGCGCCCAACCCTTCTCATTTCACTACTTGGCGAAGTTGGTGTGTTTTTCGCGCTCTTTGCAATCATCATTTTGTTTCGCACCACATCCTGTTCACGATAGCATTGAAGGAATTTGGGATTGAGCCAAAACGTGTGCACCCTATGCCAGGTACAAGGACTAGTTTTCTCGTCGCTTTACCTGGTTTCTCATTTTGCTTGGGCTTTCGATTTTTCAATGTTTCCTTTGTACTTCAATGTTATGTGGTTTTTGCAAGTTTCAATGGTGCCGAGGACAGGATGACATCGGTATGGGGCTCAAAGTCGTTGTTCGTCTTCAACCTAGGTGAGGTTTTCTCCTCACTAAGGCCTACCGATTCGATTCACTTTTTTTTTGGCATTTTCCCTTCCTCTTTTATGATTTTTTGACACTGTTTTATATCATCCATTACTTTGTTTGCATGTTCGGCTATGTTTCAAAAATTCTTTGTGTTTTTGAACACTAAATGATGTGTTCATGAACACAAATACATGCAAAAGGGAATCATAATCCTCTGTTCAATCTCTACTGTGTTTTTAAAGGTGACCTTTCCAAACAAAAGGTTTTCATTTCGTGCATCACTGTTGAAATTGGTTGCATGTATTAGATTTCGACTAGCACATTGCTAAAAAATGGTTATAAATTTGAATTTCGAGCATTACTGTTAATGGGTTTAACATTTCACTGTTGATGTTTGAGGGTTTCAATGGTTTTGATGTTTTAATGGTTTGAATGCTTTCACTACTCGAATGGTTTCAAACCCTTTCAATCATTTGCAAAGTTTTGTTTAGTGGTTTCATGGCATTCAGTTTCAAAAAATTGTCGAGGGTTTAAAGGATTTCAGTTTCCAGCATCACTATTAATGGGTTTTTTAAATTCACATTTAGTGTTTTAGGGTTTCACTTCAATGGTTTCAATCCCTTTCAATGGTTTGCAAATTTCAATGGTTGGGGGTTTCAAATTAACTCTGCATTTTTTTTTTAAGCAAATGTACAATTGTTCAAGTTTTGTTTCCTCATATTCATACATTCTTCGTTTCCATTTTGAGCATCACATTTCCTTTCTAGTTTAAGAGTTTTCTATTTCTACTACATTGTTTGAGGGTTGAAAGGGTGCAATGGTTTCAAACCCTTTCAATGTTACTTGTTTAGGTTCATTGAATGAACTTGTTCATTTGTTTGCTAATTAGTTGCTAGGTTACTTAATGTATTGTTAACTCAATGAAACCCCAATTTCATTTATTGTGTTAAAAATGTAATAATAAATACTTGGTTTCATTGGTGAACATGTTCCTTTCTAGATTTAATATATACTTTACATGTTTCTTGCCTACTTGCGCACTTCCATAGTTGCCATGTTTATTTATAAATAGTTGTCATGTTCCTTTATAAATAGTTCCCATGTTTCTTAATACTCGTGAACATCCATACTTACATACTTTCCATGTTTCTTAGAAAATAGTTGTCATGTTTCTTTTATAAATATTAAACTGTTAAACTGAATACATTAACTATGAAATGCAAATCCTTAAACCCTCAAACATTAATAGTGACATTGAAACCTTTCAACCAAAGTTTGACATATCATGCATCTATGTATGGGTATGTATATGCATATATGTGTGTAAATGTATATACTTATATGTATGTACATGTATATACTTATATGTATGTACATGTATATACTTATATGTATGTACAAGTCTCTATGTACATGTATGTTTTTACATGACTTACAACTGAAAATGCAACCCTTCAACCCAAGTTTGATATATCATGCGAATATGTATGGACATGTATATGCATATATGTATGGACATGTGTATGCATATATGTATGGACACATATATACATAAATGTATGTACATGTATAAGGAGATATGTATGCACATGTCTCTATGTACATGTATGTTTCTACATGACTTTCGATTGGAAATGAAGCCCTTCAACCCAAGTTTGACATATCATGCATTTATGTATGGACATGTATATGCATATATATGGTATATATGTATGTACATGTATATACATATATGTATGTACATGTAAGTTTCTACATGAATTACAACTTGAAATTTAAACCTTCAATATACGGATATGTCTATTTATGTATATTTCTACATATATATACATATATGTATGTGCATGTATACACATTTATGTGTACATGTATATACATATATGTTGTTAGGGTTTCAAGCAGATCTGAAGCAAATATGAACTAACAATTATATGCAGATTTAAATACAAAAGATAAAGAAATAAAACAGGACACAGATAACACATAGATTTAACGTGGTTCACCCAGAATGGGTTACATCCACCATACACACCCGTCCAATCTTTCTTATTATCCAGCAAAAATAGTACATCAACCTTACAATGCCTTAAGCATCCTAGCCGCTTATAACATTCGTTTTTAGGGCAACAAACAAAGTCGACCTTTTTTAGGGTTTTATTACAATGTTAGTTTTCATCAACAAAAAAACGGCAAAATTTTTTTTCTCGGGGGCTGCCGCCCCTGAACCCCTGCCTGGGGCCCGACCCGGCCCGACCCCAGACCCCGACAAAGATACGTGCTGAGTGTACAGTACTTTGCTGATCAGTCACCACATTTCAACAATCTCCCACTTGGAGACTGATTAGGCTCCACACCGAACAATCTCCCACTTGGAGACTGATACTACACGACACCATTGTACATGCAACATCCGCTGGATAAAACACTAGGACTTGACTGGTATAAATTCTACAATTATCAATCAAGAAGACCAATAGAAACTGATGAAGAAATCAACTTCTCTTGTGGAACTGCCTTTGTGAACATATCGGTAGGATTCTCACTTGTGTGAATCTTCTCAAGCCGTAATTGACCCTCCTCCAAAATAGTCCAGATGAAGTGGTACCTGAGCTGAATGTGCTTTGTCCTTGAATGAAAAGTAGAGTTCTTCGCAAGATGAATGGCACTCTGGCTATCAGTATACAATGGGCTATCCTCTTGTGTCCGACCCAATTCCTTCAAAAAACATTGCAACCAAATCATCTCTTTGCTGGCTTCTGTAGCAGCAACATACTCAGCTTCAGTGGTTGAAAGTGCAACAACCTTTTGCAGCCTAGAAATCCAACTGACTGTAGTTCCCCCTAAAGTAAAAACATACCCTGTAGTACTCCTCCATGAATTAATATCACCCGCCAGATCAGAGTCAACAAATCCACTTAGAGTAGCATTAGATCCTTTGAAACATAATGCCTTCATAGTAGTTCCTTTCAAATACCAAAGAATCCATTTCACAGCATTCCAATGTTCCATACCCGGATTACTCATAAACCTGCTCACAACTCCCACTGCATGTGCAATATCTGGCCTTGTGCATACCATTGCATACATCAAACTGCCAATAGCTGATGAATACAGGATGTTAGACATTTTATTAACCTCTTCCTGTGCCTTTGGGCACATCTCCTTAGTCAATTTGAAATGACTAGCCAAAGGTGTACTAACTGCTTTTGCATCCTGCATGTTAAATCTTTTCAACACCTTCTTTATATACTCACTTTGGAACAAATTCAAGGTTCTATTTTTCTTGTCCAGTGTAATCCTCATACCGAGAATTTGCTTAGCTGCACCCAAATCCTTCATAGAAAATGACCTGGCTAATTTCTATTTAAGATCATTTATATGTTGCATGTTAGACCCAGCAACAAGCATGTCATCAACATAAAGCAATAGGATAATATAACTGCCATTATCAAATCTCTTAAAATATACACAATGATCAGAATGACATCTATGATAACCGTGTTTAGCCATGAAACTATCAAATTTTAAATACCATTGTCGGGGTGCTTTCTTTAGGCCATACAAACTTTTCTTCAACCTGCACACCAAGTTCTCCTTACCTTTGACCTCATATCCCTGTGGTTGCAACATGTAAATTTCCTCCTCCAAATCTCCATGGAGAAAAGCTGTTTTAACATCTAATTGTTCAAGATGTAAATCATCTACAGCCACAAGACTAAGTATAGTTCTAATTGAAGTCATTTTTACAACTGGAGAAAATATTTCATCATAATCTATACCCTTTTTCTGTGCAAAACCTTTTACCACAAGTCTGGCCTTATATCTTTTCTGACCTTCTTCCTCCTCCTTCAACCGATAAACCCATTTGTTAGGCAAGGCTCTTTTTTCTGCAGGTAAAGGGACTAAGTCCCAAGTCTTATTTTTCATCAAGGAGTCCATCTCCTCTTTCATGCCTAGCTGCCACTGTTGTTTGGCATCCACCTGCATTGCTTCTTCATATTCTTCTGGTTCACCAGAATCCGTTAATAAAATAGAATACAAAGAAGGAGAAATTTTTTTAGGGGGTCTACTTGTCCTCGTAGAACGTCTAACACTTGCAAGAGTTTGTGGGACAATCTATTGTTGCTGAGCATCAGGTACCTGTGGCATTTCATTTTCAGGAATCTCATCCAACACCACATATTCTTGTTTGTCCTGCTCATGCTTCTTTTCCTGCATCTGTTCTTTATACATAACCTTCTCATTGAATATAACATCTCTACTTCTAATTATTTTCTTATTTTCAAAATCCCATAACTGATAGCCATATTCATCTATCCCATATCCAATGAATGTACATTTATGAGATTTAGCATCAAGCTTGGTTTTGTTTTCTTTATCAACATGGACAAAAGCTTTGCAACCAAAATTTTTTAGAAAAGAATAATTTACCTTTTTACCAGTCCATGCCTCCTCTGGAATACCACCATCCAAAGGGGTTGAAGGTCCTCTATTTATCAAATAGACAACAGTATGTACAACATCTGCCCAAAAATGTAAGGGCAATCCAACATGCAATCTCATGCTCCTCGCACGTTCCATGATGGTCCTATTCATTCTCTTTGACACACCATTTTCCTGTGGAGTTCCTGGAACTGTCTTCTGCTTTCGAATCCCATTTAAGGAATAGTAATCTTCAAATGCTTTGCTGCAATACTCACCTCCATTATCCGATCTGAGACACTTCAACTTTTTTCCTGTCTCATTCTCAACCAAAGCTTTCCATTTCTTAAAAGTTTCAAAAACATTTGATTTTTGTTTTAGGAAATATAGCCATGTTTTTCTGGTTGAGTCATTAATAAAAATAACATAATAACAAGAGCCACCAAGAGATGATACCTGAGCCGGTCCCCATACATCTGAATGTACAAGTTCTAACTTCTCAATCTTCTTCTCTTTCCCAACCTTGAGAAATCTGACTCTTTTCTGTTTACCATAAACACAGTTTTCACAGAACTCTAAATCAATCTTCTTTAGTCTTGGCAATAGATTTTTGGAGTGAAGGATTTTCATCCCTTTCTCACTCATGTACCCAAGCCTATGGTGCCACATTATCGAATCTGTTCTTGCAACATTTATTGTTGTTGTCCCTGCAGTAACTTTATCTGTAGCAGCTAAGGTAGAGTAAGTGTTACCAGTACATAGATATAATGTGCCTACCTTCACACCTTTAGCTACTACTAATGATCCTTTAGTGACCTTCCACATACTGTCTGAGAAGGTAACTATGCAACCTTCACTACCTAGTTGCCCTACAAAAATTAAATTTCTTCTTAAATTAGGAACATGTCTTACCTCCTGCAGAAACCAGTCATTACCATTCTGCAACTTGATCTTTATCTTTCCTTTTCCAACAATTTGACAGGGCCCATCATCACCCAAATATACCTGTCCAAAATCACCTTGAACATAATCTAGAAAATATTTTGTATGGGGTGTAGCATGAAATGAAGCCCCAGAATCTATTACCCAGGAATCATTAACATTATCCAAACATAAGATTAAAGCATCTTGTAAAGTATTACTTGCAATATTAGCTTCCTTACTGTCATTTTCATTTTTGTCTCCTTCTTTGTTTTTCCGAGACCAGCAGTCTTTCTTTAGATGACCAGGCTTTCCGTAGTACCAACAATCTTTCTTTCCTCTAGATTGAGAGCGTCCTTTCTTTGACTTCCGTTGTGACTTCTCATTCCCAGGGACTTTTCCTCTTTCCTTTGATCTTCCTCTGTTCTCCACATTTAAAACACTACTCGATGATGTTGGAGTCTCACCTGTGCTTTTCCTTCGCATTTCCTCGCTTAGGATAACACCAACAATATCATCAAATACCAAAGTATTTTTACCAGAGACAGAGTTACTTATAGCCATAACCAAGCTATTCCAGCTTTCTGGCAAAGAACATAAAATCAAGAGAGCCCTAACCTCTTCTGCAAAGGTAATTTTTACTGAAGACAATTGATTGGTAATTGTATTAAATTCATTTAAGTGCTCCGCTACAGATCCTCCCTCACTCATTTTCAAATTAAACAAACACTTCATAAGAAATACCTTATTCGAAGCCGAGGGTTTCTCATACAGCTTAGCCAATGTTGCCATCAAATCTACAGTCGTTTTTGCTTCTGTTATATTGAATGCTACAGACGACGCAAGGCACAATCGAATGGATCCCAGTGCCTTTCTATCTAAAATGTCCCACTCTTCATCTGATATTGTGGTCGGTTTCTTTGTCTTTCCTTCCAATGGCCGCCACAAATCCTTTTGATACAGGTAATCCTCCATCTGCATTTTCCATAACTGATAATTCTGGCCGTTAAACTTTTCGACCTTGAATTTGGAATCCTCCATTGCTCCCACTCAAATCTGAAAGTCCTGCCAATTTACAGAAAACCTCGCTCTGATACCAATTGTTAGGGTTTCAAGCAGATCTGAAGCAAATATGAACTAACAATTATATGAAGATTTAAATACAAAAGATAAAGAAATAAAACATGACACAGATAACATAGAGATTTAACGTGGTTCACCCAGAATGGGTTACGTCCACCATACATAGCCGTCCAATCTTTCTTATTATCCAGCAAAAACAGTACATCAACCTTACAATGCCTTAAGCATCCCAGCCGCTTATAACATGCATTTTTAGGGCAACAAACAAAGTCAGCCTTTTTTAGGGTTTTATTACAATGTCGTTTTTCATCAACAAAAAAATGGCAAATTTTTTTTTCTCGGGGGCTGCCGCCCCCGAACCCTTGCTAATCAGTCACCACATTTCAACATATGTATGTACATGTATTTCCATATATGTATATACATTTATTTCACTATATGTATGTACATTTAGAGATGTACATGCTTGTGTATAGATGTATGTATCTAGATCTCTACATGTGCATATATGTATGTGCATAGGGGGGAGGAGCTAGAAGCAGCGCACCCTAGCTTTGAGGTAACACATTTCAAGCTACATGGACCTCCTCACCAATTTTGACTACTGGCCAACTAGTCCACTGATTTTGCTACACCAAATCAAAAAAATTGTATGTGTACATATATCAGGGGGGCAAGAACTTGTAGAAATCATAACATTGATCTCCCATAAAGTCCTTGTGTGCTATCCAATCCATTCACATGTATTGTGATGATTGTGCGAAGTTGTCAACAATTGTAACAAGATCCCACAGAGCTTGCACAAATTGAACAAGTACCATGATAGATTGAACAATTAAGTACAACTCGCACAATCAACCATGTAGTGCATTCAAAAAACCTTCTTTGTCTTGTTATTACAATTCTCACAGTCCTAAAAAATGAGGACATGTCATCGTTTGAAAACTTTGAAGTCTTGAATTATGTTGTAAAGGAACATTCAAATTGAATGATCTGTGCATCACAATTCAAAAGTATTAAGGTCTTCAAATGGCTGTGTGTTCTCATTGGAGTGGATAATGGACATCAATCCTTGTAAGTTAAAAACCATGTGTTTGAGGCAGGCATATTGAATGTTGTTGTAGTTGATACACAAGAGGACTTACCTACATGGAAAGTGAGGTGACGTGTAGTTAATGCCACTACAAGGATACTTTGAAAGTGGTGGGGGGAGCTTTGGATAGAGAGGCTGGTGGAATGGGTGGCCATTTACAAGAATGCCACATGACAACCCCATTTGAAACAAACATATATTCTAAATGGTTAACGAGGTGGGCCCAACCATGTTTTGATTGATGCATCAAATTGGCATAATATCGACCACTCCCACTAATGGGTATAGTACATGTGTCATTGTGTCGAGTCAACACCCTAGATTTTGATTTAGGGTAGCCATCTCAAATGTGAAAATAAGATTAGTGCAAAGCAATGAAACCTTCATTCGTTCAAATTGATGAAAACTACAACATGTAGTTGTTCACACATTTTATCAATCATCCCATTACATGTGAATTGCAACATACAAAACATACAAAATGCACATAATTGGAAACAAAAAAAAAACCTAGATTTGTTGACAAATTGCTCAATCATCCCATTACCTGTAAATTAGAAATTCATATTAAAAGATGGCAGAATCCATGTCGAATCAATGTCTTCATTATATATATTTGCAGTTCTTATGTGTAACTGTAAATCAGAAAGCTAAAAAATTGTATGGCATGTCTTTGTAGAAGTCACTTGAAATAATGAGGCAAATAAGTTCTTGGACTTGTTCTTGATGCCCCCGATGCTACAATGGGTACCATGTTCTTGTCACCTTTAGTTGATTCACTCAAACTCGGTTCACTTAGCATTGGGTTGCAATATCCAAGGCTGGCACCATATGTTGGTACCCCTACAATATAGTTTGAAGGACCATAAAAGGTAGGGGATGGGAAAGTAGGTGAACAATTCATCCCTGTTGGAAAGTTTGACAAGATTGTGTTCAATTGATCATGCATTATGGGATGTTGTTTAGGCAAAGGCATGGATGGACTAGATTCACTATTTAGCATCCTCTTTCTTGCCAAAATAGCCCTCTTCTCCTCAATTTCCATTTCTTCAAGCTCATGTTCCATCCTTGCCTTCTCTCGCTATTGTCTTTCATCATTTTCCTTCTCTAGTTCTTTCAGCATCTCCTTTTCCTTACGCTAAATTGCCTTCTCCTTTTCCTCATGTGCCTTCTTTTCCTTTGCCAATAAACTTGCTGCCTTGTTTGCTTGATCTTCTCTTTCTTTCTTTCTTTTGTCTCCAAGGCAGATATCTTCTTCGTCTCTTGCACCATCAAAGCTTCAATGAACTCATCAAAAGTCAACATTTGCACTTTCCTTGGTCAAGTGGATGCCATTACCAGCCCCCCTGCCATGTTTCTTATTCACAATGTGAATTAGTAGCTTTAAGAATCGTGTAAGTGAGTTCTCCTAGTGGGAATCAGGAATCTCATTTACTTGTGACAACATACTTTTGTCTTCCACATTACCAACTTCTAACATTTCTTGTATCATTTCTGCTATCAGATTGACTAGAGTTTGCATAGTAGTGCACCACTTCCGACATGACACATGTTGGTGGTGAAGGGAAGGTGAATGTTCCCTGTTCTTGTTGCTCTTGTAAGTCAACACCTAGATCCTTTTCCACTTCTACTACCCATGATGGTGCAATTCACTTTGATGGAAGTCCAAGACTGTCATCCACACTATCAACTGCACCTGCACCAATGTTGTTGGCTAGTTGTTCACTATCCATTTGAATCTGATGGACGGATAAGAGAAATATTTTCTGCAACCACTTCCAATGAAACATGAACACTTGAAAGCTTGAGCATGTTCTACATGGTAGATGCATCTTCACCATCGTTAATCTTGAATCTGTTGTTGGACTGCATGTCATCCATGAGGGCATCCAAATTGATGGGACATATACCGTTCCTTCTGAATCTTGCTACAATTTTTAAAATAGTCAATGCCTTGGCCAAAGACTTGGTGCCTATTTCTGCTATTTCTGCCCTCCTAGTTTCTTCATTTGGAAACCTTGTTATCCATGTGACTCTTTCTGACTTGAAGTAGGTCTTGAATGGAGATAACACACTCACATCTAGTGGCTACAACTTGTGAGAGGTGTGAGCCGACAATGTGATCAAGTCTATGCCTAGCATCCTTGCCTTCTAGATGGTTGACAGTGCAACATGGCTTCCATGACCATCAAATATCAGCAAGTGCCTATTGTTGAATGATACACCCCCCAGAACTGAGAACTTGAAGTGGTGTAGCCAATTAAGGAATAATTTCTTGGTCATCCAGGCATGTTATCGTGCTGCCATGCAAGCACCCAGCTCGCATTTCAAGATATAATTTTGTAACTGCCTCTTCCCTTTGAACAAATAGAAGCCCGGTATGCTTTGCCCAAAAGTGTTAATACAACAAAGTATTGTAATCCATTCACGAATCTTCGAGAGTATATAAGACACGTTCCAACTACTTTCCTTGTAAGCACCCGCATAGCCCCATTTTTGTTGGCCATCACACCAGTTTTGTCAGAATTCCAAATATGAGCAGGACCATATGGATTGGAAGCATAGGATTTAGACAAAGTATCGTAGAAAGAAGACACAACAATTGGTCTTAGATTTAGTGACCTATCTTTGTCGAGGCCTTCAACTATCTGCAAGTTGATTTCCGGATGACGGGCCTTGAAACCATCCCTTCATGACTTCCTAGGGATGCCATCCTTGAAAGGGGTTGGTCTAGTCTCACATATATGAGAGACAAATACCTTCAAGTTGATGATCTTGACACCATGACCAACCACAACCATCTCTAGGCACCACTGAAATATCTCTTCTTCTTCTTTGGTGGTGAGGATTGTTAGTGGACCCTTCTTCGACATGGTTGTGAGACCACCTAACCATTTCGACAGTGTTGCAGTTGGGATGCCCCATTTCTTTGATGCACCCCGTATGGACATGTCATTATCCTTAACATTGTGGAGAGAACCTTCTATGCTTGTTGTCGACCACAACTTCTATTGCATTGTAACTTTTTTTGAAGTTGAAGGGCGACTATGATCCTCCACCATGGGCAGGAGAGGTTGTTCATTGGGAACCTTTGCTGCTGGGGATATAGGGTCTACATTGTTCTCAATAGGAGGCAAAGCTTTTGCTTCTGTAAGGAGCATGACTCCTCTTTTCTATGAATGCAACCTCATGCATGTTGATCTCTTTGAATCATGAGGAGCCATCTTGTCTGCCTCCCACATATGCACATAACAAGAAGAACATGTGTGTTAGTTGTCCAATCATTTTAATTATGCAAATTAATAACAACTATAGAATAATATGATTGATATGTTTAACTTTGTCAGAAGACAACTGGTATACTGTTTGGAATTTGGTAGTGTGAGATGGACCCAACTAACCATGTCATTTTGTACACTGATGCCTACTGATCAATGGTAATAGTGATGCTTGATATGAAATTGAGGTGCAATTTTATATTCAATGACAACATGGTGCAAGATGTCAGTTATGCTTGAACATTAGGACTACGGTTCTCTTTTATGAAATGTCATATGTTGTCTAAAGTTAGGCCTACAATTGCTTATTGATTTACTATATTGGACACTTGTACAATAGGGGTTTAAAACAGGTACTGTTCTATACACATAACATCTATTCTGATTCGGAGTCATGGTCGAAACCTTCGAGGTCAACTGGATGTGGTGGTGTAGCTGTTATGGGTTGTTTCGAAAGAATTACTTGACTGTATAGTTGGGAAAGGGTGTTAGGCCTAAAATTAGGTTGAATGTATACTATGGTAAAAATCCACGATGGGATTTGTTCATTCGCTATTGTACAAAGCAACCGTTGCCATGACATGTTTTTCAGAGCTTTGTCAAATTTGAGGACCATAGTTTTCTAAGAAAAATCTATTGATATACTTCGTTTGCCATGATTCAAGTTTGAGCTTGAATAGTTTTGAAAAGAAACAAGATCTTGTGGGGAAGACAAGATCATTGCAGCGGTATGGAAAAACAAAGAGTTGGTGAACATGATGAGCATGACTCACAATCCACTCTTGTTGTGCTCAGATGTGTGGAAATGGGATGTGAACAGGTCATTCTATGGGTGGAATAGTAGACTGGGATATGGGGAAAGATTCACTGAGATATTTCAAAATTTCATTATCTGCATCATTTGGAGGTAGGGTTTCAATAATATCTTGACTTGTTAGTGTTTGATGTATCGTCAAATATTTTTTCTTATCATTTTCATAATTTTTTATAATTTGATACCATTGATCTGTGTTCAACAATTCCACGCTCTATTGTGTCCATGTGCGTTGCCTGGAATGTATTATGTTGAATTGTCCACAGTCATCTTCATCATCTTATAGATTACAAATATATACTATGATCTGAAAACATTACTTTCGAGTACAATGTAATGAGCGGTCATTTACAAACACGGACATGCCACTTAGCATGATGGTTGCGGTGAAAGGATAAAGAGGATTACAATGTTTTGCTTAATTCAAATAGAAATGCACATCTATATATATAGATATAATCAGTAACATAAGGAAATACATCGTTTCAAATTGTGTACTTGCATGTATATATGTATATACATATATGCTCATCTGAATATACATACATGTACATGACTTGATATGGAATTGTATTTTGTGATTTCAAACATTGTAGAGTTTTAGTGTACATCCATCCATGTAGGTGTGTTTTGAATCACGATGGTATGAAAGTTTGCATGTCATTGTTACAAAAATTGGGGTTATGGGTTTGAATTTCATTGGTTGAGGGTTTCATTGCCAGTATATGTAGTAGTTAGTTGAAGAGGTATGAAAATTTGAATTAAAAGATTGAATCGCAATTTCATCATTTTTTTCAATGTACACATGTTTATATATTATGTAGATAAGAAATATAGGTGTGTGTGTTTGTGTTTGTGTGTGCGTGTGCATATATGTATATTCATACATTTGAGTATATATGTGTGCATGTGTGTGTGTGTGCATATATGTATATTCATACATTTGAGTATATATATATGTGTGTGTGTGTGCGCACGCGCACACATGCGTGTACATATATGTATATTCATACACGTCACTATATATATACATGTACGCAAACACAGAGACACATACACACACACATACACAGATATATACATATGTGTGTGTATTTTGTATTTTGTATATGCATATAATCCATATTTTATAAATGCATATAACATATATACACCCAATATTATGACATTGGGTAGCCAACTTGGCTGTCTACCTGGCCAATGGTCAAAGGTGGTAGCCATGTGACCTCGAATGTAGGGTGCGCACGTTCTGGCTCCTTTTCCCTTACATGGTTGGATTTTATATGTGTTGGCATGTGTATTAATTGTACGTACACATGGGAACTGGAAAGGGACACTATTAATTAGTTAATAAATGGCAAGCTCGAGTGAGAGTTCATTAAAATCCAATAAACGACAAAATGTTACAAAGAAGATTGCATTGCCTATTACAATCAATGACATGCTCGACCGAGATGAGGTGATATTATTTTATGGAAAGTGTGCATCGAGTTACGAAAGACACGATATTTTTATAATGTTGCCGCAAAGTGAAAGCAGTTAAGTTGCCATTTATTATATCTTTCAGTAAGAGTTTAAAGGAGTTACAAAAAGCCACATTCACTGTTTTGGGCAATTGCAGATAACTTGGAAGCTAGTCACCGCGTTGGGTGTTGGGTAGTTGCAGGTAAAATGGAAGCCACATTCACCATTTACATAGAGAAGTAGTAGCTGACTTTTGTTGGAAAGGTATCTGATAAAAGGTTGAAATCCATTTTCAAGTACAATGATGAAAGATTTCTGAGATATTTGAAGCTATTTCTTGGGGATTGCTTCATGCAAACACATAACAGGTATTGCACAAATGTGGATATCGTTAGCATGGTGGTTGCATGGGCGTTGTAGATTGGGAAGAGTCTGGACAAGGTACAGTGGTTGATGAAGGCATGTGTGGGGGATGAATGGATTGATGGCCTAGATGATTTGCTTCTCATTGCAATTCCAAGTATTGGGATTGATACTCAGAAGGGGGAAAACAAAGGTGGAGTTACTACCATCATCCCCTTTATCAGATGGAAAGTTGGGGAAGACCAATTGGTAGGGATGGCAGAAGTGGCCCTAGGGTGGACAATGTTGGAGATATTTCTATGCTAGAAAGAGGATGGCCATGGAATAGGTGCAAAGGGAGTTGTAAGTGTGGAGGGAGGGGAAGGTGAAAGTGTGGAGGGAGGTGAAAGTCGGAGGGAGATGGGGGTTCAGAAGATTATGAATATTATACACAACCCCAGTCAATTAAGTGTATGCGATAGTTGTGGGTAAAGAAGAATTAAAGGTTTTTTGGATGACTATTTGGTAAGCTTTGTATTTGTTATAAATTTAAAACTAACTGGAACAGTTCAAACAAAATCTATATATGTATGGACAAAAAATGATAGTAAAGGATTGTGAAAATGTGGGGTAACATGAATAATACACGTGTGCTTTTGTTGAATCTCCTTTGTTGGTGTCCCTGTTTGCTTGTCTTCGATGCTTGTTGTGTATTTCTCTTGGTGCAATGCTTGATGTGTGTTTGTCTATGATTGCAATGATAGGAGACTTTTCTTTTTATACAAACCTTTTGTGGTTTCCCCCTGTTAATGTATTGTTTCGAATTTAGAATTTGAATGTCCATTGAATTTGCAAAAGCAATTCATTTAAGCCTGATTTGATTTTTTGAATGGAATATGGTGGCATTACACACTTATTGTTGTTGTTGCAGGTGGGAGATTTTGTGATAGGACCAGTAAGCACATGTTGAAGATTGTTGGAGGCGATGGTTTGTGTGGTACTGATGGGACGAAGGGTTGGCAACTGTGTCAAGGATGGAACATTTCATGGCGCACACATGGACCTAAACATTTGGTTAGGTGCTATATGATGGGTCATGTATGGACACACATGTGTGCAGGTGGCATTATCAATTTTGTGGACATGTTTGTTATGTTGGTGTCGAAGTTTATAAAGCTGTCAAATTTTTGTCCTTTACAGTTTTATTAAAAACACTTAATTTTTGTTATTTCGGGCCACTTTGTAGCACATAGGAATGTGTACGTGGACAAACACAACTTTCTTGTGGTGGTCATACTTTTTTGACTATTTTAATGTGGAACTGAATGTTTTATGTTTCAAATATAATAGATACAGTTAGGCTCTAAAACATGTTATATGTTTGTATGTGAATGTTTATCGAGTTAATTTCGTGTATCATTTCGGATTAAACAGCACATGTTTTGGCAAGTTAGATGATCAAGTGTGGGACCCAAATAGTATGAACTATATTATATCTTGGACCTTGCCCGCATATTGACTCTTCCCCTATTGAAATGTCTAAAGTAAAAACATCCAAGAAACCTCATCACATGAATACATTTCCTTTAAGTCTTTAATCTTTGCGTGAGGATTGCATAGTCAAACCTGCATAATCGGGTGAGTGATGTGTGAGCCCGTGACTCACCCGTGAAGTTGGGTGTGAAAAGTCTAAAGCAAATACCTTTCACAGGTATGCCCATTTCCTTTAGTCTTTTGTCTTTCACTTCGCATGATGAGATTTGTAACTAATACTAAACTAACGACTCCATTTAAAACGTAATTCCAACTAACGAGAAATTAAGATGATGGCATCTTTTTTTCACCGCCTTTATTTTCCAAGAGGACTTTAAATAATAAATTTAATAATTTGGAACACGATTATCGTGAAAAATATGCACAAATAATTTAAATTTTGTTTTCTAAAAGTTGGTCTATTTTTGGTTCTCTTAATTGAAGAAATATATATATGGAATCAACTTTTCTTTTAATTATTTTATTTATTTATTTCGATTGGGTTGGATTCATTGTGGTAAGATCAAATCAAATTTGATAACAATTTTTTGTGTCAAATAAATATTTTGTAATAGTTTTTTGTTCAAAACTGTCTTTTGAATATTAAGATATATCTTATTTAAAAAACATATTATAAGTTACATATATCTAATTGTAATTTTCCAAAATATATAATTATTTATACAAAACTTATTTCTTATAATGTAGTGTTTTTTAACATTTTGAATGTATTTTATAATATTTTTTTAGAACTTATGTCTATATGTTATCAAATTGTGGTCTTCAGAGTGAATTGAGAGTGCTTATATCAAATTAAAATTGTTTTTACAATTTTGTGATATTAAAGATACAAATCTATACTAATATCTCTTCAACTAAGAGTGAAAGATTAATTATGTATAATTTTAGATATCATGGGGTTTGTTAAATTATTTAATATTAATTAATTTATTATTTATTAAAGTTATATAATATTGAACTTTGGAGATTGTATTATTGATTGTGAAATGAAAAATAATATTACCAATTGATATTAAAGAGGGTATTTATATTAATCCTCAACCTTGGGTTAATTGAAATGAAGTATAATAGTAAAGTTGTACTAAAGATATAATAAATAAATTAATTGAAATACGATGTATCAATTTATTTTCAATAATACAAGTTGTAGAGATGCTTGAAGGAAAATAGATTGTACCTAACAATTATTATTTGAAAATGACAATAAACATAAAAAAGTTTCTTGCCAAAAAAATTCATGGTATGTAAACATCTAAACATGCTCCTTAGTTGTGCACTGAATTTATGAAGGTGATTCTAGGTTAGTCCCCATGTTTGGGACTACTCATTTTTGCCAGGATCGGTAGTGGAATAATGACCTATTGTGTGGTAGTTATTGTTTTTGAGAGCATTATTATATATATTTTTTTGAGTGGTTCCTTGTAACATGTGGCCACATAGTAAGGTTTACTAGAAATACATCAATTTTCTTATCAATCTCTACTTCTTGGTGGACAATTTTATAAATCTTGCACATCATATTGTCAATCATTTTTTTAATGTTGTGAAAATGGGGGGCGCTTTTGAAATATTTTACTCACTAAATAGGGTCCTCTATAATCTATATCAAAATATGCCTTATAATGTGACATAGAATGCATCATATTTTGGTCAATAGGTGTAACTCCTTCCTATATCTCATAGGAGCTCTCACAATTCCAATGCGGGAGCTATTGAACACACCATGGGACCTAAAACCACAATTGTATAATCATAATAGTTATGAATCATAGAAATATAAAGCACAATAAACACATGAATACCAAATTTATATGGAAAACCCAAGAAGGGAAAAACCATCATGAGAATCAAATACAATATGAATATAACTTAAATATAATGTTTCCTCTAGAACCCACTACTCTTGGGAGGAATCGTATAAATAATACAAAAAACCTTAGGGAAAGATACAAATGACTTGCAAGGCTGAAACACACTATCTCAGAGAAAGAGAGGAAAAGTTGCTAAGAGACTCATTCTCTTTTGGTACATAAATGAATAGCTAAATTGAAAGAAAATAATATCTCCTGATCATGACCTTGTCCTTGCATCATTGAGTCAAGCAAAAAAAATCATGGCTAACATATACATGACTTTAAACTCTATCTCAAAATTTTGTCATACAGAAGATAATATCATCAACACTCTTTACAACTAGCCTTCCCACAACCTCAATATCAAATCTACTTGCAAATCACCAATGTTTGTTTCTCAAGTCAATTTGCACACCTTCCACATAATCACTCATATATCCAAACTCCTTTATATACTATATTAACCATAAATATCCTTCACTAGGTCAGTCATATATAGAGTGAGCAATATTACATAAATTTGGCCACTCGAACCAATAATAACCATTGAAATTTCTACTCTAGGAGAGGATCCAAAAACATCATAACACATCCCTTTCCAATGATTCCAATGAACCACTCACACTAAAACATCTTCTATGTTCAACATCAAATGAAATGTGTAGATAAGCATTAATATACATTAGCTATTCAAACCAAAAACAAGTCTCCTATGCAAATTTCATAATGCAGATATGTACGTGCCATGGTGAGAACCAAAACACTATACAAACTCATCCTTAAAAGTAAAATTAGACCAAGAGAATGTGATCCAAGTAGGCTATATCACCATAGTCAATTGAAAACCAAACCAAATGATAACATAGAACTCAAAACATCAAAATTCCAATTGCCAATCAGACCATCATCTGAAAACTAAATTGGAATACTGCACAAAGCATATGAATGTTGTCCAAACTGTAGCACTTGAACCCACATATTCAGATAACCTTACTATTAGAAATATCAACAACCAAATCTTCCATTTGAGAAATACAGGACCTACAAATCTATTATGGCAATATACACATAACATAGATATTATATTCAGAACCATAACATATAATCTTCACATACCAAAGGAATGCAAGGCATTCTTCCATTGAGACAATAAAAATTCTTTGGACTGCATAAATATTCTTTCTTACATATTGAAACTTTCATTAACCACATTTCATATATGCAGAAAGAAATCTCAAAAATGTATTTTTACAGTTTCAAATGATTAAATTTTGTTCAAATACGTGCTAGGAATCCACAAATATGCAATAAGAAATCTCAAATACACACTGGAACAAGACATAGATGCAACAAGAATGCTCATATACATGCTGGAAAGTGTCATATATGTGTTTCTAGTGAAAAATAGTTTTCTCTCAATCTATCTAAATTTCTCAAAGTTTCAATGTGTGACTAGATCTAAATGTTTGATATTTTGTGGCAAGAAACACAAAAAATAAGAAGACACAATCTCTAGAGGTGATTTTGTCCAAAATTTGAGTGTAATGTGTATGTTCAATAGGCCAATATTAGCTCAATTTTTATAGGTCTAAACACATTTGAAGACACTTCAAGAACTTCTTATTCCTAAGATCAATATCTCATGGCAATAACTTTAGCTGACAACTTGGAATCTCTATTGATGCAAATGTAGGGACACCTAAAATGGGGATATATACTTTTTTCTTTGTGAGAGAGGATAGGTAGGGGCCTCCAGGACTAGAAGGATGACCCAATCAACCTCTCCCTAGAAAGCTACGTGTAGCTTATGCTAAGCCAAGTATTTATGTCTCATCTCAAGGGAGCTATATGGTGAGTATCTTTGGGGAAAAACCAACTATTCCCTTACCCTAAAATTACCATTATGTTCAATCAAAATAAAGGCAGGCCCCTAAAAAGGTTTCTAGTCACAATTTATGCGACCAACACTTTGCAAGAACCCAACAATCCACTTAACACTTTAATCAACCTACTCAGAGTATAGAATATCTCACATAAATGTGTGGTATGGTGTCTCCTTTCAATTGAAACTATATGACAAAGGCTAATGTTGGTTAAGTCTTGAGTTTCATTGCAACCAATTTATACAGCATCCCGAAGGAACAATTCATCCTCTTATTTTTGAGGTAGACCCTTCTAATCAAAATAGAGATTCTTAGTGATTTATTTTACACCCAAGATCCATGAAGCAAGGAGAGAGGATAATTTGATTAAACAACCTAGGATTATAAAACATATAATATGCATATGCACCAAACACTTCAAACTGTAAGATTCTTTTTATGTGCACCAAATAAAAATGTTTTCTAATCTATAAAAGCACAAATACACTCCTATGCTACCCCTACAAGCACAAATGGATCAGTAGCCTCAAAATTACACTAACCTGCAACCATAAGGATTATAATAGAAAATAGTAACAAAGGGGCCTTCGAGAGATGATTTTGGATACTTCAAGCCTCAGGAAACCTACAGAGAATAAAGACACAACAAAGTAGACCAAAAAGATGTCAAGAGTTTGCAAAAATGCAGTATACCCTAGAACCCTCTGTGTGTGAAAAAGAGTCATAGATGCATTAGGAATAGATAAAATGCATAAAAACATGATAATGTAGAATACTGAAAATCTAAAACTAACGAGAAAAGAATTAGAATAGATCCTATATGGGTTAGAAATTGATGAATACATAGCTGGAGGGTCCAATAACATAGTAGAAACCCAAAATGTAGAAAACTTGAAAAACCTTAATGAAATAGAAATGTGCTAGAATATACCCAATCCAAGCTAAAAACTACCAAAAATGCATCTGGATGAACCATAAACGTGACAAAAACTAGACCCTGCTAAAAAAGGAAACCCTAACATACCAGAAACACATCAAAATAAACCATTAACATGTGATTTAAACTAATAAAAACTAACTAAGGGAAAGACATAGAAAAAGGTAGTTTTGAAGAAAGCATAGCTTTCGCTACATTTAACAAGGAAAGTCCATATCAATAAATGATTAAAGTACAATATAGCCAATAAAATGAAGGAAGAGGTAATTTTAAAATAATTAGTTCTAATTAGGATTAATGTCTTCAAGGATCATGTTAGGAATATCTTGAGGTAATTTGTGTTGTGCCTTCTAAATTTTAAGCCCCTTGAAAAAAGGACCAATGTTTTCCAGCCTATCTGTAGACTTATTTCCTTCTCTAAAAGTGTGTCGAGGCCTTAGATGACCAAAGGTGGCTATGATATCTTGCCATTTAGTCATAAGGTCCACCAAAGCCCAACCAGGTTTCGCCTTCCCTTGCAACATCATCATGAAGTTTTTGAAGGCACAATTGATGATGATATTTTGGTAGCCCCTATCCTTAGCAATAGAAATTCTAAACAAAATCAGCATCACCGCTGCCACACTGGAACTTTGAATACCTAGGTTCACCATGTAGGCCACCATGACCTTCTCACCATTATCTTTAATGACCCTATCCCCACCTGGGTTACCTTTAGAAGACCCATACAAATTTAATTTTAACCAACTGGTGTTTGGGGGGTACCATTTTATGATATTTATAAAACCAAATGGTAGGGTGCTAAAATTAGAAAGAGCGTTGGCCATATCCCAATTCTTAGCTGTTAGATAATCTAGAGACAAAGGGGGTGAGAGTGTTTGGATTTACCAAAGATTTTCATATTCTCCACAACTTCATTGATACTAGAAAAGGATAGAGCTTTTCATTAAGACTTACAATCTCTAAATATTCTATTATTGTGTTCCATCCATAAGCACCAAGTCGTGTGAAGGAAGGCCTGTGACCAAAGTTACTAGATAAAAGGATGGGATGACAAGGGAGTCCAACTAGAGGAGGACAATTTGGGGTCCACGTTCCATACCCAAGAAAATAAGAAAAATTTGATAATCTTCTATTTGACATGCCAAAAATAATGACATTGTAACAATAGATGTTTAATATTTTCCTCTACCTCCTCACACGGGACATGCCTATTCACGATTTGGAAACCTCTCTTTTGGAGATTGTCAATAGTTAAAATATTTTTATGACAAACCCTCTACAAGAAAAGGAAAATATTAGGAATTGTTTTAGAGCTCTAGATATTGCACCATTTGAAGGATGAGTGATGGGAAGGAATAATAATCTCAAAGCCTAAATTCATTGAGCATTGCCCATCCTCAGAAAACAACCATACCAGCCTATCATTAGCTTCCATTCTAAAGAACTATGGATTATTTAGAACCCTGAGAAGTTCCTTAATAGAAATTGTACATGGAGGTTCTATTGGCATGATTGACATAATTGATGCAGATGGAGAATGTTGATTGAACTGGTAAAGGATTGTTTTGTGATGATAGAGTTGAATTGTGATGAAGAGATTGAGATTACATGATTGTATGCATTTGATTAGTTATTTGTGTTGTCATTGATGGAAATTGATGTTTACTTTAATGTATTTAGTCATCTTAATCTTTTTGGTCTACCAGAAAGGGCTTACCGACAATGAAACAGGAAATTGGGAATTAGGACCTTAAACGGTAAATGACTAAATGTTTTGTTTGAATCTGGTGATTGGTGATGTTTGAAGTATTGTGGTTTGGAATATGAGTTTGTATCATTGAAATGTTTATCTGACTGGAACTGCATTACGTTTTGACAACTGGAAGTCAAGTTTATGATTTTTGATATATTTGGTAGGGTTTAAGAAGGGTTTAAGGAATGGTGAAGAATTCTCTTAACTGGTAATGATTTTTGGTTTGGTGGTGATCTACATCGAGTTCAAATATTGGAAGTGATGTGGCACAACTTGTGTGGATGGTTGAATTTTTGTTTTGGCGTGTTTGAAGAGGGAATCTCTTGGGAATCAATGAAGTGCTTGGAAGAATGTTTTATGGGATTAACAACCTATCAAATCGACTTACTGTGATGACTTATGATCATTATATGGTTGATATTGTCTTGTTAAATTTTGTATTGATCATTATGATGATCTGATGATCTATGATGATCTGTATTGTAAAATATTGATGTATGACCTAGTTGTAAAAGTTATTTATGTCTGTATAGTTGATGTTTGTAGTGTCAGTGGTTTTCAAAAGATTGGGAAATCAAACCAGAGAGTGAGAGATCTTCCAAAGAGTGTTGTAGATTTGGAGCATAATCGGATTTGATCAAGCAAGCAGTGTAGTGCAAAAACCAGATCATTCACTATTATTCCCTAATAGTTGCAGCAGATAAAATCCCTTAACCGGGTAGGTCCTAATAGGCTTGACATTGTAAATCCCCTAATAAGGTGATTCAACATATGAGTTCTAAATCCTCTTGCAAGGTTGATCCTAATAGGTCAAAGCTCCTAACAAGGTTGAGGTAAATCCCTTAACCAGGTGACTCCTAACAGGGTCTTCTCCTAACAAGGAATCATTGTAAGCTTCTAACCAGGCTTGGCTCCTAACAGGGCGCATTCCGAAAGAGTGCAAATTTTTGTGGGCACCAATTCCCACCATGGCTTTTCCCTATTTGGGTTACCACATGAAAAACATGGTGTTCATATGGTGAATGTTTTTGATATGTTGTTATGTTTTACTTCCAGTTTATGCATGGTTAATGAACACTTAATGAGCAACATTGTTAAATCAGTATAGCAGATGATTATCAATAGATTGTACTAGTAAATGACTCTATTATTGGTTATTATTTCATTTTGTGAAAGTTTTATAAGGTTGAGTTTTAGTTTTTTAAAGTGGTGTTAATACTGATTCACCCCCCCCCCCCCCTTAGTATTAACCGAATCCTCTAAGATTAATAGGTTCAAACTCTACAGGGAATAATTTCCATTTAGGGGGAAAAGAGCCAAGGAGCCAACAATTCCACAAGAGAGTCCTAAATCTATCGTCAAGGTCTTTCTCAATGGTCGAACAAATTAGGTGAAACTCGAAAGGAGTGGTCGAGGCCCAAGGATCCTTCTATAACTTAATGCTCCTCTTGTCCCCTACATGCTAGAGTAGGCCTTTTTAGAGTAGAAGTTTGGATTCTATCAAATTTTTCCACATATGTGATTCCCTAAGAAGCTCCTCAGAAGAAAGAAAGAATTTCAATTTCCTCCATTCAAGTTTTTACTCTACATCACTTTCTACCAATCCTACTTTTATATAGAAAGTATCCAACCAATTTTAGCAATAAAGACCAAATTGAGCAAGTGAGAGTCTCTAATGCCAAAGCCACCTGACTCCTTACTAGAGAAGATCATCCCTTAGTCAACTAAGATAATCCTCTTTTTCTATTCTACTCTTGACCATAAGAATCACCTTTGGATCTGATCCAACTCCTTTACCCTGGTTGCATGGATATCGAATAAGGATAGAAGGTACACTGAAGCACCATGGAGAGAAGCTCTTAGGAATTGAATTTTATTGCATTACTCAAAAGGGCACCATTCTACCCCACTAGTTTTGTTTAGATTATTTCAAGAAAGCCTGACCAAACAAAATTCTCCACTTTATCAACTGTGAGAGGTAAGTCCAAAGACGAAGCCAAAATACTAGTGATTTGACAATTAGTAATAATATTGGGTTAAAATTTATTTTGTAAATAGTACTATAATACTTAAATCTATAATATTGTGTTTACATATTTAGGAGTATATATTTATTTATAAAGATGATGTTATGCAATTTGAGTGTTCTTGTAAATAATTTTAGGAAAAAATGTGTGATTATTGGTACAATAAAACTAGAAAATGGGATGCAATAATTGACTATCATGGCTTAGGGGTTAAAAAATATTGTTTTTATATTTTTCCAAGTACCTCTATTAGTGGTATCAAAATTGGTGGTGTTAACCTAAAACTTTAGATTCAAGTATTTGATTGGCCAAAGAAATGACTACAAAAAATTTCAAGGTTATTTCACATGTTGACATTTATGATCTTTAGAGGCATATAGTTAAGTTGTACAACCATTAGGCCTTATCCCCTTTATATTATTGGCACATGACAATTAAAATCAAGTATATATGTCAAAGGAAATTCATACCACTTAATAATTTTAAAATATTAAATATTAATTCTAAAAACCTTCAATTTATTTTTTATCATTAATTTCAAAGCTAAATAATCTTAATCCTCTTATTCAATTTTCTTGCAAGTATTACTAATACATATTAGAAATCCATTATCTAGTGTACTTACACCAATAATTATTCTACACTAATAATAGGAAAAGAAGTTTCATTTTGGGATCATAGAGACCAACATATATTTAAGAGATTTTAAAAAAAAAATCTGAAATTAAACTTGAAAAAGAAACACATAATATGTAATATTTACTTCATTTTATGAAAATAAAAAAGATGACTTTTTTAAAAGGCTAAATTAATATTTACATACAAAAGTAAAATAACTCTTACATTGAAATGTGACACTTTTTTCTTACAGTGCCAACAACCAATCTATTCAAACCTTGTGGTGTTACTCTTTACCATGTCAACAATTGAGATTGCTTACCTTCAATTTTGCTTCCTTTAATAAAATAAATAATTGTGTAGGGGAACAAGTAAGACTGAGTATGGAAACCCTAATCCCACTCTCATACACACTCATGGAATACGAAAGAGCCTAGGGAGGTAACACGCTTTGACTACTTCTTATGAGGAAGAGAGAGTCATGGATTACCTCTTAGGTTTTCTATTCCTTTGTTGTAAATGAGAGAGAGGAATGATGCAAGAATGCAATCTAGCCTAGACTGCAAGTAAGCAAGCAAACCCTAATTTGATAATGCAGATTAAAGGACAACTAATATACTGCTAAAAAGTACAGATTAGAAGGAAAAATCAGAGGCGCACCTGTGTCTAAAGTCTAAGAAGAAATGTCTAGGACCAGGGTGTTGTGCCACTATCCTGATTCTACAATTCTGGAGCTACAATTGATAGGAGGAATTCTGGAGCCTACAAAGTTTTGTTTAGCCAAGTCCTGCTAGTATAGGACAGGACAATGGCACCATGCCACTATCCTGGGAAGGACTAGGGTACCACACCCCTGTCCTTAGGGATTTTGCTGAGATCTGCAACCCAGAACTATCCTTGTGTGCTCTTTCGGTCCTGAAACTTCCAGCGACGCTCAGATCTGAATCTGTACCTGAAGATGAAAAAAAGGGTTTGGGTGGATACATAGGTTTTTACCTTAGTCAAACCCTTGTTCTGATAATTTCCTCCTCCACAAATAGCCGATAATGTACTGAAAATGTGTGTGCAAGATCCTAAGATGAAAGTAAACATTCTAGAGCAACCTAAAGAGTAAACCCTAATTGCTTATAATTGACAAAGTAAATGCTCTAAATCCACAATGCAAAGTGATCTAAAGAATGAATATGAATCAAATAAAGCTTATGCAAAGACATGGAAACAACATGAAACCATACCCAACCCCAAGGGAGAGCTACAAGCCAATCGTCAGTCGGTGATCTCCTATTGTTCTCCTACATCTTGAAAAGCCCCCAATTGATAAAATGATGATTGATGAATATTTGATGGATGAATGTTGAATGTCATTGAAGAATTCAAAGATCTACTCTTTCACTGCAAAGAAGTCTCTAATGCTCCAAAAACCTGCCCTTAGAATCTTAGAAGAAGACCCCTTCAAATGAAGAAAGATAGCTCTTAAGTATGAAACCCTAGATCTTAATTTCATGTTTAGCTTGACCTAGGATTTGAATTTCCTACTGATATTTTGGGGTTAAGAATTATTATATCATAGGATTATGCTCCCAAAATTTTGGGGAAAAAGTTGAGGACCATGTGCAT
This sequence comes from Cryptomeria japonica, assembly GCF_030272615.1. Lineage (NCBI taxonomy): Eukaryota > Viridiplantae > Streptophyta > Pinopsida > Cupressales > Cupressaceae > Cryptomeria > Cryptomeria japonica. The sequence goes on along the minus strand of NC_081412.1, from coordinate 597,119,801 downwards.
TCCCCTAGGGTCCGACCAACTTTTAACCAAATTTTTGAGGTCGTTAGATATGATGATATTAGAGCGGATCCCAAAGTTATAGTTGATTTCAAGATGTTTTGATATATACGAAATCAAGCCTAAACGGTCAAAATAAGACATAATTAGGGTTTATGATTAACTGATTCATTGGAGGAATAAGATGAAAAGGGGCATGCTTAGGGTAAAGGGCCCAACTTTATAATATGTAGAGTGATGAATCATGACCTTAGAATTAATTAAATTAATTAATTAAATTCTTAAAGGGGAATGAGAAATACAAGATGCAAGACACACCTAAGTGTGAAATTGTACTACTCTAGCAAGGGTGTACAATTTACGACACTACATTTAGCCCCCACTTTAGCAGTCCTAGGGTACCCTGGTCCTCCTAGGGTGCCATGGTCCTAAGGGGGTGCCCTGGTCCCCCTAGGGTGCCATGGTCTCCTCTGGGCGCCATAGTCCCTGTAGGGCATCATGGTCCTAGTAGGGTGCCCTGGTCCACTCAGGGCGCCCTTGTCCTATTTGGGGTGACCAGCGGTGACACGAGATGAGGTGATGAATGTTTTGAATAGATAGCATGATTGAAATGATTAAATGATAATGATGATGATTACTGATGATAAAATGTTTTTCATTTTTCACACACTTCCATACATCCACGAGCATATCGCCGGTCTCACCTTCCGGAGCCTTCGAGAGAAGATCCCAAGGCTAACAATGGGAGAGAGGGAGTTGCTACATGCAGTGGGCTTGTGGGATGCAATGACCATGTCGGCCATCAGATTCCATTCTATGATGTTGATGGTATTGATGGAGAGGTGGGATGTAGACACCTTGACATTCTCATTACCTGTGGGGGAGATGACGGTCACCCTTGAGGATGTATAGCGCATTCTACACCTTCCCATTAGGGGAGAGACCTTGAGATATCGATTTGACTAGACAAAGGAGGATTATTAGAGAAAGTAGGTATGTGTTGTGGGGAGAGTGATTCTCGGTGAGACAAGGGATTGTATCATGGCTAGTTGGATCCTACACCCTACTGGCGAGGTTCCATTAGTGAGGTGACTCATGATTGTGACCTTGCATTAGCCATGTGCCCTAACGAACGCGACACACATATGCATGGAGGACTCATCTATAGTATCTGAGAAATGGAGAGACATAGGAGGGTATACTATTGGGGTCAGAGCATGCTTGCGCATCTCTATCATGACCTTGGGGAGTATGTCTTTGGATAGGGATGTAGCCTGGTGACATGCACGCTACTACAGGTGTGGATGTTGGAGCATATTACCTGCACTAGGCCTACTGGAGCCCCTATAGACTTGGTTCTAGAGAAACCTAGGGTATTTTCTTATCCTCTTACCCACGAGTGGCGATTCAATGATCTCTTGCATTGGAGGTTGAGCTTAGATAGATTGATAGTGGGCAGTCATATGGAGACCCTACCTCAGGATGTACATGTGGGCAGGGATACACAGGTAGATGTTCATAATGCAGAGGAATTGTCTACTAGAGGGGCGGTACATCCACATAGTCATCCCCTTCTACTTCGACTGAGTCTGATGATAGTTTGGGTTTGAGCAGTGTGTTCCTACTGAGGCTATGAGCCATTCCTGGGCCTACAAGTGATGAGATTGAGATCACAGATTCAGATGGGTCAGATCAGGACATTACGACAGACTATAGAGATGATTCGGCCATGCACCAGCGCTGCATCACATGGTGGGGGAGGACATACTCTGGAGCCATCTTCCTAGCAGATTTACCTAGAGGGAACCCTAGACCATGGAGACAGTCAGGCAACAAAGAGGGATCTAATACACCCGAGGAGGGCTTAGATGATCAGGCTGACAACACAAGAGAGAAGGAGGTAGGCGGAGATGGAGATTAGGATGGAGACGATGAGGAGGATGGAGAGGAGGAGGATGACAATGAGGAGGAAGATAAGGAGGAAGAGGAGGATGAAGAGGATGAGGAGATTGAGTAGGAGGAGGAGGATGACGAGGAGGATGAGTCAAATGCAGTTTCTCATCACTCTAGGGAGGATACCATAGCCCTAGATCCACCAAGTCTCCCATTACAAGCGGAGAAGGACCCTATAAGGGGTCCTGATCCTAGTACCCCTTGGCCCACACCCAATGTACAAAGATAGTACGAGCGTGGAGAGCCTAGCAGGTCCCAGTCTCAGGTGGTCACTTTACACAATCCCTACTAGCAAGATGGAGATCCAGGTTAGGTGTCCAGTTATTGATTAATTTGTGCATCTTACTTGCTTAGGTTTGATGATATATAATGTTATTGATAAATTTTTTTATCTGTTTCTTGCAGCTACCATCTAGGAGTGGCATTCTCTTATTCAGAATGTAGTGATAAACCTCATCATGATTGCACATATTCCTATTTTTTCACAGATATCCCAAAAATCCCAAAGGAATGTAGGACAACATGAGGACCTTTTCTCCACTATTCAAATAAAGATGGAGGTCCTACAGGGGAGATTGTGATAGATAGCATGACCTAGTAGTGTCACAGATAGAGGAAGCTACATACCGAGGTATTATGATAGAGAGAGATCGCAGGAGCTCCTTGCGGAGTCACTCGTGGTCCATATCGCGATACACTCCCATGGCCAGATCAGGAGGGGGCATCTAGCCACCATCCTCCCGCTACTAGTCCTAGGGATAGGAGATGATCTTGATGTATTGATGTATATACTTTGATACTCATGGATATGTTATTTTAATGTTTAAATAATGTATGCATTTATTAGATTAGAAGTAACATATATTGAGTGTTGAACATGTATGTCGAATTTAATTTCCATGTGATTGATTTCTCAATGGTTCATGATTAAATTGATACATGTGTGATTCAATTAAATAACAATATTTAATTAAATGCTACTTTGATGATGTAAAAGAAGAATGTATTAAGCCTAAGAACTATATGAATAATGTGATTTAATTAACTCTAATTAAACACAACATATATAATTCTACTTAACATAGAATAAATTGTATGACATGCTAGCACATATAAAATGTAAATCAATTACAATTTACATAAAAGAATCCAAGACAAACAATACAGTAATGAAACATGCTTGTCAAGAACGAAGTAATGTAGACCAATAAATATAACATCATTTAATCTCACATACTTTAATGAAGATATGCTAACATATTACCCAATTTTGGAAAAAGAAAAGATATAGAGGGAGAATAGAAATAAGACTAGAGAGAGAGAGAGAGAGAGAGAGAGAGAGAGAGAGAGAGAGAGAGAGAGAGAGAGAGAGAGAGAGAACTATGCATAGTATTTATGGGTTCCTTGAGAGGCATACCATCCACATATACTATCCTGTAAGCACCTGATCCATAGACCTCGACAACAATGTATGGTCCAAGCCAATTAGGGCTGAATTTTCCTTTCTCCTCAAGTAAGGCATTCATGTTGTGTTGATTCTCGTAAAGGACAAAATCACCTACTGAGAAGGAACGTTGGATAACCTTATCATTGTAGCTCTATTGCAAATTTTTATGATATGTTTGAATATGCTCAAGGGCATTTATACGCCATTAATCAAGCATCTCAAGTTGTTGAAGTCTTTTCTCTCTATAGGAATCATCATCCACTATACCCCTAAGAGAAACTCTCAAAGAAGGAATTTCTAACTCCAAAGGCATAATGGAATCAACACCATAAACAAGATTATAATTAGTACAACCCGTAGCAACACGTACACTCGTGCGATAGGCCCAAAGAGTATAGGTTAATTGATTATGCCAATCCCTACCATGCTTGTTTATAGTCTTTCAAACAATTTGTTCAATTATTCTATTAGAAGACTCATCTTGACTATTTGATTGAGGATAATAAGGTGTAGAAAATTTATTTTGAATATGATATTTCTCAAGAAACTTCTTCACATCCTTATTTCTGAATGATGTTCCATTATCTGAAACTAAGGCAGAAGGTCTTCCAAATCAGGAAATAATGTTTTCCAAAATGAATTCACAAATTACTTCAGTGGTAGTGGATCAAAGAGGAGCGACTTTCACCCACTTCGTAAAGTAATCAATTGCAGTCATGATGAAGGTATGTCCTTGAGATGAGGGAGGAGATATTTTACCAACAAGAGCCAAACCCCATATAGAAAAAGGCCAAGAAACCACTTGAGATCGAAGTTCTTGGGCAGGGGCATGGATCAAATTGCTATGTTTCTGACACTGATGACATCTTTTAACAAATGTAAAGGAATCCTTGTCCATGGTTTGCTAATAATATCCCATTCGGAGCAATCTCTGAACTAAAGATCTACCCCCAAAATGCCCCCCACAAGCACCCGAATGTGCTTCCTCAAGAGCAATAGGGGTTTCAACCTTGTTTAAGCATAGAAGGATAAGACCATTATAACCCCTCCTATAAAGAACATTAGAAAGGATAATGTATCTAGCAACCAATTTTCAAATTCTATCCCTAGTATTCTTATTCATAGAGTCAGGAAAGGTACCATCACTCAAATGTCTCACGATATGTGAGTACCATTCATCTGAATCTATAATGCAACAATATGCTACATCACTAGGATTATCAGCAATAGCCGGGGTAGTGAGGTTGTGAATAATGAATTTAAGATCTACCAAGGGGTCCTCTAGAGACACAAGAGAGGCAACACATACCATTGCATTAGCATGTCGATTATCTTTTTGAGGAATGGGCTCCATGGTATAAGAATACAATTTTTGCAACAAGGATATAGCTAGATCTCTATATTGTGATAGTTTGTCTCGCTTAGCTTGATAAACTCTTGTCACTTGTCTTATGATTAGCTAAGAATCTAAATCAATATGTAGATGTTTCACATTCAATGTCAAGGCTACTTTAATTCCATCTATAAGGCCTCATACTCAGCAATGTCATCAACATAATCTTCTAAGTTTTTATGCATATAATCATGGAAGATGAGAGTCATAGCACGCTGATATGTTGGGCCTACGTTTTTCAATCCAAAAGGCATCACAATCTAACAAAACATACCCCAAGGGGTGGTAAAAGCAATTTTATATTGATCTTGAGGATTAATTAAGATTTAATTATATCCTAAGAAACCATCCATAAAGGATAATAAAGCATGAACTGCTACTGAATCCACTATCATATCGATATTCGGGAGGGGAAAGTCATCCTTTAAAGAGGCCTTGTTCAAATTAGGAAAATCCACACACATCCTAATCTTGTTTTCAGATTTAGCCATAGCTACAATGTCTAAAATCCATGGGGAATAATTGATAGGATGAATGAATCCAACATCTAACAGTTTTTCGATCTCATCTTTAATAAGTAATGCCACTTTAGGGTGAATCTTTCAAATATTTTGCTTCACAGGTTTAGCATTAGGAATCAGGACAATGTTATGAGTGACAATCTTAGGATCTACGCCAATCATGTCAGAATATATCCAAGGAAAGATCTTAGGGAGTTCATGTAAAATTAGCATACTGTTTTTGCTCTTCTTCATCAAGACATTGCCCTATCTTAATGACTTTATCTTTAACACAAGGATCCATCCTAATATCAATGGTGTCATTTATTAGGAGAATGCTTTGTTGAGGAGCATCTTTTAATTGAGGAAATGTTTTAACTATCTCATTGTTATTTCTTTCTTCCCCAAAGTAAGCTTCCACATTTAGACAATAGGGAAAACTCCTTTTATGGTGATAACGAGGAATGTTGTCATAAGCTCCCAATAATTCAGCTAAGGAATTAATGCTCTGTAAAAATACCCAACGGTTAGACTAAAACCTGTGGTCGTATAACACACAAAAACACAATAAACCATTAGTGTTAATCAACCAAAAATTAATCTAAGCAGGCATATCAAAAGATACACTAAAAACATGCTAAAATATTTAACTATCAAAGTAAATACAACAAGGCATCTCCAAATGCCTTCTAACATGCTCTTAGCTCCTTCTCCTTTGTTCCTCTCCTCTCCAAGTTCTAAATTAGTATAGCTCTCAGCAGCTTTTTGCACTATGGATGCTTATGGAGATTCAAGATTGTAGATGATTACAAACTTATGCTATGCGAGTGTAAAATAAGCTAGATATGAGATGCTATGAAATGAACCAAGATTTATTTTAGTCCAAAATGACAATATATGTGATTTTATGCTAAAATGCTCCCTAAAATTGACTATAGATTAAATGCACACAAGTTTTTCAGGATGCTTGAGGCTTGAGGATTTGAAAATGAGGAATGTGAGCTCTATTTATAGGAAAAATGGAGAAATGGAGGGTTGAGATTGAGTAATCTCAACAAGGGTCAGGATTGAATGATATTCAATCCATGTGAGGGCTTTCAACCCAATCCCAAGAGGACAAGTGTCAACATGAGAGGGGTTGAGAAGAGAGGGAAGAAGCATTAAATGCTTGACATGACCTGAGGGTTAACTTGGGAGTTAAGGTCAATGGTTGGGTTGAGTGAATAAATTCTTTATTCAAAGAATAAAGCTTTTATCCAATGGATAAATTCTTGTGCAAAGGTAAAAGGGATAACCATGGTCAAAGCAATAAATGCTTGAGGAGACACATGAGTCACATGAGGGTTGAGTTAGGGGTTAGCCATAAATGGTCATGTAAGAGCCATAAGTGGTTTGGAAGACTTTAGAGGTTAATTTGTTGAACACACAAAGCATTAAATTATTTTCAAAGACTTTGAAGTCTTTGAGAAGTGACTCCAAGTTGCTTAGGAATGTGACAATAATTAGGGGATGGATTAGGTTAATTAGGAAGGGTTTAGAAGAATCTAGAAGGGGGTTAGGATTATAAGTTTGTTTGGTGGGTGAGGGAAAATAGGATTTTTATTAAAATAAAATTAATTTATTTCAATAAATAGGTGCAAGTTGCATTTGTAGGAAAATGCAAGTGGGGGGGATAAATGATTTAAATAAATGTTTTATTTAATTTATTTAAAAGAGGAAAGGGGATTAAATTGAATAAATAGGATTTATTCATTTAATTGATTGTGAGTTTGGTTTAATGAATTAATTAAAATAAATTGAATAATTTATTTAATTAATAGAAGAATGTTTGAAGATGAATTAATTAAATATTAATTTATTTAAATGATGGCTAGTGGATTTTTAATCAAATAAATAGCAAATATTCCTTTATTTAAACTGGACAGATTTATGTGACTACAGGAATCATTGGTAGAAAAAACATCCAAAGAAAAGACACAAGAAGGGTCCAAGGGAACCTTAATCCCTTATTCTTCAACACCACATCCATTTCCATTATATCCACACCTAGCGAGAATGTGAAAATCAGGACCATAAAGGTTAGTCATTTCCAAAGAAGAAGGAGGATATTCAAAAAGTGAAGGGTCAAAATCCTCTAGAGCAAAAACTAAGGGAGATGAAGTCCGAGAAGCCGCCACAGAGTTATTACTCAATTTCCCAGACAAAGTAGATTTCTTTTTAGGTTCTTCTTCTTCTTTCTTCTTTTTGACCTTAGATTCTCTCGGGGGAATTATGTAGTCCTCTACAAAAGTAGGATTGAAATCAAAAGATCGCCAATCATCTTCTGCAAGAATCCTATATTCTCAATCACAGAGTTGGGCTGAGAAGACTCTTCCTCAAGAACCTTAGATCCATTTGAGGAAGTATTGGGAATCGATTCAGATATAGGAGGTAAGTTTGATGAAGTGGTCACAATGATTGGAGTAGAAGCTTTAGATAAATTATGTAGGATAGCTGGGGAAGAATTGATTGAAGAGGAATTAGAACTTGATGTCTGTAAATGAGCCTGGAATCTTGTGTCACCTAACAAGGTATATGTTGTATTGTTGTAAATAAACTTGATTTGCCTATGCAATGTAGAGGGAACAACTTGCATGCTATGAATCCAAGGTCTCCCTAGCAACAAGTTGTATGTCAACTGTCCAAACATGACATGGATAGGAGTGGGTAAAGTAACAAGACCTACCTTAACATGCAAGGTGATGATACCTAGTTAAGATTTAGAAACATTATCAAAGCCACATATGGTGAGAGAATTGGGCTTAATAAGAGATGTATCAACAATAATCTTATGCAACAAGTTAATGCTACAAACATTAAGGCCAAAACCATTATCCACTAGTGTTTATTTTGTCGTACTATCATTTATGATAGCCAGAATCATTAGGGGATCAAATTGTTGTTGAATTTCACTAGAGGGCAACTCATCTTGTGTAAACACAATCTGAGCCTTGGGTGCTGAAATAGAGTTAATCAAGGAAGCCATATTATTGGATGTCATTGCCGATGGGACATTCAATGCTTTCAAGGCATCGTGTAGCATTCCATGATGAGCTGGGAAAGTTTGAATCAAATCCAAAAGGGAAATCTTGCTAAGAGTACCTTTAAGTTGTTCGACAAGATCCTATTTTTACCAAGGGTTTGTGAAATGTGAGGTGCTTAAGGAAGAATGGGTTGAGGATCAGGTAGAGGAGTTGGAACAATTAGAGGAGGGTTAGGTTGCCTATTGTTTCTCATTTTATAGGTATGGGCAACTGCATTATAACTGTCCTTAGTTAGTTGTCTAACATATCTATAAGGACTCTTAGTGGGATTCCTTCCTTGAACTGTAATGATAGGTTTGTTTGGAGTGCTAAAGGAATCATGACTATATCCACCTTGAACCATGAAAAGAGGTTGATTAGGAAGAGGCGAAATTGGAGAAGGACAACCACCTTGGACAACAAAAAGAGGTTTTCTATGTTCATTCACATTGATCATATTGATTAACCTTTTAGATGCATTATTCTTGTTTGAAAGTTTAGACAAAGAAATAAATTCATCAAGGGCATAAACCAATAAAGCATGATCATAGTGATTGAAAGGCTTATCATTGGACTGAAAAGGAGACATAACATCATATAGGGAATAATGGGAGTCAACCATGTTGCTAGATCTAGTGGAGGAGTTGATAGGAATGTACCCATGAGAGGAATCATTCAACTTATCTTTCTGATCACCATGAAATGGCATAGTAACAAGGTTGATTATTTTTTGGCAAAATGAGGGTTTAGAAGGATTAGGGTTAAAAAACTAATCTACAGCTTCATCCAAATCATCCTTACTAAAATTATAATCAACAAAATTTCATACATCATCAAAAGCATGAACATCTTGCAAATAGAGATCTAATATTTTGAAATGGAAATTGCATGAAACTTAAACACACAATGCAAGGAAAATGAAAGAAACCTATCTCATTTTTTTTTAATGTTTTGCAAGAAAATGAAATAAAATAGATTGAGATATAACAATGCAATGCAATGAAAATGAAATTGGGTTCACATCGGGCTCACCAAAGATGTTTAGGGGAAAAAGAGAGACAGAGTATGGAAACCCTAATCCCACTCTCATACACACTCATGGAATACGAAAGAGCATAGGGAGGTAGCACGCTTCAGCTACTTCTTATGAGGAAGAGATAGTCATGGATTACCTCTTAGGTTTTCTATTCCTTTTCTATAAATGAGAGAGAGGAATGATGCAACAATGCAATCTAACCTAGAATGCAAGTAAGGAAGAAAACCCTAATCTGAGAATGCAGATCAAAGGACAAATGATAAACTGCTGAAAAGTATAGATCATAAGGAAAAATTAGAAGTGCACCTATGTCTAAAATCTGAGCAGAAATGTCAGGGACTAGGGTGCCATGTCACTGTCCTAATTCTGCAATTCTGGAGCTACAACTGACATGAGGGATTCTGGAGCTTGCAAAGTGTTGTTCTGCCAAGTCATGTTGACAGAGGGTGAGACTATGGTACCACACCACTATCCTAGGAAGGACCAAGGTGCCACGCCCCTATCCTTAGGGATTTTGCTGAGATCTGCAACCCAAAACTATCGTTGTGTGCTCTTTTAGTCCTGAAACTTCTCGCGACACTTGGATTCAAACCTGTACCTAAAGCTAAAAAATAGAGTTTAGGGTGGCTATATAGGGTTTTTCCTTAGGCAAACCCCTATGTTGGTGATTTCTACCTCCATAAATAGTTGATAATGTACTGAAAATGTGTGTGCAAGATCCTAAGATTAAAGTAAACAATCTAGAGCAACCCTAAAGAGTAAACCCTAATTGCTTATAATTGACAAAGTAAATGCTCTAAATGCAAAGTGATCTAAAGCATGAATATGAATCAAAATGAATCTTATGCAAAGACATGGAAACAACATGAAACCATACCCAACCCCAAGGGAGAGCTACAAGCCAATCGTTAGTCATTGATCTCCTATTGCTCTCGTACATCTTCAAAAGCCCCCAATTGATAAAATGATGCCTGATGAATGTTTGATGGATGAATGTTGAATTTTGTTGAAGACTTCAAATATCTACTCTTTTGGTGCAAAGAAGGCTCTAATGCTCCAAAAACTTTCCCTTAGATTATAAGAAGAAGACCCCTTCAAATGAAGAAAGAGAGCTCTTAAGTATGAAACCCTAGATCTTAAATTCATGTTTAGGCCGACCTAGGATTTGAATTTCCTATTGATATTTTGGGGTTAAGCATTATTATATCATAGGATTGTGCTCCCAAAATTTTGGGGAAAAAGTCGAGGACCATGTGCATTCCCACCATGGTCCGACCAACTTATCACCAAATTTTTGGGGCCGTTAGATATGATGATATTAGAGCACATCCAAAAGTTACAGCTGATATCGAGATGTTTTAATATGCGAAATCACACCTAAACGGTCAAAATAAGACACAATTAGGGTTTATGATTAAATGAGTCATTGGAGGAATAAGATGAAAAGGGGCACACTTAGGGTAAAGGGCCCAACTTTATAATATGTAAAGTGATGAATCATGACCTTAGACTTAATTAAATTAATTAATTAAATGCTGAAAGGGGAATGAGAAATGCAAGATGCAAGACACACTAAGGCAGGTGCTAACCTAAGTGGGAAATTGTACTACCCTAGCAAGGGTGTACAATTGATGACACTACAATAATTTAAAATAATTTTTTTTTTAATATATACATAAAATAGCTCTTCATTAAATAAAATAACTTAAGATATTTGTCGCATATTTTATTTGAAATATTTAAAATATATATACTCATTTATATAGTTAAATTACTATAGATATCTTATATTTAAGATATCTATGTAAGAAATGTTCATCAATATCAATTTGTGACCTATTATAATTAAATTATATGTTTCACTTAAAAATTATTTAATTTTTTTTTTTTGGCAAAAGTGGAAAGTCACTGATATATTATTAATATAGGCAATAAAACTGGTTCATGGGCTCCTAGAGGAAAGAACCAGCAAGAAAACCTCCAATCCTAGCCCAGAAATACAAGTAACATAATAATAGGAAAGACAAAGCACCCGCCGCCCACCAACCACCACCCCCCAAAGACATGTGTGAAAAATAATTACATCAAAAGATGCTATATGCATCAGATCTGATGATACAATTATAGTCATGGACTTATGCCCAAATATTAAAACATATGTTCGAAACCACAACATGTCAAACTTCAAGAAAATGACCTTATCGGTTGCTGAGCATCATGTTGGCTATTTATGCTAGTTAGCTTTCCTGTTCACTGGTTCACTATGTAGCTAACTCTGCTACCAGTTAGTCTAAACTGGTTGGGATGTACTGGTTAGGCAAAATTGGTTAGGCTATACTAGTTATGCTAAACCGGTAAGGATATCGATTGAGCTTTATCAAATACGTTATACTGGATAGATTATACCAATTATGCTTTACTGGTTGGGTTGAACTGGTAAGGCTATATCGGAAACCAAAAGCAGGGCACTTAATAGTTATCATCTGAAAATTGCCCCCTTAATCTTCTGAAAAGAGCCTAGTCAAAAGGAAAGCCTGCAGCCAAATGAAACATTGTGACCTTCAAAAAGAACTATGTAATAGGGACATATTATCTAGGACAAAATTGAAAAAGTTTGCATAAAATTGAATGATTTAGCTTGCAGAACCATCAAATCTTCACAAATTAACAACACTCATCAATGCTAAGAAGAGCCAGTAACAAAATGGTAAGCCGAAATTGATGACTAGTACCATTATTCTTCCATCGGTTATGGGTATGAATCTTCATTAACTTTAATCAAGCTCAAGTTCTAAAAGTGGAGAGCAGGAATTACCAAATTCAATTATGGTAGAGCTGAGGTGAATTGAGACAAAGGTTGCCAAGTGTGAGCAATTGGACTTGGTATTGCCGACGGGCTAGGAACATCATGGTCCTGCCCCATGATCGCAAGGAGAGCATGAAATTTTGAATAAATCCTACTTCTTGTCACTGAATCAAGGGCTTTGCCCATATTAAGATCAACTTGTTGAAATGATCAAACTGAGAGAAAGTCCAACAAGTGCTTAAAACTGTCACATAATATGATAAAGTCATCTCGACTCTGCAAATAATGTCTTGAGAAGATACCACCAATATATGCTTGCCCATTCCAAATATCATATTTCTTAACTGCAGAAAGTAGTTTATTACCTAATGTGAACTCAAGTTTCACGACCTTACCTACAATATTTTGTAGATTGGTCCAAGATTGAAGTAAGTCCAAGGCGTTAGATAGGAATATGGAGACTAACTGCGATGGAATTATGATTCTTTTCTCCTGTGGGAACAACACTTCTTTGCCAATAATTTTCTTCACACATCTTCAGTAGTGTTGACACTGAACATTAAAACCCTGACCAAGGTGAGAGTTAGAAATATGATCTTCAAAAGGTTTTTCCCAATCTTCAACCTGCAAGAAGACCCTATAATTTCTAGGCCGATAGTCCATAGTTGAAAAAAATTCACTGAAATGCAATTCATAAGAGGCAAAGGAAGGAAAGATCGAGCTCAATGACTGAATTATAATGAGGTCTTGAGTATGAAAATCAGAATTTAACTTGGATGTTGTGCATAGGAAGAGTGATGTGAGCAGGAATTTAAAAGGATAAATGCTCCACAAGAAGTCAAGTAGAACACACTCATGTTGCAACACATGACAATATACACATGTGAAGTACAAAATAAAATAAATGTTGCTAGTAGTTAGAGAATGCAATAGATAATCCATTAATTGTCACCATTAGAATCCCATTTGAATGATTGGCAATATATATATATCTGGCTTAATACTTTGATTATCGAGCCTTCCCCGTATAAAAGAATCCGCGAGATCATTAAAGATTGATATGGATTTATGCAATCTAAAGTTTTATCATTAATGATTAACTTCGCTAGTTGAAGAAAATCTGCCAAATTAAACCCCAGACTAGTTGAGTCTAAGTGTTGTCATATCCCACATTTGCTAAGAAATCCACTTTTGTAACATTGTTTGTGTCAGAGGGGAATAGAAGAGGTTTTAAGATCCGTAAACTTTCCTAAATGATCCCTAATGCTACCTCGGTCTCAATCTCTTCTTTATCTTGCCTCAATAAAGAAACACTATCGGTTAAGCTATCTTGGTTAAGCTATACTGGTTAGGCTATACTGGATTGCTATCCCATTTACCAGTTGATTTTATATTTGATTGTGCTACTAGTTAAGCTATACTAGTTGGGCAGAACCGGTTAGGCTATACCATTTTACAATACCAGTTAGGATTACCTTCTGTATGCTTACCTAATGACCTAGTAGGCAAGGCTAAACCGGTTTACTCTTTTGCTAACCTGTTCACTGAGTAGCTAACTCTATTGCCGATTAAGCTATACCAATTGGGCAACACCAATTAGAACTGACTTCTATTTCCTTCAAGCTCAACAGTTGCCTTGAATCTTCTACTACTTCTCAATCCTTGATCACATAAGACAAATACCAAACCGTTTTTATTTTCTTCACTCTTGGTATGTTTAGGTAAGAAGAGTTCCTTAGGCAAACCTTTGTCACCATTTATATTTTATCCCTTAACAGATGAGAAGGATTTTGTACCACATCTATGGGAAGGTCGCTTAACAAAAAACTTCTTTTTTTGAGTTTATGATCTCTGAAAATGAAGGGAAGTCTTCAATTTTAAGATGCATCGATGTAGAATCCACTTCTAACTTATCACAACCCATATTTTCTAGGATATTTTCTGCTCTATTGCCTTTCCTGAATATGTGAGATATGGAACATTATTCAAAAGAATCCAATAATGCCCAGGCTTGGGCTAAAATTTAAGAAATCCTCCAGTTAAAAGAACGTCTAGATATGCAAGCCTTAATTATAATAGATGGATTCCCTTCAATATGGATATTAGTAAACCTTAATTTTGTGGCCAATGTTAGACTAGATAATAGGGCAAGAGTTACCACCATATTGTTCATCCTAGGAGGAATAGAAGAAGCTTTGAGTGCCACTAAATATCCTAAATGATCTCTAATACAAATTCCTATCCTTGAAACCCCTAGGTCACCTCTAGATGAGCCATCATAATTTAATTTCTCAAATCCAACTATTGGGGGTTGCCACTTGACCAAAGCTCTGTTAATTGGAAGCTCACACTGTCCATTCGAGGCAAGAAAGGATGGGATAGATAGGCCCTTCCATTCCTTGATTATGCTACCATCCCAAGAAGACAAATTAAAGTTAATATTTGTGTTATTTGTTTAAGGATTGACCTATTCAGATGTATATTTCTCATTCCAGAATCCTCCTATTGCTTTCCCACCAAATTGACTATATGACTATCACTGGGATACATTTCTATATACATGCAAAAAGAGAACTAGAAAAGAGGGTAGGCCATGATTGGAGCAGCTCCCATTAAGTATAAGGCAATGACATTGACAAATTAAGTTTCCTCAAAACAAAAGACCAACATTGTTGAGAAAAAGGACACCTTAGGAGCAAGTGATCAACAACTTCAATCTCCTCCTTGCATATTACAAAATAGAATGAATTGGCAATGTGGAATTTTTCTAATTTTTCACTTGTTAAAATCCTCTTTCTCAATTATAACTAGGCAAAGCAACCAGCTTTAGGTAAAACAACACTATTCCAACAGAAAGAGAAGGCCCTTCTTTTAGTATGTTGAGTTTCCATATACCGAATAGCCTTATAACCAATTTTGATAGAATATTTACCATCATGTGTAGGAGCTCAAATCAACTTATCTTCCTAATTTGTAATGTATACCCTTCTAGTAGATAGTATCTCCTGAAAACAGTGTTTTTGGTCATCTCTGATGGGTAATTTCGAAGGGTCCTTCCAAATGACTTTACCCGAGAAGAGTTCAACTCCACATACATAATAAAAAAAGAACCCCAACAAGCTTTAATGGTCGAAATAACTTCCAATTAAAGATTTGTATGTTTCAATGGTGGGGATCCATTCCAAGAATCCTCCCAAAACTGAATGCTCTTGCCATTATGAACCTCCCAAGACACATATCTAGTAAAAACCTCTCTAGAATACATCATAAAATTTCAAATAGCTGATCCCTTTGATGGATCAAAGATAGTGATAACTTGAGATGAATTGAGAAAGTCCAAATACTTTTCTTGCATAATTTTACACCACTTGGATTCTAGTTTAGAGACCGTTTGCCATACAAGCTTACCCCCAAAAGCCACGTTTCTTTTTGAAATATCATGTAATCCTACTCCACCTTCTCCTTTATCATGTGACATTTCCTTTAAGGATATAAGACACACCTTTTTCTCTTCTGACATGTTGTCCCTCCATAAGAAACCTCTGATCAACTTTTCAAGCTGATGTATGACTCCAGCAAGAGCTTTAAGGACCGACATGTAGTAGTTGGGAATGGTAAATAAAAAAATTAATGAGGAGTAATCTACTTGATAGAGACAACCATCGATCTCTCCATGATGAGATGGAATTATTGAGTCTTTCAACAATAGACTTCCAATAAGATGCTTTTTTGGAGCCAACAAAAAAGGGGATTCCTAAGTATGTAGAAGGTAAAAATTCCTGAGAGAAACCCAAAACATTAAAAATTCTCCTTATCACCATAACATTCGTATTGAAGACATAAATCTTAGATTTTAGGAAATTTATCCTTTCACCTGAGACTGCCATGTAAAGATCCAATGTTATTTTAATTTGCGTTACCTCATGGACATTCAATTTTCCAAATAATAGTGTATCATCAGCAAATAAGGAGTGCATGACTAAAATGTAGGTTCCATCAATATGAGCTCCCATCTAGATCCCATGTTAATTTCTAGCCTTATTGATTTTGCTAAATGCTTTAGCCATGATTAGAAACAGTGAAGGGGACAAGTGATCACCTTGTCTAACTCCTTGGGAGGCATCAACAAAACCAGCTGGAGCACCATTAATTATGACCGAAAAGTATGCTCTTGATACACAGGCTCTAATCCACTTACACCATTTCTCAACAAAGCCAAATTTTCTTAAGACTTTAGAGAGAAAGGACCATTTAAGTCTATCATATGCTTTCATCATGTCCAACTTTACTGCAAATGTCAATGCTTGGGTAGAGTTAATAGAATGCAAAACTTAATGAGCAACTAATGTACTCTCCATAGTATCTTTCCCTGGCACAAAACCTCCTTGTTCAAGAGATATAATTTTGGTGATCAATTTCTGCAGTCACAAATAAATGGCCTTGGTAAGAATCTTGTATATTGTGTTGCAGAGTGAAATGGGCCTAAAATTTCTGACAGAGGTACTTTTTCTTGAATCTTCCAAGACAACCAATAACTCAAGACACATAACATCCCAAAATTTCTAGAAGAAAAGGGCTATAAAGCCATCTGGCCCTGGTGCCTTGTCTATTGGAAGAGAGAACACTACTTTGTGAATCTCCTCTAATGTGAAGGGAGCCAATAATTGTTGATTATCTAGAGGACTTAATAAAAAGGAGATAGCATTCAACAATTCCTTCTCTTGATCTACTGGTGGAGGTGGTGAAGGTGGAGGAGCTAGCAAGTCCTTAAAATAACTTACTCCCTCATCTTGAATCTCTTGTCCATTTGACAAAATATTACTTGATGTGGCTTCCTTAATAGAAAAAATTGTACTGGCTGCTCTTTTTTGTTTTGCTAACATATGAAAGAACTTTGTGTTTTTATCCCCTTCTCTAAGCCATAATTCTCAATATTTTTGTCTCCAATATTCCTCCTCCCTTTTACAAAGCTCTTCCCATTCCTCCTAGAGTTTTTTTTTCATAACATACAAGTCAGAATCTAGTCCTTTAGAGATGATCTGCTCATTTATTTGGGTTAAGTGATTTTCAACTATTTCTTTTTGAGAAAAAATATTCTTGAAAACTTGTTTATTCCATTCTTTAATTTGGGCTTTAACATGTTGCATTTTATTGTAAAATTTAAACATCTTGGTACCATCATTCCGAGGAGCACTCACCCACCATTGTCCAAGCAAAAACTGGAAGTGAGGATGTCAGAACCACATTTTCTCAAATTTAAAGGAGGATTTGTGCTTACCATTTGACAAAGTTGTCACTTTATTAATGCTCAATAAGATGGGAAAGTGATCTGAACCTGAATAAGGAAGAATCTGAGATTGCAAAGAATAATCTTGAATTCTCCAACTATGCAATATAAGAAATCTATCCAATCTCTGCGCAATTTGTAAAAATCCGGGTCGCATGTTGGTCCAAGTAAAACTACCATTTTGAGGAGCAATATCGATCAAGTTGTTATCTTTTATAAACTCTTTAAATTATTACATGGTCTTGATAGGAGGAATATACAACCTTTCTTTTTATCTAAGGAAGTTAATGCATTAAAGTCCCCTCCCAAGAACATATTCCAGTCTACAAATTGTTGTATAAAAGATGTGATCAAAGGCCATAATTTTTTCTTGTCCTTCTTAGGAGTTGGGCCATAGATATTTATCAAGTTAAAAATTAAGTCAAAGTTCTATATTCATATTAACTGCCAATTACTTCCTTGTTTGACTAGCTTTCCTACAACTAATTTTGGATTTCATAGCACAGTGAGACCACCTGAAGCTTCTATACCCTAACTATGGATTGATTTCCATTGTGTCCATTTGGTTATTGAGTTCTGATAATTTTCATCTAGCAATTTAGTTTCTTGAAGAATTACTACATCCGCTTGAGAGGAATCAAGATGTAGCTTGATTCGCTTTCTCTTGTCAGAGGCGTTTATACCCCTAACATTTCATGATAAGACTTTCATTTCTACTGAGGAGACCACTTAGTTTTCTTCGTAACTCTTTTTGATACTATGAACTTCTCCTCAATTGTGGATTATAGTCCTACTTCTACTTCCTCTTTGGATTTATCACTTTTAGACTTACACCCTCTTCTTTTAGGTGTTCTCTTTTTTTCCTTATTTGAAGAAGGATTTTGTGAAGTAGACAAGGTTTGAGAAAAATAAAAATCTCCCTTAATTTGCTCTTCTTCCAAGAGTAAGTTATAAGGAGAAGCAACTACATTCACTTCTTCAACCATTAACTCTTCTCGATCTGCTAGTGACAGTTTTCTTGAACCCTTTAAAGGAGTTGATTGAGGTTCAATGTTCTCGATATAATCCAAACTGAAACCAACTATGTTATCATAATGCAGATTATCAAAGTAGGAAAAATCCTCAAGTAATTCTTGCTCTATTGTGTCATCTTGAAGATGTTGATTTCCAACTATCCAGTCTTCACATTGATATTGTGGTATTACTTTAGGAGCCTTGGAATGAATTATTAAGGCTCCATAATAACCTAAGAGATTCACTTTGTGTGCATATTCCCCAAACATTTCCTCTTCTGCTATTTTAGCAAAACGTTATGCTACCATAGCCAAAGTTAGCTCAACCGCCATTCTCTTTAGTTCCTCATTCAATTTTCACATATGTTGGGGGAGTTGGTGAGGGGGAGGGACTAAAGAATTGTGAATAATATCAATTGGACCACTCTGGAATATCAGCTTTTGAACCATATTTTCCATTGTTGGATGAATACAAAGTCCATTGTTTGAAATAGTCAGGAAATTATGACAAAATGGAAAAGCCAAAGAAAGGATAGATCACTGAACTGATACATTATTCCAAATCTTTTCATAACCTAAGAGTATATATTTCCTTTGTGATGATGGGTGGTGAGGTCTAATAAGTGCATGCAGTAGAGAAGTGCACACCCTCTTGAAGTTGGGAACTTCCATGCCCTTTTGAGTCATGGGGAAACTAGAGAGTTGCCAATCCTATGGGGAACATTGATGTAATGTTGGAACATCATCCAAGCCATTAGATTCATACTGACCCCTATTGTCTTTCATATAAAACAAACATTGGAGAGGATTCGTAGTGTGATCCTTGCACATAGAAATCACTACCTGCTCAAAACCCTGACATTGAGTATTGTAATGGCCTAAAAAGCTTTGATGTTTATCAACAATACGAGCATCTTGAACTTCTATTTCCTGATCTCAAACTCCCCAATGAGAATGAATAGAAATTGAGGTAGGAAATGGTTTTGCAAGGTTAAGTAAGAGACACACTCTGACTATCATATGAGTATGTTCAAATGGAATCAAGTCTTGTTTAATAAAAATGCCCCTTATTTGCAAGAATCTCAATAATTTCAGGGTCCCTATATTCTAAAGGAAGGGATGGAAATGCAATCCAAAAAGGTATGAAATTGCATAAATTTGGATCATGTTTAAAGTTTGGAATCTAGAACAAGGTAAATAGCCCTAAACCCTTACAAAACCACCCCTTATGTCTATGAAATGCCTCTCTATTAGCTTTAGAATTAAATAAAACAATGAAATAGTTCAAAGATGAATCAATGAAAAAAATGTTCTTAACTCCATTCCATATACTTTTAGACCATGCAAAAATTTTAGAGATCTGAATTATAGGGTCCAAAACTCTACCTATGAGAGTTGTTTCCCTTAAAAAATTGACCGGGTCAGAGAGAAGTTCCTCTGGTAAATTGATCTTGGCTTTGTGGATCCCCACCCCCAAATCCTTCGTGGAGGATATCTCAGAATCATCTTTACATATTAGAAGCTATACATGACTCTTCTTATCATTGCCTGAAGCCTTCTTTCTCCAAACATTGACTGATCTATTTGGATTAAAGGGGTCTTTATCATTTCGTGTGCTCTGCAAGTTTTAGTTTGACCGAGGCCCCTTTTGAAGAGGAATATTGATAGAATTCGAGAAAAACTTAGGATTTTAAATAGAAATGTTGATTAGCCATGTAGCAAAAGATGAGAGGTACCTAGAACCTTCGACCTCTTTATGATGTTCAAATCCTACCCTATTATGATCACAAGACTCTTGTATCTGCCATGGTGTGCCATTAGGTTGAACAATCTCACCCCTTGTGACAAATTAGGGATATTATGGTGAGGAACCATCAGAGATGTCAAAAACAACCCATGGGTCTTGTCTCTGCAATCTTCTCTTGCCCTCCCAAACAAACCAGTCCTGAGGAAACTTTTTATTCCTTTGATGCTGCCAATGTCTACTTATTGGTGTAGGAGCACCTAAGGGTTGAAGTTCCCTTGACCAATTTTGGCTTGTGAGACCTTCTAGTGGTCATGTACATACATAAGGACTGGCTCTAGTCCATTTATTTGGTCGTTTGTTGCAGTTTCTTGAAATTTTGTCTTATCAACAAGACCTACCCCAATCGGCAATTCTTACCCCGATGAGGTCATCTATGTTTGGAGTAGTTGTATTGGGTATCAGTGGAAGTGGTTTCAAGATACACCCATGGCCCGATGAGAAAGCATAGGCTCAAAGTATTTTTATTGGGTATTGGCAGGAATATTTTCATGTTACCCCAATGACCCAATGGGAAAGCTTTGTCTTGGAGCACGTTCATTGGATGAAGTATCGGAGAACAGAGAGAGTAGTTTCACCCTACACTGATAACCTAATGAGACCACCTTCTCTTGCCAAGTTGACATCAGGTATCAGAAGAAGTTATCTAATGTTACACTGAAGGAACCTTCTTCCTATGATTGGTTAACAGGTGAGTGAGTCCTAGATGATCGGATGATTGTCACTATACCACTATGGAAAAGTGCATGAGGTTTATCTCCCACAACTTGGTGACCAAGGTGGGGCCCAAAAAGAGAGAAGCTCAGGCAAGTTAACAAGTGAGCAATTCCAGGATGATCGGACGCTTGTCGCTATACCACTATGACAAGGTGCATGAAGTTTATTACCTGCGACTTGGTGACCATGGTGGGACCCAGCAAGGAAGAAGAATTCAAGGCAGTTGGAGAGGATGTGCTAAGGTGGTGGGACAGAGACCCTAGAGCCAATCAGGGGGTGCCACATGAGAAAGATCAAACGATCAGGCTAACATGTTTGGAGGAGTCCCGATGACCTGATGGAAATGCCTAGGAAGCGGAGGAAAGCATTGGCTATCAGACAAAGGGATTTCTTGCTATCCTGACGCCCGATGGGAAAAGTGTGAGTGGTGAAAATTGTCATCAGTCATTGGAAGTGAAGTTTTGAAGTCTTCTCAATGACCCAATAGGAAGTGCAAAGCGCGAAAAGTCGACAACGGGCATCAGAAGCCAGGTTCTGAGGCTATGTCGATGTACCATTATGAAACTATTTTCAGATTATAATCATCTGTGTTTCACGATGAATGGAATGTATAGAAAGACCCAATGGGAATTTGCAAAAGAGTTGGATGGTTGAATACTACAGGAAATACATACAATCTATTTTCTGGTTTTCTATCACTATGTGTTGTACTGTCTTGTTTTGTTAAGTTTCATTATAGTTCTGTAAATTAAAGCTTCCTTTATGTTGGTCATTTCTTTGTTTTGAATTCATTGTGTAAATATAGCTCTATCTTGAACCTCCACCATGGGATCCATGTGGCCATTGGAGTTCTTCAGGAAGAGCCAAAAATCTGCAGTAAGAGTAGAGTAGCAGTAGGAGGAAACCAGAAAATGGCCATCACCATTTCTACATACTGAGCCTAGGCGAGCTTGGTTTAGTCCGGCTAGGTGTTAGTAATTGGAAAGAGATAAATTGCAAGGGAAGGAACTACTGAGAACTAGAAGAAGATGCAGAAGGCTACAAGCCTAAAACCGAGACATTATGCAACCAAAGGGGGAAAGTTTGCTAAACCAAACAAGATGGGTGGTTTCTGCAAAGAGAGAAAGAATGTGTGTATCCTTCACCCTTGCAAGGATTTAGAGAATAAGATTACTTTGTGATCTTGAAGAAGGTGAGTTAAGCAAACAAATGGTAGGGAAGCCCTTAGAAATCTAGAGGGGTAGACTTGGAACCTGAAAAGGGATAGAAGCAAACCATTAAAGAAACCTATTTAATGGTAAACTAGGTTGCTCCCCTATCATATTGGTATTAGAGCAAGTTTAGACTTGGGAAGAAAGTAGTTGATGTTAGATACTGAATCAGTAGGACAAAGTAGTCTCAGAATGGTGACTAATGCAGAGTTGGCCAAGAAGGTAGAAGACCAAGAAGAAGAGAATAGACTCCTGAGGGAAAGATTATCACAATTGGAGAGCAAACTAGATGTAGTTGAAGACAAAACTGAGAAAGTGACAATCAAGGTCAATGAGGGAAAGGCAAAGAAGCAGTGGAAGAGGATAAAATACCTGAACCAGACCCTGTCCTTCCCAAAGAACCTTTCTTTAAAGCAATTAAAGCCTTAGGAGGAAAATATTTAGAAGGAGTGCCACATTTTCATGGGAAAATGGAGCCTGGAGTAGTCTTAGAATGGATAGAGGGATTAGAGAATCACTTTGAGTGTGATGGAATCAGTGAGGCACAAAAGGTGAAGGTCACCAAGTCTAGATTGAGAGGGGCAGCTTTGAATTGGTGGAAGTTTATCCAAGAAGAGAGGCAAAAAGAGGGCAAGAAGCCCATAGCCACTTGGAAAGGAATGTTAGCCAAGGTGAGGGAAACCTATATCCCTAAAGATTATGAAATCCAGTTGCACAAGAGGAAACAAAACTTGAGGCAAAGAGACTTGGATGTGAGCAGTTACACTGAGGAATTTCAGAAGTTGTGTCTGAGATCCAAGGTGGTAGAGGATGAGAGCATCGAGGTAGCCAGATACTTAAATGGATTGAGATGAAATATTCAAGAAGAGTTGAGTTTGTTAAGTCCTAACACCATGCATAAGTGATATCAATTGGCACTGAAGGTGGAGGAAAAGAGTAAAAAGAAGCAAGAACAAAGCAATAGAGGAAGAGGTAGAGGAAAAGATGGTAGAGGCCAAAGAGGCAGTTTTTGTGGAAGAGGAGCAGATCAAATGTCCCAAGGAGAGTCCAAACTTATAGAGAAAATTGAGTATTCACATAGCTGTTACGAAAATTTTGCACATGCCAATTTTGATGCCCTAATGAAGCCTTGCATTTGTTCATTCTGAAAAGATCAAATCATGAACCAGGAAGGAATGCACTATTTTTTCTAACTTGTTTGCTTCATGTGCAAATACAGGAAAGTAAGAGAACATGTAGGTTAAAATGTGGCTTCCACGAGGGTTGAGCTCAGCATGTTGTTAATCATAGAGATATTATGCTTGATTGCAGATGAAGTGGCATAGCTATTAAAACCTTAAGGCCAAAAGAAACTCGAAAAAATGCAATTGGCCTGTGTAAAGTTTTACTTGGGCACCAAATACGGTTTTAAAAGGCCTTAGAGTTTCCAAGCATTTTCAGACACTAGGTAGGAGGACCTTTCTATCCCACATTGGTCATGCGGAGGGAGTTTATCACATTTAAATATAAGGTCACATATAACTATAGTGTCAAAGCTTATGAGATTTTGGCAAGAAGAGGCAGCTTGTGGCTTGGTGGACCCCGTGTGTGCACATCTCAAGGTGTCCTAATTTTGTGACCAGCTGGTGGGAAGAGACTAAAGAGCAAACGATTTGAAGAAAGATCAACGGTGATCGCAGAGATCTAATGACTGTCGCTATGTCACAATAAAAAGATGCACACCAGATTATCGCCGCAACTTGGCGATTGATGATGTGGAAGAATAGAGAGTATAAGACCAAGGATAGGTGACAAATAGGTGGCAGTCCAATGGCTAGTGACATGGCACAAATGGGCGACATCGAGCAGATCTTGGCCACGATGAGCCCCAAAAAGGTTTCATCGAAAGCTCAGTTCCATCGACATCAAGCAGATCTTGGCCACAATGAGTCTCGAAAGAGTTTCATTGAAGGCTCAGTTTCATCGACATAATAATATCGATAAAACATTAGGTTCAATGAGACTGGTAAATGACTCACCAAGAGAGTAGTTTGGCCGAAAGAAAGAGATCCAACAAAACAAGATGTGTGGCAAGCATGTGTGGAAAAGACAGGTGGTGTCTGGGCAGATCTCTAGAGCTAATCAAGTGATGACACATGTGTACACGTGACACAAGAGAGAAGATCAACCTGTACTAAAGATCGAGAAAGTTCAGGAAATATCAATGGTAATCTGAAGGATCTAAGGGCTATTGGTATACTATTATAGAAAGAAGCTCGCCAGTTATCATTGCGACTTAGCGACAAAGCACGTGCAGAAAGGCAAAGGGGAGGTGAGCGGCTAAGAGGTTAAAGATCGAGTAGTTTGAGGGTAGATCAATGATCATCGCTATACCGCAAGATAAAGATGCTCATTGGTTATCGCATGTGACTTGGCGAATAATGACATGGAAGTAGAGGTGGTCGTCTAGGTGGGCTCAGAATGAATGAGGATGCGCCACATGGTAGAGAAAAGATGAAGAACCATGAGAAGACCAAGAGTAAAGATTGAGCAGATTGATCACATCCAACAGTCAGGTAAAAGATTGGATGGTGGTCGCTAAGGCACTAATGAAAGCTGCAAACCAGGTTATCATCATGACTTAGCAAAAAGGTGAGCCTAGGTCCATCAAACATCACCTAGTTCCCTGTTGATGTTATCTCGAAGGCTTGATGGAAAGTGCAAAGCAGTGAGAAAGTCATCGGACATCAGAATAGCAGGTTCCAAGTTACCTCAAAGGCTCGATGAAAAGTTCAGGAAAAGTACGAAGTAATATAGGAATCATCAGGCCCTTATACTAGTATCGATAAAATATCTATTGGTTCCTTCGACAATACTCTTTTAGCCAAACTTCCATCCTCGAAAATAAGTTTTCATGTTTCATCGATATCTTGTTTTCACCGATGCCCTTATCTTATTGGTGGGACTACTTCTGCTTTCCTTGATATATTTTCTTATCGATGAAACTAGCATTTTTAGTGAATCCTTTTGGGGGTCTATTGTAGACAAGGTTTGCTCAATAAATCATTTTTCAAAGTGGGCCTAGGTTGAAATGGCAGGTAAATAAGAGGTAAAGACCGAGCGATTGATCACATCCAACAGCCAGGTGGATAGATCTGATGGTGGTTGCTAAGCCACAAGGAAAAGTTGCTTGCCCGGTTATTGATGCGACTTGGTGAGAAGGTGGGTCCAGGTCTAGATAACAGACAAAGTGGACCCGCGAGAAAATCAAAGGCCAACACATGGAAAAAGTCTACAGATGAGCGGATGTCTAAGTCAACCTTGAACTTGAACTTCAAAGTGGTTCACTGTTTCAAAATGGTTCAATGGTTCAAAGTTCATTATCATCGCTTGTTTCCTGTGGGCCCATGATGGAGAGATAAATGAAAACTAGTAACTAAAAAGAAAGCAGGTTCTTGACAAATCAGACAGTAGTCACCATACTGTAGTGGAAAACTGCTCGATGGATAATCATGTAGATTTGGTGATAAACGGTGGGGCTCGCTAGGAAGTAAACGAAAAAATTAAATGCAAGTGGCCATGGTCAATGTAGGTGATCCAGTGGTTGGCAATAATAAAAATTGCACGGTGGACTTAGAACTAGTTGTTCGAACAGTAAAAAGCTCGCCAAGCAAGGAGATGATTTCTACATGAAAGATTAATGCAGATGCTTGTCTAAATATGCAAGTGTCACATACTGTTGGAAAGATCACGAAATAGGAAGATAATTTCCACAACCATTTTTTAACAAAATTTTCAACATGGAGACCAGTTACCAGACATTGCATAAGATTTTCTCAATGGGATTTCTTTTTAATATAGTCACAGTTCAGTTCATCATGCAACTTTCACAATGGGGATAGCTTTTTTTTTTTGCATTTAGATATGCACATTTTTATACAAGAGGATCAGTGGCAGTCATTTTGAGTAGCAAAGATTATTATTTTACAGATTATGCATTAGTTTTTATGCCATTTTTGGGGGAGATTCGCCCAAGGCTTTTCTCATGCAGTGATTTTTTAGGGTTTTTCAAGGGGATTCATCATGATTTATATATATTCCTTCTCTCCTTTTTTCCCTCTAGTTCTTTCTTTTTTGCATACACATTTTTGCAAAAAGTTATTGTAGCTCAGTAGTATTTGAGTTTTTGTAACAACAACACTACTTTATTTTTCAGTAATATAGCAGTAGATTTTCCTTATTGATACTTCTGGTATTATCTAGTGAATGAATGATTTGATAATTTCCTATGATTTTTATCCTCTAATTTATCTCATTCAGTCAATTTGTGGTACGAGGAGATACATGTTAGTTGCAGGTTCTAGTTTGTGTTAGTGGATTTTAATTGCTTGAAGCTGTGAAAACTTGTTGTTTTCCTTCATGCATGCATTAAATTCATCCCTTTCTAGGAAACGTTTATGCATCTACATGTTCAGTTGAATTGTGAAGCAATCAAGGTTATTTGTTAAAGGTTTTATGAGTTAAGAAGGTTGCAGATCCTAGATAAGATATCATTAGAATAAATTTTCATTACATGCAAAGCCTTCTATCCCTTTCTATCCCTTTTCTTATCAATAGTATTTATAAGAGATTCACCAAACAGAAAACTAACCTGATCTCCAGAGATTCACCTTCACTTTGAGCAACCCACAAGCTCGACGGTGTTTCCCTGTTTCATGGATTGTCTTTGTTGCCATTAAAGAGGAGACATCTTATCAGAAGGCATTAGTTTCTCACATGGATAGTTCTGATGATTGGATCATAGATAGTGGTTGTTCACACCACATGACCCGTGACTGGAGCAAATTTCTTACTTTGAAGGAATTTGATAGAGGAGTTGTGAGATCTGGTAATGAATCACCCTACATGGTAAAAGGAAAGGGAACTATTTCTCTTAATGGAAAGAGCGGTGTAGATGATATCTACTGGGTTGAAGGATTAAAGCACAATATTTTGAGCATAGCACAACTCAATGACAGAGGTTATCCATTAGAATTTAAGAATAGAATGTGAAAAATATATCGAAGCAAAGGTGTGTTAGGTCTCGGAGACAACCGAGAGTGGGGGGGTGAATCAGTTGTCAAATAAATTCAAACCAAATACTGGTAAACCAAACTTTATGCTAGTAGATAGTTTGTTAGTTAAATACAACACCGGTAAGGATTAATGCATGAAAAAGAAAGGCAATAACATCCACAACACATAACACCAAAATTTGTATGTGGAAACCCTGTAAGGGGAAAAACCATGGTGGGAAACCTTACCCACAATCAAATGATACTATTGTAGATAGTAAGTGTATAAAAATGGGGTCTGCACATGCAAAAAGGCCAAGTGCCTAGAGCTCACTGTTCAAACACAAATGGGAGTCACACTAACTGCAATTGGATGGTTAAATCCAATAATGATGTATTGCTCAAAATAGCATCTTCATATGCTGGATTCATTACTAGTTCAGTTCTGATGTGCCTTCATAAGACCTTCCTTCAACCTTCAAATGATGTCTGCGTGTATAGCTCTGCTAATATTTGCATATACCGAATTATAATCCTTTTCACATTCGTATATCGATCTTACCAATAAGATCTTGCATTTATACCATAACCTAAGACCAATTAAGTAGGTCGGCTCACTAAAAGATAGTACAATAAAATCAATTACAAATAAAACAATAACCGATGCAATATCCGATTCAACATGTCGGCTTAATGCATTTACAACAATAATAAATCATCTCCATAGCGTGTCATGCTGATCTGGAATAGATAAGCCCACCGGTGCTTATCCTGGACCTATTTGCCAGTAACAACAAATATGCAATCACGAATATATCAATGAACAAATCTTCAAGACAAAGTGTCCAAACAATGTCTTCAATATAACCAAGTATTTTCCATGTCATTCCATGTGCGAGTGAACAATATATCCTGCCACTGAACCAGATACCAGTGACTATGCATA
The DNA here is from genome assembly GCF_030272615.1 of Cryptomeria japonica. NCBI lineage: Eukaryota > Viridiplantae > Streptophyta > Pinopsida > Cupressales > Cupressaceae > Cryptomeria > Cryptomeria japonica. The sequence goes on along the minus strand of NC_081412.1, from coordinate 597,091,596 downwards.
AGTCACTTGCTTGCCGGTGAACATAACCAATTCTCCAAGTGCTGATAGGTATAGATAAGTGTTGGCATCAATGACAAAACCATATCAACATATCGAAAACACCAAAAATCTCCCCCTTTGGCATTGATGGCAACACAAGATGGAAAAATCATGAAAGTGCCAAAACAAAAATGCCAAATACCGAAAACCAACAATCTCCCAAAAGAGATCATAACGAGAAATAAAAAATTCAGATACAGAGAGCAATCAATCTCTCACAACATAACAATCTCTCCCCCCTAGGAGTAACATGTGTTTTTCCATATCAATCTCTCCCCCTTTGACATCAAATGCCAAAGCAATACAAAAACCAGGTTCAAATACAAAATACCAACTTATTCAGTATAGCAACTACTCCCCTAGAGAAGTAGCTCTCCTCATCAAAGCTGGAGTAAAAGATTTCTCTGTTAGTTATGCCGGTTGATGACAAACATCAACTATCTAGGTCTCTTCCAGTGGGGTATGACCCCAAGCTGATCTCTGAGATATTCAAAAGTCTCCTGAGGCAAAGGCTTAGTGAAAATATCTACAATCTGCTCTTTAGTATTCACATAAACCAATTTTACTTCTTTTGCTTCATCATTCTCTTTTAGAAAGTTCAGTTTGATAGAGACATGTTTAGTTTTAGAATGTAGTAGTAGATTCTTTGATATATCAATTGTTGCTGTGTTATCACAATAGATAGTTATAGGTTCCTTGCATTTTACCTTTATATCCTTCAACATTTTCTTAAGCCATAATACTTGTGTATAGTTAGTTGCTGCTGCAACATATTTTGATTCTGTTGTTGATAAAGATGTGCAACTTTGTTTCTCACTCAACTAAGAAATTAATCTGCTTCCAAGAAAAAATGCTCTGTCGCTGGTGCTTTTTCTGGCATCTACATCTCTTGCCCAATTTGCATCTGTGTATGCACATAATTCAAAGTTTTCATCTCTAGGATACCATAGGCCAAGATTTGTAGTGCCTTGCAAGTACCGGAAAATCCTTTTTACTGCTAATTCATGATTTTCTCTAGGATTACTCTGAAATCTTGAAACAATACATACTGCATTCACAATATCAGGTCTTGTTTGTGTCAAATACAGTAAACCTCCTATCATAGATTTGTACCTAGTCGGATTAATAGGTGTAGATTCATCCCTTAGTGATAATTTATTAGTTGTAGTCATAGGTGTGCTTACTGGTTTAGAGTTTTCCATGCCAAATTTCTTTAGTAACTCCTTCAAGTACTTGGATTGACTTAAGAATATACCTTTATTAGTCAGTGAAATCTGCAATCCTAAAAAGAATTTCATCTTTCCAATCATAGATATTTCAAATTCTTGTTGCATTTCAATAGAAAAGTCTTTACATAATCCATCTTCTCCTCTAAAGATTATATCATCAACAAAAACTTCTATAACCAAGATGTCATCATTAGTCACTTTATAGTATAAGTTGTTGTTAGCATTACCTTTAGAAAAACCAATCTTCAAAAGATATTTATCCAATCTAGCATACCAAGCTCTTGGAGCTTGCTTCAACCCATACAAAGCTTTCCTTAACCTGCAAACCACATCTTTGTTATCTATCAAATAAAATCCATTAGGTTGCTCAATGTAAACTTCTTCTTCAAGATCTCCATTCAGAAATGCACATTTAACATCCATTTGATATACTTTATAGTTCTTGTGTGCTACAAAGGCCAAGAATAATATGACTGCCTCAATTCTAGCCACCGGTGCAAAGGTTTCATTGTAATCAATTCCTTCTTTCTGTGAATATCCCTTACACACTAATCTTTCTTTATTTCTGATTACCTTACCATCTTCATTGAGTTTGTTTCTGAATACCCATTTAGTTCCAATTACATTTTTGTCTTTAGGCCGGGGAACTAATGTCCATGTGTTATTCTTTTCAATTTGTTCTAACTCTTCTTCCATAGCTTTAATCCAGTGTTTATCTTCACATGCCTCAATAATTGATGCTAGTTCAATTTGAGAAATAAGACATACCTCTTTATTTTCTAGTTTTCCTCTTGTCATAACTCCCTAATATTTGTTCCCAATTATCTGATCTTCAGAGTGGTTCAATCTTACATACCGGGGTGTCTTTGTTTGCTACAGTTCTTTAGTTACAGTGGAATTTTCAAATGATATCGGTGTAACTAGATCTTCATTTTGTACTGGTGGGTTCAATGTGGGTTCATTTGTTTGTATCTCTATTGCCGGTTCAGAGTCTATATACCTTGAAGTTCCTCTAAACTGCTCATCAATTTTCACATTTGTACTTTCAACAATTTTCTACAATCTTTTGTTAAAACATCTATATGCCTTGCTCTTAGATGAATAACCAAGAAATATTCCTTCATCACTTCTAGCATCAAATTTGCCAATATACTCATCTCTTCTAATATAGCATTTACTTCCAAATATTCTAAAATATTTAAGAGTAGGAGTAATACCAAACCATAGTTCATGAGGGGTCTTACCGGTTTCACCTTTGATGTGAACTTTGTTGAATGTGTAGACTGTTGTGCTTACTGCCTCTCTCTAATATACATGTGGTAGATTTGCTTCTGATAAAATACTTCTAGCTACATCCAAGATAGTTCTATTTTTCCTTTCTACAACTCCATTCTATTGTGGTGGCCGGGGTGCTAATAGCTATCTTCTGATTCCATTTACTTCATAGAATGTATTAAATTCCTTAGATGTGAATTCACCTCCTTGATCTGATCTCAGACATTTGATTTTCTTACCGGTTTCATTCTCTACCATATTTAATGCATGTCAGTTAAGTCAAAAACTTAACTCATCTGCCGGTAAAGAAGTAATTCAACTTCTCACCATCAACTGAGGGTATATTTGCATGTTTTTCAGTTTGTTGCCGAACCCCTAAAGGATTTTCCTTCAGTTAGATGAAGAGTCTCCTACCGGTGGAGTGACACTCTGTTCTGCAGGTGGAGGAGTATTCCCATCAACATTTTGATCTGACTTTCTGATCCATTGTTTTGAGGATTTTTTCTTTACCTCTTCAACTTTTTCTTTACCTTTCAAGCTGGGTCCTTTGTTATTTATCGGTGATGCCTTACTTCTACAAAATTTTGCAATATGTCCAATCTTATTACAAGCATAACAAGTCACATTGTTTTTCTGAATAGCTTTCCCATATCCTATGCTGGTATGTGTTCTGCGTTGATTAGATAAGTGTCCAAATCTTCCACAAACATAATATCTTACATTCATTCTGTAGTTTTTTGAATTATGACCAACTTTGTTGCATTTAGAACATTGACCGGTGGGTATATTAGTGTTTTGATAATTTTTGGATCTACATTGATTTTCTCTATGACCATACTTGTTACAGTTAAAGAATTTCCCATTAAATTTGTAAGCATTAGGTTGTCTTACTAGTTTACTATGATCATGATTGTTTGCAGTACCAGAGCTTTCACCAACTTCAAAGCCAAGGACATTCTATCTCCATTAGGTTGTTGATTCTTCAGCATGTCATCAAGTTCTTCTAAACTTTTCTTGAATTTCTCCTTGTGTTGATTTGCAGTAGCCAATTCATTTTCCAAGATTCCTTTCTGTCTCATGAGTTCATTTCTGTCATTTATATATGCATCAAATCTGTCTTCAATATATCATTTTCATGACTGAGTCTTGTATTTTCATTTCCAGCATCATTTAGTCTTCTAACCAAGTCATCTTCATTCTTCTTTCTATCTTAAATGTCTTTACAAAATCTCATAGTCATATCTTGCATCTCATTCTTCATTGTATTGTTTTCTTGTCTCAGCTTGTTCACCAGATCATTAAGAGTTTCATTTTCATCATCATTCTGCATCTTTTCACAAAGTTCTCTTCTCTTATTCCTTGCAATAGTGAGATTTTCTTGAACTATTTGAATGATATCTTGTGCAACCTTCAGATTATCTTCAAGTTTGATATTCTTCACCTTTTCTGCATCATAGCCTGAAAGAGTTGTTTCCAATTGCTTTCTCAAGTTTTCCATCTCTACCGATGTCAGGATCTTCCTCAAGCTATTAGGATTTTGAAAATAGAGGACCAGGCTCTGATACCAATTGTTAGGTCCCGGAGACAACTGAGGGGGGGGGGGTTAATCAGTTGTCAAATAAATTCAAGCCACAAACAACTTAACCAAACTTAATGCTTAATACTGATAAACCAAACTTTATGCTGGTAGACAGTTTGTCAGTTAAATGCAATACCAGTAAGGATTAATGCATGAAACAGAAAGGAAATAACATCCACAACACATAACAACAATATTTGTACGTGGGAACCCTATAAGGGGAAAAACCATGGTGGGAAACCTTACCCACAATTAGATGGTACTATTGTAGATAGTAAGTGTATACAAATGGGGTCTGCACATGCAGAAAGGCCAAGCACCTAGAGCTCACCGCTCAAACACAAATGGGAGTCACATTGACTACAATTGGATGGTTAAATCCAATAATGATGTACTGCTCAAAATAACATCTTCATATGCTGGATTCATTATCGGTTCAGTTCTGATGTGCCTTCATAAGACCTTCCTTCAACCTTCAAATGATGTTTGTGTGTATAGCTCTACTAATATTTGCATATACCAAATTACAATCATTTTCACATTCGCATATCGATCTTACAAATAAGATCTTGCATTTATACCATAACCTAAGACCAATTAAGTAGGTCGGCTCACTAAAAGATATTACAATAAAATCAATTACAAATAAAACAATAACTGATGCAATATCCGACTCAACATGTCAGCTTAATGCATTTACAACAACAATAAATCATCTCCATAGCGTGTCATGCTGATCTGGAATAGATTAGCCTATCAGTACTTATCTTGGACCTATTTTCTGGTAACAAAAAATATGCAATCACGAATATACCAATGAAGAAATCTCCAAGACAAAGTGTCCAAACAATGTCTTCGACATAACCAAGTATTTTCCATGTCATTCCAAGTGTTGGTGAACAATATATCCTATCGGTGAACCAGATACTAGTGACTGTGCATAAGTCACCTGCTTGCCGGTGAACATAACCAATTCTCCAAGTGCTAATAGGTATAGATAAGTGTTGACATCAATGAGAAAACTATATCAACATATCCAAAATACCAACAAGGTGAACTTATTGCAACTAGCAAGTAGAGAAAAGGTAACCTGTTTCACCTGAATTTTAAAGTCAACAACTATTTAATTGCTAAAATAGATGATAGTTGGCTTTGGCATCAGATATTTTGTCATATAAATTTTGATAACATTGTCAAAGTCAGTAAGTCCAAGTCAGTGAGAGTTTTTCCTCAGTTGGACAAACCAATGAATTCTCTGTGTAAGAAATGCTAGCTAGGAAAGATGACATCCTCAACTTTTAAGAGCAAATCTTTCTCAGCAGAACATTTGTTAGATCTGGTTTATACAGATCTCTATGGACCCATACAGATTAAAAGTATTCAAGGTGACAGATATTTTATGATCTTAACTAATGATTGCTCAAGAATTATGTGGGTCACATTCCTGAAGGATAAATCAGAAGCCTTTAGTAAGTTCAAGACATTCAGGGCCTTAGCTGAAAAGGAAAGAGGCAAGAAGATAAAGTGTCTGAGGACTGTTCAAGGTGGTGAATTTACTTCTACGGAATTCACTAGATATTGTGAAGACAATGGAATTAAGAGGCATCTTTCTACACTGAGGACACCACAACATAATGGTATTGTAGAGAGGAACAACCGATTAGTTGTTGAAGCTGCTAGAACAATGCTAATACAAGGAGGTGTAGCAAATTTTTTTTGGAGAGAAGCTGTTAGCACAACTCTCTACACTATGAACATGATATTGGTAAAAAAAGGTAAGAATAAAACTCCTTATGAATACTGGTATGGTAGATCACCTAATGTTAGCTATTTTAATATTTTTGGTAGTAAATGTTTTAATAAGAGAGGTGGCTATGTTAGCAAGTTTGACGCTAAAAGTGATGAAGGCATATTTCTTGGTTACTCCACCAAGAGTAAATCCTATAAATATTACAACAACCAGACATAAAGAATCATTTAATGTGTTGATGTTTGAGTGGATGAGTATCCTAAAGTCTCAGAAGAAACCAGTGAGGAGAAAAAGGAAGAATAACCTTGCATTATGAATCTGGAACCAAAACCGGTGAAGCCACAAGCTAGTGAAGAGAATGTTGTTGTACCAGTTCAACCAAAATAGGTAGATTCAGAAGAAGATGATGATAATGAAGAAGAAGAACTTGAAGATAATGATCATATCATTCCAAGGTATGTGAGATTCAATCATAATCCTGACTAGATTATTGGAGATAAAGATGCTGGAGTGTTAACTAGAAGAAGAATCAGAGAAAATTCTTGCATGATCTCCACTATTGAGCCTAGAACTACTAAGGAAGTGTTTGGAGATGATCATTGGATCAAATCTATGGAGGAGGAGCTTGACTAGATTGAGAAGAACAACACATGGAGCATAGTACCTAGACCGGTGAATAAAAATGTGATAGGTACTAAATGGGTATTCAAGGATAAACTGAATGAAGATGGAGTAGTAGTCTGAAACAAAGCTAGATTGGTATGCAAAGGTTATGCACAGGAAGAAGGAGAAGACTATGGTGTGACATTTGCACCAGGTGCCAGATTGGAAGGTGTCAGGACTCTACTTGCTTTTGCAGTACATAAAGGATTCAAAGTATATCAGATGGATGTGAATTCAACATTTCTAAATGGAATAATGGAAGAAGAAGTATACATTGAGTAACCAGATGGTTATGCTTTGACTGATGCAAAAGATATGGTGTGTAAATTTCACAAGGCACTATATGGTTTTAAGAAAGCATCGAGAGCATGGTATGAAAGGCTACATTCACGCCTGATGAAGATAGGTTTTCAGAGAGCAAGTGGAGAAAGCAATATATATCTCAAATCTGAAGGAGATAAGATACTGGTTAGTGAAGTGTTTGTGGATGATATCATATTTGGAGGCAATGATGACATGAGTGATGACTTTGCAAATGAGATGAAAAGCGAGTTTGAAATGTCTCTAGTGGGAGAGATAAAAAATTTCATAGGTTTGCAAATTCAATAGATGAAGAGTGGTATTTTTATCGCACAGTCTAAATATGTGAAAGAGGTACTGAAGACATTTGGAATGAGTGACTATAAACCAGTTGAGACACCAATGGTTACAGGTTATAAATTGTCTAAGGAAGATGAAGCCACATCTATTGATGAAAAGGAGTACAATTCAGTGATAGGGAAATTGCATTATGTTATTCTCAACAGACTGGATATTGCTAATGCAGTTGGTCTAGTTCCCATATTTCAGAAGAATCCAAAGATGACACACTTGATAGAAACCAAAAAAATATTAAGATATTTGAAAGGTATTATTGACTATGGTTTATGGTATCTATATGCAAGAAACTTTGATTTAAAGGTTTATACAGATGTAGATTGGGCAGGTAATATTGATGATAGAGAGAGAAAAATTGGTGGTGCATTCTTTCTTGGAGGAAGACTTGTATCTTGGAGTAGCAAGAAGCAGAGCTGTATATCACAGTCCACTATTGAAGCTGAGTATGTTGCAACATATGAACTATACCCAGGAAATCTGGATGAAACACATTTTGGAAGGATTCAAGATGAAGTTTATAGAACTGGTAAAGATTTTATGCGACAATACCAGTGCAATAAATATTTCAAAGAACCTGATGTTGCATGCTAGAACCAAGCATATTGAGTTGAAATATCATTTCTTGAGAGAAAAAGTGTAGAGTAAAGATGTGTTATTGGAGCATGTTTCTACCAAGGAGCATCTTGTAGATATTTTTACTAAACCTCTACCTAAGACTACTTTTGAGTATCTTAGAGGTCAGCTAGGGGTTGTGCCCCTCCATGAGGTCAATTGAGCATGATGTAGAATACATTAGTCCTGGAGCTAATTGCAGAATCTTATAGTAGGATTGGTGTAGAGTGGAGTTATTCCACAAGGGGAGCATCAAGTTGGAGGTTGATGATGCTGAACTATGAAGTTTGACATTGCATGTTTTACTTTCACTTTGGCATTATTGTCAAAGGGGGAGAAGAACTATAAGACTATGAGGAGAATTGTATGATTGTGAGAAGATCTATACCGAGTTACTAGTTGAAGTCATGGAGACTTAGTTGAAGGAGAATACATGGTAAAATATAAACCAAGATTCATATACACATCATCATAATCAAGGGTATTGATACTTGTATTTCCATCAATGCCAAAGGGGGAGATTATTGGAATTTGCACGAAGATTGCATTAATTAAATCCTATGTTGCCATTGATGTCAATTATAATCAGTAATGATGTTGTAATAATGTTGTTTTTCAACCTGTAGGAAGAGCTAGTAAAGGGAGCTACAACCGGTAGGTGAGCTTGTGGAGGAAACCAATATTACTTATGAAAAGGAGAGATCAACCGGTAACCCTACTTGTTGATGACACCAAACCCTAACCAATGGAGCTTGGTGAATCAGTTGTAGTGGTTTATGATCAAATGATGAACGGTAAAGATTATGCCACATATGCATGTTGTATGAGAAGAGTTTCAAATGATTTTTGGCATGTAGAGATAATGGTTTTATCTTGGGAATGAGAAAGTTCATTGCATGAAGTGGAAACCGTGTGATGAGTTGCAAAGTTTGATGAAGTGGTGATCAAGGAGTGGTCAAGGTTGTCCTGAATGATGTGCAATGATTGCTATGTAATCCAATGGTCATACTTGAACTGATTTGTTTGTAATGTCTATGAGATAATTATGTTTGTGATGTGTTACTGACCTATTGTTTTATTTATAAGGTCAATGAGTAGTTTTGTTGTAGTGTTGGCAATTTCTGGTTGAGAGTAAGAGTGAGTGGTTACCAAACTCGATAATGTATCTAAGTATGTGTAAAGGCAGATAGGAGCATGAAAATGATCTAAACAAGCAAGTGTAGTGTTATTCAACAGATCAACAAACCCCTATTGTTCTCTAACAATTACAACAGTCTGTATAGACCTAAAAATGGTATGAAGATAACTAATTAAATATGCTATTATTTTATTAATCCCCCTTCCCAATTAATTGAATTCACAAGCAAATTTGATTAATTCCCTTTTTCATATACTAGTAAATAGATCTATATGATTTATTTATATAGTTCATTTCATATCCTTTTTTATTAATTAAGCTAAATTAATTAATCCTCCCCCATCTAAATAAATTCTTCTAATTCCTAATTAAGATTAACAAACTCAAGTTTGTTGAGATTAATTATAGTTTTCCAATTATTTGAATTTCTAAATTCAAATGAGCACATGGCTCCTAAATTTTAACCACCCTCTAACCCAACCCATTCTATCTAATCCTAGGGTCTAACTAACCCTATCCCTTTGCACATCCTAACCTCCTTATCCTAACCTCCCATGGTGTGGATATTCTTCCCTTGAGACGCATGGCACTTTTGCCACATGTCACCTCCCTTGGACACTTGCCCTCTCATGAGCAAGGCTCCTTGACACTTCCCACCATAGGGATGACAAGGGTCCCTTCCTCCACCCTCTTCTCCAACTTCCTCAATCATGGCCCTTGATATCTTCAGATCAAATCTAGACCGTCGATTCCTACCACCTCAGCTTTGGCCTTGGAATTCCTATAAATACCCCTCATTTTGGAGTAATAAGGATCCCTTGCATTCATAGTTCTATCATCATTACTATAGGCAATTTAATCATCTAGTAATTGTCATTTTATATTAATCATAGCATGTTAATCTAGTTTCTTAGATCATGCATTTCATAACATTAGCATAATCAATCATGATCAAGTACGTACTCAACTATTGAGTTGTCACTTTGGAGGTCATTTCTCCACTAAGAGATAATCAATCCAACACCTTCAAGGTCCTCAAGAATAGAGGAAAATGGGACATTTCAAGGGAGGCTTATGGTTTGCATCTTTAATTTAGTTTTCAATTAAGCTTTTCATTATATTTTATTGTGTCATTATATGTGTATGCCTTTCTTATATACCACATTTTTAGCATCACATTAATTGACGCCCACTGTGGGGCCTAGCCCCTTTGATCTTTAATAAGTTTGCTTGCAAGAAATTTCATTAACAGATTGATTAGCTCTTTTGGTGTGCAGATTAGCTCTCTCGAGCTCCCGAATTGTGTTCTTGATCTCTATTGTAGCATCCCGACACCTCAAATGGCGTTTATGGGAGATTTCTCAACTCTATTTTTATGTTTTATTCTCTATTTTAGCATTTTTAGTCTGTACCTTAGCGTTTTTGGTATGGTTTGTGGCATTTTTGGTACATTTGATGACATTTTTAGTCAGTTGAACAACGTTTTGGTCAATTCTGTGACATTTTTGGTTGATTTAGCAGTGTTTCTGATGTACAGAATAGCGTTTTGGGTCAATTTGTTAGCGTTCTTGGCACATATGATGGTGTTTTCAAATTTTCATTGATTTTGCTAATGCTTTATTTTGCATTTCTTATTTCTACTTCTAGACTCTCATTTTCCTGAACCTAATTTGCAGATTATTGGTTTTGTAGGTACTTATTTCGCTATGAGAGACCAGAGTCATAAACCATTTCCCCATCAAAGAATGCAAATAAAATACTAACTTTGTTTGCAGTCATGGGATTTTGCACTTATTTTGGTTAAATTAGGCCCATAGACTAATTACAATGAAAATCAACAAACATGTCTTATGTGTTTTGATACTAGGCGAGTATGCTCTCACCTTTCTTAGGTGATCAGAAAGCTAGACTCATCTTTTTCTTTCACTAGTGCATATCTTTAGGGGGCCTGCCCTCCCGAGTAGCCTATAAGGCCAATTCCATTAAGGCCGGTGAGAGGGGACCGACACAAGTGGAATAGCTAACGCCAAGTACTCCAACCCACTATAAAATAAACATGATTTGATGAAAATCAAGTCAACTACAGTTCTTGGGAATAGCTCTCCTTCGTACCTTTGGGTATATCAAACCTTGGTTTTCAAGGCTAGGAGACCTCTTAATTGAGTTTATACCCTGACAAGTCGAACAAATCCCTTACTATTTCCAATTACAGTTAGAAGCTACCCGATTTACCTCCGAACATTATTAAATTCCTAGTGCATGGAGGGGGGAGAATCTCTCCTTAAGACACTCACCATATGTCCCTCTTAAGCATATGTGTGAACTCCCCTTTTGAGACCTTATTGCTAGGCTTATAATGGGACTCCACTAGCTCTCGCAAAGGAAAAAACATGGGCACCCATTACGGGGTGACAAGGTTGTGTGAGCTGATAGGGTACCAAGTGTTGGCTAAGAACTAATAATGAAGCCAATCTCCTTAGGATAGACTGAATGATGTGTTTTTAATTGTTCAAAACCCATAAAAACTTGAGATTTCTTTAAAGCTTCTTGAACATACACTTTATGTGTCCTTTGGGACAAAAATACAATCTGAATTTTGTGTTTGTAAGTCAAGTCAAGATATCATCCATTGAAATAAAACCAAAATTGCAAACTCAAACTTCAAAAATGTTAAATTTACAAGTTTCACAGCAGATTAGCATTTTTAGTCCAAACATTAGCTCTTTTGGTCCAAACAGTCACACTTTCTGTAATGTTCTGCCAGGAAACCCCAAAGGGATAAAGCTAAAACACACAAAAGGAGTGAAATATTTTTTTTTTAAAGTTGAACACATCATTAAGATACAACAAGATATCAAAGTTTAGATTACACAGCGAAAGACATCAACTAACACCTAAAGAGTTTCCCAACATGATTACTTAAATTTCACAATTCACTTAACTCACACAAATAGATTCCAATAAGCTAATTATCTTATAACGAGATAATTCTTAAACAAGGATAATTTCTTTCCGAAGATGAAAATATGATTCACAAGATAAGGTTCATCCATTAATATTTATTCATTGTAATGCCCCGCCAGGAAACCCCTAAGGGTTTAAGTTAAAAACACTCAAATAGAGTGTAAATATATTTTTTTTTATAATAATACTAAGAGTAGTTAATTATAAGTTACAACATTAAGATAGTTTGAGGTTATCTCAAAGTTATCTCTAACTAGATAACACAGCGGAAGGCTAAAATGATCCTAAGGAGTTTCCTAACGCGATTACATAACCTTACACCTAACTCAACTTGCGTCATTAGATCCATTAAACTGGATATCTTAATCACGAGATAATGCATAGATCTTGATTATATATGTGTTCAATGGTTTGACATCTTATAACTTTAGGAAGCGTTCATTTACTTTGGGTGGTTAGGAGGCCATTGAGAGGTTATTTATTCATTGCACTTTAATTCGTAATTACATTAAGAGGCCTCCAAAAGGGTTCATGCGTTTAATATAACAAAGTTCGTTCATTTGGTTTTAAGTTAATCACCCACATTTGATTTCTTTCTTAAACATTAAAAATTCGGTTAATAAGATGAGATGCATTCATTAAGGATTAAACTACAAATTAATAGAGTGAGGTCCCTTCATTTGATTTCATACATAGCCAACTAATGAGTTGTAGTTCTTTTATGAAAGTTAATAAGTGAGTAGCCATAGAATTCATTGAAGATTTAATAATGCTAATAGATGGCTAAATACACTAAGGTGAAAATGTATTAGGACCACATGGGTTCATCCTTTTAAATTAGAATATAGTTAGCGAGGTGATATTCATCATTACATGATTAAAACATGAGTACATAGTGTCATTCTTTCATTAGGATTAAAACATGAGTACATAGTGTCATTCTTTCATTAGGATTAAAGCATAATTATCTTATTGCATGTCACTCCTTTTCAATCAAATAGGGTTATTATGAAGAGATACATTTACTAAGGTTGAGATAAAATCAACTATACCAATACTTCCCATTTTAGTTCAATCTTTAGCAATCATAAGAGATTCTTTCATAAAGATTACAATTATGGATAAATAGTTGAGTTAACCCAATTTTCCAAGTTAATTTTGGTAAGGATTATTGTGAAGATTAAAACATGAAATAACTAAACAAAATTCATCCAATGTAGTGAAACATAATTAACATGGCGTTATTCATTAAGGAGATAAGAGTAAATACCTATATGATGTTTATCCTTTAGAATCCAACTTAGAAATTATAACGTTAATTCTACCTTTGTTTTCCCATACTCATTTGGTCAATTTACATGCTTAATAACAAGTTAATCCAATGATGTAACCTAGCAAGATTCTTTCCACTATTACTACTGTAGACACCTAAAAATGGTCAATGCTTGGGGAGTCATACTTTAACATTTGCGCATTGCCTCATTTTAGGTTTTTGCATCGCATTAACATTTCTCCTATGTCATGCACTTGGTTTTTATCATTTGTGAGCATCGAGTCATTCTTCTACATTCTTCATCTGTCTCGCTTTCGAATTTGGTCTTGTCGACAACAATCTTCAGTCATGATTTTGGTCGATCTTTGTCCTTGTCAATCTTGTCATATTGCGATTGATTCGTCATCGATCCTTGTCCTTTTCAATCATGTCAATTTGGTCAATTTGTCATTGATTTTTGTCAACCAATCTCAATCAAATCATTTATCAACATTGTTCATTTATCAATTCAAAATCATGATCGAATCGATATTAACTATCCTTTGTCAAGACCTAATTGTCATCCTTGCATTTCTAATTCATCTTCCAAGGTTTTATGATTTATTCATTTAATCTTGTTTGGCATTTTCCCTCTAGGTTAAATAATTTATTTATTTATCCTAAGTCTTCTTGTCACAATTAAATGATCATTTAATTGGCTAATTATACCTCTTTTTGTGAATTAATTAATAAATGACAAATTATTAATTAATTTACCTAATTTCATCATTTCTAATTCCTAATTTCCACCTATTTTCTAGTTTCCTAATTTCAATTTCCACCTAATTAACTTGTCTCTAGTTCTCCCTATTTTTGTGCTTTGGTGGAAGCATGAATTTCTCATGCGTCATACTCTTGGCATAGTAAGATGTCATAAGGTTCTAGTTCTCTAGCCATTGCATTGGAAATATGTCATAATTCATGACATAGAAGGTGTCATAACCTTCCTCTTTCCACTCAATTGTGCCATTTTTGAAATCAATTGCCAAAATATCAATTTCATGCTAATCTTGTCTTTTCTCCAATTTGTCTATAAATTGGATGAATTTCTTCAATCAAAAGCCCCAATTGATTGCATTTTTGAATCCCCTAATAATTAGTAATCAGATTATTGAATTTCTAATCACTTTGTCAAATCACGCTTCTAGTATTCTTTTGTCAATGTCAATCTTGCTTTCTCAATTAGTTTATGCACTTGAAGGTGAGATCTACAACAAAACTATTTGGAGAAGAAAGAAGAACAATGGAGCTGCATGAAGGGAACATCTGGTTTGCATAATCTTTTTACATGTTTTGTCTTTATGTCTCTATTGAGTGTTGTTTAGGATAGATCATTGCAATGAGTGCTTTTGTGATTGAGCTATTACGTTTATCTTGTTTGTGATGATTTCCAGATTCCTAACATACATTAATTGGTGAACCTGACATGAATACTAACCTTCTAACCCCTTTACTGTGTTTTGGAGTGCTTTCAAGTTGATTTTGCAGGTCAAAAACCCAAAAACAGGGCCGTGCAGGGTATTCTGGAGACTTCTGCGCTTGTGTCCTGCATCTTGTGCCTGTGTCATGCATCTTGCACTTGGGTAGGTGACATTCTACGCTTTTGTCATACATCTTGTGCCTGTGTCATGAGTTCTGTGCTTGTGTAAAGTCCAGAACAGAGGTAAAAAGTGCAGTGTTTACTTGAAATTTTTGGTGTTTTTGCATTTTGTTTTCTGTGCTTTGGATTTTGGTACTAATTATTTTTGTAGAATCTTGGCATAGGCATGGAAAAGACTACAAATCAAACTACTAACATGTGTTATGCAGATTCGATAGTCAAAGACAACAAATCAAACCTCTAACTTGGGTTTTTTGCAGGTTGCCTTGGAGAAACAATCAAACTTTATGTTTGCAATTAATTTTTAGGCACCTAGTGATTTCTAAATAGGTTGGAATGAACATTTGTTTTCTTTGATTGTTGAGTATGACATTGGAGTAGGAGAGTATGCTCTCATCCTTCTTAGGGTGATCAGAAATCCAGATCTTCAATACCATGCTCATGTCTTTGATTGTTTGTCACCCTTAGAGGGCCTGCCTTCCCGACCACTTTGCTTTTGCAAGCAAGTGATAATCGTGAGAAGGGAACGACCCAAAGTGAGTACAGCTAGAATACCTTGGCATTCTAACTCACTATAAACAAATACCTGATGGGCGAAAGCTTTGAAGGAAGGGTTACGTGGGAATTGCAGTTACTTGGGAAGTGATGACCCTTGAACTCTTTCTCATATCAACATCTAAGTAGGGCCTCTTGGTCTAAATCGTGCTTGCGCGACTACATTTGTTTGGTATCTTGATGGGTTTAATGTCTCAATCACGCTTGCGTGACATCAAGGAGTAACACTTAACATAAATCCTTACTAAACACCTTGTTTTTAGAGGCCAAAAACCCTTCTAGTTGCTTGAGAAGGACAAGTTCGGATACTTGGAAGAGATACTAAGTTCGCCATGGGGAGATTTCCATGGGGACTAATGCTTGGCTGTCCTGAGAAGTGAGTGCCATAGAGGGGAGCCCGTGGGGTCAAGCATCTATGTATTCTCCTTGAATCCCATAATGAGTCTACCTCTCAAGTACCTAATGTCCTTGCCTACCATAAGAAATGTGGGAATGAGCATGATTGTCTTGAATCTAAGTTGAAATATCTTGTATTCTTTGCTTGTCAAAAGTTGAATTGCATCTCATTTCAAAAACAAGACAAATTGATTAAAAACAAGGTTAAACACAAGAGTATTTCATCCAACAAAGTTCAAATTCAAAACATCTTCAAACATGGTTGTCAAAAATTGTTCAAAATCTTGTCTTAACATGCATGTCACTTAGACTTAGGTTCATCTTAGGTTTGCATTTTGCAAAGTCATTGTTGACTATCAAGGTTAAGTTTCACCTAGGTCATACTTCTTTTGCATATCAATAAAAGTCATCCATTTGCATGTGTCCTCTTACATTAAAGCCATACCATTGTCATACATTCATATTTGCATACCTTAGGTCTCTTCATTAAGCTTAAGTCATTATCATAGCATAGCAATTGTCCTTTTGCA
This sequence comes from Cryptomeria japonica, assembly GCF_030272615.1. Taxonomy (NCBI): domain Eukaryota; kingdom Viridiplantae; phylum Streptophyta; class Pinopsida; order Cupressales; family Cupressaceae; genus Cryptomeria; species Cryptomeria japonica. The sequence continues at coordinate 597,075,297 of NC_081412.1, read as the reverse complement.
TATAGTGTCAAAACTAGGTTTTGTCATACTTGAGTAATCCAAATCTTTAATAAAACCCTAAGTCATTGTTAAGAAGTCTAGACCTCATCAAATCTTTTGTCCTTTTGTCATCAATATCATTTCGTCAAACCTAGCTTAGTATCCAAGCATAGAGGGGAGACATCGTCATCTTGTCCTTTGTCAATTAAGTCCTTTTGTCCTTTGAGGTCTAGATATCATTTCAATTTCCTAAGGGTCTCTTTTTAGATTTGCATTCATGAGTTTGTCAAAATCTTCAAAAACAACCAAAAAAATAGATTGCATTCTCACCATAGATTGCATTCTCATCTATTTAGGTTGCATTTAGTTGCATATCATACATTATCCTTGAAAATTCCAAAAATATTGCATTGCATAGTGACATGTCTATTGAAACAAGGTTCCAAGCACCAATGATGCAACAAAGTTTGACATATCAACCAACAATGCAATCACAATTATATCCATCCCAACAACAAAGCAACATTAATCAAACTTATCATGATGATGTAAATGTCCAAATACAAAAACTAGAGGAGAAACTAGCTCAAGAAAATGAGATTTTGGAACAAAGAGTGAAAAACATTTAGAAGAATAGATCACAAGTGTCCAAAATGTTTCAAAAATTTCCAGGTCGAAATCCAAATATCGAGCCAATTGATGTAAGATCTCTTCTTGAATGATCAGACATACCAGCTCTCCTCTCCCAAATAGAGATGATGAAACAATTTCAAGAAAAAAGACAACATCAATTTCAACATTATGTGCCTCCACAACAAGAACAAGAAAGTGTTTATTATCAATCAGATTTTCAACCATCACAACCAATTGTTCAACAGTTCGAACATTTCCAACAGACACAACCAATGGTCCAACATTTTCAACCAACACAACCAATGGTCCAATTTCAACAATATATCCAACCAACTATACAATGTCCACAAATGGTTCAACCAATGGTGGAATATCAATGTCAACAACCGCAACCAAACATTCAAAAACAAAGGTTGCAGCACACACCAACCCAAGTTTCAAACATGTCAGAACAATTAAACCAAGTCCAATATCAAAACATGACATCAAATCAAAAACAAGTTCAAATTCCAGATACAACTATGTCAAAACCTCGAAAGAAAGGTGGCTTTATTGCAATGATCTTAAGGAAACAACTAAGTGAGTTCTTTGAGGAAGATCAAGATAATACAATTATTTCTAGCAATGCCTCATCCCCTCACAAACAAATTGACTCTCCAGTGGCATCTATCCCTATACCTTTAGAAGTTTCCCAAGAACCTTCCATGTTGTCCTCATCAAATAATACACCCAAGGATGCAATTATCCAAGAGCTATCCATAATTGATTACCAAGATAATCCAATTCATGATGCACATCCTTGTCATGTTTCAGAAATACAAGACCCAATGCCACCATGCACTTTATTGCCATTACCTGTTTTAGAGGAGCCCATTCAAAGTCCCTCTTCCTCATGTTCAAGCATTGATTCCTTGCCAAAATCCATCGCAAATGTTCAAAGCACATTTCCTTCATCCCAAAACATTGATTCCTTGTCAGAATCTGCCATGCATATCCAAAGTTCAACCCCATGTCAAGAGGATAATTTAGAGCATAAAGAAACGTGTCTTAGAACAGATCAAGATCAAGATCTTGAAACCTTATCATCCCATCCAATTGTTGACCAAGATCCCATTTCCCCAGACACTCATGATGATTCCCTTATTCTTGTCCATCCTATCCAAAGTCCTATTGACACTCCATTCCCCGGGCAAGACCAAGATATCCCAGTTCATCCAATCCCAAACGATCCCCTTCCATTCCAAGAACACAATGTCCTTTCAAATCCCATTGACATTCCACTTTCTAAGAAAGATCAAGATATCCCTTCCATCCTTTCTGATGATCCCATTAAAAGTCAAGAGCAAAGCACCTTTAAAGAGGATTCCAATGATCTTCCTCCTTGTCAAGATCAAATTATTCCTTCAGATCCTCCACAAGATCCTTTTGTTCCTCCATCTCCTTGTCTTAATGCTCCATATACACTCCAAGATCACATTTCTTTTGATTATCCCATTATTTCTCCCATTCCATCTCTTGAAGAGCCTGTCATTGAACCATGTCCACTACACAATCCTAGTCCCCCTCATGATCCTGATAACCCTCATGATTCTAACATGTCAGTGCAAGATGTTCATGAACCCTCAACATGCATAATGGGTTCTTCCACTTTGGTTCAATCTGATCCACTTCAAGATCTCATTATTTCTCTCATATCATATCCACCTCATAATGGACTCACGTCTTCTTCCCAAAGCAAAGAGTATCCTATTAGTCAAAATATTGATAAAGGCAAAGGGGTAGACCTTCACAAGCAAGAACCCTTCCATATCAAAGAATATACTAATGGTCATGGCTACAGAGCTCACACTCAAGGCGTTGGTATCCCTTCAAAGTCAAAATCCAAATGTCCACCTTCCTCATCATCGCTTCCATCCATTCTAGGTCCCTATATCCCTTCGTCCTCTATGCAAGGTCAGCAAAGGCACACATCTTGGAGAACCTTCCATACATCCCACATGCCTCCATATCATTCCCATCCACACCAACATTCATTCCCTCTTCCAAGCAATTTGGATGCCAAGTATAAGCATCATAAGTCTAGCAATCCACATGTATTCAAGGATCAACATGTCCAATATAATTGACATGTCAAAACAAAGAACAAATTGATCTATAAAGAAAAAGAAAAATCAAAAAGGCCACAAAGGCCCACTGAGCAAAATAAAGCAAAGGCAAAATATATATGGGTTCCTAAATCCCTTGTGCAAGCAATGCACTCCAAGGAACCACAAAAGCATGAAAAATCAAAAACCATGTAAATCCCTAAGCGGCTCCTTGAAGCACAAAAGCCTAAAGAAACATCCAACTTGGCATCCAAAATTTCTATTCCTCCATCCAAACCTCTCAAATTTGTTCCTCCATCACCTTCTTCATCCATTTTGGGCCCTTATGTCCCAAAATCCCAAGCTATTCCTTCATCCAAATCTCCATATCCAAAACCCACTTTTCCTCCATCAGTCCATCACCCCTCAAGGTGTGTGCCAATGTCGATCTTGCCTACATTTCCATCCACTCAAGCCCAATTCTTCCAATACCCTACCTATTATCCAATGCATATTTTCCATCCTTCCATCCCTCTGGTCCAATCCTTTTCATAAATCCTTGCCTTAGTTTCATCTCATTTTTCCATGTCCTTATCCTACCAACGTCTTTGAGCATACTTTTAAAGGTCATGGTCCATTTTTTTTCAAGGCTACTATCCAAAAAAAAAAAAGACGCTTGAGTCCTTCTTCCATCCCCTATCATGCGTCCATCTTCTATTGAAAAAGTCAAAATACAAAAAAATTAAAAAAAAAAAAATCAAAAAAAAAAAGAAAAAAATAAAGCAAAAATAATTCGTCCACTGGTGAAAACCTGGCAAACAGGCGCCTTGGACAAGTACCATGATGAAAACCTGGCAAACAGGCGTCATGCGTAATTTATGAACTTCTTGCACATCACACTTGGGGGCAGGTTTCCTCCTTCATATCCTATTGCCCTTCATTATCCTATCGAACCCCTGTCATTACCCTCCATTATCCTATTATCCCTCATGTCCAGTTTCCCTTTCCACCTTTGATCTTGACAAGGGTGAGGATCATTATGAGCATCATGCATCTTGTTTGTAGCTTTTAGTCTATCATAGCTTTTGGTCTTTATCCATTTGCTTATTATAATTTTTCATCCATATTCCCTAGCATATTGTGACTTTCTGCCACTATCCTGTATCCAATCTCGACCTTCAGTCCATGTCCCTTATCCATTCTTGGTCTTGCTTATCCTATCCATACATTCTTTTTCATTCCTTGATCTTGATCTGACATAAGGACGCAAAATTTAAACATGGTTTCAGAAACCTCTTGACATGTCCCTCATGCCATTTCACTGCTTTACATTGTCATATCCAGTCTCTTGTCCCATCACGCCATAGCCCTTGAAAATTGCATCCGTATTGTCTCCATGATAAAAGGCCTTTGTCTTCCCTCTATCCATCATCATTTCAGCAAGCCTATTTATTCACCTGTCATATTCCTTCCCTTGCTAGACACTGGGGGAAAATAATTCAAAAAATTTGAATAATGTGTTGAAAAAATCTCCAAAAACATTTAAAAATGTCCTGAAAAAAAGATCACAAAAATTGAAAAATGTCCTGAAAAAAATATCACAAAAATTGAAAAATGTCCTGAAATAATCCAAAAAAATCAAATAATGTCCTTAAAAAAAATCCTAAAAAATTAACTAAATGTCCTGAAAAAATTCATAAAAATCAAATAATGTCCTGAAAAAATTCATAAAAATCGAATAATGTCCTGAAAAAATTCATAAAAATCAAATAATGTCCTGAAAAAAGTCATAAAAATTGAAAAATGTCTTGAAAAAAATCCCTAAAAAAATCATATAAAGTCCTGAAAAAATGAAAACACAAAAAAATTGTAAAACTCCAAAAACAAAAAACAAACATTTTGCAATAAATTATTCCTTTTGTGCATAAGACAGCTTACTGAGCATTCCTCCAACGACACTCGCAATCCATTTAACGCTGTGCTTTAATGAAATCACGCATTAACAGATGAACTTTTTTTCAATCAAAACCAAACATTCAAACTGATCACAATTGTCATCTCAATCGAATATCAGCATCCAAATCATTTGTCCTTTGTCACTTCTATCATGGGTCTTATACAGGGTGTGGTATACTCGAAACCAGACTATGTCCTGTCTTAGACGGGGTACCGCATGTCCTGAAACTAGACAGCATGATCGTCCTATCAACGCTTTCAACTTTTGACAATGAAGATCAAGATGTTTGTTTGATTTGTTGGAATTTGTGCATCTTATCTTTTTACTGATTTATCTTTGGTTTCGATCAAGTTCCTATGTTGCTCGATGATGTCACTAAGTGATTTAGAGTGACTGGGATGGTTCATGATCCTTTTCCTTTTTATTGTGATTGTTGTTTGTCTGTGATGTGTCTGTCTTACGCAAAGGGATTGCATTATCGCTCTGGCCTTCATTGCCATGTTGCGCCGCATCCATTTTGCCATATCAAATAAAGGTTCTCACCTACTTATGTGCATATGTGAAAGCAAGTTTTCCTTCATCTCTAACTGTCCTCTATCTATTTTCTTCTTACTAACATTTCTTCCGTCAGTCTTGGCAGTCCGTTCGATCCTATCATCTTTATTGATCAATTAGCCTCTTTTCTGCACGTTTCCGGCCAATTCCTCGATGGGGCATGCATATGTCATTGTTATTGTCTGCGGCATTTTCATATGTCATTGTCAGCGTTCGGGGCATTTTCATTATTGTTCTTTGAAACAACGCTTAAAATCGCATTGTCTCAAAGAGGGGCAAAATGTAGACACCTAAAAATGGTCAACGCTTGGGGAGTCATACTTTAACATTTGCGCATTGCCTCATTTTAGGTTTTTGCATCACATTAACATTTCTCCTATGTCACGCACTTGGTTTTTATCATTTGCGAGCATCGAGTCATTCTTCTACATTCTTCATCTATCTCGCTTTCGAATTTGGTCTTGTCGACAACAATCTTCAGTCATGATTTTGGTCGATCTTTGTCCTTGTCAATCTTGTCATATTGCGATTGATTCGTCATCGATCCTTGTCCTTTTCAATCATGTCAATTTGGTCAATTTGTCATTGATTTTTATCAACCAATCTCAATCAAATCATTTATCAACACTGTTCATTTATCAATTCAAAATCATGATCGAATTGATATTAACTATCCTTTGTCAGGACCTAATTGTCATCCTTGCATTTCTAATTCATCTTCCAAGGTTTTATGATTTATTCATTTAATCTTGTTTGGCATTTTCCCTCTAGGTTAAATAATTTATTTATTTATCCTAAGTCTTCTTGTCACAATTAAATGATCATTTAATTGGCTAATTATTCCTCTTTTTGTGAATTAATTAATAAATGATAAATTATTAATTAATTTACCTAATTTCATCATTTCTAATTCCTAATTTCCACCTATTTTCTAGTTTCCTAATTTCAATTTCCACCTAATTAACTTGTCTCTAGTTCTCCCTATTTTTGTGCTTTGGTGGAAGCATGAATTTCTCATGCGTCATACTCTTGGCATAGTAAGATGTCATAAGGTTCTAGTTCTCTAGCCATTGCATTGGAAATATGTCATAATTCATGACATAGAAGGTGTCATAACCTTCCTCTTTCCACTCAATTGTGCCATTTTTGAAATCAATTGCCAAAATATCAATTTCATGCTAATCTTGTCTTTTCTCCAGTTTGTCTATAAATTGGATGAATTTCTTCAATCAAAAGCCCCGATTGATTGCATTTTTGAATCCCCTAATAATTGGTAATCAGATTATTGAATTTCTAATCACTTTGTCAAATCACGCTTCTAGTATTCTTGTGTCAATGTCAATCTTGCTTTCTCAATTAGGTTTATGCACTTGAAGGTGAGATCTACAACAAAACTATTTGGAGAAGAAAGAAGAACAATGGAGCCACATGAAGGGAACATCTGGTTTGCATAATATTTTTACATGTTTTGTCTTTATGTCTCTATTGAGTGTTGTTTAGGATAGATCATTGCAATGAGTGCTTTTGTGATTGAGCTATTACGTTTATCTTGTTTGTGATGATTTCCAGATTCCTAACATACAACTACGTTTAATTAACCTTATCAAAATACTTTTTCCATAACTTTAATTAAAATATTTTAAATACTTTGCCATAATCATAATTTACAATGTTTTATGAATCTGATTTACTACATTCCTCAAGATGTCTGATTTTGTGCATTTGATTTAAATTCGTTAATTTTCCATCATACACTTATACAAGATAACAACCATACATGATAACTTAAAGAATGAAACAAAGGAAACTAAAACATCGCATAACACAGATATGATCTCGGAGTTCACCCCTAAAGGGCTACATCTCCGGGTCTGCTCAACTGCAAGACCCCTTTGGCATTAATATTGTTAGGAATACATAATTTATAAGTCTTTTACATCCTTGCCTCTTAGGCGAACACAACCAATACTCAATAGACACTTCGGTTGGTATTTACATAATGACCCCTTTTGAAGTGGATCCAACTGAACACTTCAAGACAAATTACAATTTCAAACGGCTGACAATACTCTGACTAGGGACGTAATCGGCTATGCCAACATAAGTAGCTAGATGACAAGGTCTGAAAACAAATACATCAAGGTTTGCCGCCACTCTAAACAAGGCAAATACGAAACTTAAACTTACAACATTTTTCTTTAAAACTATACGATATCAAACCTACATGCATCCTACTAGCATATCGTTGAAGAACAACAAAATATACGAAGATAAATTTAGATTCATATCCCATGAAAACTTCGCTTTAACATGTATTACAAAACGTTAACCAGAGTATAATTATTTCAAAGTTCTCCAACTAAGACCCTATTTAATCTCTTTTCCAAAGAATACTCCCGATTTGAAATTGGTCCCCAAAATTTAATGTTAACTAAAACAAATCTAATAATCCATGATTTATGTTTACCCTCTTTTTTTTTTTTTTACCCACAATTCTAAATATACGCAACTATGCATTTAACGTGTTTATATACATACATATATATATATATATATATATATATATATATATATATATATATATATATATATATATATATATATATATATATATATGGACATTTAAATTCTAGTTCCAAAAAAAATAGGTCTTCCTACAAATATATTTCAACTTCTTTTTTTTTTCCCTTTTTCATCATATATCTGCCAATATCATACATTATTCTTTTAACAAAAACAAAAAACAATATATATATAAAATAAAATTTAAAACAAACTTAAATATCTTATTTTATTTTATTTTATTTTTTTGTTTTTTTATTTGGGCAAACCCTAACTCAACGCAGGTTCCTGCGTCCCACAGTGTGGACGTAGTCTGCGGCCCACGCTGTGGACACAGCCTGCGGCCCACACTGTGGACCACAACGTGGATGCAGTCCCTGTGACCCACGCTGTGGACGCAGCCTGCGGCCCACAACATGGTCGTGGGGAGCACTGCGTACTTCGGCGGTGCCGCGGGGGGGAAAGGAAATGGGGGAGGGGGCGGCGGCGCGAGCCAAGCTTCGGCTCCTCCGCCCGCCAAACCCTAGCCCCAAACACATATAATAATTTTTTTTTTGTTTATTATATTTTTTTCTTATAGTTTCAGGCATATATAATTTGGTAAAAATAAAAATACGTAGCCAATCCTCAAATACACGTCCCACAGTCTTATAGACAGGGATTCAAAGCATGTTCCAGCAACTTCTCCTATTTTGAAAGGAAAACACAATCCATTTAACTTCTAGCTTGCTCATAATAAACAACCAACTGGGAGACTATTTCTTTTGACATAAACATGAACAAAACAAGCCCAAACAAAACATAAAAACCTCAAATCCAAAACATTGTTTGCATTCCTTTTTCCACACAAAGATCCAACAATTAAACAAGAGGGTGGGTTGGAATCCTACCTTCAAACGCATTCTGGGAAGAGTTTGGATGAAGATCTCCACCTGCAACTCCAAGTAAATCTCCCCCCCCATTTTTTTTTCCAAAAAAAAATCACCAAAAAGAAAAGAACCGCTAAAATGTTTCCAAAAACTAGGTTAAAATGAGAAACCCTATTTTTGCCCTAATTTTCAATTTCGAATTTGGGCATTTATTTTTAAAATAAACTGAATGAAAATGAAAATGGAAGTCATTCCTTTACATTATTTAATACATCTTATTCGCTTTCCTTATTAAAATGAAAATGCTTCTATTTCTTATTGCGTTTTAAATTTCAATTTCTCAATATAAATTTTAGGCCTACTTCTTATTTCGAAACTATTGACCAGGGTAAGGCGTTTTGATTAATTTAATTTTCTAAAAATCAAACTTTTATACTATATCAACTTTACAAGTAAAAAGAAAATAATTTTCTTTTAAATAATAAAATTTACCCTTTTCTTCCAACATGCGAAAATGATTAATTTATTTCTATTTTTCAAATGACTTTAAATCTTTCCTTCCTAAAATGCATAGCTCATTAAATTCATTATTAATAAATTTAACTATTAAATTGACTCGCTATAACATAATAAAGCGACCTTTTTAAATAAATGACTAATCTAATGCAAGAGTCTTATTTATTCTAATTTCTCAGCTACATATGCGTAAATGAGTACATTAATCCAAGTTAAATACCTTAAGCTTGCTACAATAATAATTAAAGCAATCTCTTTAAATTAATGATTAATCGTATAAAGAAACTACCTATTTAAATTTCTCTATCACTAATGTGTACGTCTACTCATTAAATTGAATTTAATACTTAGGATAACAAACTTCACTTACCTCGCATAAGGCACGCAAATCAAGGAAGTCCTCCAAATCTCTCGACACGCATCTCAATGAAAAGCAAGCCCCACGAATCCACACACGATGCTCACCTAACCATGGCTAAGGAAAGATGAGAGTTATATGACCACCAAATCCGAATTCTAAGGATGGAGGAGGCATACTCAACCTTGTAAATCCCAAAGGAGATGAACCTCGCCCTAGGCGGTGTTGTACCTAACATCTCCTACACCCATGAATTCATGCAAGCATACATATACATATACATATTCAAGGAAGGCGTTAGCTCGAGATTTATCACAAGAGTTAGGAAACAATTACATATACATAAGAATCGATGCAAAAGCACAATAATAGGTATTCACGATTATTTATATTATCTAAACTACACATTGCATCACGGTTAACTTACCATTCAAGAATGCCACATAGGAAGTCAATCAAGGTCAAACAGGTTTTAGAAGTCCGACTAGGGTAGGGGCATTACATTCATGCCTTTCATTCATACTTTTCCTTAAAATATAAGCCATGCATCTAATTTAATAACACAATTGAATTTCATCATAAACATATAAGATCTTCCATGCATACTTAATTTCCTTAACAATGACTGAATATAGTCCATTATCCTAAGCTACATTCTTTCATGTTTCAATTTACTGCATTCAAGAGAGGACTCCATACATGCATTTAAAATTAATCTCATCTTATCCACTTATACATTCTATCAAAATGTCATTCATACATGCAAACACTAAACATGAAATATAAGAACAAAAGCATCACATGACACCAAGATGATCTTAGAGTTCACCCCTAAAGGGCTACATCTCTGGGTCTGCTCAGCTACAAGACCCCTCTGATAATTAAATAAGTTCATAATACATAAGGTTCTCATTATTTACAATCCTGCCATCAAGGCGAACATAACCAATATACAACGACCACATCGGCCAATAAATACACAAATAATCCCTGAAAGGAAAGGATCCAACTAAACATAATTGAATCAAATACAAAGATCCACTGGAGAATTTGCAAACTAAGTCATTGCAACCCAAGGTATAGCAAGAAACCAGGTACTCACAAGGGAATAAGCAATAGGATGACTCCACAAAAGTGCTCCTATCCAGACCATACAACAACACACAACCTAGTATGGCTACCCTAGCAAGTCTTCATAGGTTCTGGCCCTATACACTGGGTTACCTTGGCAACCTAATCCGTACCTCTGGCCCATCCAAGCCTCATGTGGACCCACACATCCTTTCGTGAAGACAAGGATGATGGTTTGCCATTTCAGGCCTTCTCACAAGATGCCGAGTTTGTGTTAGCACTCATCTCATATGTGAGGCACAATTATCTTACTTAGAGATTAACATTCTAATCTACTATTAGGTTATCACTTTTTAGACTCACTTTTGATGGGTTACCTAGTAGCCACTTTGGGCGTGGCCCCCAATCGAAAGCCACTTTCCCATATGACCCTAGACTTTACTCAAGCAACCTCAGACACTAAGGACACACATGGTCAAGAAAACGAAGTTCAAAAAGGAGGGAACAACCATTTGGTCAAACATGACTCAAAAGAGGTACACTTACTGATGGTACTCTAACTAGAGACCTGACCAACTATGGTCAACCACAAATCATCATTCGACACCCACATAAGGATATGACCAATATAACACCACAACAAAATAACATTCAACTCGAGACTGAGGATAGAAATAGGTACCCAAATCAACCATGCAACAGGGTCCAATCTAACAATTCAAGGCTTGCCATTACATAAGCAAAAGTGAATACAAAAACGAAATTAGCATAGGCAACAATCAAGAAGGACAATTTTCTTTCCCATTGATTTAATCAATAAAGGTCGATCAAGTTTTCTATCTGATCTAAGTTTCCAAAATACACTAATAGGAAATCATCATTGCAAGGTGAATACAATACCACAATTTGCAATAATACCATTGTCTATTTCTCAAACAGAGGAAAAATATAATTAAACCATTTATTTTACTAAATGAGAAAATTAGTAACTTAACAATTTTTCCAAATGATGATTAACTAAATTTCCAATTATACCAATAGCATATCATTTAAATTCCTAATGTCCAATGATAAAATATTCATTTCTAACATTTCCAGATGTCCTATAACATTCAAATCTTCAAATAATATATACTCCTGAATAATGTATATTTTATCTCAAAATTTTTTCCAATTTAAATAATATTGTATCTTTTTCCAAAAAGATACTTCCCTATTATTACAGGTCCAAAAAGATTAAATATTAATTCATATATATTTATTAACCCTTGGTTAATAAAATATACATAATTAATAATTAATAATACATAATAGTCCAATTAAATATATATATATATATTAATTTTCATTAATAAATAATATATTATTAATAATTTAATAATACACAACTCTCAAATTAAATATTAATTAATATATATATATTTATTCCCATTAATAAATATATATTAATAATCATTAATAAATAAGAAAAAAAAAACTTAATAAAAAAAGATACTTTTTAAATTAAAAAAAATTATTTATTTATTTTTTTTAACTAAAAAAAAATAATAAAAAAAATACAAAAAGGGGCGGCGAGGGCAGCCAGGCCCACCTCCCTTACGCGGGGGTTGGGTGGCCATGCTTTAGCCGTTGGACGGTGCCACCACGGTGGATGCAAGCCCCGCAGCGCCCACGCAGTGGACGCAGGGGACTCTGCAACCACCGCGGGGGTCGCAGCCCCCTGTGGCCGCCGCGAGGGTTGCAGTGAACTGCAGCCGCCACCGGTCGCAGCCCCTGCGAGCCACGCTACGTGCAGGGGGGAGGAGGCGGCAGGTTGAGCCTTCGCTCCCCACCCCTCCAAACCCTATAATAATATATTTTTTTTAAAACAAAAATTTTGATTTAAAACAAAATCAATTTCATTTTATAATTTCGATTTATGAATAATTTCTTTTCAAAAAGGCAAACCCCCATTCCATTTTTGAAACAGTCTCATTTTGAGACTTAAAATAAAAATTTCCAGCAAGAAGAGGTTTTCCAAATATGGAAGAAATTGTTGAATAACCTTCCAAAATAAACAATCTTTTTGGGCATAAGGAAGCTCATTTTTCATACAAAAATTCCAGCAATCAGTCAATCATTACTAATTTCCAATATAATCCTTAATCTTGAGGCAAACAATGGAGAATTCAAAACAAAACTGCATGAAGAACATCCAAGCCCATTTTTTTTTTTTAATAAAACAATTAATCGAATTGGTAAATAGATTCCTACCTTAATAAGCATTCCTGGAGGAGATCTGATGGAGAGCCACAACCTGCAGCTCAAGAAATCCTTCTCCTTCTGAAATCCCCAAATTCTGCATCCAAAAATATTTTCTTTTCCAAAAAATTCAATCCCCCATATTTTCCAAAATTCTAGGTTAAAATGGGAAAGATTTGACCAAAATTTATTTTTGGAATTAAAAATATTTTATTTAAAATAATACTCCAAAAATAATTCTTTTAAACTATATCAATACATTTAGCTTGCTTTTCAATCTAAAATTGATTTTCTCAATTAACTAAAATTAACCTTTCTAATTTAAAAAGCCAACAGAATACAATTAATTCTATTGCAATTAAATTCGAATCCTTCTTTTCATAAGCATAACAAAATACATTTAATATTTAAAATTAGCCATCTAATTGAACTTGCTCCTAAATTGACTCGAGCAATTCAAATTAACGATAATCGCATAAAGAAACCCTATTTAATTTAGTCCATTAATCTTTAATGCACAAACACATATTTAATCAAATTAAAGATTAAGGATCAATCACTTGATTTAACCACACACGCAAGCAAGCAAACCAAGAAAGTCAATCAGACAGACGACCCACAAACCCAACCAAAGGGAATATTGACGACGACTGACGATGCTCACTTGAGCACGACTATGGTCAAACGAGAAACTCTTGGCCACCTAATCCAACTCTAAGGATTAAAGAGGTACACTCAAACCTGCAAATTTAGGCAAAGATGAATCTTACACCCATGCAACACTGTACCTGAAATCTCCTACAACCAAGAGTCATACATGCATACATATATAAATTTAATGAAAGCGTTAGCCCGAGATTAATAACGCGAAATATGAAAACTAATCAACTTGCATACAAAATAGCGCAAAACCCACATTAATAGGTATGCACTTAATAAAGACATCTGACTATAATCATTATATTATGATAAACTAACCAAGGTTAAAACGAGATTATAAATTGATTAGGGTAGGGGTACTACACTTTCAGTCCAAACAGTAGCTCTTTTGGTCCAAACAGTTGCACTTTCAGTCCAAATAGTCACACTTTCAGTCCAAACAATAGCTCTTTTGGTCCAAATAGTCGCACTTTTAGTCCAAACAGTAGCTCTTTTGGTCCAAACAGTCGCATTTTCAATCCAAACGTCATCTCTCTTGGCATGAATGTTAGCTTTCTCATATTTTAGCATTATCTTTCCAAGGTTGAGCTTGCTAGGTATAAGCATTAATCTCAGTCTACACATCAACTCTTGGAGTCAAAACAAAAATTGTCTAAGTTCCAACATCTTAATTCTAAAGAGAACCTCTCCTGGTCTAAACAATAGAGTTTCTTCTCTAAACAATAGAGTTTCTAGTCCAAACAACAACTCTCTTGGTCTCAATAGTAGAGTTCCTGATCTAAACAATAGAGTTCTTGGTTTAAACAGTAGCTCTTCTGGTCTAATCGCCATCTTTCTTGGTCTAAATGTCATCTTTTCTGGTCTAAACACCAACTCTCTTGGTCTAAACATCAACTCTTCTAGTCTAAATGTCAGCTCTCTTGGTCTAAACAACAACTCTTTTGGGTTGAATGTCAAATTGTTCATGTTTCAACACTAGATCTCCTAGTTTGCACTTGCTAAGTCTAAATATCATTTATCAGAGTCTAAAAATCAAAAAGTTAGGTCAAAACAACAATATCCTAAGTTCAAAGACCCAATTTGTTGAGTCTAAACATCACTATTTTGGACTTTAGATTCACTGCACTATAGAATAGCATTTCTGGTTTGTTCCTTAGCGTTTTTGGTCAGTATAGCAGCATTTCTAGTTATTATAGCAGTGTTTCTAGTAAGTTTGTCAGTGTTTCTGGTAAGTATAGGAGTGTTTCTGGTCTGTACAACAAAGTTTTTGGTCACTTCCTCAGTGTTTCTGGTCTATATAGTAGCATTTTTTGTCAGTATAGCAGCATTTCTGGTCTGTTCCTCAGCACTATTTCTGGTCATTTTGTCAACATTTCTGGTAAACTACACCGAAATCAAAAAACAAAAGCAACCCATTTCTCAGATAGTCAAACATAGAGACTAGGTCATCTTCTTGTGTCACTCAGTTAGGTTATCTTTTGTAAAAACAGATTCAAGAGCTAGACACACTAAGGTTCTCAAGTATTCACCTCAAACAAGTTCAATATCTAACATCTTAAAGTGCAACATCACATTTTCTTTGATAAACAGATTGTTCATAGTTGTTCATCAAGATCTATCATCCTTTATCATTAAACTATAATGCTTGATCAGATTAACCTTATTCTCTATCATAGGATATATCATTCCTAATGAACTTGGTCATATCAAAAATCACAAAATTAGCACTCCAAAACTAAGTTCAAAAAACTTGCAAACAAGCAAATACTTGAAAAGATCATTTTATGTCTATCCATCTATAATTTTTACCTCAACAATTGATCGCTTATTGCGACACATTATAGAAGATTTAAACCTCGCAAAACATGCAACACATGTGTATGCCCGATTTAACTAGAGCACATAGATGAATGATCAGAGAAACATAAATAGAAACATTTGAAATAGCTGAAGATCATAGAAACATGGACTACCAAAGCAAAATACAAGAAGAAGAAATAACAAGTCAACATATCAAAGCAATCAAACAAGTCCAAAATCAAAATTCAACTATGTCAAAACCTCACAAGGATTCAAATGCATCTCCAAAGAAAGGTGGCTCTTTTATGCAACTCTTAAAGATATCCCTAAGGGATTTTGTTGAGGAAGATCAAAACTGCGCACCTACATCTAACAATGGCTCATTCCCCCATAAAAAAAATTAACTCTCCAAAGGCATCTATTCTTACACCTCTTAAAAACTTGCAAGAACCTTCCATAGCATCCTCACGAAACAATACACCCAAGGATGAATTTCCCCAAGGGATATCCATAATTGCCATCAAACCTATTTCATAGGATCATATTCAAAGCTCATCTCCTTCACATCGAAGCATTGATTTCTTGCAACATCCCCATAAAAATCCCTAACAATTTGAATTCGTCATTCATAGAACACTCATTAAGCATGTCCTAATAGATGGGGGAGCTAGCTTAAACATTTTCTCATTAAGTCTTCTCTATGCTCTAGGTTATTCAGAAGATTCAGTTGATCCTCGGAAAAAGATCACATTCAAAGTATATGATGAAGAAGAGCATTCCTCCAAAGGAATTGTGACATTACCCATTAGAGTGGGACCTTTACAGGAAGACACAACATGCCAAGTCCTAGACTTGGATTTATCATAAAAAATACTCTTGGGAAGACCATGGATACATGCCATACATACTATTCTATCTACATATCATCAGTGCTTGAAATTTCCATACAATGGGTAGGAAATCACGATCTCAACAAACTCAAATCCATTACAATACTATAATAGTCTAAAACCAACTCAAGAGGTCATTGTCCCTCATAACAAAGAGACATCATCTTCAAGCGCACAATCCAAGGAACAATCATTTGCCTCAATTTTGTCAAGCATAGAAAAACAAATGTAGCTAAGAGATCAAGGGAATGGAGAATATTAACTATCATGGAAAAACAAACAAGAGCAACTTAAAATTGAAAGGGAAGAAGAAGATGTAGGTATTGATGTAGTTCATGCATATACAAGACAAATGTTAGGAGCTAGCCCACTTGAATCAAAATCACATTCGGTTGACTTGGACTTAATTGAGGACAATCAGGAGCTACTTGCGCGAGGTCATTCTGGTGAGAGTATCATTGTAGACATTTAAATGCATAAATTGAAAGCACTGACATCTCTATCATGACCCCTACTATCTTTGAAACAATTTACCCTGAGGATCCTTTACCCTTAATTCATCCTGAACTTATGGATTGGGAAAATGAAAGACATACCACCATTGATACCTTTCCTAATGACCATTCCATATCCTTATATCTTAATGAAATCAAACCCACAACAAATTCCACTAGGGATTTTGCTAACGTATCTTTGAGTCATGTGGGTGCCAAATCTCCTAGTCGCAAAAGTAAAAATTAAAAAAAACAATATCAAGCCTACTGTTGAAAACCATTTATTGGCAACACTAAACCCATAAAAAGTAAAAAGAAAGGACACATTTAATGGTGAAAACCTCCTTGAGGCACTGAGAGATGGAAGATTTGACACCTTACCTGAATACTATCTGTACGTTAGGAGATAGGAAATCATCACAAACAAGATAAATGTAATAGCTCAATCACCAATGCATTCATTGCAATGAATCTATCCTAAACAACACTCAATAGAGGCATGAGATAAAAGCATTCAAAAACAAAAGATTATGCAAACCATAGACATGACTTGAACGCTCCTTCATGTGGCTCCATTGTTCTTCTTTCCTCTTCAAATGGTTGGATTGTGGATCTCACCTACAAGTGCACACACACAATTGAAAGCAAGATGGACATTGATTATTGATCAAGAGTACTAGAAGCATAAATTCGATAGCCTGATTACCAATTATTAATTATTAGCCTTGATTAATGAAGATCATCCAATTTATAGATAAATTGGAGATAGGATCAAATTAGCATGATAGTGATTCGAATAGAAATTCAAATCAAGAATAGCAAAATTATGACATGTTGCTATGCAAAGATTTATGACAATTTTATGACAAATTCTATGACAAATTGCTATGTCAAGACAAATTCTATGACAAATTGCTATGTCAAGAACTTATTCTATGACAAATTGCTATGTCAAGACAAATTCTATGACAAGTTTCTATGTCAAGAACTTATGACGATTTATGACAAATTTCTATGTCATTTCCATAAATTTAGGAGAGAAATAGGAGGAAATTGAATTTAAGAATTAAGAAATTAGGAAAATTAGAAAAATAGGAGGAATTAGGAAAATTAGGAATTAGAAATTAGGAAATTAATGAAAATTAGAAATTAGTGAATTAATTAATAATTTTTCATTTATTAATAATTCACAAAGAGGAAAAATTGATGAAAGATTAGGAAATTAGGTGAATCAATTAATAATTTTTCATTTATTAATTAATTCAAAGAGAGGAATTGATGAAAGATTAGGAAATTAGGTGAATCAATTAATAATTTTTCATTTATTAATTAATTCACAAAAAGAGGAATAATTAATTAGCCAATCAAATGAAACATTTAATTGTGACACGAAGACCTAGGATAAATAAATTATTTATTTAATCCTAGAGGAAGAAATGACACACAAGGTTAAATGATTAAATCAAAAACCCTGGAAGACGAATTAGGTCTTGAAAGATAATTGACTCGATTTGACTTGATTTTGGATTGATAAATGACCAGTGTTGATAAATGATTTGATTGAGATTGGTTGACAAAAATCAATGACAAATTGACCAAATTGACATGATTGAAAAGGACAAGGATCGATGACGAATCGATTGCAATATGACAAGATTGACAAGGACAAAGATCGACCAAAATCATGACTGAAGATTGTTGTCGACAAGACCTAATTCGAGAGCGAGATGAATGAAGAATGTAGAAGAATGACTCGATGCTCGCAAATGATAAAAACCAAGTGCGTGACATAGGAGAAATGTTAATGCTATGCAGAAACCTAAAATGAGGCAATGTGCAAATGTTAAAGTACGATTCCACAAGCGTTGACCATTTTTAGGTGTCTACACTATCAAGAGAGGTCATCTATCCTAATAGAGCCAATAGAGGTAGTTACCATTGGCACAATTGACCACCATCCAACAATCTCTCTATCAGAACATGAAGTGCAACAATATTTGGAACCCTTCAAAAGATGGAAAACCAATTTTGCGTGGTCATATACAAACATTCCATGGTTAGATCCAAATCTTATAATACATCACTTGAATATCAGTCTAGGAGAGGGCATCAATAATGGAACACAACATGGATCGGGAGCAAGCATTCTATTCATCACACTACAAGGTCATACAATTCCAAAAGTATACAAATTAAGCTTTCCATGCACCAACATCACAACATAATATGAAGCTTTGGTTATAGGTATTAAAATGGCTATAGAATGGAACATTACACAACTTCAAGTCTTTGGAGACTCTTAGCTTGTCATCAATCAAATTAATGATGATTACCAAACAAAGGATGACAAACTCATGCCTTATAAAAAGATGGTAGATGATTTTAAGAAGTATTTTGTAGAAATAATTCTTGAGAAAATTCCAAGGAATGACAATAAAGTAGCAGATTCCATGGCAACACTTGCTTCTCTACTTCAGACATGGGAAAATAAAGAGCATCATGAATTCTTGGTGGAAGAGTTGTTTTACCCTACTCATAATTGTCCTGATTCCCAAACTATCTATCACCTTGTTGGGCATGATTCCTCCCACTATGGCCAGACTTATACATACCTAAAGATAACACACTCCCTCCCGATTTGTCAAAAAACATAAAGAGAAACTTTATTTGCCAATCCTCCCAGTATACTCTTGTTTTGGATACCCTTTTTAAACGAGGTCTGGACGGTACTCTTTTAAGATGTCTTGAGCAAGAAGAATCTGAGAAGGCCTTAAATGAAGTCCGTAATGACATTTGTGGCACTCATTCAAGGGGTCTAACCCTTTTCAAAAACTCATATGCTTGGGCTAGTATTGGCCAACTATGGAACGAGATTTTTTTTAAATAGCTAAAACATGCATCAGATCCATGGAAATTTGATTCATGCACTAGTACAGGAACTTCATGCTTTGGTAACATCCTAGCCTTTCTACCAATGGGGTCTTGATCTAGTAGGAAAGATAAATCCTTCTTCATCCAATGGTCACAAATTCATCCTTGTAGCTACAAAATATTTTTCTTGAACTACATCATCTGCCATTATGGAATACCCATGACCATTATCACTAATAATGGGCGTTTGTTCAAGAATCAGGATGTACAAAAGCTCTGTGATAAATTCAAGATCCACCACAAATTTTCCACACCCTACTATCCACAAGGGAATGGGCACGTAGAAGCATCAAACAAAACTATTTTGAAAATCCTCAAAAAGATAGTGAATGATGCTGACAGAGAATATTCAATTAAACCCTACTCTATGGTCTACCGTACTAGTATCCGCACACCAACATGTGCCACACCTTTTTCTATGGTCTATGGATCAGAAAAAATACTGCAAATAGAAGTGGAGATGCCTTCTCTACGAGTATAATTAAAAGGCCTTATCCCAGATGAAGAAGAACGAGTATCTAGATTGCAAGAGTTAGAATTGATCCATAAACACAGACAAAATGCCTTTGATCATTTAAAGGTATATCAACAAAGAATGTGTGAAATATATAATCACAAGGTCAAACCACGAGTCTTTCAAGTTGGGGAACTTGTATTAAAGGAAAGTCCATGAAACCAGACTGATCGAGAAAAGAAAGGGAAGTTTGAACCAAACTGGTTAGGTCCGTTTGCGGTCACAATAGTATTTGGGTCAAGAGCATATTAGCTATCAACATAGGACGAGGATCAACTTGAGAAACACATCAATATCATGCATCTCAAAAAAATTTATGTCTGAAAAAGAAGAAAAATCCAAAAACAATGAAAAAGCAAAAAAATCCAAAAACAGTGAAAAAGCAGAAAATACAAAAAATAGCAAAAACAGTGAAAACTAAAAAAACTTAAAAAATCAAATATGAGAAAAAGTGAAGTAAAAATAGATGGTGAAAACCTGGCAAATGGGTGCTATCTGTCAGCTAGCTCTTCCATCTATTGGTTCATGCATCCTTCCACTTGCATTCATTTCCATTAGCATTGTTTGTATCCATAATAAAGCCTTTGTACATACACAGGCGTCGCAGGAGATTTCTCGCCATGGTTTGGATCATTGTACATGTCATAATAAAGTCTATTTCTAGACTGGGGGCAAAATCTTGAACCTCACTAGGGGAAAATTTTCATCATTTTGAGCTTAATCAAATAGGTAGAACAATAGTTAGGCAAAACTTGTCAAGTGAAAACTGAGACACATCCAACATTGAACATAAGATCAAATTATCAACCATCAAACCATCAAATATCAGTCTAAACATGACAAACATATATCAATGGATGATATTTTTTGACTAATGATTTTAAAACTTTGACAATAATCATTCAACTATTTTATCTTGATTTGTTCACTATCATGATTTCTCAGTGAATCCAGGATGTATTTCACTAGAGGAACAAGGAAGGAACATGATATTTTTCTTGTCTATTGTCTGTAAATTAATCGTTAATATGTGCAAAGTTGTCTTAGGACATGATCATCGGAGTATCATAGAGGACATTTTGGACTTGCATACATAAATGGTTGATACTGCCTATTTTATGAAAGCAACACTCAAGTCATCATGGTTCAATTATACCTCGATGCTTGTGCTAACTTGCAACAAAAACCTAAGAAAGTAGTGCTTAGGTCATCATGGTTCAATTATACCATTGATGTTTGCACTCACTTCCAACATTTTAAAGGCTCATGATGAAACAAAGCAATGACCACATGACCGGTCCGATCGCTGCATTGCATTTGCATTTTTCAAGTAGATTCGCATTTCATTTTGCATGGGATCACAACACTAATCTTTTTCAAGGCCAAAGGATTCAACATGGTGTTATCTCTCTTATTATGTGATTGAGTACATTGGATAATAACAAAAAAAATCAATTCATTCATCCTGCATGATAAGTTAGTTCATCTCATATAACCATTGCATAATAATACATCATTCATGCAAAACATGCTATCATTCATTCATTTAATAACATAATTGTATTGAATTGCATCCATCTCATATTTACATGCAGGAGAAAATCATACAAATATCATAAACATAGAAAGCATTACATTGTGCATACATCACATATTATAAGCATCACCATACATATTCACATTTGCATAACATCATGTAAATACTACATCATCATCTAAGAAGCATACATCCTTCATCTAGAATCCATAAGCATTATAGAAAATAAAACATAGATCATGAAAGTAATTGCACAACATAATCTTATATCAAATAGAATGCATCCATCATCTCATAGGTCATGTAGAGAAAATAGGATCGATTGCATATCATATCATCAAAAAGATCAATGTCCAAGGTACAATGATATCACAAAATATATGAGATACGTCACAAATATACATCGCAAAAATCATCAATATCTCATCACAAAAGGTGTGTACATGAATGGATCAATGTCCCATATCAGTGTGACCACTAGGACGTGGAGCAGAACTCTGTCCTAATGCGACAAGTCTAGTAACACCAGCTGATACCCTTGTACCTTGGTCCCCACCTGGGAGATCTCTCTGAAGTGGCCCTATCAGTCCTTGACTCTCTGACTGGTTCTGTCCCAATCTCCTGCTTAGTTGTGAGAATATTGGAGCCCTGTGATCAACAGGAAAAATAGTATAGTATACTCAACCTCTCAGACCACCTGGCACATCATCTTCAGGGAAGCCTTCCCTAAACTAGACTCTCCTGACATCTGTACCTATGCCTCAGCCTATCAATGCCTATCCCTAGCTGCATCTCTCTCGACCATGAGAGAAGCCATCCAGGCCTCTACCTGGACAATCAAGGCTTGTGCTTGTACATGTACCTGTGTTATCTAGACCTCTAGCTAGGCTATCTGAGAATCTTAGCTAGTCGACTCTCTAGCTATTGAACCTGACTCTACAAATCAATAATTTGAGCCTATTGCTAATGAGATGATATCCTAATGAGGATCCATCTAGGTGCCTCTGTTGGTGGTTGGCCAACCTATGATACTCCCATAGGTACTTGCTCAACTTGGGGAACCTCCTACTCTGGAACCTGATGCCCCTGATCCACTGGACCTGATCTTCTCTGTCTGAGCACCCAGGTCATCCAATCCGTACATACATCTATAGAAAATCTATAACTTCTAGCTTCTAGTGCACTTGCCACTGCCATTGCCACTGCTCAGGCATCTCCCCTATCATTATCATCTCCTCCATCGTCATCTACAACACCATGATCTCCTACATCTCCTCCATGTCTCTCTCTATCATCCCCTCCACCTCCGCCATCATCTCTGCCCCCACCTCCTCTCCACCCACCATCCCTCAGTCACTTAGGATCTTTGCATTGTATCCTCTCATCATCCTCATCTAGAACTAGCTCTGGCTCATTCAGACATGTCAACTTAGGAAACCTATGTGTAGTAAAATATGTGACGTACTCATCTATCATCTTGTTATCTATCATACCTGAAAGATAATCCCAATCCAGTGGCCCCAATGATTGATACTCTCCACATGCCTAGTCATATGAAATAGAGGGACCCCAAGTCACTACATCCACTCTCCTATGAGCATAATTAGCTATACCCTATGGTATCCCATGTATCATGCCATACTGTCTCAACACCCTCATACAAAGGAATCATTCGATAACATAGGGTGTCGATCCAATCAGGTATCACGTCGAGAATACATACAACATCTCCACTACATCCTCGGGCCAAATCTCACAATCTCTATATGGTCTCCATATCATAGTATCCAGATCATCTAGTGTCCATCACAAATACTCTGATTTGCCCAACTTTCCCTAGACAATGATGCTTGGATACCCATCAACATAAGGTCTGCCTATAGGTCTATCTCTGTCAACCAATGGTCATGTGATAGGAAGGTGCTCCCAGGCCCATATCTAGAGAATGATAAGCCCTGCTGATAATGTAGCCGATCTCTGGTAGACCACTCAGTGCAGGTCATGATACAAGTGTGCCAGCATGCATGAGCCCCACAAAATTTAGGTCCCCTGTGTCACCATCTGCTCAAGGAGATGATCCCATCCAATGGATAATCCCTTTGACCTGTGATTAAGACAAAGGAAACCCCCAATGAATCTGGCAAGAATAATGTGTAATGTGGCATAACCTAGCTCTAGCATCTCCTGCCACACAATGTCATATCCGCCTATCTCACCATCCTCGAATAATCGACAAAGTGCATTTGTCCCACCCTGCTTGCTAAGATCATAATACACTAGCTCACCCATCAGAGCGATGCATAATATCCGGTATACATCTTTGGGTGTCACTCTCATCTCGCCCGTTGGTAAGTGAAAAGTATTGTGCTCACTGTGCCAACGCTTTGCTAAAGCTATCAATAATCCCCAGTTAATCAAGGAGCGAGGAATGTTAAGAAGGGAAGATAAATCACACCTATCAATGTGGTCTCTCTCCACCTGACTATGGTGGAGTATCAACATCCATGTCTTCGGGAAGTGCTCCTGCAATCAAATCATATCATCATATCAGTTTCTTGATTTATCTATCTATCAGTCTATCTTGGTCACTTGATATTTTTTAAAAATCTCGTTGAGCCCCTATCAATGATGCTCATCTATCATGAGGTCATTATCAATCCTATCTCATCTTGCATGTACATCGAGATAATCAGAATTGATCATCAAATTTCATCAATCAGGAGTATCTAATTTTATCAATTAGATAGCTAATTCAATCTATCTTACCCTATTGAAATAAAAAATCAAATTCGCAACATTCGAGCATGTTTATAAAAAATTGTGACATTTGGGGGTCGGAGGGGCAACAAGATTTTTATCAAAATCAATCATCCAATATCACATTAGATCATGCAGATTCATCCAAAATTCTATCACAATCAAATCAACTCAATAATCTCAAAATAAAAAAAAAATCAACTCAATCATCCAAAATCGAAAAATCAAATCATTTGCTCAAAAAAAAATTGAAAATTCGAAAAAAAACACAAAAAAATTGAAAAATCAAAAGAAACACAAAAAAATCGAAAAATCAAAGAAACACAAAAAAAAATCAAAAAATCAAAGAAACACAAAAAAAAATGAAAAATCGAAAAAAATAATAATTTTTTTTAAGCTAGGCCCAAACCCCTCGCATCGGCGACACCAATGGTGCCCATGATGGCGCTAGCGGCGCCCCTAATGCTAATTAGACTGCCCGAGGAGCCTGCGACGTCCACAGTGGCACCGGCAGCATTCGCTGCCCTCGTGGTGGCGCCGCCATGGCACCACCGCCCCCTCCCAAAAGGTCAAAATTTTAATTTTTTGAATTGTTTTTTAAATTTTGAAGATTTTTCAAAATTCAAAAGACCCCCAAAAAAACCCATTTTATTATTTAAAAAACCCATCTCAGAAACATAATTTTTTTAAAAACCCACATGGCAAAATGCTAAAACATGATTTTTTCTACAAATGGCTAAATTTTTCAAAAATCAACTAAAAATTTACAAAGCTGGGTTTTCTCAAAGTACATACCAGTGGATTGTAGGCTGAAGGACACTCGTGTCGCCAAATTCACTTGAACCTATGTTGGTGGTACAGGATCACCATTCCTTCCTCCAGAGCAATTTTTTTCTAACAACTGAAGTGCACAAATGAAGAATGGTAAAATGAATTCACCTTATTAAACTCACAATGGGGCATTTAAGTGGGATTTTTATTCCACTAGTTTTTATCATCTGATCAACTAATCAACTTGGCAGGGCAGCGTTTTCAAATTTCTTATTAGGAAATGAATTGGATTGACTTTGAAAATATCTAAAAATTGGAAAATCATTAAAAATCTAAAAAATTGTTAAAATTTCAAAAATTTAAAAACATTAAAAAAAAAAAATCTGATTCATCTCCCGAGGGGGAATCCTCGCATCAATATCTATCAATCAGCATCTGGGGCATCATATCAAGATTTATCATCTCAAAATCAAAACCACATAATATCGAGATTTATCATCTCAAAATCGAACAAGTATCATATCGAAACTAAATCCACATCGAAATCAAGATCAAATCTGCATCCTATCGAAATCAATATCAACAACATCATCAATCAAGTCTTCTTTGAACCAATGCATCGTCACACATCACTTCAAAGAGGGGCAAAATGTATACACCTAAAAATGGTCTGAAGATAATTAATTAAATACGTAATTATTTAATTAATCCCCCTTGCCAATTAATTGAATTCACAAGCAAATTTGATTAATTCCCTTATTCATCTACTAGTAAATAAATCTACATGATTTATTTATATAGTTAATTTCATATCCCTTTTGATTAATTAAGCTAAATTAATTAATCATTCCCCCCATCTAAATCAATTCTTCTAATTTCTAATTAAGATTAACAAACCCAAGTTTGTTGAGATTAATTATCATTTTCCAATTATTTGAATTTCTAAATTCAAATGAGCACATGGCTCCTAACTTTTAACCAGCCTCTAACCTAACCCATTCTATCTAATCGTAGGGTCTAACTAACCCTATCCCTTTGCACATCTTAACCTCCTTATCCTAACCTCCCATGGTGTCGATATTCTTCCCTTGAGACACATGGTACTTTTGCCGCGTCTCCTCCCTTGGACACTTGCCCTCTCATGAGCAAGGCTCCTTGACACTTCTCACCATAGGGATGACAAGTGTCCCTTCCTCCAACCTCTTCTCCAACATCCTCATTCTTGGCTCTTGATATCTTCAGATCAAATCTGTACCGTCGATTCCTGCCACCTCAACTTTGGCCTTGGAATTCCTATAAATACCCCTCATTTTGGATTAATAAGGATCCCTTGCATTCATAGTTTTAGCATCATTACTATAGGCAATTTGTATTTCAATTATCTAGTAATTAGTATTTTGGATTAATAATAGCATGTTAATCTAGTTTCTTAGATCATGCATTTCATATCATTTTCATAATCAATCATGATCAAGTAGCTACTCAACATTTAGTTGCCACTTTGGAGGTCATTGGTCTGCTAAGAGCCAATCAATCCAACACCTTCAAGGTCCTCAAAAATAGAGGAAAATGGGACATTCCAAGGAAGGTTTAATGGTTTGCAATCTTTAATTTAGTTTTCAATTAAGCTTTTCATTATATTTTATTGTCTCATTATATGTGTATGTCTTTCTTGTTTACCATATTTTTAGCATCACACAGTCAAATCCCATAACCGGGTAAGCTCTAACAATCTTAGTGTTATCTAAATCCTCTAACCAGGTGATCCATTAGCTTGGATTTCAAATCCTTTACCGAGGTTACTCCTAACAGGGTATTGCTTCTAATAGGGCATTATAGTCAATCCCTTAACTAGGTGGTCCCTAATAGGATCTATTCTTAATTGGACTTTTGTAAAAGCTTTAACAGGCTTGGCTCCTAACAGGGAAAAGTTTAGAAGAGTTCAAAATACTTGTGGGTATTCATCCCCGCCGTGGTTTTTCCCATTTGGGTTTCCATGTCAAAATCATTGTGTCAAGTGGTGAATGCTTTTGTGGTTATGTTTTCTTTGGTTAAATTTCTTAACTACTAAATCCACTTAGATATGATATGATGATCGACAACAATCTGAAATATATTTTTTATTTTTTTCAGTAAAGTATTTGAATGATTTAGTCAAATAGTTTTGAGAGCTTCAGAGTTGTTTTATAGTTATTCTGTTATGACAGTTAACCGGTTTACTTGACAGTAATATTGCATTTGATAGTTCAATGTTTAAACCAGTTAGTTCTAAGTTTGACTTGAGAGGTTGTATTTGAGATTGGTGAAAGTCTAATCAGTTTTCTATCTATAGATTCACCTCCCCCCCCCCTTTAGTAGTTGTATGGATCCTTATTGATTCATCATACCATCATAGTATGTGTGTTGAAGATAGATAGGTAGAGAAGACCCTGGATACCAAAACACTAGGGAAGAAGAATAGGAAGAAAGCCCTAGGTGAGGTATCAAGAATAATAGAAAAGAGTTAGACACCAAGATAAGAAGGAAAGTTTCAAGGAAAAGGACAACATGAAAGAAAATATGACAAAGAACAATTTAGAGTTGGCTAGAGATTTCCAAGAGTTATGTAGAGGTTTTGAAAAATGTAAGTTCTTGTTGAAGAAATGGTTGGAAGCAATAAGACAAAAGAGTGGTTGGAACATGAAAAAGAGAATGAAGTGGCCTGTAGAATTAATGGCCATGAGACAGAAAAGGTGAAGGATGGTTGCCTTGAGAAAACAAGAAAAGAACATTGGGAAAACACATAGGGGTATGAAAAATGAAGAGTTTCCAAACGAGCCACAAGAAAAAGAAGTGAAGTAGCCAGGAGAACAACATGTATAGGACAACAATTAGAAAGAACGGAAAGAAGTACAAACACAACTTGAAGAAGAGACCAATGAAGGAAGATAGTAGAATGCCTATTGTTGATCCTAAAGAAAGTGTTGAAGAAATAAATAATGATGTTGCATGAAAAACATGTCTTCTTGAAAACATAAAGATTTTGGAGAATAACGAGGAGAAAAGAGTGTCTGAGAAACCACATGAGGTGCATGAATAAGTGAAGTATGAAAACAAAGAATATGATTTTTTAAATATATGTGTTCCTTGTGCAAGTAAAGCAGACAAAGTGGATAAAGGAGAAGATAAATCTCCAATTGCAATCAAAACTAAAGCTCAAGTACAGAGACAAGAAGAAAACCATGGATATATAATGCCAAGTTGGCCTTGGAATAGGAAGCTTGTTGTTGGAATGGAAAGCATAAGTGCACTAGTTGAAACAAATATAGTTGAGATATAAAAAAAAGAACACAACGTTTGCATGAAAAGGAACTAGAAGACAAGAAAGAAGATTCATATTTGAGATGCAGGAACTCAAATTTCTTTTCTGTGGGGAGCATGATGCAGGGGCATCACTTCATGATGTTTCATGTTTCTTGTGGATGTTAGGTCTTTTTTTTTTTTTTAATTAATAAGGTCATCAAAGACCATTTTAGAATGTGGTGATTTGTCAAAGTTGCAAAAAATGTCATAAATTTACAAAAAATGTTGTTAAGAAAAATAATGTTAAAGTTGTCCTTTTGTTAACTAAGTTGTTAGAGGGTAGTTAGGAAGTTGTGGAGGTTGGAAATTATATTTAAAAAGAATTTAGGAATGCAAATAAAGTTTGGTAAAGAGGGATATGAAAGAGAAGTGAAATTTGACTGGACTAAATTCTAGTTTTTACTATTTTTTAGTCTAAGTTTTTTTTATGACCTACAACAATGTATAGTAGAGTAGGGACCTGAACCAATAGGAAAAGATGAAGACATGCTCATCTAGTTTAATATGCTTTTGGTTTGAGCAAATTTTATTGAGATTTGAACGAGTTAGAGAAATTCTTGTGCAACCAACCCTGGATTAGAGACCTAGCATTACCTATTTTGGTAAAAACTTCATAACTTACTAAATGATAATGTGAAGATCTTAACTTTAATCTTTCCATGAAGACGTGTAAATGATAATGCGAAGATCATAGATAACTTTGAAAAAATGAATGCTTCTAAATCTTTAACCATCAATACAAAAATATCAATATTATAAACACATAATTTATGACCCTACACAACCTGCTCATTTCCATTTGACCCGTGAAGTTGGGTGGCACAAAGTCTAAAGTAGAGACATTTCACGGGTACATTTTCTTTGGTCTTTAGTCTTTGTCATAATACTCAAACTTGCACAATGCGATAAGTTTATTGTTTACCAAATATACTAAACTAACGTCTCCACTTAAAACGTACTTGCACCTAAGGAGAACAATTAAGATAATGGCTCCTTTTTTCAACCGCCTTTCATTTCCGAGGGGGATTATTTTAGTAATAAATTTAATGGTTTGGAAGACATTTATCTAGAAAAATATGCGCAAATAATTTAAATTTAGTTTTTTTAAAAGTGGGTATATTTTTGGTTTTCTTAATTGAAACAATGTGTGTGGGAGAATCAATTTTATTAATTTATTTTTTTACATTTATAGTAATTATTATTATTTTATGCGTTTATTTGGATTGGAATGGATGTATTGTCATTAGGTCAAATGAAATTTGATAATAATTTTATGTGATAGTTATTTATTTAAAATTATTTTTTCAATATTAAGATGTACATAACATATGTAGTTATTTGCACGTAATTAGTTCTATTTAGTGTGGTCTTTAAAAAAATTTGAATGTATTTTGCAAATATGATTCTATGCTATCAAAATTAGGTGTAGCATGGATTAGAAGTGATTATATCAAATTCAAATTTTTTTTTTATATTTTTTGGTATTAAAGATACAAATCTAAATTAATACCTCTTCTACTAAGAGTGAACGATTAATTATGTATATATTTTTATTTTATTTTATGGAAACATGTCAACATACATAGATATCAACATCTCAACCTTTATATAGTCGATTACAATAATTTGAGTAAGCACACATCTAAACTAAAAGCCTCCTTTCGGCTAAGCACCCACGTGCAAAGGGATCCAGTCCATCAAATTCACCCAGGGGTCGAACCTAGCTGGGCCAAAGGCACCTCCGAGGGTTTGGACCTTGGTGGATGGCTTTCTATATTTCATACCATCATCCTCACCAATTGTGCGCAACCAATTGGGCCACAACCTTTTGACAATTATGTATAATTTTAGACATCATATGATTTGCTAAATAAATTTATATTAATTAATTTATCATTATTAAAATTATATGATATTGAACTCTCAAGATGTTTTTATCTATTATGTTATGAAAAGTAATATTTTTTATTTTCATTAAAGATGGCATTTATATGAATCCTCGCGCTTGAGTTGATTCAATTGTAATATATTAATAAAAATTCTACTAAAGCCATGATAAATAAATTGATTGAAAGTACTAATATATCAATTTATTTTAAATAATACAAGTCGAAGAGATGATTGAAGGATAATATATTGTACCTAATGACTATTATTGAACATGACAATAAATGTAAATTGTAAAAAAGGTTCCTGCAAAAAATAAACCCCTAGTAATGTAAGCATCTACACTTGCTCCATAATTGTGCACTGAGTTTATGAAGGTGCTTCTAAGTTAGTCCTCAAGTTTTGTACTGTAGACACCTCAATTTGGTTAATTAATTTAATCAAATTTAAATCCATTCCTCCTAATTAATTAATTCCCTATCCGATTCCTCCTAATTAATTAATTTCCCAACCCATTTCCTCGTAATTAATTAATCCCCTTTTTACCATCCCATTTGATTAATTACCTTTAATTAATTAAATGTCCCTTTTCCCAAAACCTCCATGGATTAATTAATTTAATTAATTAATTAGACTCAAATCCTATTTGAGCACATGACTCCTACATTTTAGTCACTTTCTCCCAAGCCTCCCCCGAATCCCACCCTAACAAACCCTATCCTTCCAACCCACTACCCTATCCTAGTTACCCTCCAACTAACCATATCATATCCCTTCTTACCTCCCACACATGTCTACACATCCTAACTACTTTTTCCCCTTTTGAGGAAAATATCCTATTTTGGGTGACTTTGCCCAGAATAGACATGTGTCCTCTGGGACACATGTCACTCTTCCTATTTTTGGGTGGCTTTGCCCAAAATAGGCATGTGTCCTCATGGATAGATGTCATTCCTTTTCCATCTAGTTGAGCCACTTGTCCTTTTTGGAGGGCAAGTGTCTCCTCTTCACCTCCTCTCTCCTTCCTCTCATCTTCTATTTAATCCCCCTCATTTTAGACCAAATCATCCACCTTTTCATATCCATATTGTCACTCTGCCAAAATTATCTCTCACCATATCCATTATCATTTTCATCAAATCCATTATCATTTGCATTATCATCTCCATCAAATCATGGAGCACAATCAAGCGTCTGAATTGACGTCATGAATACACATCTAATCATGAAATAATCAAATTGAACCAAGGATTTGGGGTTTGCATAGCTTTTATTTGTGTTTTTGCTTTGAGTTTACTATTTCAATATTAAGGTGTATGATGTATTATGTTTACTTGGTTATTTAGCTTGTTCTTTTAACCCTTACTTTAGCACGCACATTTTCCATCACATATTTTCTAGAATGCCCTGTGGGAATCACTTCGTGGGTCATTCTAACATTTTTTGTTGTTTGAGTATGTTTTTTGACATATTTTGAGCACTTGCTGGTCGCGCAACAAAAAATCAGATCTACAAGTTGATTTCTGCTTAGGAGGAAGTTTGTTTTCTCAATCTTGTGATTTCATGAAACAGTGGGTTTTCACCTTGAAATCGCGGGTTCGTGCCCTGGAACCTCAGGTTCACTATTATTGTTTTAATACGACCATGGGTTCACCATTATCATTTTTGTACGAAAGGTAAAATTCTCATTAAGTTTTGTGTTTTTATAAATGATAATTGGCTTTTGTCTATGAAACAGTGGGTTTGCATTAGATCGCACTAGCAGGTTCGCTATCTTGCACTAGCGGGTTCACTATCTTGCATCTACGGGTTCACTATCTTGCACCAGTGGGTTTGCTATATCGCACTAGTAGGATCGCTTAAACTAGCGAGCTCGCTATCCTACACCAATGGGTTCGCTTAAACTAGCGGGTTCACTATCTTGCACTAGCGGGTTTTCTTAAACCAACGATCTCTTAAAACAACGAGTTTGTGCCACATAGTAGCGGGATCACTAATTATCATTTACATGAATTTCTCGTATGTTATTTTTGGTACTGATCAACTAATTTATGTGTCTACATTTTAGATAAGTAGCGGGAATATGTTTTAGATAACGAGTGGGTTTGCTTAAACTAGTGGGTTTGTGCCTTGAAACAACAGGTTCCCGCCTTGAAACAATGGGTTTGTGCCTTGAAACAACGAGTTTGTGCCACACATTAGTGGGATCGCTAATTATCATTTACAAGGTTTTCTAGAATACTATTTTGGTACTAATCAACTAATTTATGTGTTGTTGGATGGTTTTACTAATGTTTGTGCAACATTTCAAGCTATAAGAAGACCCATAAGCGTTTAAGCACTAACCTTTTGCTTGCAGGACCGCTAAAGAAAATGGGGTTTCATTGAAACAAAATTTGCTCATTTCATTTGTTTCATTTCCTTCTTTATTTTTTGTCTCTTTGTGTAATTAGGCACAGTTCAATTCAATTAAGGGAATGCACATGTTGTGTCTTTTGATAATTAGGCACACTTCAATTCAAGTAAAGGAATGAACCCCATATCTTTTGTGTCTTGCACGCTTGTGCATCTATAGAGTGGTCCTACTACTAACACACACTATCCTCTCCTTTTGGCTCTTGTGGTCGTAGGTGCAAGAGAAAAGTGTTAGCAACGCTCAATTTTACTTTCTAAGTAGGAGGGCCTATCCGCCCGAGTAGTCTATAATGTTGGGTGAGGGGAGAATGACCCAAGTGGTACTTTCTTTTGGTTTGCTATATAAATATTTGTGATTTTAGTGGAAACTATAAATCAACTGGTAGCGCCGTGTTATATCGATGGTTTCCCTTAGCATCATTATGCAAATACCTTTGTCATCTTGACACAAGTCAAAATCTCCTGGTGCTTGTGTGGTAGATGCATAAAATTTGTGTTCTATGGGATGGGATATCTCTTAAATGAGCTAGCCACCACATGTATGACTACCTAATTCACCCCAAAAGTTCCTGCACTACGAGTCAACTATTTTTAGTAGCCAAAAATCCTACTATGTGTCAACTCAAGTGTTGTGATAAGCTCATATCGAAGAAACTCCTCATGTAGCCCCCAATTCGAGATAGGAAATTCACTGGGAAGTGATTACCCAAGAATTTGAATCTTGGCATGCCCAAGAAGTGTGTGTTGAGGGTGGAGACAATGCTATCAGGCTTCTATCTATCCGATTGGATGTGGTATTTTATGGTAAGAATATTTTACACATACTGTCATATGACTATCTGTAATGTTATACTTAACTGATTTTATCTGTTTTTTGGTCATATCTTCATGCTTGATGTGTTGGTGTGAAGTCTTTTTCCAAAATATCAATCTAGCAGGTTTGAAGTTAGTTCTAGTGGGTTTGTGGTCTATTACAGTGGGTTTCCAGTCTTGTATTAGCAAGAATGCTGTCAACTTTGAGCAAGAATTGACATACTCAGTCACTATCATTTTCTGAACTAGTGGGTTTGCATCTCAAACCAGCGGGTTTTCTCTTTGTTCTAGTGGGTTTTCTCTTTGTTCAAGTGGGTTTTCTATAGCTGTTTTTAAGTCCTATTCTAGCAGTTTTGCATTTTTGGTGCCTTTATGTTGTCCAAACATTTTTCAGTCTTGCCTATCTTGTTCTAGCAGGTTTGCACCCTTGTCTTAGAGAGTTTGCTTCATCTTGTCCTCTTCGGTTAGTTTGGTCTTGTTATGCTATCATATTTTTGCTTTGCTGATTTGCAATCTTACATTTCCCCAACAGTTAGAGTCTACCTTTGGTGATCCCAGTCTTAGACTTCATTATATTGCCATTATGTTGTCTGTATTGCTTTATACACTTCTTGATATCTTGGCAGTTTGCATCTATCTTTTATGGTCTTGGCCTTAGACATTGTTATGTTGTCTTTATACTGTCCACATTACATTAGACATTTCTTGATCTTTCAGTAGTTACAACTTATCTTTCATGGTCTTGTCCTTAGAAGTCATAGCATTGTTGTTATGTTTTCCGCTTTGTCTTAGAAACTGCTTGATCTACCAGCTTTTAGGATCTATCTTTTTATGATCTTGGTCTTTTGATGATGGTTACGATGTCATTATGTTGTCTGCATTATGGTAGAAATATTTGGATTATTAATATTTGATATCTTTATATGTGTGTTTCTCTTGTCCTATATGTCATTGGTCTAGGCATTATGATGTCCATGAGTCTCTAGATTCTAGTTCAATTAGTATCCTTTAGTTCTTGGCTTCGTGCGATGTTCGGTCATTGTGTCCCTTTTGTGTCTAGATGTTGCCAATTTTTTAGATAGATCACCTTATGTCTCATATCTCCTAGCATTGGGATTAATGTCCATCATCATATCTTGTCTCCCAATTTGCATCATCATTTCCTTCTTCCTAAGTCAGAGGTTGAACAAACAAATATTCAAAATTGAACATCAAACTTCATCCTCTTCCCAACTTCTCAAAGTCAGACCTCATCTCATTCTAAGCTTTAGTCTACGTTCATCTTCATCTTTCATCTCCCTAACTCATCAACTAATCGTCATGTCACAATTCTATTATGATGAGTTTGGTTGCCCTTCATTTTCTTCCACTTCACCCTATGTTAATGATGATGAGGGTATGGTTGATCAGCTTGATGACACATATATCCAAGTAATCCCTCAATCCTACTATGATGAGTATGGTCATCCCTCATTTTCTTCCACTTCACCCTATGTCGATGATGACGAGGGTATGGTTGATCAACCTGATGAGACAAATCTCTAGGTCATGTCACAATCTTATCTCACTTCTCCATCCAGTTCTAATCTCCTATGTTATTTGACTTCTCCATCCAGTTCTAATCTCCCACCTTATCTAAGTTCTCCATCTAGTTCTAATCTCTGATCTTATATAAATTTTCCATTTAGATCTAGTTCTCTATCTTATCTAAATTCTCCATCGAGTTCTAGTCCTCCATCTTATCTAAATTCTCCATCCAATTCTAATCTTCCATCCTATCTCAATTATCCATTTAATCCTAATCTAACATTATTTTTCACACAATTTGTGACCGGGGCATGAATTACATAATACCGTTGTCATCTATGCCCCCATCTATCCAATTAGTGCCACAAGTTGTCAGTGCTCCACAATATCAATCCCAAGTAACATCACAACCTGTTGTTTCAAAACCATGATTCAGTTATCTACAAGCACTACCTTCATACATTATTATGATGAACATTCATGAACAAGGACGTGGCACTAGTCGTAATCCTCTATCTCACATCAATCCTCCACCATCCACTACATCTTATCTCAATCCACTAGCTTCCCTTCCAACTCCTGCACCTATCATCCCTCTCACACCTCCTAACACCAACAAAAAACCTTCCATCCATCGAGATTCTTCCATCGCAATCCTCGTCACCTGCTCCTACTATCATCCAAACTCATTTGGATGAATCTCCAATCCTTCCATCCATTCCATCTCTCCTAGCTAAAGAATATCCCCTCCCATCCACTCCATTTCTCCCATACACA
The DNA here is from genome assembly GCF_030272615.1 of Cryptomeria japonica. NCBI lineage: Eukaryota > Viridiplantae > Streptophyta > Pinopsida > Cupressales > Cupressaceae > Cryptomeria > Cryptomeria japonica. The sequence goes on along the minus strand of NC_081412.1, from coordinate 597,039,357 downwards.
AAACCTCTCATCCTTCTATCTACCCTAATTGAGGAACTCTCCATCCTTCCATCCACTCCATCTATCCTAGCTGAAGAACCTCTTGTCCTTCCATTCTTTCCATCTATCCTAGTTGTAGAACCTCTCGTCCTCCCATCTACCCCAGTTGAGGAACTCCCCATTCTTTCATTGGCTCCATCTATCCCATTTGATGAATCTTTCATCCTTCCATCCACTCCATCTACCCAAGTCATTTAATCTTCCATCATTCCATCCATTCCACTTGAAGTGTCTACCCACTTACCTCTCGTCACACCAATCCCATTGTTCCAAGATCTTGTTCCAAAGCATGTTCAAAAATTTATTGATCTCCAAGTCAAGATCCTACTATTCCATCTCCAAATCCCTTATCATCCCTGCTTCCATGTCAAGATCCACCCATCCCATATACTTCACCTCTCAATCCTCGATTTCCTCCTATCCAAACCATCCCACCACCATCACATTATCCCCTTGGTTCACTTACATTCATCCATGGCAGTTTGTTCATAGAAAAAGATCATCTCATATGCATCACCCATCCTCCTCCATCAGATAAAGTACTCGCATCTTGTTAGCCAAAAAATAAGTATCCTAGTTTAAATAAAATGCTCAAAAAATTGAACTATCAAGGTAAAGGTTTACGCCTACATGAGCAAGGTGCCTTGGAGCCCATCCATGTAAAAGAACATCTGAGATCTAATGGTCTTGGTTACACATCCCATGGCATTTGAAATAAAAATGTTGGTGCAACTAATGCAAAATCTAAGTATGCTTCCAAATACCCCATTACATCTCCCCATCATTCCTCCAAATCATTTATCGCCATCCCTCCTCTTCCATCATATAAAGATAAAACAACCATCCTTCTTCCTCCATCCTCTAAATCCATTTTGGGTCCCTATATCCAAAAATCCACCTTCATATATCCCCCACATGAAAAAATCCATTTTGGGCCATTATACCCCAAAATCTCATCCTCCATCTTTTCTTACTCGTCCTTCCATGTACAAATCTGCTATCTCCATCACCCATCATGAACATCCTATTCCTTTAATTCCTAATTAGGATCAATGAAGGTACATGTCCTCGCATTCCATTCAACATCCTACATCCATCAATTCATCCATAATTCCTCCAACAACTACACCTTTGCACACTCCTTACAAGGCTACTAGCAGAAATTTGGATGCCAAATCAAAAATTTATAAAGATAAACATCCACATCAATATATAGATGATCATGTCCACTCAAAAAGACATGTTTCAATAGTTCAAAAGTTGATGTACAAAAATGCAATGAATCCCAAAGGCCACAAAGGCCCATTAATGCAAAAGAAAAAACAATGTGGATTCCAAAGCAAATAGAAGAAATGCATCCAAAGGAAAAATCTCTAATGACATCCAAAGTTGCTAGTCCTCAAGATAAAAATGCTTCCCCTCTATCTCCTAAATCTATTTGGGGTCCCTATTTTCTAAAGCTACCTATCATAATACCTCCATCATATTCACATGATACATCCATCTCTCCTCCACTCATCCCACATTCTTCACAACATGTCCCAATATTGGTCCTGATAACGTCCGCCCATCACGCTGACTTTCCGTCCTTCTATCCAAACACTTGCCACTACCATATCCCTTACATTCCCCATCAAAACCATCTAATCCAAGCCAAGCATAATCCACTCTTTACTAATAAAGTTGTGTCAACATCCAATGATCACTCCAAATGGGCTCCTAATGCCTTGATATGAAACTGTTGAAATGTGGTGACTGATCAGCAAAGTACTGTACACTGTTGAAATGTGGCAACTGATCAGCTTAGTCCTAGAGTGAGACTAGGGAGTGGCTCTGACTCCTGTCCCTCATCCATCAACATACTTGGTATGCTTGGAATTCATGTTTGGGGAGTTTTGTAATCAAGTGATAACATAACAATAGACTTGGGTTAAAATAAATAACAAGAAAATTGGTTCCTTAAGCACGCCTTGAGGACTATCACAACACCAAGGGTGTTTTGGGAAGGCATGCTCGCACATGGAGCATTGGGACTTGTGTGAAGAGGCATACCCACTCACACAAGGATTATATGATCATTGTTCTCATTCACATGAGAGAATGCTTAGTTCCATATGGTTCGTCCCTATGTAGCACATACGATGAAAGACATGCCTGCACATGGAGCGTTGGGACTTGTGCAAAGAGACATACCAACTCATGTAGCATAGTGATTGTGTGATTGTCATTCTTGTCCATATGAGAGAATGATTGGTTCCATATGGTGTGTCCCCATGAGCACATACAATGAAAGGCAAGCCTACACATGGAGCATTGGGACTTGTGCAAAGAGACATACGATGACACTTCCTCCACTACACTCTAGAATCTAATGCCTTGTGTAGTTTTAAAGTAGTGACCCTATGTGGATTCATGACTTGGTATCATCCTTCTCTATTGATGTTGCACTGTATTGTTCCATTACTTGTGTCATGTATACATCGTGTATGGCATGTGTGAGCCTATCATCCCCCTTGTATACTTTGATTGACTATTTGGAACTATCTCCACAAGCACGATGGGGTGGACCTAAGGGTTCCATGTGGTTGGGTGGAATTAAACAAAAGAAAGATTGGAAATATTAGCTTGAAACCAGTGCGCCTCATATTAGCTTCAAATCTATTCCCCCTATTGGTAGCTGGTGGGGATAGAATATCATTCGCTGTACATATCAATGACTGGATAATAATATTTTTTTTTGGAAAAAATAAATGTTCGTCAGAATTATGATGGATACCAAGCTTTCCATTGATGATGAAATCATCAGACCAATAGCATTCTCGTCAGTGCAAAGGTTCTGGAGTCATCACACTTCCAACTCAAACTACACAAACATCCGACGATGATGTTGTACGTGCGACGACACTTCCTAGTCAGATGGTCATCAATGCATATTAATGGACCAACGACACAACCATCAGACAAACAGCATCACTATCAGTACAAAGTTCCAAACTTTCGTCGACTTTTCGATGAATTCTACACAAAGATCTAACGGGGATGTTGCATGTTCGATGACTTTTTTGACCGAAAGAGCAATCATGCCCACCATCGGTAGAGTCCATGGGATTGTCATATTTCTGATGGTCAGAGGCATCGTCGACAAGTCCAATGATGAGTTTTTGATGACTACTTTTGTCGGCACTCTGACGAAAATTAGTCGCAATTTCGACAATCAGCCATCACAAAATAGTCCCGACACTAGTACATTTGGGCCTAATTTCCGATGGCTAATTATCGGATTTGTGATGACAAAACGTTGGACTTTCGACCAACTTTACCGTCAAAAACTCATCGTCAGGCTTCCCAACGATGTTATGAACTCCTCTGACGGTGGCTATATTTGCACCCCTGGCCACAAATTTTGGCGAATGCTATGTTTGCTCCTCGATGATCATCAGACATGGAAGTGGCGTCGGATATACAACATCCTTGTCGGATGTTTCATTAGTTGTCGTCAGAATTCCGACGGCGAGAGATGATGTGGGTCAAACGGCTTTGTCGTCGGTGAATGAAAGCATTGAACAAGTTCTACGTTTAAAAATTGTATAAAACATTTATTATTTATTTGATTTAGTGTTATTTGCAAAAAATAATTATCAATGATGTTTCCTTTCTCCAAGAATTGTCTAGGATCTTTCTGTCAAATAATATGTAACATCGAATGACTAAATCTTTTCTTTACAAATGCTTATTTTATTTAATTATTATTTGAGCATGAATTAAAATTTATATCTGTACGGAAGCAGAACATACAAGCTGAAGAGTCATGTGCAAGCAAATTTCGTAAAATAAAGCAAGTAGGTATTATCTTGAATGACATGGAAACAAGCTCATCAGCCGCCTAGAAGAGAGCAATTGGAGAAAAGTAGAGGAAAATGTTAAAGGGTGATAAATAGATAGAGAGTATGCAATACAAACAAACAATGTCTGGAGTGTATGATGTTATGAAAATTGAAGCATAGACTCTAGACAATGATGTGGTGTCCTTCGTGAAGAACTCTACACTATAATTGAAAATTCATGAGGGAAACTCCAAGATAGTGAAGAGAAATACAATCCTGAAAAGTGGGAAGAATGGATCTTGGTTTGGGTGGGGCCAAGTCAGGTGGCTCCTCTAGAGGTTAATGAGATAGAAATCATATTAGGATTTGAAAAAGATCACACTCATGGAACTTCATGTGCGACTGATCAATTGTGGTGTTGGGGTAATGCATTCCAAATAGATACAGTTGCATACCATTTATCTATCTTGATTAAAGCCTTTTATCTTGATGGCATTAAATTAAAGTACTTTCTCTTCTATCTGGTATTGGTGGAGAAGAGGTTGCTTTGCATCGACCTGACCTGCCACCTATACACTCTAGACATTATTTGTTTGTATTGCATACTCTCTATCTATTTATCACCCTTAAACACTTTCCTCTGCTTTTCTCCAATTGCTCTCTTCTAGGCAGCTGATGAGCTTGTTTCCATGTCATTCAAGATAATGCCCGCTTGCTTTCTTTTACGAAATTTGCATGCACACGACTCTTCAGCTTGTATGTTCTACTTCCGTACAGATATAAATTTTAATTCATGCTCAGATAATAATTAAATTAAATAAGCATTTGTAATGAAAATATTTAGTCATTCGATGTTACATATTATCTGATGGAAAGATCCTAGACAATTCTTGGAGAAAGGAAACATCATTGATAATCATTTTTTGCAAATAACACTGAATCAAATAAATTAAAAATGTTTCATGTAATTTTTAAAAGTAGAACTCATTCAATGCTTTCATGCACCAACAACAAAGCCATCCGACCCACACCATTATCCATAATAGAACAAATCAATATAATAGGCCATTATAAAGAATATATACAAAAATATGAAAGAACATTAAATTACCATTACAAACCCATAAACCATTAAATAGTGAAAATAGATATAAATTTCTAAATGTCTCCCTACAAACACCACAACCATAACCAAAACAAAAAAGTTCTTACCCACAAAAACTAAGTAGCTGGTGAGTTGCAAGTCTACAACATCTCTCAGATGATCAAACTGTTTCTTAATTTTGTTCTTCTGATTAGTCAATGGATTTATTTGCATGTACAAGTTTTCTATTTGAAGCCTTATGTTTTCCTATATTTGAGACTTAATAAAATTCTTGTGAGTAGGAAATTGATTCAGGAGTTATGTGTGAAGAATTTGGCAAAGTAAATGATGACAATCAAACTCAAATTTTATCTATCTTGAAAGCCTTTTATGTTGATGGCATTAAATTAAAGTTCTTTCTCTATTTTCTGGTGATCTTTAGAGCAAAGGTTGCTTTGCATAGACTTGGGATACATTTAACTTGTGTTGTATCTGCGGAAATATGTATCATAGGTTGATGCAATGCAACCTCTGCTCCACCAATACTAGATAGAAGAAAAAGTACTTTAATTTAATGCCATTAGGATAAAATTCTTTCAAGACATATATTAGGTATAAAAGGAAGCCTACCCTATCATTTGAAGGGGTCTACCTACAATTCAAGTGATCTCTTAATTATAAAATCAATTTAATTCCAAGTGAACAAGTAATCAAGCATTGAAGGAGAATTCAAGTTGGTGCAGGTGCATTTGGAAGACCAAAGGACTCAATGAAGCCATTAAAGACTTTTGAAGGTCTTAGGAGTGAAGAGCCAATCAATTATGATGTCTTAAGGTCCATTATGGCGAATGTAAGAGTGGAGAAATTTCTTGCTAAGGAGTAGCAGTAGCAAATCCACCTTAACGAGGGGCACATTTTATGATTGATAGTGTTTAGACATTTCAAATGAAAAGTGAATCCATCATCATTTGGATGGTATAGTGTTTGGAAGAAGGGTATATGAGAAACCCTACTTTTAAGGGTTTGTGAGAGACTAAATAAGGGATTTTGCATCTAAGAAGGTTAAAACTTGTAAATAATTGCATTTCCTTAGTTTTGAATCATATACTTTCCAAAGAAACCTTTTGATAGTAGATTCTGTGTACCATCCTAATCCAAAAAGCATTCATTTTGTCTACATCCAATAGTCATTGCTAAAATCAGTTTAAAGTGTATTCATTTAGGGACCTTTCATAAAATATTCTTAACTTACACATCATAAAAGGATATTAAAATATTCATTGTTTATAATGATAAGAATTTGGTTGTTCCATACACCTTCCTTTACTATTTTAAAAATATCATTGACCCAAAAAGTGTGGAGCAGTAGTATGGAGTGCATTTCATCTATTATATGCCTAAATATTTCATCATACCACTTTCTTTTCAAAGGCGACTGATTGATTGCCATGTTTGGGTAATGCATTCCAAATAGATATAGTTGCATACCATTTATCTGTCTTGATTAAAGACTTTTATCCTGATGGCATTAAATTAAAGTTCTTTCTCTATTTTCTGGTGATCTCTGGAGCAAAGGTTGCTTTGCATCGACCTGGGATACATTTAACTTGTGTTGTATCTGCGGAAATATGTATCCTAGGATGATGCAATGCAATCTCTACTCCACCAATACCAGATAGAAGAGAAAGTACTTTAATTTAAAGCCATGAGGATAAAATGCTTTCAAGACATATATTAGGTATAAAAGGAAGCCTACCCTGTCATTTGAAGGGGTTTACCTACAATTCAAGTGATCTCTTAATTATTAAATAAATTCAACTCCAAGTGAATAGGCAATCAAGCATTCATCAAGAATTCAAGGAGAAATCAAGTTAATAAAGATATTTAATAAAGGAGATATTTAATAAAGATATCATCTTTTAAATTAAGAAATGAGCAGGAGATTAAGAATACAAACCTTCCATATTGCACACTTCAAGGTATATTCAAATTACAAGTTACATTAATAGGGTATGTCCTATTCGAGGTAGCTACTATTTCAACACATTCTAACACGTATCTATTTCTATGCAATAATTAGTAGTAGCTACATAGACTAGCATGGTACATAAGTTCTTTTCTAATAGTGCCCTTCATATGCAATTCTTTCAAGATTATTTAGTTGTATCTACCTTCTTAGGTTTTGCAAATGGAGATTAGATTAGGTTATGTATCTACTTTCTTGCTCTGTAATTCTCATTGTGTTTAATAAAATTTTATCCCTTTGGTGAAAAAAAAGGAGGTTGATGATAAATATCTATGTTGTCTATTAGTTGATTCCCATGACAATAAGTGGTTAATGCTGATAAAAAGTAACACTAATAGGAAAATATGATGACAATCTAATGCACATCACTATTGAACTTACCCCTATCTCATATAACCCTATGTTGGCTAGGCCCCACAATAATTAGAAGATCCTAATTACTACCATCCTAAACCTTGCATTGACCATCACAATTTCACAATGAGTTGAGTTAATTAGTCCATTAGCGAGATTGGGAAAGAGTTTGGTATTGAGTTAGGTGTTGGTGGAAGGTTTAAGGAGGTACACAATCATCATAATTAATGTTAGAGAGTGTTGTGTGAAGACGAATGGCCATGAAAGGAGTGACTGTCCTAAGTGCTTGAGATTGTCATAAAAAGTGAGTGTTGCAGCAGTGAATCTTCCTTTGACCTTTGTGTGTTTGGGAGGGTAAAGGCCCATGGTGGTATATGTTGAGTGGTTGGGAGGGTAAAGACCCACATATCAACTATCTACTCTAAAACATTGTGGGCACTCTCTATCTGATACTAACATATACATAACATGTGCCTCTCATATAACCCTATGTTGGCTAGGCCCCACCATAATTAGAAGATACTAGTTACTAAAAACACTAGATTCTCCCCTAAAAGGTTGTTGAGTCATAGAAGGCCTAGCTTGATAGCCCTATAGTCTCTCCTACCTAAAATATCCTTGTGTCAATGATGGTCAAATGTGACTACCCTATGGCCCCTACTATGCTCTAGACCTTTGTCCCTAATATTGATACTATTGGGTTTTTCTTTGTAAATCATATAGTAAGTCTAAATTATCCTTTGAAGGATGGGGAGGCCTATGGAAACTTTAGTACCTTCATCAAGGTTACAAACTTCTCTCATGCCTCTTGTGTCCTCCCATGTACCTCCTTTTCCATAAGAGACTTTTCCATAGCAACCCTAAAGTCATTTGGATTGGCATGTGTAGGAAAACCGAAATTTTGGGATTTCCATCCTTAATGAAATAATTGACAAGTAACCTATCTCGAATGTAATCTACAAACTACAAGAACTCCAAAAACTAACTCTCATGTTGAGCCACTATGAAACCTTATTATGTAAATTGTGAAACTCATCTATGCATCTCTGTCAAAAATATTTTGAAATAGAACACACTTTGAGGCACTCCAAAATGGTATCTGGAGAGGGTTTCCAATGTGAGTTGGTGCATTTTATCCTCCTAGTACCACAAGGTGGAATCAAGTCCTCTCAAAAATTGCATTGAAAATTATGCCTTTAGGTTGCTCACATATAGATGCAACCCAAAGCATAAGTCCAAGCTAAGTAACCAAGACTTATCCTCAACCCCATTTGTGGATCTTAAAAATGTAGAGGATTGGAGATGAAGCAACTCTCGAATATGATCCTTTGGCTCATGATATGTGCTTTCTATAGTCTATACCTCTTGTATTTATGCACGATGATGCTAGGTAATGTGTATTGATCAATATTCTATCTCCTCTATGTGTATTTCCCAAATTCAAGGCGAATGCCTAATAAGCTCCCAAGATGCAAGTATATTCTCCTCTACTACAAGTGGATCCTTATGGCTTCTAAGATTTGAGGTCCATACTCGGCCTACTCATCTTGGTGAAAACTCTCAAAGTGATATGACCCTTCCTTCCATTTCCTACACCCTATTTTCTAACCCACACCTCATAACCTCTACCTCACTTCCTATCATTATTACCTTCCATCTAGCTTTCATATCCCCTATCTTAACCTCTTCCACTTTCCTACATCCTATCCTAAACCTTAACCTCATACACACTTACTTTTACTTCACCTACCTAACCCCATTCCATCCTTCATGTCCTTTTATCTCCCCCCATTCACTTTCCTACCTTCCAAACCCCTAACATATCCTAACTTACTCTTTCACCATTACATCCTTCATCACTTACCTCCCTATCTTATCCTAACCCACACCTCATTACCTTATACCTCTTAGCTTCCATTTTATACCACCTTTCTAATGGTACACTTATGCTCCCTTCCAAAACACCGACAAAAAATAGCACTCGATCACTACATATTGCTCTCACGGTTCTACAGCAGGGTTTTTCTATCACAACCATATATACCAGCATCCATAATTAGGATACATTTTACATAATGGCACTCGATCATGCAGGTTTAGGTCATCCCTCTCATTAATCAGGATATATTTTAAATATGGAAAGTAGTGTTAATATGTTTCAAGCTAACTATATTGTTCATTATTTAAAATGCAGTGTTTAATTAATACATGATTGTAGGATTGTTCAACGGTTTAGGTCTTGTAAGAAATTCTTCTTTTAAATTCATCATATCATATTATAGAAACCTCTCACCATCTCTGTTTTTGGAAATTAATCTGATAAATCTATAATACACTCTAAATCTAAATATTTGAATATGTATAATAATGAATTTTTTGATTATACCCTACCTTTTTCCTGCAGTGATTAAACCCACAGGGAACCTATGTCTGCCTCCCTCCTTCATGTTCACTGGGGGATGGCCCCTACTTGCATGTTCCCTATTGTGATCCCCATTGTGATCCCCTAATATGCCCCGAGACAACGAACTAAGATACCTTGGGAGGGCCTTTAGGTAGGCACTCGTTCGCTCGACTGGGAAGGGACGCATACATCCCTAGTTGTGGTTGAAGCCAGCGAAGATGGATGGAGATTCGATAGTGAGTGTCCATGAATTCAGGTTTTTTTGAGTGTGGCTCTACTTGCTTCTTTAGGTCAATAATTCCCATTCATTGGGAAAGCACAAAACCGAATCATACTCCCTCCACTTCCAGACTGAGGTGTAGAACCGGCTAGTTTCACACCAATGATCTTCCCCACCACGATTAAACCCACAAGTTCACTGTAGAGGTGGGATTTTGTAATGGTAGAAGTGGGATGAAGAGGCGGGAATTTGTAATGGTAGAGGTCGACGGGGCGAAGAGGTGGGATTTATGAAATGACTTTGTCTTTTTTTTTTTAAGTAATGCACGCGGTCGTCAGAATTTCAACGAACGTGGGCACTTTTTCTAAAAAAACCCAAATGTCATTGCCAATTCCTTCTCCATTGAAACCAAATGTTGCATTATCGTCAGAATTCCAATGAAATCGGGCATTTTTAAAAAAAAAAATCAAATTTGATCACAATATACCTTCTTTGTCGGAAACCTCCTTCAAAATTTTAGGCCAAATGTATTAGTGCGAATGTACTAGTGACCTTGCAAGAGAAAATATAGTTTCTACGTAGTACAACTTAATTGATAGGGGCCATGAGGCCCATAGAATCTAAACACCATATGAACTCATCTATTGTCACAACCTTAGTTAAAGAATTTATAATATTCATCAATGTTTCAACCTTAACTAGGTTCACCTTGCCATCCTTGATCATATCTCTGACAAAATGATACAAAACATCAACGTTTCTAGTTCGGGTATGAAATGTTGAGTCCTTAGCTAGGCAAATCACACTCTGTCACAATAAATTATTATTGCACCTTATTTTATTTCAATATTTGAACACGATCTCTTAAGCCAAATGACTTCTCTACAAGCATGAGTAGCTACTGGATATACTCTACTTTAGTAGTGGACAAATAAACCATAGCCCATTACTTACTCATCCAACTAATTGCTCTCCCAAATAAACTAAACACATAAGCATTGGTGGATCTTTTGCTATTAGCACCACCTACCTAGTTTGAATCCACATTGTAGACACCTAAAGTTGTCTTGTCCTAATTAAATAAATATTTTATTAATTTAATTATTTTATCCTAAGCCTGAACTATTAATTAAATAGATTATATATTTATTTAATAAATTCACTTATCCTTTTCTAGCCTTTCCCTATTTAAATAAATATTTTTATTTAATTAACTTATCCTTTCCCTAAATTAAATAAATATTTTATTTATTTAATTGGTCTCACTTACTCTATTAATTAAAGAGATCTTTACTTATTTAATTAATTCATTATCTTTTTTTGCCCTCCACGACACTTGCCATTTATCTATTAATTTTCTTCTAACTACCCCCTTCTTATTTTTTTATTTTCCTTAACTACCCTTTAATCCTAGCCGACCATTTATCCTTTCACCTCTCAATCTTATCCCTCCATTTCTAAAGTGTTCTCTATATAAGAGGATACTTTCATCCTTTCACAACCCTAACTAACTAATGCATCTATCAAGCCATCAAGCGATCAAGCGACTTCACAACCACAATTCGTTCTTTGTTGAGCTCGTGTGCATACATATAAAATGTGATATCAATCATATCAAAAAATATCAATGAAGATAAGAAACAATGGAGATAAAAGCCTATTGGCATGTGAATGGTATTATTATCTTAGTTTTTTATTTGCATGTTCTTAGGTTTCTTCATTGATTTATGGTGAATTCTTTATTATAGAACTAGGGTTTGCTTGTGGTTGGATCTTTATGGTTTTGCAATAGCTTTTATCATCATTTTTCACCATATATATTTTGGCAGGCCTGATGGGACTCTTGTCCCTTAATATATAACATCTTTTGTAGTTTTAGTCTCTTTTGTCAAGTTGCAGGTTGGATCAGTGACAATTATAGGCAAAATTGCGTCTACAAATTATTTTTCTACATCTACATTTCTGATCCATTTTCTATTTTTTTGCAAGATTTAGGTTTTGCATCTATGTTTGTTCTTTTCGCGTCTGAGATTCATATTTATGTGTTTTTATTTTTTGACACATCCATGCATCATTTTGTCATGTCTACATCATATTTTGTTGTGTTTGTGTTTTAGAATTGATTTTTGCAAGCTTTCAAGATTTATGTGTCTAAGATATCTATTTTTGTGTTTCTATCACTTCTTTTCGTGTCTATGTTTTCTGGTGGTTCTGTAGGTTATAGGTCCTTTATGCATCTCTTATCTATGCTCTCACATGTTAGGATTCCCAAGGATACTGAGAGGGGGGGGGGGTGAATCAGCAAAGTATTGTACACTTAACACGTATCCTCACAGGAATTTTTTTTGGATGTTTTTTGTTGATGAAAACCGACATTGTAATAAAACCCTAAAAAGGCCGACTTTGTTTTTTGCCCTAAAAACGCATGTTATAAGTGGCTGGGATGCTTAAGGCATTGTAAGGTTGATGTACTATTTTTTCTGGATAATAAGAAAGATTGGACGACTGTGTATGGTGGACGTAACCCATTCTAGGTGAACCACATTAAATCTCTGTGTTATCTGTGTCCTATTTTATTTTGTATTTAAATCTACATATAATTGTTAGTTCATATTTGCTTCTGATCTACTTGAAACCCTAAAAATTGGTATCAGAGCGAGGTTTTCTGTAAATTGGTAGGACTTTCAAATTTGAGTGGGAGCAATGGAGGATTCCAAATTCAAGGTTGAAAAGTTTAACGACCAGAATTATCAATTATGGAAAATGTCGATGGAGGATTACCTGTATCAAAAGGATTTGTGGCGGCCATTGAAAGGAAAAGAAAAGAAAGTGACCACAATGTTAGATGAAGAGTGGGACATTTTAGATAGAAAGGCACTGGGATCCATTCTATTGTGCCTTGCACCATCTGTAGCATTCAATATAACAGAAGCAAAAATGACTAGATTTGATGGCGACATTGGCTAAGTTGTATGAGAAACCCTTGGCTTCGAATAAGGTATTTCTTATGAAGTGTCTGTTTAATTTGAAAATGAGTGAGGGAGGATCTGTAGCAGAGCATTTAAATGAATTTAATACAATTACCAGTCAATTGTCTTCGGTAAAAATTACTTTTGCAGAAGAGGTTAGGGCTCTCTTGATCTTATGTTCTTTGCCAGAAAGCTAGAATAGCTTGGTTATGGCTGTAAATAACTCTGTCTCTGGTAAAAAATACTTTGGTAATTGATGATATTGTTGGTGTTATCCTAAGCGAGGAAATGTGAAGGAAAAGCACAGGTGAGACACCAACATCATCGGGTAGTGTTTTGAATGTGGAGAACAGAGGAAGATAAAAGGAAAGAGGAAAAGGCCCTGGGAATGAGAAGTCACAAGGGAAGTCAAAGAAAGGACGCTCTCAATCTAGAGGAAAGAAAGATTGCTGGTACTACGGAAAGCTTGGTCATCTAAAGAAAGACTGTTGGTCTCGAAAAAACAAAGAAGGAGACAAAATTGAAAATGACAGTAAGGAAGCTAATATTGCAAGTAATACTTTACAAGATGCTTTAATCTTTTGTTTGGATAATGTTAATGATTCATGGGTAATAGATTTTGGGGCTTCATTTCATGCTACACCCCATAGAAAATATTTTCTAGATTATTTTCAAGGTGATTTTGGATAGGTATATTTGGGTGATGATGAGCCCTATCAAATTGTTGGAAAAGGAAAGATAAAGATCAAGTTACAAAATGGAAATGTCTGGTTTCTATAGGAGGTAAGACATGTTCCTAATTTAAGAAGAAATTTAATTTCTGTAGGGCAACTAGGTAGTGAAGGTTGCATAGTTACCTTCTTAGACAGTACGTGGAAGGTCACTAAAGGATCATTAGTAATAGCTAAAGGTGCAAAGGTAGGCACATTATATTTGTGTACAGGTAACACTTACTCTACCCTAGCTGCTACAAATAAAGTTGCTGTAGTGACAACAACAATAGATGTTGCAAGAACAGATTTGATAATGTGGCACCATAGGCTTGGACACATGAGTGAGGAAGGGATGAAAACCCTTCACTCCAAAAATCTATTGCCAGGACTAAAGAAGATTGATTTAGAGTTCAGTGAAAACTGTGTTTACGATAAATAGAAAAGAGTCAGATTTCTCAAGGTTGGGAAAGAGAAGAAGAGTGAGAAGTTAGAGCTTGTACATTCAAATGTATGGGGACCGACTTAGGTATCATCTCTTGGTGGCTCTTGTTATTATGTTATTTTTATTGATGACTCAACTAGAAAAACATGGGTATATTTCCTAAAACAAAAATCAGATGTTTTTGAAACTTTTAAGAAATGGAAAGCTTTGGTTGAGAATGAGACGGGAAAAAATTTGAAGTGTCTTAGATCGGATAATGGAGGTGAGTATTGTAGCAAATCATTTGAAGATTACTGCTCCTTAAATGGGATTTGAAAGTAGAAGACAGTTCCAGGAACTCCACAGGAAAATGGTGTGTCGGAAAGAATGAATAGGACTATCATTGAACGTGCGAGGAGCATGAGATTGCATGTTGGATTGTGCTTACATTTTTTGGTAGATGTTGTACATACTGTTGTCTATTTGATAAATAGAGGACCTTCAACCCCTTTGGATGGTGGTATTTCAGAGGAGGCATGGACTGGTAAAAAGGTAAATTATTCTTTTCTAAAAACTTTTGGTTGTGAAGCTTTTGTCCATGTTGATAAAGAAAACAGAACCAAGCTTGATGCTAAATCTCATAAATGTACCTTCATTGGATATGGGATAGATGAATATGGCTATCGGTTATGGGATTTTGAAAATAAGAAAATAATTAGAAGTAGAGATGTTATATTCAATGAGAAGGTTATGTATATGTAGTGTCCTAAAATTGCGACACTTGCAATTTCGACTGCATTTTCGGTCTTCACGATGGCGACGCAACACGCAACCTGAATGGAGACCCTGAAACTTGCGCACAACACTGAAAACTGCATTTTTCAAGCACCCTGGCCTGAACCTCCTTGCACCCTGCTGTCCCGGGAGGTGGGACCAGAGCGCCCAGCGCCCTTGTCCTTCAGGACTAGGGCGCCCAGCGCCCTGGTCCCTGGGTCCTATTTTGGGCCCGGTCTCCTAAGGGGTCTCGGGTCTTTTTGTTTGCAATTTGGAAATTAACTTTCCTGGTCGGCCTAAGGTCGGGAAAATCAGTCTATCAGCCCTAAATGACAAGTATATAAACTACATTTTCCTCTTTCATTCGATATGATGGAAAAGGCGTGGAAACTATACTCAAGCATTCAAGCATTCAAGCATTCCTTCAAGCAATTGATCATTTCAAGTCTCCATTCAAGGCTAAGTGTTGCATTCAAGTCAAGGATTCAACCATTGAAGAGGAGATCACATACTACATGCTACATACAACATACAACATACAACATCTAAACCTTCGCACATAAGGATACAAACATCCTTAGAACAAGGTATTAGTACTTGTTTTACATACATTTACATTTACAGCTCTTGCTCATTTCTTGGTTAATTCCAAAACCGGGGTTTGACCTAAAGGCAAACCCCTAATCCCTAACCCCCCAATCATCCTCGCTTTTCTGTGTGTAGGTTGTAGGTACGCGGCTGAAATTGAAGATCTGGAATCCTTGTGCAGAGACGAACAGATCCCCCTTCGTTTCGCGGATTTTTCGGAGGACCGTGGCGCCGGGCGCCATCGTCCTGACAACTTTTACTCAAATTTGCAGGACAGCGCCGTATCAACATTTTACTGCTAATTCCAGGTCCGCAGCTTCATACTGTATTCCTATCTCAGTTTATAAGCAAATCTTTATCACTTTCTATGCATGCTTAGCTTAATTCTTCTATGCACATTCTTTACAAAAGAGGGTAGCCTTGCTGTCTTCACCCTTGAAACACATTTAGCATCCAATCTTGCATTGTATGGGATTGGATCTTGTGGGTTTCAACCCCTCTTTTGAATGTAAAGTCTCTCCCCTAAGTGAAAACCATCGAATCCTAGCGAACCTCCCTTCTCTCTCCTCGGAGTTGGAAGAGGGGAGAACAACTAGGGTTCGATCACGATTTTCCGCTTTACAGTATAAAGAATAGATGTAGGAAAAGAAGCATGAATAGGACAAATAAGAATATGTGGTGTTGGATGAGATTCCTGAAAATGAAATGCCACAAGTACTTGATGCTCAGTAACAATAGATTGTCCCACAAACTCCTGCAAGTGTTAGACATTCTATGAGGTGAAGTAGACCCCTTGAAAGTTTTTCTCCTTCTTTGTATTCTATTTTATTAACGGAATCTAGTGAACCAGAAGAATATGAAGAAGCAATGCAGGTAGATGCCAAACAACAGTGGGAGCTAGGCATGAAAGAGGAGATGGACTCCTTGATGAAAAATAAGACTTGGGACTTAGTCCCTTTACCTATAGAAAAAAGAGTCTTGCCTAAGAAATGGGTTTATTGGCTAAAGGAGGAGGAAGGTGGTCAGAAAAGATATAAGGCCAGACTTGTGGTAAAAGGTTTTGCATAGAAAAAGGGTATAGATTATGATGAAATATTTTCTCCAGTTGTAAAAATGACTTCAATTAGAACTGTACTTAGTCTTGTGGCTGCAGATGATTTACATCTTGAACAATTAGATGTCAAAATAGCTTTTCTCCATGGAGATTTGGAGGAGGAAATTTACATGTTGCAACCACAAGGATATGAGGTCAAAGGTAAGGAGAACTTGGTGTGTAGGTTGAAGAAAATTCTGTATGGCCTAAAGCAAGCACCCTGACAATGGTATTTAAAATTTGATAGTTTCATGGTTGAACACGGTTATCATAGATGTCATTCTGATCATTGTGTATATTAAGAGATTTGATAATGGCAATTATATTATCCTGTTGCTTTATATTGATGAGATGCTTGTTGCTGGGTCTAACATGCAACATATAAATGATCTTAAACAGAAATTAGCCAGGTCATTTTCTATGAAGGATTTGGGTGCAGCTAAGCAAATACTCGGTATGAGGATTACATGGGATAGGAAAAATAGAACCTTGAATTTGTCCCAAAGTGAGTATATAAAGGTGGTGTTGAAAACATTTAACATGCAGGATGCAAAAGCAGTTAGTACACCTTTGGCTAGTCATTTCAAATTGACTAAGGAGATGTGCCCAAAGGCATAGGAAGAGGTTAATAAAATATCTAACATCCCGTATTCATCAGCTGTTGGTAGTCTGATGTATGCAATGGTATGCACAAGGCCAGATATTGCACATGCAGTGGGAGTTGTGAGTAGGTTTATGAGTAATCTGGGTATGGAACATTGGAATGCTGTGAAATGGATTCTTCGGTATTTGAAAGGAACTACTAGGAAGGAATTATGTTTCAAAGGATATAATGCTGCTCTGAGTGGATTTGCTGACTCTGATCTAGTAGGTGATATTGATTCACGGAGAAGTACTACAGGGTATGTTTTTACTATCGAGGGAACTGCAGTCAGTTGGATTTCTAGGCTGCAAAAGGTTGTTGCACTTTCAACCACTGAAGTTGAGTATGTTGCTGCTACAGAAGCCAGCAAGGAGATGATTTGGTTACAATGTTTTTTGGAGGAATTGGGTCAGACACAAGAGGATAGCCCATTGGATATTGATAGCCAGATTGCCATTCATCTTGCGATGAACTTTTCTTTTCATTCAAGGACAAAGCACATTCAGCTTAGGTACCACTTCATCCAGACTGCTTTGGAGGAGGGTCAGTTACGACTTGAGAAGATTCACACAAGTGAGAATCCTGCCAATATGTTCACAAAGGTAGTTCCACAAGAGAAGTTGATTTCTTCATCAGTTTCTGTTGGTCTTCTTGATTGATAATTGTTGAATTTATACCAGTCGAGTCCTAGTGTTTTATCCAGCAAATGTTGCATGTATAGTGGTGTCGTGTAGTATCAATCTCCAAGTGGGAGATTGTTCGGTGTGGAGCCTGATCAGTCTCCAAGTGGGAGATTGTTGAAATGTGGCGACTGATCAGCAAAATACTGTACACTCAGCACGTATCCAAATTTTTTGCCATTTTTTTTGTTGATGAAAACCGACATTGTAATAAAACCCTAAAAAGACCGACTTTGTTTTTTGCCCTAAAAAACGCATGTTATAAGCGGTTGGGATGCTTAAGGAATTGTAAGGTTGATGTACTATTTTTGCTAGATAATAAGAAATATTGGACGACTGTGTATGGTGGACGTAACCCATTCTGGGTGAACCACGTTAAATCTTTGTGTTATCTGTGTCCTGTTTTATTTCTTTATCTTTTGTATTTAAATCTGCATATAATTGTTAGTTCATATTTGCTTTGGATCTGCTTGAAACCCTAATAGAAAATTTATGGTTGATTCCTCCATCTATCTCCCTTATCACCTATCTTCCAAATCAATTTATCCCCATCCATCTCTATCCATGAATTTCCTCCCAAATTTTTTAAAAAAAATCAAAATTCCCCAAAAAAGTAAAGAGAAACAAATTCGTCCATTGGTGAAAACTTGGCAAACAAGTACCTTGGACAAGTACCATGATGAAAACCTAGTAAACATCCATCATGCATAATTCCCTTCATGATTTTTCTCTCCATTCTTGGGGTCAAGTTCTTCTAGACATTTAGCTATTTCATCCTTCATTTCCATTTTCCTACCATACCCATCATATCCAATACATTTTACTTTCTCCATCCTCCCTTGGATCTTGATAAAAAGAAAAGGCCATTGCATATACATGCTTTGGACACCTCTTGGATTCCACTTCCCTATCACACCTTTTCTTAATACTCCTTATCTACCCATCACCCTATTTTCCATTCATTTCCCTCAGGATGCCTATCCTTCAGTCAATTATCTTATCCTATCGATCCATCCACCAATCCTTTTCCTTCATCTACCAATCCTTATCTTCTAGTTCCTCCATGCCTCCATCTTATCATGTCCATCCATCTACTAGTTCCTCATCTCCCTATTCCTCCATCTCTTCATACATCACTTGGTTCCTCATCTACCTCCATCTAGCTATCCTTCACCCTTTTGTGTCCAGGCCAAATCCATAATGCTTCATTCTCCAAATCCTTTTCATCCTATCCCCCATTCTTTCATTCCCCCCATCTGCATTTTCCATAGTCTTTGCATCTTTTCAACATGGTATCTCATGGTACCTATGTTCCCTTGATCCGTTTACTCCTCACAATCTATCAACTCATGCAAATCCCATCAATCCTCCTCAATTATCTGTTCCAATCCATCTGATCATCCAATCACATCATTAGTTTTGTTATCAAGCTATGATCGTAGTCTCATCATCATCATCAGAATGCATCTTTGCCAATCATTGTCATCGGTCTCTCTTCTCTTTTCTTCTTTGCCCCCCTTTCTTTTTAGCACTTTGCGCATGGGGTTATGTCCCTACTAGCAAGGTTGATTTCCAATTGGAGGGGTTGCACCCTCGCATTAGCAGGATGTACCCCCATGCCGGCGAGATGCACCCCTGCTTGAGGGTTGCTCCCTCGATCCTGCAGGGATGCACCCCCGTATGAGTGGGGTTGCACCCTCATGCTCATGGGATGCACCCATGTGTGTGCTAGGATGCACCCCCACGGGACTCCCCATGAATACAGTTAGACAATGTACAACTAGTGATCATCACACATACATATAATCAAAGGTTAGGGTTAACACTACTAAGCATCATCAAGGCATAAACAATGTAATTCATCTAACATATATGAATGCATGTAAAACCATCAAATCATGTAATCATGAAGATAACATCATCATGAAATATTATGAATCCACATGGTATCTATCATCATACTAATCAACTGAAACATATAAAGTATCATATCTTGATCATGAACATAATCCATATCATAAAATAAAGGTCTAAGTATGTCTATCAAAATGAAATATATGTCTGATCAAGGTTGGACACTACATATACATACACACACACACACAGATATGTATATACATATACATATATATAGACATGTATATACATATATACATGTATATACATGTATATACATATATAGATGTATATACATGTATATATATATACATGTATATACATGTATATATATATACATATATATAGATATGTGTATATATGTATATACATATACATATACACACACACAGAGAGATATATATATACATATATACATATAGACATATAGATATACATATATACATATATACACACACACACACATATATATAGATACATACATATGTATATATATGTGTGTGTGTGTGTGTGTGTGGATATATATATATATATATATATATATATATATATATATATATATGTATATATATATATATATATATATATATATATGTATGTATATATATATATATGTATGTATATATATATATATGTATGTATATATATATACACACACACACACACATATATATATACATACATACATATATATATATACATACATACATATATGTATGTATATATATATGTATGTATATACATATATATATACATATGTATATACATACAAATGTATGTATCTATATATATGCATGTATGTATGTATATACATATACATATATACACACATATATATACATATATATGTATATATATATGTGTGTGTATATATGTATATGTATATATATACATACATATATATATACACAAATATACACACACACACATACTTACATATATATATATACATATATATACATACATGTAAATACATACACACACACACATACACACACACACACACACCCACACACACACACACACACTGGCCAAGGGCTAGAGCCAAAGCCAAAAGGATGAATGAACAATATTATGAATATATATCACAAGACCGTCTGCTTAAAGAATGATTAACCCAAAGGCTAGACCATCTGTATCAGTATATAGATCCATATATATATATATATACATAACTCTGAGCATACATCCAATCTAGAGAAGGCTAGCGGTTAAATTCGAGACGAGAGGAACAAAATATTAAGCCTTAAACAACTAACAAAACTGCTAAGCTTAAGAGAGCATTAACAAATCAACCCATACGTTTATAATGCTTTCATCAGAACTCAAAGCAAAATTTATCATTAGGTATCAAAGTTACCCTATCTGAGCCAAGAGAGATGATATAGTTTAGAGTATACCAAGAGAGAATAAAAAAAACTACCCTAAAGAGAGAAATCATGCCCTGGGATTCAGGAGACGTCAGACTCCTTTTCATTCGAGCCTTGCTTACCGATGGTCCTAGACTACTAGAGGATTCTCCTAGGCTAAGTGCAGAAGCAGAGGGAATCTCTACATCGTCAGGCACTACTTCAATGTCTTCCACCTCCAAATAGTTTGCAAGACATCTATTACAAGCCAGTTTTTTAACATGCAGAAGCCACATAAGGAAGAAGAAACTACCTTGCCTTATCGGATTATAAGCCACAAAGGCAACCTCATCTTCTATTTACAAGATTGGATATCTTGGCATAGGTTTGTTCTTCCACATAAACCTATCATAGTGTTTTGTCTTAGGGATAGTTAAACCATCATCCACATTGATGACAACCCTATCGAATTCACCCAACAAGTCCTTCTTAAAAACACTTTAGCATAATTTCATAGAAACCTCCCTATCCTTCTCAAAGTGCATGGCCACCACAAGAAACATCACAACTATGTCAGAATTGGCCATGATTCAGTCTTCATTCTTAATATATTCTTCCCCTAATGTTTTCTTAACTGCCCAAATAACCAAGACATTAGCGAAGACAAGAAAACCTTTCAATCTATCCTCTTTGACTTCCCCTATAAATGCCATTTGTCTCTTAAGCCCTACTAGCCTCAACGGTGTGCCCATGATGCTCTTAGCTCACATAGAACAACAAACAACCCAATTTACATAGAAGGAACCGACTACTTTATAAAGAAGATGATGGCAAGCCACTACTTAAGAAATTGTGCATAGAAATCCGTCGTAAATGATATCTCTGCTATCTTAAGAAAGACCTTCTAAATTGCTCAAAAGTTTCAGTGAAGGAAAATGAAAGGTCACGATGCATAGATAATGCTGAGAACCAATCTCCAAGATCAAGGTAATTAATACCGACGACGATATTTGATATCCCTACATACTTAAAACATGCTAAAACAACTAGCACGCAAGACATGAGGGGAGTCTAATCAATGCATCTATAAATGTCGCCAGAAAGAGAAACTAAGCCAAGCAAAAGAATGTGTGTGTGTGTGTGTGTGTGTGTGTGTGTGTGTGTGTGTGTGAGAGAGAGAGAGAGAGAGAATAAAATCTAAAAGAAACAGAAGGAGACTAAAAAGGAAGAAAAAATATAAAAATAAATATATATAATAATAAGGGAGAGAAAAGAGAAAGGAAAGAAAAATAAACACGATAAATAAAAGAAAAAACAAAAAAAAAGGGAAATATAAATGAAAACAAAAACATACATACATACATACATATAAGTATGTATGTATGTCTATATATATATATATATATGCATATATATAAACAAACAGAAAGAGAGACAGATTTGGGAAAATAAACATAAATATAAATATATATATATACAAATACATACATACATACATACATACATACATACATAGATATATATATATATATATATATATATATATATATATATATATATATATATATATATATATATATATATATATATATATATATATATATATATATATCAGGCAAAGCAGAAAGAAACCATAAGCAAAATATCAATTCATATAAGACAAGTATGTGTATATATATAAGGTAAAGTGATATCTCAACCAACCCCAACTTTTCTTCCCAGACACCATCAACACCTTGGTTCGCTAAGGAGTCAGCAACCATATTTCCTTCCCTATAAATATGATTGATTGTGGTGTTTTTGAAATATTTGAGCAACTCTGTGGCTCTAGACATTAGGTTGTTTAATTTCCAATTTGGAGTTGGGTGAACTCACAATACTGGTTCCCACTTTTTGACCAACTTTGAACACTTAGATGAATATTTTGAAAAAAACCTTCACTTTCTGACACCTATAACTTTTAAACCGTTAAGAATTTGAAGATGATATAAACTAGTTATTTTTAACATCTTGTTTGTAGATTCTAAATATATTTTTTGCAAATTTGCTTGAATAAAATTTTATTGATTTTTCCACCTCCCTCAAAAAGTAGTTGTTTACAACAAACAACATTTTTTAGGAGTGATGTGTATCCCTAAATGCATAATTTTTTTTCTATAAATGATAAAAACTTAATTCTTTTGAATTTTAGTTTGTAACATCAATACCCAAGGCATGCACTTGGTTTGTTAGTGATATGTTGAATATTTTTTATTTTATTAAGTTTTGAAGTTTGACTAATTATAATTTGGTTATAGGTGTACGTTTGAACACATAACTTGTTCTATATATATCAAAATTCAATTTTCTTTTTTTTTGTTGGAAAGAAAACACCAATACCTAGTGCATAGATATTTTTCAGAATTTTTTTGAATTAGTTTACTATTTTTCCCAATGCATTGAACAAAGAAGTTCATGTGTGGTGAAAAACCTACATTCATAAGATGAAATAAAATTATATTAATGAAATTAAATATATTAAAATTTATACTATTTGGAAAGCTTATAATAAGGACTAAATACTTTTAAAAAACTTTTAAATGAATTAATTTGACCCCTCAAAAGCTAATGTAAAATTGGTTTTTTATCAGCATTTGATAGATGCAAAGGAGACTCCATTGCAAGTATGATTTAGAAGTAGAGAGGTTCTATCCAAGAAATTTTGATCTAAGAGCCTTTGATTTAACTCTCTTCAATTAATTACTTCAAATGGGACCTCTTAAAGCTTAAATCATTATATTTTATAAAAAATGTATGATTTCAGCAAAAATCAGGACGTACCAAAAAGTGGGAACCAACTTTGTGAGTTCACCCAGTTTTGCCTGTCCTAACTGCATTAATGGTGATAATTGAGTCTCCTTCTATATCCAAACTTCTAATGTTCAAGTCCTTGCATAAGATGAGTCCTGATATAAGAGATTCTAGCTCTGCCTCATTGTTTGTAGCCCAACCTATGGGTTTGGGGAATTGTGCCACTACCGATCCATCCCAGAGATGGTTCACTCCAACTATTCTTGCAATGTCGGGGTTTCCTCTAGAGGTGCCATCAAACTTTAGCTTGAACCAACCCTTACTTGGCCTAGACCATTTGCAATTTTTCCTTAAAACTGAAGATCTATCTCCCCTAGGGCCATAGAAGGGGGAAATTGTAAGTCCATTCCAACACTTTCTAAGGTGGTCATCCCTTGTAGTAAAAGGGATATTATTGCTAAGACAATTTTTCAATCTGTTGTTAGCTACTTCTATGATAGATGCTTCTATTTTATTCCATAGTTGATCCTGGGGCAAGGCCTTGTGTTTAAAAATCCTTCTATTCCTTTCCTTCCATATTTCCCATAAGAGGATCAATGGGCAAATAATTTAGAGAAGTCCATACATACCAGATTTTAAGTGGCATGGCCAACACAACATAAGATCCATCAAGTTGTTTGGAAGGGTAGTGACCCAGTTTAATTTATTAATTAACTGTCTCCAGCATATATTCAAATAATTGTAACTAAGAAGAAGATGATCCACAATTTTTTCATTGTTAAGACATAGGGGACATCTACTAGGACCTTCATAACCTATCTTCTTAAACCAATCTGATGTCAATATCCTCTTCTGTATTGCTGACCATAAAAAAGACCTTTCGAGAGACACAATTTGTCACAACATAGGGTAATAGGTAATTTTGTTTTAGAGGGATGAAGCTTGTTGCAGAGGGAATTATATCCTTCTTTGACTTTGTATTCTCTAGGAGGAGAGTTGGACCTTATAAAACAATCATCTTTATTGGTATTTGTTAACTTTCTTTGTGCAAGAATCTCTACAAGTTTTTTACTTTCCTCAAGAGATAAGCCAAAGTCCTTAGATGATTTCCATCTCCATCCCAAGGCTGGGTCGACTGGATGACTGACAATATAATCAGCCACAGTATTACCAATTTTGTCTACCAACCAACTTTTTAAAATTTGATCATTGAGGATTGCTTGAATTGGAGAGTATCCCCTCCATGAATCTTCCCAGAATAGTGCTTTATTCCTAGACCCTATATTCTAGGATAGACCCTGAGTGAGAATATCCCTACAGTTAAGAAAAAAATTCCAAATTCTAGAACCATGTGGGGGATTAATTGTTCTAAAGATGCTAGTTGGGTCAGAAGAATCTAAGTATTTACTAGTTAAAACTTTCACCCATTTGTTGTCTGGAACCTAACAGATTTTCCATTCTATCTTGGCCCCAAGAGCCTTATTTTGTAGCTCTTGGTCTCTTAGTCCTATTCCACCCTGATCCTTGGGTCTGTAGAGTTTCTCCCAAGCTATTAGTGCAAATTTCTTCTTTTCTACGAGTCCTTGCTAGAAGAAGGTTCTAAGTTTTTGGTCCAAGTTCTTTTTCACTCATTTTGGCAGAGGGAAGCAGGTCATTTGGTAATGGGGGAGGGCAGAGAGAACATAACACAATATTATTAATCTACCAGCTACTGACAACCATTTACCTTTCCAACTTTGTATTTTTTGGTCTAGCTTGGTCAGAATACGCCCCCACAAATTGGATGACCTAATCCCTTTGTCCAAGGGTAGGCCTAGATATTTACAAGGGAGTGATCCGATTTGGAAGCCTAGAATACTGAAGATATCTCTGGATAGCTTCTCCTTCATATTAAAATAGTACAGGTTTGATTTACCTTTATTAACTTGTTGACCCGAACCTCTGGAAAACCAATCTAGGATAATGTTAAAGTTTCTAGCTTTTATCAGGATAATATTCTGAAAGAGGAGGGTATCATCAACAAATTGCTGATGAGTGATAGGAGGAATACTACTGGAAATTTTAATTCCATCAATATTGCTCAATTATTGAGCTTTTTGAATGGCCCTACCTAAAGCTTCGGTCATTATGATGTAGAGGAAAGGAGATAGTAGATCTCCTTGTCTCAATCCTCTTGACATATCAAAGAAACCTTCTGGTTGTCCATTGACTAGGACTGAGATCTTGGGAGTTGATGCATTCAAAGATTAAATTAATCCAAACTTTGCTAAAACCCAAAGTTGCTAGACATTTGTAAAGAAACCTCCAATTTACCATATCATATGCTTTCTTAATGTCTAATTCGATGAACATACTAGCTTGATGATTATTTTGAATAGAGTGCATTGCTTCCTGTGTAATGATGACTCAATCAAAAATAGACCTACCTAGTACAAAAAGTTTGTTCTTTAGAGACGATGCTTGAAAGTACCAACTTTAGTTGATTGGATAGGGTTTTCGGGAATATTTGTAGATGGTGTTACATAGTGAAATAGGTCTAAAATCATTCATACTATCCACTATCTTTGTTTTGGGGATAAGGGCTAAAAGAGTGTGGTTTATATATTTAAGAGATCTACGAGACCACCTTGCACCTTCCAAAGTATCCACTAATTCATCACCTATAATATGCCAACACTTTTGGAAGAAACTAGTCAAGAAACCGTCCGGACGAGACGCCTTATCAGGGTGAAATTGGAACAGAGCCTCTTTTATCTCTGACTTCATAAAATTTTGGTTAAGAAGTAAATTTTGATTGTCATTAATAATTTTGGGGATATTGTTGATCAAACTAGTCTGGGCTATCAAATCTGAGATGAGGTCTTTGCCTAGCAAGTTGTAGAAGAAGGATACTGCCTCAACTGCTATACTTTCGGGATCATCTAATACAACCCCATCCTCACTTCTAATATTGGTTGATTTATTAATTTTGTTCCTACTTTTAGCATAGCATGAAAAAACTTGGTATTTTGGTCTCCTTCTAAGATCCAAGTCACCCTTGACTTTTGTCTCCAATAGCATTCTTCCTCTCACAAAATTTCTTCCTGTCTGCAGATAAGCTCTTTTTCTAGCAATAAATTGTTTTGATTCATGCCTTCCTTGATAACTTTGTCATTAAGTTGTGCTAAATTTGTTTCTATATCCCTCTTAATAACAAAGATATCTCCAAACTTTTCCTTATTTCAATTAATAAGTTTTCTCTTAACATATTTTATTTTGGTAACAAAACAGTATAATTTTGATCTTGTTACTTCTACTTCCTTCCACCATGATCCAATGTTATCCATCAAAGACTCATCCTTCATCCACATTTTTTCAAATTTGAAGGGACACCTCTTAGGCTTGACATTTTCCTCAATCGTTAGCTGCACTGGAAAGTGATCAAAGCCCCAAAATGGGGAGAATTGAGTCCTTAAAAATATAGTTGAAGGTTAAAATATCACCTCTAAATAGAAACCTATCTAATCTTTATGATATGTTACTGAAGCCCCACCTTCTATTATTCCAAGTAAAGATGCCATTTTTTGTTTTTATGTCTACCATATTGTGATTATTAATCCATTCTCTGAAATCTACTAAGATTTGATGTTCTCTTCTTATACCACCTTTTTTTTTTTAAAGATCAGAGATAGAATTATAATCTCCTCCTAGAAATCAATTCCACTCTGGGTGGGAAGTTAATACTACTCCTATTTCATTCCAAAATATTACTTTATGATGTGTCAAAAAAGCCCATAAACATTAGAAAGTATAAAGTTTAAATTGCAGCTCAAGAGTTTGATAGCAACAACCATCCAATTCTTGTTACTAGCTATAGAATTTACTATGATCCACCTAGGGTCCCATATAATTCCCAATCCCCCTGAGGCTCCCAACATAGGTAACACATCCAATTCTAGAAGACCCAGTTTCTATCTGAAAATAACAATTTCCGCTTGACTAAGTTTCATTTCTTGGATTAAGGCTAGATCTATTATTGAAGCAAAAATGCAATGCTTCATAACGTGTTGCATTCCATGTTAGGATCTTCATGCTTGTGTGGGAAGGAACTTCCCCTTCCCTGCATTTATGACCAATGTAATGTTTGCCTGCCCGATGGCTTCCCTTGCTATATTTCTAAGCTCAGCTATGGATTTCCTTCCTTTCTTCTTTGGAATTAAACCACAATCAGATTTAGTTTTCTTTCCTAAACATGGACCTAACCCCAGCTTGACCTCACTTAAAGGTTTGCCATTGTCTCCATGCGAATGACTACCTAGGGGAGTTGCCTCATCTTCATTTACATCAGTGAATTGATCAAAAGGACAATCCATCCTCGAAGTAGGGTCCAAGTCATTAATCACACGGTCATTATCCACAATTTTACTTAGTTCCATCTATTGTTCAGGTAATTTCAACTGCTCTTGCACATCCACTTTGAATTCTTTTGCACCTTTTAACAGACTTTGAAGTGCTTCTCTATTATTCAAGTGGTCAATCTTAATGTCAAGAGACCTATTAGGACTACAAGTTGCTTCACCTGAGAGACCTAGAGGGATATCTTGGTTAATGCCATCTATCAAAATTTGTGCTTGAACGTTAGAAATGTCCAATGCTAGTTGAGTAAAAGGAAAGAGATTAACTCCTTCCAAATTAGGTTTATCCAATGCATGATTCATTTTCAACCCCATCACAACACTTTCATTGAAAGGATTTTCTTTGAATGCCCTGCTATCGAAATGAGGAGTGGGACTCTTTTCTGATTTATGAGAAAAGGATGCTAAGGGCACCAAAAGGAAGTCATCATGGGATTCCAAATAGAAACCACCTTTGTTTTCCATGAAATTAATAGTGATTCTAGGTAATGTCTGTAGTTCCATTTTGATCTGATTGGACTCTCCGATCTCAAAATATTTAATTAAAATATCTGATATATCAACGACCCCACTATAAAAGGATGGATTAATCATCCAAGATCCTCAACTTGATAGAATTTCTACCAGATCAAAATATTTAACATATGATTTTAATTTTATAAGTAGTTTTATATGCTTGAACTAGTCTTCCCTATCAAGATCTTTGCATCCAATGTAGGTGGCCAATTTTTTCCCTATGATTTATAAGATTTAGGGGAAATTATATTCTATTGGGAGAGGGCCCAAATCAACCCATCTCTGAATCTTACTAGGTCTAAAAGCATATGGGTATAAATTTGGATACCATTCCACAAAAGAAAAGCAATGCCCCTGAAATAATCTAGCTTTGCTCAAAAGAATTTATTTCTTACTTTCTAAATTCTTACAAAAAATGAACAAAACATCATTGTCAAGATGAGAAATACTTACCTCTTGGGGAAACAAGGAATACCACCAATCAATTGCATCCCAAGCTGGGATATCCTTACCATTCCATTTAACCAAAATCTCTGGCTAGTAATACAAATTCCACATTGGATTAAGCATTCTTGAGGACAATTTGATTGCATTATTGGCTTTTGGATGAGAAACTGGTTCCTTGAAAGCAATTTTGGATGAAAAAACCCTATCTTTCCCTAGAGGAACCACATTTGAACCAAAAATCAGAGGAAACCCCATATTTCGATCTTTATTTGGCCCAAGTTTCTTTTGAATTTTACCAGCTTTACTATAAAAGGGTTTGATGACCTCAACATTGGGTTTTAATTAGGTAATTAGGCAAGATGATGCACATTTATCCAACCAAATCCCGTTTTCAAACACCCATTGAGGGTGGTGAATGTTATTCAGACTAGGTTTTGGGAGATTCATAGCAGAGGATTTTTTGAGCTTGCTTGGTTCTGATACCAAATCATACATGAATTTCTAGGGTAGAAAGGACACCCTTCAATTGAGAAATTCCCACGGGGAACAGATTGAGCTTGCAAAACTTGAATGTTATTCCTTCTTTTTTGTTTCTTACTAACCACAGTCTGCCACTCCCCGTAGGTGTTTCTCCAGGAGGGAGAGCTTTCAGAAGATGATGTTGTGTAATTCACATTGTTTCGCATAGGCAAAGAAATTTTTTTTTCCTATTTGCTTGCAAATACTTGGAATATAATTGACAAAGATCACCCAAATTAATGGTTTGAACCAAGGATGTAAGCACTATAGGCAAGAAGTCCCACTATTTCTCCAAGGTTCTCCCCAAGGTAAGGGTGCTTCATTTTTAACACGATAGAGATGAACCCGTGGGGTTTGAACCTATGATGTAGGCGCTACAGGCAAGAAGGCCCACCATTTCACCAAAGGGTCATCCCCGATTAAAATATTAAAAATATACCAATTTATATCATTTATTTAAATAAAAATTTCTCATAAGGACAAAAAACCATTTATCTACTTGAATATTATATTTATAAATTTTAATAAATTTTCTTTCTACTCTAATTCAATTCAATTTTTTTTTTTTTGATCGATAACATTATGTCATATATAGCATAAAACAAAAAAGTATTACATCTGTAGAGTAGAAAAACATTCTGCAACTCTATGGGGTCACACCCGTACTACAAAAAGGAACTTGACAAAACACCAACCCACCATTGCCAACAACCCCAAAGGGCACTTTCATACACAAAAACCACAAACTAGGCCCTGATCAACCCACAAAACCTAGCTATGAAACCACCCCAAAGCCTCTTCTCTTGAAAAATTTGGGATACCCCTGCTGGGTCTAGCCTCCTATGACACGCTCCCTCCACCTGGCACTATTCCTGGCCTGCTACTACATAGAGACCCATGCTCCACCACCTTCACCATTTTCTTGGGAATTTGGTGGTGAACCAAAGGCCTCCCATCCACATCCAGACGGGCCTCAGACCAAATGGGAGTCACCTTCCCATGGATCTTCACACGCTCAGTCGGCCCTGATTTGAGCATGAAATCCACAATCTCTTCCCAGCCCTTCCTAGCGCCCTCCACCTGCATCACAACCGGCCGAGAAGTCGACCAGATGACAAAAGGCAATAGCGCCCCATCATCCACTCCAATCCTCCTTTGCGGGCCTTCCACCGACTTCAGCCCCTCACCGATGATAGCACGGGCCACCACTTTCTATAGACCACCCGCCCATTTGGGTCTTAACACCAGGGTGGTAATCCGTCATACTTCCTCCAGTGACTTTCCCACTTGTAAGGCCAAGGCAGAAAAAAGCGACGAAATGTCAAGGTTTGTTCTCGACAACCAATCAAGAGTCAGGAATTCCTCTCCAAACAACAACCTCACTGCCCTCCAGAAAACATCTCCAACCACTTTGAAGACGTTTGTCAGCCTATTCCTCAAAATCAGCCCATGAAATGCAGGCAATTTCCCATCTGACATCAAAGAAAAATATGCTTCCATCCTATCTTGATACTGCGCAAAAGAAACCCTGAACACTCTGCCTACCACCAAGTAGCCACCACAAAATGCTAGGAAATGATACCCAATGGCCTTAAAAAGCCACCACCATCACATGATTTGATTACTCCACACGCCTCATGGAAAACTAAGCATCATCGCTAGTCACTCACACTAATCGCCTCCATCATCATCCATCACTTCAAGGCCACTTGCAGTGACATCGTGGATCACACACCACAAGGATCTTTAATTCCCATAGGACCATGGCAACGAATGGTCACATCAAATCAAGCTCAAGTTCACTTTTCTATGAAAAGCCATCTAACCAAAATCAAAATCAAGAGGACTAAAATTTCTAAAGTCCTCGAACAAACTAAACTTATTTTCCAAGGAGTCATTCGCTCACATTAGAAAGTTTGTCAGCTTCCAAGTTTGCTTCCTGGAGGACATGAGTCACCTTAAAATCTTCAAAGCCGCTCAACAAAAGATGTATTCTTCGAACCTGTTTCTCTAAATGCCACGCCTCCATATGACCACGAGCTCTCCCATTCATCACAACCTAAGAGTCACCTTCCAAATGGAGTTTCTTGACTCCCAATTTCCCCGCCATTAGGATAGCTTCTACCGCTGCTTGACACTCCGCAACATTATTCGATCCATCCACCAGTCTCTTAGCACCAATGGCCAAAGTGTTGCCCCGATTGTCGCGAGCAATCACCCCAACACGAGAAACCCCTAGGTTGCCCCTCGATGCGCCATCAAAATTAATCTTAGTCCACCCCTTTTCAAGTGGAGTCCACTCAAGGATAGAAAGACCCTAACTCTGAAGATTAGCCCTCAGAAGCCCATTAACAGGCCAATTCAATTCTATTTATTATACAAATTATGTATTATAAATTTATATTTTTAACATAGATTATTTATCCTAAAAAAAATGAAAATATACCAATTTTTGTCATCTAACAAATTCAAATACCATATAAAACCAAATAAAAATTCGCTTATTTACATTTATTTTTTGGCCTATGTATTATTTGTTTGTTATCTTAGACTCTGAGTCATAATTTTCATCATTATTTGTTGCAAGTCTCCATTGAATGTTTCATGCATTAGGTATCCCCTCACAATGTTTAAATTTGTCAAGGTGACCCTTGTTTTGTTTCTTTTAAAGTTGAAGTTGTTTCTATTTTTTATTCTATTTGTCTATTAATTTCCATTATTAAGATCATGACATTTGTGGTTCCCTTAAATATGTAAGTATTTTATATTCTACAATATTGTGAAAATTAAAGGAAATCTTATTAAAGAAAACAAATTTGATTGTACTTATTAAATGATTTTTATATTTTTAAAGTCTTTCGTTTTCAAAGAGAGTCCACTTAATTGTTTAGTAAAACTATTTCCATGTAAAATAAGCATTTGGAAGGGAATATTATTTTCATAAAAATATAGATTGACTAAGTAAACATAAAGAAATAAGTTTACAATTAATTTAAATTTAAGTAGCTGGGATATGAATTTTCAATAAATATGTTGAAATTAAATGAGCAAGTTATATATG
Source organism: Cryptomeria japonica (assembly GCF_030272615.1). NCBI lineage: Eukaryota > Viridiplantae > Streptophyta > Pinopsida > Cupressales > Cupressaceae > Cryptomeria > Cryptomeria japonica. The sequence goes on along the minus strand of NC_081412.1, from coordinate 597,006,553 downwards.
TCTAAAAGGTGAAGTTATCTAAACTTAATCTATCAATGTTTATTAAAAAAAAAAAATTGATTGTACTTATTAAATGATTTTCATATTTTTAAAGTCTTTCATTTTCAAAGAGAGTCCACTTAATTGTTTAGTAAAATTATTTCCATGTAAAATAAGCATTTGGAAGAAAATATTAGTTTCATAAAAATATAGATTGACTAAGTAAACATAAAGAAATAAGTTTACAATTAATTTAAATTTAAGTAGTTGGGATATGAATTTTTAATAAATGTGTTGAAATTAAATGAGCAAGTTAAATATGTCTAAAAGGTGAAGATATCCGGTGCAGGGGCACCTCATCAACACTCAAATCATGACCCTAAGGATGAATACTAGGATCATTAGAGCGTCTTAGTGTGTCTTGTGTTTCATATATGCAATAAACCCCACCATGTAAGCCCATGTCACCAATTAGGCAATTTGATAAGCCAATTGGGATAATATAGTAAATAGGGGTAGTAGATGGTTTAGTTTTGTGTTTTATAGGTTTTAGGCATGTTTTGTGAGTGTCTGGTTGATCCATGTGTTTGGATTCCAACCTTAGCAAGTATGACAACATTTTGTGCAAAATTGCAACTTTTGTAAAATGCAACTTTTGAGTGCAAAAGTGCAACTTTTTGAAATTTGGTTGGGGGAAGCCTTTCAACGACTCCAACCTACTCCAAATTTGGTGGATAACCATTGGAGAGTTGTATAAGCCTTGTGGACATGATTCCCAAGATTACCGTTGTTGTAAATGGAGTTTGTGAATCAATAAACCACAAAATACTACAATTTTCCCAAAAATTCAGAGTTTGCAAGAGTTGCACGTGCCTGTACGGATTGATTTGAACCACACCATCCACGTAGTAGATAGAGGGATGAATTGGATTTCTTTTGGTTGTGTTCTAAGGTCCTAATTGTATTGGAGTAGAGAGAACTCTCCATTCTTCTGACTGCAACCCAAAATTTGAGGGTTTGGAGAGGGTTTTAGACAAACGTGGCCTTATCTTGCATTCTCATCCATTAGAAGACTCTTCCTTTGGAGGGATGCAGGATAAGCCTTTGTACTTTAGATTTTTCATGGTTTTTTGTAGGGGAAGCTTGGTTGTGTGGAGAAAGGAGTAAAATTAGGTAGGCATCTCTATGTGACTACCTAGGACAAGATTTAGGAAAGTCATCATAAAATGTCATAGTGGTAGATTCTAGGCATGCAACCCTACAATTAAAGGTTTCTCAACATCCCCTGCATTCCCGTAGGGTTGGTTTTCCAGTTTGGATTCATTGATTGGTAGTTGCTTTGGAAATAGGCCTAATTGCCCCTATCAGGTCTCTTGGCCCATAAAGGGATCAGACCTTGTAATTGAAGACTTGGTCAAACCATTTTGGGGATCAGTACAACTTCCAAAAGGGTGTTTGAAATTGTAATTTTTTTTATGGGCGTGTGGAACATTTTGGAGTTAAGATCTATTTTATCACCAAATAGGGCTGCAATCCTAGGGGTAGGTTTCTAAAGGAGGTATAAGGAATTGGGGTCTAATCCCAAAACCAATGCTTGGACCAGTTTCTAATGGTCACAAATGAACCAAATCCTAAGCCCTTAGGATTAGGGTGGCATAGGATGGTGTAGGGTAGGTTTTGAGGCATTTACTCATCTTGAGAGGCCCAAGCCTAGTGAATTTGTGTATAGTTTCATTCAAGGTGTGGAGTCCTTCCTTGCAAGACCCTTGTGATCATTTGAGGGGTCAGAATTCTAACCTTGTTTGAGCTTGTCCTTAAGTGTGTGGGTAGGGCTCTGCATCAATATCTCAACTTAATCTATCAATGTTTATTATACAATCATTCTTTCGATATGTTTACTATCTTAAAATTAGAATAAACTGAAAGTTTCCTAATGATCTTCCCAAGCAACATAGAATAAAGATTTAATGCATAATTATAATATGGTAAACAATAGACTTCCACAATATAATTTACTATATAACCTCTAATATTTGTTGATGAGTAAAGATGATATTATTGGAGTTTTCCCTCACAAAAAGTTGTTATATTGCCTAGAGGTCAAATTATTTTGGGTCAACCCCTTGGACAAGCTACCTAGCATTATGGCTTTGAACTTGAAGATTTGAAGACAACATACTAAGCATGTAGATGCCCTACATAGAAATGTGTTCATTGTTCCTTAGAAAACCAAAGTGTATCCTAATTAATTTCACAAATACATGCCTTTAACTACCAAAACAAATTTTATCACACAAATGTATGTCAATTAATCTATGAACAATAAGAAATATTTAAAGGAAAGAACTTAAACATTTCGAAATAGAATTCTAAATTTCAGGTTCAATACTAAACAACTCAAAATCACTCCTGAAGCACTTGTCATGGACTCAAGATATGAAAATGGAGATTCTAGGAAATACCATATGTATGAAAAACATGTTTTGGGTATAGGGAAAATGTGTAAAAATAGGTGCAAATACAAATGGTATAAGGCTAACTACATAAAAATAAATATACGGTAAGAGCATACTAGTCTAACCCACTTCTTGACCAACATGAAAAATGAGGCAAAAAATCAACCTAAATAATTAAGGTTTAATTAAAATGAGTTTCAATCTAGCTTAGTTTAATCAACATATGGTAGGATAGGGTTAGATTGAAGTCCCTTTAAAAGAATATTATAAAAGGTACAATTAACCAATTGTTTAGACACTTTTGCCTACAAACTATAAGAGTAATTAGGACATCACCTTGGTAATTATTAATCAATGGTTAATTATTTAGGTCCCCTATCACTTTATTACATTAAAGCTAAACATAGGAGTGCTTTTATATATTTAGATTGAGCTAATTGTAGGCCATGTTGTTGCATAGATTACGATGGGGACACTTGCCACGCTCTAATTTAATCTTAATCTAAATTTTATATCTAGGGTTTTTTCTTATTCTTTTATAAGAATTTATTATATAAAATGTAATGTATCCAATGATATCTAATTCATTTACATGTTAACCACAATATTGGATTCATCTTTGGATCAATCTCTCTCTCAAGGTTGTATAGCACAAAATTATAGATGTTTATTTTTCATGTGATAAGCATTTTGTTTATGAGTTATTTTTGCAAACTATGGGGCTAACTATCAACTCCAACAAGGTATCAAAGCTCCATATTTATGAGATTTTATTTTTTGAGAGATCCAATCTTGGGAGGAAAATCATGTCATCTTGTAGGAAAACAAGTATCACCATTGAATCCAAAATGGTAAAAAATATAAGAGTCGGTCTTGCCCAAGCACTCAAATATGAGAAATTAATAAATAAATAAAAAATAGTAACTAATTAATTTAATGCATAGGAATACATGCACACATAGCCACCCTTCTTATTTTGCATGCAAATATATTTCTAATTTTCAAGTTTCTATAAAATCAAAAAAATATTCTAGGTTTTTAAGATTTAAAAAAATTCAATTTTAAAAAAAAGAACTATTTTTTAAAAAATAAAATAAAATAAAAGGATTAAAAAAAAGTTTTGTATTTGATTTTGAAATAAATCAATAAATAAATGGTACACTACTATTCACAGACTAGTAGCATGTTGTATGACAATGATGTAATCACTTCTAACCCATGGTGTCATTGCTTGTAGAAATCAATAAACACCAACAACTATGAAATCCTTCTCCAATGGAACCTCCATCATCTCATAGAATATTTTGGTAAAACTCCAACTAGTTCAACCAACAAATCTATTATCATTAAAGTTCGCACCCTTGCTAAGTTGGAGAAACTTAACTGCCTAGTATAACATGGGATCATTTCTAGGTTGTGGGTGTCCTGTGGTGAAAATGAACATCAATAACAGGTTGGTTCCTTTTTTCACCTCACCTATTCTTCTTTATTTTGTTGTTGATCTTGCTGAGGAAAAACAGAAGAAGTCATTTTGAAATAAAATCAAGGTGATGCAAACTATATGGTGGAATAGTATTGGTATGAACATATATATTTATATAGTTGGGAGTTTATGAATCAAAGTTAAAAAGTTTATGGAGGTAGCAATATGTGAGGCGCAATAGCAATATATGAAATTATATATAATTTACTTTCAAATAACATATATAAACAAATTGAAAGCGAGGAATCTAAATATATGTATAAATCTAACTATCTAGAATCATATTTGAAGTATAAAATATCTCTCATCCAACGTTATTCTAAAAAAATGCACATATAAATAATAATGTCATATATAGCATCAACAAATTTATTTAAATTGTTAACCATTGATTAGATTTGAGTGTTATGTTAATTCCTATTATAGGAGTATCATCTAATTGGAAAACACTAACAATAATATAAATAATAATAGAAATAATTATCAAAATTGATTATAATCATTAATTATATTGTTAAGTATTTTAGAAAAATTAAATTTATAAGAATCAATTTCATAGTGTTAGAGTTAAATTATACCATTATCATATTTATGAATATTTCTCTCTTTAAATTAGAAGTAAAAGTGTTTTAGGATTCTGATATGGAGTACATCTGATCATGAAAGACTAAGTTTTCATTTCAATAAATAAACCTGTTGGTAACATGAATTATTATTCATCAAATAAAAGATTGATATTGATAATTTCTTTTTAAGTAGTGCATCTTGGAAAGATATTTTGAAATTACTACCTAGTATACTTTCGATGTACTTAAAACTACTTTTTGCTTCAAGAAATACTACATACCAAGTTGATTTAATATATAGAAACATGATTTAATCTTTGGAAATTAGTAATCTTGGCAACAAGGATTAGTTTGTTATCTAATCATTGGTGGAAAATATAATACATAAGATTCTATCTTGAGGTTATAAGTCAATTATAATTAATGATATCTAAAAATAGAGTTTATTGTAAGTGATTTTGATGCGACATGTATGAATTTGATCATTGTGTTTTAAAAGAAGAAAAGTTGTAATGTTTTTGTGTAGGGGAAAAAGCGAGACTAGGTTAACATGCCCTAATCCTACCTTTTGACACACATTATAGAATACGAAAGAGCCTAGAGATATCGCACAATTGGCTACTTCTTTTTGTGAAAGAGAGAGCCACAGGATATCTATTAGGATTTCTATTCCCTTGTTGAAATTGGAAGATCAAATGATGTAAGTTCAAACCCTAATCCCAAAATGCAAATATGAACTAATAACAAGATTGCAGAATTGAGATTAAATAATGAACAGCTGTAAATACAAGGATGAAATAAGAATACAGATGTGTACCCGGAGTCAAAATTAGATTGAAAATGTTCGGGATGGGGGCACGGGCGCCACTGTCCTGATTCTGTCCTGAAAACTGCACCGGAAACTGTCGTTTTGCACTCTGGAACACTGTCAAAAACTGTCGAAAAAGTGGTCTGTTCGGAGGACTAGGGCACCCAGCGCCTCTGTCCCAGGGACCAGGGCGCCTAGCACCCCTGTCCTAGAAGGACCAGGGTGCCCAGCGCCCCTATCCCAATCTTCTACTCTACAATTTGATGCAAAGTGCTGTCTCGACCTGTTCTCTCTGGATCTGTGTCCTACGAAGTCGTCCGAGTCCCGAACCTGCACTTATATTTGAAAAAGGGTGTATGGGCGGCTATATAGGGTTTTGCCTTAGTCAAACCCCCGCTTCGGTGATTTCCACCTCCACGAATAGCCAAGTTGTTTTGTAAAATGTATTGTGTGTGCAGACCTAGTGTGTGTGCAAGGTCCTAAAATGCAAGAAAGCAAACTAGAGCAACCTAGAAAGTAAACCCTAATTGCTTGTAAATGACAATGTAAATGCTCTAAATCAAGATGCAAAGTGATCTAAAGCATGAATAAATGATATATTGAAGCTTATGCAAAGACATGAAAACAACATGAAATCATACCCAACCCTCAAGGGAGGAGTACAAGCCAATCTTCAGTCTGTAATCTCCTATTGTTCTTCAATGTCTTCCAAGCCCTAAGTGGATGAATGAATTTGATAAGTGCTTGATAAAGGGATGTTGAATATTGTTGAAGTCTTCAAAGATCTGCTCTTTCGCTGCATATGAGGTTCCTGAAAACAAAAATCGGATCCTTTCAAATGAAGAAAGAGAGCTCTTATGTAGGAAACCCTAGATCGTAATTTCATCTTTTGGCCGACCTAGAGATTGAATATCCCACCAATTTCTTGGGGTTAAGCTTTATTTTATGATTGGATTGTGCTCCCAAAATTTCGGGAAAAATGTCCGGGACCATGTGCACTTCGGGCGCCACGGTCCCGACAACTTTTCACCAAATTTTCAGGGTCGTCGGATATGATGATTTTAGAGAGAATCCCAAAGTTACAGGTGATTTCGAGATGTTTTGACCCCGAAACCAAGCCCCCAAGTTCGAAATAGGACTTAATTAGGGTTTTTGATTGAGTGATGTATTGGAGGAATAAAATGCAAAGGGCACGCTTTAGCGAAAGGGCCCAACTTTATGATGCAAAGGATGATGAAATAGGACCTTAGACCTAATTAATTTGATTAATTAAGTGCTAAAGGAGAAATGCAATGCAAAATGTAAAATTCACTAAGGCGGGTGCTAAACTAGGTGTGAAATTGTACCACCCTAGCAAGTGCGTACAATTTACGACGCTACATTTAGCCCCCACTTTAGTGGTCATATGAGTACTATGTGCATATGCAAGCTAAAGTACAGAAAAGTAAACATCATTTGAAAAAGGATATATCCTTAAGTTGTCGGACGAAGCCCCCAGCGGTATCTGTAGTACACAATTAGGAACCGCACCCTACAAAACACACGTTAGATCACAAAATCACCTAATTCTTATTAAGGAAAGTGATGAAATCTGTGAGTAGCTATATGCCCCCCCTGTTTCGACTTGCTTATTAGGGAGGTGAAATAGGGTAGCATGTTTACTTACGACAAATTGTGTAAGAGAGTATTGATGAGGGACGTTCACTAAATAGGCTTCATCAGAGCACTTTTTGGAACATCCCGAGAGTAGGGGAATGAAAATACGATTCCAACGCAACAAATGGCTCGAAAATCGCATCTCCCAAACCCAAGTTATGATAAAATGAATGATAGAGGAAAATTAGGGTTTCAAAAGTAAAGATAAACAAATGAAAGTATATACCTTGAAAGTGACACTTGCATTTGTCACTTTGTTGATTTCAGAATACTATTCATTGCAGCGGAGCCCACATAGCCATCATCATGCCTTCACGATGACTGGAACATCCCACGAGGATTGAGATCCTGCGCCAGGCCGTGATCGACGACGAGCCACTGGACGAGGTGAGTTGACGGAACATTTGACTTTTGATTTTTTTGCATTTTGACTTTTCTGTGATCATATGCAGGCCTTGAATGCTAACTCGGGGCCCACCCAGGGCGCCATGGTCCCTGTGGGGTGCCCTAGTCCCCCCAGGGCACCATGGTCCCTGACAGGGGCGCCATGGTCCCTATTAGGGCTTGGCAAGGGGTTTCAAGGTTGGCATATGATGTACGATAGTTTGCATGAGCGATTTTGATGATCGAGTACTGATTATGGTTATGTTTTTGTGTTGCAGGGTCTCCCATACATGAGAGAGCATACAGCGGGACATATTCTTCACAATTTGCGAGATCAGATTTTGCGGCTGACTCAGGCAGAGAGAGACACATTGTCGATTGTGGGATTGTGGTATGCGATCCTCATGCCAGCCATTCGGTTCCATCCTGCGATGCTGATGGCATTGATGGAGTGATGGGATCCTGACACATGCACTTTTCACCTTCCAATAGGGGAGCTGACGGTTACACTCGAGGATGTGTACCGTATACTTCGTCTTCCTATCAGAGGAGCGACCGTTACATACGCGACCGATTGGTCAGCGGAGGATCATCAGAGAGAGCAGGTGTATTGCATAGGGAGAGTCATGCCGAGCGAGACGAGAGGTCGCATTATGGTCAGCTGGCTCTTACATCCTACAGGGGAGGTACCCCTTCTGAGATGCCTTATGATCGCCATCATAGCACTAGCTATCTACCCTAATGGGCGAGGTATGCACATGCATGGGGGTCTCACATGGTGTATCAGAGCGATGGAGAGACACAGGAGAGTGTATACCTGGGGTCAGAGTATGCTTGCACATCTCTATCATGACCTTGAGGAGTATGTATTTGGACAGGGTTGCAGTTTGATGACATGCACACTTCTGCAGGTGTGGATTTTAGAGCACTTCACATGCACCAGGCCTGTCGGCTTTCCGCTGAGTACGGCTAGCGAGCGACCTAGGGTGTTTTCTTATCCACTTACTAGCGAGTGGAGATTTGGAGATTTGTTATATTGGAGAGTGATTTTTGATAGACTGACAGCCGAGGTGACAGTGTGGAGACCCTACTTGCGGATGCACAGATGGGATGGGATGGAGAGACAGTTAGCATGTCTACAGAGGAACCGCCTACTGCAGGGATGATATTCACACATCATAGTCCCATTCTACTTCGACTGAGTACGGAGGCAGTTTGGGATAGAGCAGTGTGTTCCAGCCGATGTGCCCATCTATACTCGACACTCACGGGTCCTTCCCAGACCTAGAGCAGTAGCGAGACCGACGATAGATGACATCGAGACTACAGATATAGAGGGATCTGATCAGGATGCAGTCACTGATTACTCTACAGAGCCTGGAGCACAACGCAGGTACATCTCATGGTTTATGAGATCATATCCAGGTCCTATCTTTCCACCAGATCATCCGACAGGCCATCCAGGCCCATGGAGACATGGAGACCGAGACGAAGACCAGGGATCCAGGTCAGAGGAGCCAGAGGAGGGAGAGGGTCATGAGGAAGCGGGAGATCCTGATCCACCTACAGGTGATCTACCCAGTGCCGAGGAGGAGGAGGAGGACACAGATAGAGATGAGGACGAGGAGGATGCAGGTGAGGATGCAGATGAGGACGAGGATGAGGATGACGAGGAGGACGACAAGGAGGAGGATAGAGATGATGAGGAGGAGTCGGATGTAGCTCCCCACTATTCAGGAGATGATACCATAGCTCTAGATCCTCCTCTTATTCCCCAACAGGGGGAACATGAGGCAATACGGAGACCTGTTCCTAGTACCGTCCAGCCTACACCCATCGTGCATAGATTAGTCAAGTGAGGGGAGCCTAGTAGATCCCAGTCATAGATGCTATCGTATCATGATCCCTACTGGCGTGAGGGAGACCCAGGTATAGTAAGTTTATATTGATTGATTAATGTTTTGATGATATAGAATGGTACTAACAAAAATCTGTTCTACTACCACAGCTAATGTGCAGGAGTGGTGTTCCCTGATTCAGCAGGCAGTGACAGACATTTCCACGTTAGCATAGATCCCCAGTTCCTCACAGATTGCTTATAGGCCTCAGGGGAACGCGGGTCGGCATGAGGACTTGTTTTCCCCATTCCAAGAATAGGTAGACATATGGAGGGAGAGAGAGAGAGTCCTATCAGAGGACCTTCAGCGGGTGCGGCGAGATCTAGCAGCAGCTTAGGCTAAGGCTACCACCTATCGTGCGATCCTTATGGATAGGGATCGTAGGAGTTCCTCTCAAAGTCACTCACGGTCTGTATCGCTCTACACACCCATGGGACTGCCCTCACGGCTAGATCAGGAGGGATCATCTAGTCAACACTCTCCAGCCACTAGCCCTAGGGATAGGAGATGATTTTATGATGTAGGAGAGGTCACATTTTGGATGTATAGTGACCTATATTTGTATACGATCCACACATATATATATGTATATATACATGCTTCTCGTTTGTCTCAAATGTGTTATCTTTAATGCTTAAAACAATGTATATTTTGTTTTAATTAAATCTAATACATTTGGTAAATGTACATGTATGTTCAGAATTTAATTTCCATGTGATTGATTTGTCAATGCTCCATGATTAAATTGATACATGTGTGACTTAATTAAAATATTTAATCAAGTACTACATTGATGATAAGGAAGAAATATGCATTAAGTCTAAGAATCATATAACTAATGTGATTTAATTTTGAACTTAAACACAACATGATACGATTCTACTTAACACATAAAGACACTATATAATATGCTAGCATGATGGAAATGTAAATCTTTTACAACTTACATAAATGAATTCAAGACAAACTATAAAGTAAGAAGACACGCTTGTCAAGAACGAAGCAATATAGATTAAACACCATAACATTTAATTCTATTTTGCTCTAATTAAGAGATACTAACATATTATCCAATGTTGAAGAACTGAAAAGAAGATAGATGAGGAATGAAGAATTAAGCATAATATCTACGCAAGTGCATAGCATTGATAGGTTCTTTAAGAGGCATATCGTCTACATCCGCTATTTTGTAAGCACCTGATCCATAATCCTCAATAACAATATATGGTCCAAGCCAATTAGGACTAAATTTTCCCTTTTCTGCAGGTAAGGCATTCACATTGCGCTGATTCTCATAGAGGACTAAGTCACCTACCGAGAAGGAACATTGAATAACCTTATCATTATAGCTTCGTTGTAGAGTTTTGTGATACGCTTGAATATGCTCAAGAGCATTTATACGCTGTTCATCAAGCATCTCAAGCTATTGAAGTCGTTGTTCTCTATAAGAGTCATCATCTACTATACCTTTGAGAGAAACCCTAAGTGATGGAATCTCTAACTCTAAGGGCATAATAGCGTCAGCACCATAAACAAGATTATAAGGAGTAGTTCCCGTAGCAATTCGTACACTCGTTCGGTAGGCCCAAAGAGCATAGATTAGCTGGTTACTCCAATCCTTACCATGTTTATTCACAGTTTTGCGAAGAATTTGTTCAATTATTTTATTGGATGACTCGGCTTGACCATTTGACTGAGGATAGTATGGTGTAGAAAATCGATGTTTGATATGATACTTCTTGAGGAATTTCTTCACGTCCTTGTTTTTAAATGATGTCCCATTATCTGAGATTATAGTGGAAGGTATCCCAAATCGAGAAATGATGTTTTCTAGAAGAAATTGACAAATCACTTCAGCAGTAGTAGAGCGAAGGGGAATAGCTTCTACCCACTTCGTAAAGTAATCTGTTGCGGTTATAATGAAGGTGTTTCCTTGAGATGAAGGAGGAGAGATTTTACCAATAAGATCCAAACCCCATGCGGAGAAAGGCCAAGAGGCTACTTGAGAACGAAGTTCTTGGGCATGAGCATGAATCAGATTATTGTGTTGTTGACATTGATGACATTTTTTAACAAATGAAAAGGAATCCTTCTGCATAGTTTGCCAATAGTATCCCATACGAAGCAATCTATGAACCAAGGATTTGCCCCCAAAATGCCCCCCATAGGCACCTGGATGTGCCTCTTCAAGAGCAATGGGGATTTCCGATTTGTTAAGACAGTGAAGGAGAAGACCATCATAACCCCTTCGGTAAAGAACATTAGAAAGAATGATATATCTAGTAGACAGCTTGCGGATTCTAGCCCTAGTGTTCCTATTAGCAGAATTAGGAAAAGTACCATCGGTCAAATATCTTACGATATGCGAGTACCATTCATCTGAGTCTATAAGGTCACAACATGATATCAGACTAGAATCGTCTACAATAGCTGGAGAAATAAGGTTGTGAATAACAAATTTAAGATCAACCACAAGGTCCTCTAAAGATACAAGAGAAGCCACACATGCCATTGCATCCGCATGTCGATTATCTTTTCGAGGAATAGGTTCCATGGTATAAGAATCAAATTTTTGTAATAAAGATATGGCAAGGTCTTTATATTGTGATAATTTGTCTTGATTTGCTTGATACATTCCTGTTACTTGTCTTATAATCAATTGCGAATCTCCATAGATATGTATGTGTTTTATGTTCAGAGCCAAGTCTACTTTTATTCCTGCTATAAGAGCCTCATACTCAGCAATGTTATTGGTACACAGGAAATTTAGACGATAGGATAAGGGAATAGATTTCCTTGTAGGAGAAATCAGAACAACACCTGCCCTCGATCCCGTACGACACTTAGAGCCATCAAAGTATAACTCCCAAGTTTCATCTTTCTCTATAGAAAGAAAGAAGTCATTAGGAAAAGACTCAGGGCTAGGAAAGGAGAAAGGTGAAGGGGCCTCAACTAAGTGATCGGTCAATGCTTGTCCTTTAATTGCTCTTTGTGAAACAAATTTAAGGTCAAATTCAGTTAACATCATAACCCACTTAGATAGGCGTCCTGATAAATCAGTTTTAGAGAAAAGATGCTTCAAAGGATCAAACTTTACCATGACGTGGACTTCTGAATTTAAAAGATAATGTCTCAATTTCTGAGTCGCAAACACCAAGGCCAAGCATTGTCTTTCTATCACAGAATATCGGGTCTCATAATCGAGCAAGGTATGACTTATGTAATAAACCGGACATTCCTTACCATCTTTATCATGTTGTGCCAACAATGCTACGAGAGCATGAGAAGAAGCGACTGTATACAGAAGGAAGGGTTTAGAAGGTTTGACAGGTTGAAGAATAGGAGGACTAGCCAAATACACTTTTAAATCTTCAAATGCTTGCTGACAATCCTCATTCCATTGAAAAGTGATATCCTTTTTAAGAAGTCGAGTAAAAGGAAAGGTACGATCCGCAAGCTGAGACACGAACCTACAAATGGCTTGAATCTTTCCTTGTAAGCTTTTAAGTTGAGACACATTTCTAGGAGGTGGCATGTTGACAATAGCATCTATTTTCTTAGTGTCCACCTCAATCCCACGATGCAAAACTATGAATCCTAATAGTTTTCCACTATCCACACCAAAAATACATTTTCGGGGATTCAAGCGCATGTGATATTTACGAATTCTTTCAAAGATTTGACGAAGGATTTTAACATGATCCATGCGAAGAAAGGATTTGGCTAAAATATCATCAACATAATCCTCTAAAATCTTATGCATATAATCATGAAAGATAAGGGTCATCACTCGTTGATAAGTTGCACTGGCGTTTTTAAGTCCAAAAGGCATCATTATCCAACAAAACGTACCCCAAGGAGTGGTGAAAGCGGTTTTGAATTGATCGTGAGGGTTAATGAAAATTTGATTGTATCCTGAAAAACCATCCATGAAGGATAACAAGGCATGTCCTGCCGTAGAATCCACTATCATGTCAACGTTTGAAAGAGGGAAATCATCTTTTAAAGAAGCCTTATTTAGATCCTAAAAGTCGGTACACATTCTTATTTTGTTGTCTGGTTTAGCCACAGTGACAATATTTGAAATCCATGGGGAATAGTCAATAGGGCGGATAAATCCAGCCTCCAATAATTTTTCAATCTCAGCCTTAACAAGCAAAGCCACCTTAGGATTCATTTTTCGAATCTTTTGTTTCACGGGCTTAGCATCGGGAACTAAGACAATATTATGAGTAACAATCTTAGGATCTATACCAGGCATGTCAGAGTATGTCCAAGCAAAGATCTCAGGGAATTCGTGCAATAAATCTTCATATTGTTTTTGTTCCTCTTCATCCAAACATTTCCCAATTTTAATAACTTTCTCTTTATTGCGAGGGTCCATCTTAACATCAGTGGTTTCACTTATGAGAAGATTACTTTGTTGAGGAGTATCCTTTAACTGAGGGAATTATTTCACAATCTCATCATTATCAATCTCTTTTCCAAAATAGGCTTCAGTATTCAAACAATAAGGGAGTCCCCTATTGTGATGATAACGAGGAAGAGTGTCATAGGCTCCCAAAAATTCAGCTAAAGCGTCATCGGTAGGGAAGACGTCCAAAGCACAGTCACCCGAAGGATCCCCATCAACATACTCAGGGTGTTGCATTGATAGAGATGTAGAAATAGTATTAACACTAATGCATGGTCTTTTAGAAGCTTTAGTACGTTTGCAGGGATCATAGCCAAGTCCAAAGGCATAATTGTGAAAATTAGTCTCTAGAGGAACTCTTATCCCTTGTTCATGAGCACCACAACCTTTTCCATGATACCCATGCTTAGCAAAAATGTGAAAACCATGACCATAACGATCAACCATTTCAGGAAGAGAAGGTGGTTTTTCATAAGACAAAGAATCAAACTCTTCATAATTAGAGGTGTGAGGAGAAGAAGTTTGAGAAGCTGCCACAAAATTATTACTCATAGATTCAGGTAAGGTTGATTGATTTTTAGCTTCTTCCTTCTTTTAAGCTTTAAGCTCTCTAGAAGGAACCTTATATTCACCTACAAAAGTGGGATTAAAATCAAGAGATCCCCAATCATCTTCTTCGAGGATCTTCTCAGGATCAAAATCCTTCTTATGTGTAGTTCCAAGTTGAGAAGAATCTTCTTCAGGAGCTCCAGACTCATCCAAAGAATTTTGATCATCGGAGAGTGAGGATTCATCGATAGGTTTCTTGTTTAAAGAGTCATCACTAGAAGAGGATGGCTTAGGATAACCCCCTTTGGGAGGAGATGTTTGTAGACAAGCTTGAAAATTAGTATCACCTATCAAAGTATATGTCTTATTGTTATAGACGAATTTAACTTGTCTATGCAATGTAGAGGGGACAACTTGCATGCTGTGAATCCAAGGCCTCCCTAATAACAAGTTATATGTTAAATTTCCTGACATAACATGGATAGGAGTAAGCAAAGTAACAGGTCCTACTATGAGAGGTAAGGTGATGATACCCAATGAAGTCTTAGCCACATTGTCAAAGCCACGAATGGGACGAGAGTCAGGCTCAATGAGAGATGTATCCACATTCATCTTATGCAATAGATTAATGCTACATACATTAAGGCCAGAGCCATTATCTACTAGTGTTCGTCTTATAGCAGTGTCTTTCATGATAACCACAATCATCAAGGGATCATATTGTTGTTGAATTTCACTAGTAGGCAACTCATCTTGGGTAAACACAATTTGAGCTTTAGGATTCATCACAGAGTTAACCAAAGATGCTATATTACTAGATGTATTCGGTGGAGGAACATTCAAATCTTTCAAGGCATCTTGTAACATTCCATGATGAGCGGAAGAAGTTTGAATCAAATCCCAAAGGGATATCTTAGCAGGGGTAGCTTTAAGTTGTTCTATGAGATCATATTCCTTACCCATAACTTGCGAAATACGGGGAGCTTGAGGAAGAATTGGTTGAGGATTATGAAGAGAAACTGGAATAACAGGAGGAGGATTAGGTTGCCTATTATTTCTGGTGTGATAAGTGTGGGCAACCGCATGATAACTCTCTCTAGTTATTTGCTTGGCATAACTATAAGGACTTATAGGTTTTCTTCCTTGTACGGTGATAATTGGTTTATTCGAGGTACGAAAGGAATCATGATCATACCCTCCTTGAACAGTAAGGAGAGGTGATTTAGGAACTTGAAAGGTGGGAGAAGGATAAGCACCTTGGACTTCAAAAAGAGGCTTGTTATGTTCATTCAAGTTTATCATGTTAACCAATTTAGAAGTCTTGTTCTTGTTTAAAGATTTCGATAAAGCCACAAAGTCATCAAGAGCATCATCCAACAAAGCATGATCATATCAGTTAAAAGGTTTGTCTTTTGATTCAAAAGGGGACATCTCCTCATAGAGGGGATTATTGAAAACAACCATGTTACTAGATTCAGGGGAAGAGTTGATAGGAATGTATCCTTGAGAGGAATCATTCGACTTATCTTTCTCATCACACCTAAATGGCATAGTAACAAGGTTTATGAGTTTTTGGTAAAATGAAGGTTTGGCATCCTTAGGGTTTAAAAACTCATCTAAAGCTTCATCTAATTCGTCTTGGCTATACTCATAATAATCATCAAAAGCATGAACATTTTGCAAATAAAAATCTGACATTTTGAAAAGATTGCATAAAATTTAAACACACAATGCAAAGAAACACACTCTTTTTTTTTCCTTTTCTTTTTAATGAAAATGAACTGAAAACACACTAAATCTAGATCTAGATCTAACAAATGCAATGCAAGAGGAAGCAATGATAGATTCACGTCGGGTTCACCAAAATGTGTAGGGGAAAAAGCGAGACTAGGTTAACATGCCCTAATCCTACCTTTTGACACACATTACGGAATATGAAAGAGCCTAGAGATATCGCACAATTGGCTACTTCTTTTTGTGAAAGAGAGAGCCATGGGATATCTATTAGGATTTCTATTCCCTTGTTGAAATTGGAAGATCAAATGATGTAAGTTCAAACCCTAATCCCAAAATGCAAATATGAACTAATAACAAGATTGTAGAATTGAGATTAAATAATGAACAGCTGTAAATACAAGGATGAAATAAGAATGCAGATGTGTACCCGGAGTCAAAATCGGACTGAAAATGTTCGGGACGGGGGCGCGGGCACCACTGTCCTGATTCTGTCCTGAAAACTGTACCGGAAACTATCGTTTTGCACTCTGGAACACTATCGGAAACTGTCGGAAAAGTAGTCTGTCCGGAGGACCAGGGCGCCCAACGCTTCTGTCCCAGGGACCAGGGCGCCCAGCGCCCCTATCCCAGTCTTCTGCTCTACAATTTGATGCAAAGTGCTGTCTCGACCTGTTCTCTCCGGATCTGTGTCCTGCGGCGTCATCCGAGTCCCGAACCTGCACTTATATTTGAAAAAGGGTGTATGGGCGGCTATATAGGGTTTTGCCTTAGTCAAAACCCCACTTCGGTGATTTCCACCTCCACGAATAGCCAAGTTGTTTTGTAAAATGTCTTGTGTGTGCAGACCTAGTGTGTGTGCAAGGTCCTAAAATGCAAGAAAGCAAACTAGAGCAACCTAGAAAGTAAACCCTAATTGCTTGTAAATGACAATGTAAATGCTCTAAATCAAGATGCAAAGTGATCTAAAGCATGAATAAATGATATATTGAAGCTTATGCAAAGACATGAAAACAACATGAAATCATACCCAACCCTCAAGGGAGGAGTACAAGCCAATCTTCAGTCGGTAATCTCCTATTGTTCTTCAATGTCTTCCAAGCCCTAAGTGGATGAATGAATTTGATAAGTGCTTGATAAAGGGATGTTGAATATTGTTGAAGTCTTCAAAGATCTTCTCTTTCGCTGCATATGACGTTCCTGAAAACAAAAATCAGATCCTTTCAAATGAAGAAAGAGAGCTCTTATGTAGGAAACCCTAGATCGTAATTTCGTCTTTTGGCCGACCTAGAGATTGAATATCCCGCCAATTTCTTGGGGTTAAGCTTTATTTTATGATTGGATTGTGCTCCCAAAATTTTGGGAAAAATGTCCGGGACCATGTGCACTCCGGGCGCCACGGTCCCGACAACTTTTCACCAAATTTTCAGGGCCGTCGGATATGATGATTTTAGAGAGAATCCCGAAGTTATAGGTGATTTCGAGATGTTTTGACCCCGAAACCAAGCCCCCAAGTTCGAAATAGGACTTAATTAGGGTTTTTGATTGAGTGATGTATTGGAGGAATAAAATGCAAAGGGCACGCTTTAGCGAAAGGGCCCAACTTTATGATGCAAAGGACGATGAAATAGGACCTTAGACCTAATTAATTTGATTAATTAAGTGCTAAAGGAGAAATGCAATGCAAAATGTAAAATGCACTAAGGCGGGTGCTAAACTAGGTGTGAAATTGTACCACCCTAGCAAGTGCGTACAATTTACGACGCTACAGTTTTATTACAATAGATTCCATCACGAGTAGCAAACATGACAGTAGTTAACAATGTTTCTAATTTTGAAACTTTTATAAATTCTAACATAAAAATTTTAAAAGCATAATTGAATTCTATTTTTTAATATAAATTATATGTCGATAAAAATAATTGAAAATATACCAACTCTGTCATTTATAAAATTCAAATTTTCTATTAGAACATAAAAAATCATTTATTTACTTTGACATTACCTTTTCAAATTTTAACCAATTTTTTTTTCACTCTAATTTTATTTTATATTTTATATAAATTATATATTATAATTTTATATTTTTTATATACATAATTTATGAAAATATACCAATTTTTGTCATCTACATAATTCAATTCTGATATAAAAACAATAAAGATTCACTTTTTTACATCACCATTACATTTTGTAAATTTTAATCAATTTTATTTTCTCTAACTTATATTATTTGTTTGTTAACTTAGATTTGAGTCAGAGTCTTTTGTCATCGTCAATTACAAGTCTTTATCTTAGATTTGATGTTTAATTTTATATTTTTTTGTATGGTATCCGCTCACAATGTTTAATTTTGCCCAAGTGACTCTTATTTTCTTTCTATTAAAGTTGAAGGACGACTTTTCTTTGACGTCTCTATTTTTATGCTGAGCCACCCTCATTTGTTTTCTACATACTTCATTTTCATTTTAAGACTTGACATTTATGATTCCCCTGAAATATGGAAGTATTTTATTGTGAAAATTAATGGAAATCTTATTGTAAAATACAAAGTCCACTTTATTGTTTTTAAATTATTTTCATTTAAAATATGCATTTGGAAAGGAATAATTCTATTAATATAAGTATAGATTGACTGAATAATCATTAAAAAATAAGTTTACAATAAATTTAAATTTGAATAGTTAGGATTTAGTTTTGTAATAAGTATCTTGAAATTAAATAAAAGTTATATACGTCAAGAAGTTAAGGATATACAAAATCAAGCTATCAATGTTCATATAATAATACTCTCAATATGTTTACTATTTTGAAACTAGAACAAATCGAAGTTTCTTGTGAAACAACCTCAAGCAACATAGAATTGACTTCTATGCATAAATATAATGTGAAAAATAAATGTCATGCCTAGATTTTTTCTAAGAAAAAACACAACAATTTTATTAAAGATTAATTAAGTATGATAGATTTGTCTTAACATTGATTTGGTACCCATTTGAATCCTAAGGGTTACATCTTGAGAAGACAATGAACCCACATAGTAACACACTTAGATCAAGGTGTTCAACTACTCCTTCCACTGACCCCTACAAGCGTTAGCTCTAGAGTTTTACAATGAATTCATATTATAAATGTGATAGTATGCATGTTTTGTTTATTTACTCTCTTAATGAACTTATAATTATATTAGTGGATAATGTAATTAACCCTAAAATCCATATTGTTCGTGTAGTGTTGTAAATTGTATTCACATTCAATTTTGTCCTCACTTAGACCTCACCTTGGTGTTTTATCTTTTGATGCCCAATGAATGTTTTGATTATGTTTACAACATCCAACAGACCTACATTCTCACCTTCTTTACTATCTTTGCCCCAAAACTAATTATATCTTTGCACTTGTTTTGTAATTTTCTACTATTGTTTTGTAATTTTTAGCTATTGTTCTTCTCTATATATTTCGACACTTGTAATTTCTTAACAAAGAGTGCATTGTGATATAATACAAACTACACTTTAAACCAAAAAAAAACTCCAAACATATGAAGAAAATCATCTCTTGTCAATGTAACCAAAGATGCCAAAGAATCCTTATTGCATATAAAATAGAATCCAAGAGTCCATCCAAAACACCATCAAACAATGAAGAAGATCATCCACCATCTAGTGGTGAATCCGCATTATTGCCACTAGCTCCCAATAAACTATGCAACCAATCTCTCCAAGCATTGTGATAACCATCTCTTAACTAAAGATCCTCCATGGCCCCTAACACGATCAAAGGGCTCAACACCAAGAGATCCCAAAGGGAAGACTCAAACCATGATCTCCAAACCAAGAAGATATAATATACTCCACATCCTTTGTCAATAGAACCAACTTAGATGTCATACTCTCATCACCATATGAAGACAAAATACAAGATCATCACATGACACCAACAACTATTGCAAAAGACCATCAATTTTTTGACCAAATATTATCCATGGCTCACTATACACTATAACATCAACAACTTAGAACCAAAATCTTAAAATAATGAAGATAGAATGTGTAATGTAACTATATAAAGCTCCCACTAAAAGTGATATCGAGTTATGCATGGCATCATGACCAATATTATTACCAAAAGTCTACTAAAAGTGAACAATGCTTCTCATGCACCATAATCTACTACTAAGTTTCAAATAAACAACTTATTAAATTATTATTAAGATATTATTATATTTTATATTTATATTAAATTCTTTACCAAAGAAAAAAAGTCTATTAGGACTACAACATTATTATTATAATATTGTATTAAGGTAATTACGAATTTATTGTTCACAATGGAGATAGACAGAATTGATCGATCAATTAAACTCAAAGTGAGTGGTAGTTGAGAGGAGAGGAGAAAATAAATAAAATATTTTATTTGTTTTTCATGCATTTAAGGGTCACAAACACACCAAATTTAATGCTTCTAGTTTTTATTGACAAACATTTTTGCATCCATTATGTGAGTGTAATATGCCTTCAGCTTAGAAAAATAAGTAATCTATTAAAAGTTCTTTAATTGATAGAAAAAAATTGGTGATCGATATTAGTATTTTTGTTGATTATGTTATCTAATGAGATTCAAATCACTTAAGATATGATGTGAAGATCATTTTTTAGATGACTTTGATAAAATGAATACTTTTTTAACTATCAACATAAATTCTTATATGAAAGAGAAAAATATTTTTTTTAAAACACATGATTTGTGACCATACACAACTTATCCATTTTCATTTGACTAGTAAGTTGAGTGCCAAAAATTCTAAAGTGGACCAAAGAATCCTCACCTCACGGATAGATTTCCTTAAGTCTTCAATCTTTCCATGAGGATGTGTAAATAATGATGTGAAGATTGATCTATAGACAACTTTGACAAAATGAATACTTCTAAATCTTTAACCATCAAGAGAAAAATATCAATATATAAAAACAAAATTTTGGACCCTATACAACTTGTCCATTTTTGTATGACCAATAAAATTTAGTACCAAAAATTCTAAAGTGGAGACATCGAAGAACCCTCACCTCACAAGTGCATTTCCTTGACTCTTTAATCTTTCCATGAGGACATATAAATGATGATGTGGAGATCATAGATGACTTTGAAAAAATGAACACTTCTAAATATTTAACCATCAACATAAAATATCAATATATAAACACAAAATTTGTGCCCTACACAACTTGTCCATTTTTGTTTGACGATGACTTTGAAAAAATGAACACTTCTAAATCTTTAGGCATCACGACAAAAAAATCAATATATAAATGGAAAATTTGTGCCCTACACAACTTGTCCATTTTTATTTGACGATGACTTTGAAAAAATGAACACTTGTAAATATTTAACCATCAGCACAAAAAAATCAATTTATAAACACAAAATTTGTGCCCTACACAACTTGTCCATTTTTATTTGACGATGACTTTGAAAAAATGAACACTTGTAAATATTTAACCATCAGCACAAAAAAATCAATATATAAACACAAAATTTGTGCCCTACACAAATCTTCCATTTTTTTTTACGATGACTTTGAAAAAAAACAAACACTTCTAAATATTTAACCATTAGCACAAAAATATCAATATATAAACAAAAAATTTGTCCCCTACACAACTTGTCCATTTTTGTTTGACGACGACTTTGAAAAAAATGAACACTTCTAAATCTTTAACCATCAGCGTGAAAATATCAATGTATAAACAGAAAATTTGTACCCTACACAACTTGTCCATTTTTGTTTGACGATGACTTTGAAAAAATGAACACTTCTAAATCTTTAGCCATCTGCACAAAAATATCAATATATAAACACAAAATTTGTGCCCTACACAACTTGTCCATTTTTGTTTGACGATGACTTTGAAAAAATGAATACTTCTGAATCTTTAACCACCAGCGCAAAAATATCAATATATAAATACAAAATTTGTATCCTACACAACTTATCTATTTTTGTTTAACGATGACTAGAAAAAAATGAATACTAGTAAATAATGATGTAAAGATCATACTTACACAACTTTAACAAAATCAACACTTCTAAATCATTAACTATCGATACAAAAATAGCACAAAATCCATGACCCTACAAAAACATATTCATTTATCATTAACCGGTAAATTTTAGTAGAAAAAGTCTAAAATAGAAACATCAAAGAACTCTCGTCTCATATGTTTCTATTTTGTGCTTATAATGAACTCTCGTCTGTAATACAGTGAGTTAATATGTGACCCCCATGTCTCACTCATTTATATGTGAAACCATATATACTAAACGAATTCCAACTACCAAGAAATTAAGATGATGGTTATTTATTTTCACCACCTTTCATTTGCCAAGAGGATATTAAGTAATAAATTTAATGATTTGGGAAACATTTATGTAGAAGGATATGGAGAGAAAATTTACATTTAGTTTTTTAAATAAAAGTGGGTATATTTTTGGTTTTCTTAATTGAAGATAGATATATATGTCCACGCAATCAAATTTATATTATATTTTTTATATTTATAGTATTAATTATTATCTTATTTGTTTATTTGAATTGGGTTGGATGTATTGCAGCAAGGTCATATTAATTTTATAATAATTTAGTTTGGCAAGTAAATATTTTGTGATAGTTATCTATTTAAAATTATTTTCTTAAATGTTTGATATATCTCATTCTAAAATTTATATTATATATTACATATAGTTAATTATAATTTTATAAAATATGTAATTATTTATACAAAATTTCTTTCATGTAATGTAGCCTTTTTAAATGTTGAATGCATTTTGCAATAATTTTTTTAAATATGATTGTATGCTATCAAGTTTAGGTGTTAGGTGGGCTGGAAGTGATTATATCAAATTCAAAATGTTTTTACAATTTGTTTATGTTTTTTATTAGTAAAGAAACATTAACCAGGGCGTTAACCCTTAACATAGTCAAAGACTATCAATAGCACATTAGCAGCACCAAAACATTGTAAAAATTGTTAGGATTAATGACAGTCCCAAAGATACTGAGAGGGGGGGGGGAGGGGTGAATCAGTATCTAACCGGTTAGCAGAATATTTAAACTTATTAAGAACTTTGCATCCCAAAATAGTTACTGGTAAATAAGAATTAATGCAGCAAATAAGAACAATAGAGACAGCATAGAGAACACACCATAACACAAGATATTTAACGAAGAAACCTAGTGTGGGAAAAACCTTGGTGGGATTTGTGATCCACAATATTCACTCACTGGCCAATGAATAAATATTACTTACAATGAGGGGCCAACACATCTAGGAAGGCCAACTGCCTAGAGTTCACTGCTCAAAAGAGTCACACTGACTACAAAAGTGGATTATGAAATCCAATACAATGTCCTGCTTCAAATTAGCATCAACTATGCTAGGTTCAATACCGGTTTAAGCTCATACTCTAACCAAAACCTTATACAAAATCTGCCTTATGCATTCGCATATATCATCCTTCCTATTCGCTCATTCCTTCTTTCATTTTCTTATTACATCATTACAAAATGATTTACAAGATCTCATACATATATGAGTCTATTACAATATGCCATGTAGGCTTTATAAAAGATAATTACATTTAAATACAATAAACAAAAGTTTATTCCCTATCAGCTGGGGTGCCGATATGCATTGTTGCCGCTGTCAGTGAAGTGCCTGTCGGTGTATGTAGATGTCTATGCCAGTGTCGGTGCCTATCGGTGGCTTACCAGATGAATGCTAGAAGGTTTCCAGATGGTTGTCATCAATGGCAACACCATCTATTCTCATAAGAGTGTAGAATGCCAACAATCTCCCCCTTTGGCATTGATGGCAACACTCATGAGAAAAATCCAAAAACTGTTCCAAAAACTTACCAAAAAGATGTGCTCCCCCTGAGCAGATGATCTCCTCTGAATAATCATTTTTCTCTCTCTACTACTCCCCCTTTGACATCAATGACAAAGGTTGTCAAAAATTGTCAAACGAGTGCAAAAATTTCACCTCAAATTTTGTAACCAGTTGGTTACAATCTGAAATATGTCTGCCAAAACCAAATTTAAAATTTACATGAATTTGTTGTTGTCGTTCAAGGTTGCCTCAGTCTGTTGGATCGTGATGGTGAGATGATGCATGTGCTCTTCTGGTGATCTTTCTCCTTGAAGTAATGCCTTAGAAATTGATTTCTCAGAGAAATGAGATTGTCCAACTTAGGACCAAGTTTATACTTAAGCTCTCTGGCATTAGCCTTAATCCTTTCCTTCTCTTTCTCAAATTTCTCCAATTTCTCCTCAAAACCTGCTATTTCCTGCTCAATAACTTGCAGTGAGAGTTCAACACAAACAAAGGATAGCATCAGAGACATACCCCGTAAGTCCATAAAACCAAAACCAACAACAAACTAAAGACAAAAAAAAGCAAGACCTAAGGGGTCGGTTTATGGAGCCTAGCCATTTCAATGGCATTGCCCCAATCTTCATAAATGAACCTATAGAGTTTCTTGTAGGCATATTTGTCTGTGTCTTCTTCAACACTCCTATCCTGAGGAGATAAACTGTCATCGTTGAGCTGTGCATTCAAAATAAATGCAGAATTTGTTGATGCTAGCGAGTTGTTTGTCTCCAGTGTCCCACCTACATTTCATTTCCCCAATTTTCTATTAAACTTCTAAATTTCCTTATCCACTTCTAAATTATCTAGGTGGTTCCTCAGCTCACGGACTTCATATTTGAGGGCCTAAAACTCATCCTCCTTGAGGTGGTCATGGACCTAACTTTCTCTTCCTTCCACATTTCTTGTTCCTCTTTTACAGAACATAAAGCCTTGTCTTTTTTTCTTCTTCTTCTTTTTCTTGTCACTCTTCTTGTCCTTGTCCATTCTTTCCACAACCCCTTCGTCACTATCAACCCCAACATAAAGCTCAGAAGCCATCCTAATTACAAGGTCCACTTTCTACATAAAGTTCTTCGGGGCCACATCTTCAAAATTCTTTGTGTTCAAATCTTGAGCGACCAATGGGGGACTGGTGTAATCTTTGTTGGTAATGTCCAATTCCTTAGTGCTAGTCTCTTCTCCCATAGGTTCATTTAAAATACCACCACCCTCACCCTCTTCAAGATCATCTTTAGTTTCAACAACTTTCTGGATCTTATCTTTTTTCTCAATAGCACACTTGGAGGCAAGCCTTCAGGATCTTCTCCTACCCTCAGTTTCCACAACATGATCTTCTTCATCCAAATCCTCTAAGATAGAAGTTTCAATTATAATTCACTTATATTTTCTAGCAGATTTACCCTTTCCCTTAGGGCAAGAGGGTTTCCACTCTTTCATAGCAAAGGGGGAGGGAAAGGTGGGAGGACTCAACTCTATGATAGTTACAGAGGAACAAGGAATAGTAGAGGAAACAAAAGCTTCATTAGAAAGGTTAAAGAATATGGGAGGGGCCACTTCACTCACAAACGTCGTAGAAGGATGAGAGGCATGCAAGGGGCCATTTCTGTAGAGGTTTCACATGTGTTGTGGCTCGAGTAACTTGCTTTATTTAAAGAAACACATAGAAACAATGCCAAGTGATGATGGTGAGGTGGTAATCACATTTAGTAGCCCAATTGACAGTCCACATAATATGACCATTGTTGCCATTCAACACTGAGCTAAAAAGTTTCAAGTTTAAAAACTCCCTCTTTTGACGATACCTCTGAGCTCAATGAAGAGGGTGAGTAAAATCAGGGAGGTGGATATCCATGGGGGATTAGAGTGTTATACTCTCCTTGAAGGAGTAATATGACATTGATAGGCAAGGAATTCAAATTCCTCCAACATCTCAAACCCTATCCAAGGAAGCCAAGCGTTGCCAAAGCATCAACAACTTTGTTACCTTCCCTATAGACATGACTAAGAAGAAGGAATGAAAACCTAAGATGAGCCTAATAATATCTTTGATATTACCATTGATCAACTAATTGATTCTATTCAGCCCTTTAACAACATCAATGATGAGTTTGGAATCCCCAACATGAATGCCAAAAGAGAGGGTGATTCGAAGACCCCAGGCCAAGGCCATGTCTTTAATTATTTGTTGATGTTAAAGATACAAATCTAAATAAATATCTTTTCAATTAAGAGTGAAATATTAATCATGTATAATTTTAGATATCATAGGTTTGTTAAATTATTTAATATTAATTAATTTATTATTTATTAAAAATTATATCATATTGAACTTTAGAGACTTTAGTATTGATTATACACTATGAAAAATAATATTTTTTAATTTTTATTAAAGAGTGTATTTATACGAATCCTCATGCTTGAATGGATTGAATTATAGTATATTAATAAAATTCATACTAAAGCCACAATAAATAAATTGATTGAAAATAAAAATATATCAATTTAGTTTACATAATACAAGTTGTAGAGATGCTCAAAGGACAGTAGATTGTACCCAACAACTATTTTTTGAACATTAAAATAAATGTAAAAAGGTTCTTTCCAAAATTAAATCCCTAGTATGTAAGAATTTAAGCATGCTCCTTAGTTCTGCACTAAATTTATGAAGGTGATTGTAAGTTAGTCCTTCTGGTTTGGACTACTAAGTTTTATAGGGATGTGAATGGAACGTTGGATTGGTAGTGGAATGATTTTTTACTGTGTTGTAGTATTGGTTTCTGAGAGCATGATTATATTGTTTCCTTGGAGTGGTGTCTTGTACCATGTGGCTACTTAGTAATATTTACTAGAAATGAATTAATTTCCTTATCAATATCTAATTCTTGTTGGGCAATTTTGTAAACCAAATAACATGGGATTGTCTATAAATATTGTCAAGCAAATAATGTTAAAATTGTCATTTTGTTAACTAAGTTGTTGCAAGTAATTGGGAGATTGTGGAGGTGAGAAATTGTATTTAAAAGGAATGTATGCATGAATATCAAGGTTGGTGAAGACGAGAATGAAAGAAAAGTGAATTTTGACATGAAATGGGATTGTATTTTCTAGTTTTTATTATTTTGCACTTTGAGTTTTTTTATGACACGGCCACATATGGTATAGCACATGCTTGAAACCAATGTTAAAAGATGAAGACATGAGTCTAGTTTAATATGCTTTTAGTTTGCAAAAATTTCATTGAGATTTGAATGAGTTAGAGCAATTGTTGTGCAAACAACCCTCGATGAGACCTATGGTTACTAGTTTTGGGAAAAAATTCATAACTTACTTTTCCACCATTGGTTATTGATAAAAAATGGAGGAAAAGTCTGTCTTAGTGTTATATTCAATATCACTGAAGGTATTTTCTTAGTTCTCTTATTTTTGAAAGTTATTGATTATTGTTATTTTCAGATTATAGTATGGTAGTTTGAAAATCTAGTTCAATGAGGGTTTCTATTATAATGTTTTATTTTTGTGATGATCATTGGGAGAATTGAATGTAAAGGCTCTAAATACATTGAATAAATCTTGATAATTTCTATGTTTGCAAAGACTTTTGTGTTAGATCATGCTTTGATTGTAGTGTTATACTCAAATATGCTCAAGTAGTCCTAGGGGTGGAAGTATAGGATTGAAGGTCTAATGCACAACTGGTGTGTGGTTAGGAATCTTTGGTGAATATTTTTGTTGAAGCCTTTTCTAAGTCCTTCTACATCATTTTTGGTATGAGAGCCTAAAAGGTCTATGAAAAGAAGTTTGAGAGCCCAAAAGATTTGGGCAAGAGAAATTAATTATGTTGATTGGAATTTGGTTCAGTATGTGTATTGTAGATTGATAGGTAGAGAAGACCTTGGATACCAAAATACTAGGCAAGAAGAATAGGAAGAAAGTCCTAGGTGAGGTATCAAGAATAATAGAAAGGATTTAGAGATGTGACATCAAGATAAGAAGGAAAGTTTCAAGGAAAAACACAATATGAAAGAAAATATGACAAAGAATGATTTAGAGCTAGCTAGAGATTTCTTAGAGTTCTGTAGAGGTTTTGAAAAATTTAAGTTCTTTTTGAAGAAATGGTTGGAAGAAATAAGACAAAAGAGTGGCTAGAACATGAAAAAGAGAGTGAAGTGGCCTATAGAGTTAATGGCCATGAGACAGAGAAGACGAAGGATGGTTGCCTTGAGAAAAGGAGAAAATAACACTGGGAAAACACATAGGCTTATGAAAAATAAAGAGTTCCCAAATGAGCCACAGGAAAAGGAAGTGAAGCAGCCGAGAGAACAACATGTACAGGACAAAAATTAGAAAGAAGGGAAATAGGAAGAAGTCCAAACACAACTTGAAGAAAAGACCAATGAAGGAAGATAGTAGAATGCCTATTGCTGATCCTAAAGAAAGTGTTGAAGAAATAAACAATGATGTTGCATTAAAAACATGTCTTCTTGAAAACATAAATATTTTGGAGAATATTGAGGAAAAAAGAGTGTATGGAAAACCACATGAGGTGCATGAGGAAGTGAAGTATGCAAACAAATAATATGATTTTTTAAATATGTGTGTTCTCTGTGCAAGTAAAGAAGACAAAGTGGATGAAGGAGAAGATAAATCTCCAATTGTAGTCAAAACTAAAGCTCAAGTGCAGAGACAAGAAGAAAACCATGGATATATAATGCCAAGTTGGCCTTGGAACAAGAAGCTTGTTGTTGGACCAAAAAGTAAAAGTGCACTAGTTGAAACAAATATAGTTGAGATCTAGCAAAAAGGACACAATGCTTGCATGCAAAGGAACTGGAAGACAAGAAAGAAGATTCATATTTGAGATGGAACTCAAATTTCTTTTCCGTGGGAAGTATGATGCAGGAGCATCACTTCATGGTTTTTCATGTGGATGTTAGGTTTTTGAGTTGTTTTGTTTGTTTTGAGCAAATAAGGTCATCAAAGACCATGTTAGAATGTTTAGGTGGTGATTTGTCAAAGTTGCAAAAATGTCATAAAGTTGCAAAAAATGTTGTCAAGCAAAATAATGTTAAAGTTGTCATTTTGTTAACTAAGTTGTTAAAGGGTAGTTGGGAAGTTGTGGAGGTTGGAAATTGTATTTAAAATGAAATTAGGAATGAAAATCAAGGTTGGTAAAGAGGGATATGAAAGAGAAGTGAAATTTGACATGAAATGGGACTGCATTAAATTCTAGTTTTAATTATTTTTTAGTCTAAGTTTTTTATGGTACGATAATATATAGTACAGTGGGGACCTGAACCAATAGGAAAGATGAAGACATTCTCATCTAGTTTAATATTCTTTTGATTTGAGCAAATTTTATTGAGATTTGAATGAGTTAGAGCAATTCTTGTGCAAACGACCCTAGATTAGACCTAGGATTAATTGTTTTGGGAAAAACTTCATAACTTACTAAATTCCACTGTTGGATCTTGATTAAAATTGGAGGAAAAGTCTTTCTTTGTGTTATCTTCAATCTCACCAAAGGGATTTGCTTAATTCTTTGATTTTTGAAAGTTATTGATGATTGTTATTTTCATATTATAGTATGGCAATTTGAAAATCTAGTTTAATGAGGGTTTGATGTTATAATGTTTTATTTTTATTCTGATCATTGGAAGCATTGAATGTAAAGTCTCCAAATACATTGAATAAGTCTTGACAATGTCTATGTTTGCAAAGACTTTTGTGTCAAATTATGCCTTGATTGTAGTGTCATACTCAAATATGCCAAAGAATGCTCAAGTAGCCCCAAGGGTGGAAGTATAGGGTTGAAGGTCTAATGCACAATTGGTGTGTGGTTAGGAACCTTTGGTGAATCTTTTTGTTGAATCCTTGTTTTAATTCCTCCTTCTGCATCATTTTTTGGTATCAGAGCCCAAAAGATCTAGGATGAGATCTTCATAAATATCAATTTGTGACTTATTATTTTTAAATTATATTTTTTAATTTAGAATTATTTTAAAAATACTTTTTTTTTATTTAAATTTTTTGCTTTATTTTTTATTTTTGTTTGAAAATTTGATTTTTTTAATAATTAAGTTTATTTTAATTTGTTTAATTAGCCATATTTAGATAATATTATCAATCATTTCGTGCTAGTAAGTGTAATGCTACTCAAAACAACTTTTGAATATATATCTAACTTCCAAAGGCATCTCTTGTTTTCTCCTTAGATTACCAATAAAACTTATCTTTTATGGCATGTAAGAGTCAAATTATTTGTGTGGAATCATTGGCTCACATTAATTATTTGAGTAGTTTGGCATGAATTCCTCATCTCTTTGAGATCTTTGTATTTGTCTCATCATAAAAATCCAAATATATTGTATGGAATCAATAACACCATTATTTTTTTTGTTTTTTTTCTATCATTAACAACATTGTTCTTTTTTAAAAATTATTATTAGTCTCGTCATCATTTTAAAATGTATAAACATAAAAAATAAGTGATCTATTAAAAGTTGTTTAATTGATAGAAAAACAATTGGTGAGTGATACCATTTTTGTTGATTATGTTATCTATTAAGATTTAAATCATAAAGTATATAATCTAACTTGATCATGTATTAGATGACTTTGATAAAATGAATACTTCTAAACATTTAGCTATCAACAAGAAAATATTAACATAAATTCCTATATCAAAGAGTAAAAAGGATTTAAAAAAACATATGATTTGTGACCCCACATAACTTGTCCATTTTCATTTGACTAGTTAGTTGAGTGCCAAATATTCTAAAGTGGAAACATCAAAGAACCCTCACCTCCAAGGTACATTTCCTTAAGTCTTGAATCTTTCCATGAGGATGTGTAAATGATGATGTGAAGATTGATCTTTAGACAAATTTAACATAATTAATACTTCTGAATCTTTAACCATCAACATAAAAATATCAATACATAAACACAAAATTTGTGACCCTACACAACCTGTCCATTTTTGTTTACCCGTATAATTTAGTACTAAAAACTCCAAAGTAGAGACATCAAAGAACCCTCACCTCACAAGGGAATTTTCTTAAGTCTTTAATCTTTGCATGAGGCCATGTAAATAATAATGTGAAGATCATAGGTGACTAATAAACAATTATTATTTGAACAAGTAAAAAGGTTCTTGCCAAAAATAAATAAAAAATTCCATAGCATGTAAATATCTAGACATGTGTCATTTACATTTGAGCTAAAGTTTATAAGAGGCTTCAAAGGAAATGTTTAATTTATTGAAAAAACAAAAGTGAAGAATGATAAAGTGAAATAATTTGTACTAATATATTTTTATTGTCATAATGAGTTTTTGAAATTAAACAATCATGGCAACCGATCCAATATGCATTGTAAAGTGTGTGAAGGAGTTATATTTTAACTATCGATTTAGATTTTTTAAATAATGCTAGCTTCCTACAAGGGTCAAATTAAGGAAAATTGTATAGAGGAATTTAGAGTGTGTGTTCAAGGTTATCACAACTTGAATTAAGAGTTTAAATTTAAATTTTGAAATCATCCCTTCTTCATGATGTTGAAAGCTCATTTAGTGCACATTCGTATAATGATTCCTTATGTATTAATATCTAAAGACATTCATTTGAATATTTAAAAATAATATCTTTAAACATCTATACTCTTATTTTCTTTCTCATATTTCCATCATAGTGGGGCCTATCTAAAATACTGAAGACAACGCCAACTAATTGGGGTGAAAAATTAGGAGGTGTTTTTTAAATACATCAAAATAATGATTTTCTTTTAAAAGTTCTACATAAAAAGTTTTCCACTTTCAATTATATAAATAATTAAATTTTTTATTATATCAAAAGTGTATTATGGTCGTGCATATGGATGCAAAAACGTCTGTATTTGATGTGTTTGTGACACTTAAATGTATGAAAAAAACAAATAATAAATCATTATTATTATTTTCTTTGATCGATAAAAGGTCGAGGCCAAAGAATTTTATTAATTTAAAAAATAGATAGATTACATTTACACCTCCATTCGGTGTGGGCACTGGTAGGAAAGAATGGAGGGAAGAAAACCTCCGGTCTAGCCCAGATCCCTCAAGGATCAGACACAATTAAGAATATGATACAAAATGGAGATACAAGATCACAAAGGGAACTTGTCCAAAATAAGAATGTATGTAGAAATCCTCTGTGTAAAGTTGAGCAGCAGATTGCCCATCTCATGGGGTGATGCTACCATTTGTGGGTGACAGTTCTTGCTATTCTTGAAACATAGGGTTAAGCATGCTCTACTCCCTATGCTGCACAAAATCTTGAGAAAATCTTTCACCAGAGTGTTAGGAAAAGGAAAACCAAACAAGTCAACTCATACAATATATCATACTTGCCTAGATGGTCACCCTGTTAGGATACACAGCTCAAAATATTAGTCTCAAAAAATCTCCAGAAACATAATGCGAGAGTGATTACCCTTCGAAGAGCATAAAAAATATTAACAAGGCAAATTCCATAAATATTCCTGCAAAGAGATAAAGAAAGGCTTCGGTGAGACAATAGATCCATTCATCGACGGGGCATAGTAATATCGATGGAAGAGGTAGAGGCCATTTGTCTATGGAAGAAGTCATCATTTTCATTGATACCGTAATAACTAATAAGTTATTGAACAAGTCTAATAGCATACTATTGAAATATCCAAAATTAAAATAGTATCGATGAGACCCAGTGATGTCTCATCGATATAAAAAGGGTATCGAAGGAAAGGGAGAACTGATGAACTCTAAAAGGGACTCATCGAAATCAATGATTCCACCGAAAGAGGATATCGAAGAAAGCAGAGATGGTTTTCATCGACGAGGAAAGGCTTCCGAGGAAATAATACCATTAGCGCAACATGAAGGAAACTTACCGAAAGAAGCGTTCTTATCAAAGGAATGATATCAATCAAACAAACGGAAGCTACATTGATAAAGATATTGATAAGGATATGAGTTTCAAGGAGGCTAAAAGGCATGTTACCGATATGTGTGGTTTTATCGATGCAACTTAATCAAGGGAGATTACTAATGAGCTCATCAATGAAAGATGATAGTGGAAGCAAATCATCATTTTCATTGATACCGTAATAACCCATAAGTCATCGAACAAGTCTAATAACATTCTATTGAAATATCCAAAATTCAAATAGTATCATTGAGACCCCGCGATGTCTCATCGATATAAAAAGGGTATCGAAGGAAAGGGAGCACCGATGAACTCTAAAAGGGGCTCATCGAAAGCAATGAATCCACTGAAAGAGGATATCAAAGAAAGAAAAGATGGTTTTCATCGACAGGAAAAGGCTTTCGAGGAAATAATACCGTTGGTGCAACATGAAGGAAAATTATCAAAAGAAGCGGTCTAATCGAAGGAATGATATCGATCAAGTAGAAGGAAGCTACATCGATAAAAGATATCGATAAGGATATGAGTTTCAAGGAGGCTAAAAGGCATGTTACTGATATGTGTGTTTTTACCGATGCAACTTTATCAAGGGAGATTACTAATGAGCTCATCGATGAAAGATGATAGTGGAAGAAAATCATCAAAAGAGAGATGGTCTTGATGAAACAATAGACCCATTCATTGAAGGAGTGTAGTGATGTCGATAAAAAAAGTGTTTCGATGGAAGGATAAAGGAAGTTACTGAAGCCCAAGGTTTCTTCGACATGAAACCCGATGGACATCAGATATATATCGATGAGGATATAGGTTTTGAGGAGGCTAAAAGGCATGTCTTCGGTATGCGTTGTTACGCCGCTATAACTTTATTGGTGGAAGACGACAAGAGACGATGAAGAAAGGATTTAGTGAGACAATAGATCCATTCATCGATGGGGCATAGTGATATCAATGGAAGAGGTAGAAGCCATCTATCTTTGGAAGAAATCATCATTTTCATTGATACCGTAATAACCCATAAGTTATCGAACAAGTCTAATAGCTTTCTATCGAAATATCCAAAATTCAAATAGTATCGATGAGACCCAGAGATGTCTCATCGATATAAAAAAGGGTATTGAAGGAAAGGGAGCACCAATGAACTCTAAAAGGGACTCATCAAAATCAATGATTCCACCGAAAGAGGATATCGAAGAAAGTAGAGACAGTTTTCATCAACGGGAAAAGGCTTCCGAGGAAATAATACCATCGACACAACATGAAGAAAACTTACCGAAAGAAGCATCCTTATCGAAGGAATGATATCGATCAAATAAAAGGAAGCTACATTGATAAAAGATATTGATAAGGATATGAGTTTTGAGGAGGTAAAAGGCATGTTACCGATATGTGTGGTTTTGCCGATGCAACTTTATTGAGAAAGATTAATAATGAGCTCATTGATGAAAGATGATAGTGGAAGCAAATCATCAAAAGAGAGATGGTCTCGATGAAACAATAGACCCATTCATCTAAGGAGTGTAGTGATGTCGATAGAAAAAGTGTTTCGATGGAAGGATAAAGGAAGTTATTGAAGCCCAAGGTTTCTTTGACATGAAACCTGATAGACATCAGCGATACATCAATGAGGAAATAGGTTTCGAGGAGGCTAAAAGGCATGTCTTCAATATGTGTTGTTTTGCCGTTATAACTTTATTGGTGGGAGATGACAGAGAGGATAAAGAAAGGCTTCGGTGAGACAATAGATCCATTCATTGATGGGGCATAGTGATATCGATGGAAGAGGTATTTTAGTGGAAAAATAAAGGAGGTCACTG
Source organism: Cryptomeria japonica (assembly GCF_030272615.1). NCBI lineage: Eukaryota > Viridiplantae > Streptophyta > Pinopsida > Cupressales > Cupressaceae > Cryptomeria > Cryptomeria japonica. The sequence continues at coordinate 596,971,938 of NC_081412.1, read as the reverse complement.
AAACTAGGGTTTCTTCGACATAAAAACCCGATGAATATCAGATAGGTATCGGTGAGGAGACAACCATAGTGATTGCATACAGTATTTCAATGAAGGGAGAAAATACCTAGTCGAAGAAATGTTCAAAACAAAAGTGTTAGTTAATTGTTATATGTTGAAAAGCCACAACGCTTGGTGGTAGTGTATACTCTCAAATAAAGGAGGAAGCTTTTGAAATATGGAAGGGATTTAGAGCAAGAAGTAGAAGATAGCCTCAGACATACTATTGTACCAGTTCTACAAATATATATAATACAAACAGTCATTTTACCTTTGTGTAGATGTTGTGGATTACTACATCTTTCTATAGGCAGTTGCTTGTCAAACACAACCCATCAATTCATACAATCACATAAAGAATACTAGGAGTAGTTGAGTAGGAATTCTAGGATAAATTAGCAATAGTGTATATATAAATTTTAAGCACCAAGATTGAATAGCTTCTACAACAATAATCTTGAACTCATCTGCTATATCCCCATTCTAGGAACTGATGCCATTCTGAGATAGGGAGAAGTCAGATCGAGACACTAAATCTGCTATAAAAGAAATAGTTGAAGGAATAACTAGTGAGTAGGTGAACCCGCATAGGTCCTGCAGAGCCTAAAGCGAGAGAGTTAGTAACCACATAGGTTCACTCTATAAGTTGGCCAAGTCAATTGGAGGGTTTGATCAGAGGAGTTGGCATTTCCTTAAAACCTATCCAGTCTGTTGATTTGAGACCCAAAAATAGAAGAGGGGGTTTCCTTAAGGTGGCATAGATAGGAGATTGATGCCATTGGCTCCCAAGTTGATGCCATTGGCTCCCAAGTTGGCCAACTCATCCACTCTTTTATTGCCCTCCCTATAAATATGATTGATTGTGAACCTATCAAAAGCTCTGCATAAGTCAAGGTATTTTGACAGCAAAGTATTTAGTCTCCAATTAGACATACTACCTTTCCTCAAAGCATTAACAATTATAGCCAAATCTCCTTCGATTTCCAAGTTCCTAACTCCTAGTTTCCTACATAAATGCAGACCCTCCATCAGGGCCATAAGTTCCACCCAATTCTTGGTGTTGATGCCAACCGGAGAGGCTAGGGTTGCAAGTTCCTTGCCTTCCCAATTATGAACAACACATCCTATCCCTGCTTGTCCTGGGTTGCCACGAGATGCCCCATCAAAATTTAGCTTCACCTAGCCTTCGCCTGGGGGTTGCCATCTGCATGCATCCCTTGATCGAAGACTTGCAATAGGACCATCTCCTACAAAGGGAGGAAAGGATAAGCCTTCCCAACATTTTTTCATCTTTTCATCCCAATAAGTGATAGAGGAATTCTTCAATGTGCCTGATGATAGTTGATTATTCATGAGCTCAGTGATAGTTGACTCAATCCTGTTAATGATTCTAGGAACCTCTAGTTTTTCATTCTTAAAGAGACATCTATTTCTCTCCTTCCATAGTTCCCACATAATGAAAGAAGGAAGAGTTTTCCATAAACCTTCAAAGAGACAACCACGCTTGAGGAGAGGTCATGCCTTGAGCATTCCAAAGATGGTGTGGGGGAAGGCCGCAGACCATTCAAGTTTGTTGGTGAACCAGATCCAACATTTATGAGCAAAGGGGCAGTTAAGGAGGATATGATTGGTGTCTTCCTCATCTTCCTCGCAAAGAGGACATCTACTAGGGCCCTCATACCCTATTCTTCTAAATTTGTCTATAGTTAGGAGCTTGTTCTAAACTGCAAGCCAGGAGAAGACACCTACCTTAGGCAGACAATATTTATCCTAGCAAAGTTTCAAGGGAAGCTCAGTCATAGGTCTTATAAACGATTTGGAGATGAGAGAGTACCCATCCTTGGAGTTGTATTCTCCACTAAGGGAGCCATCCCAGACAAGCTTGTCCTCATTCTGACCTAAGGCAATGTTCCTTGATTTAAGAATTGCCATTAGTTTTTCTTTATCCCTAACTGGGATATCCTCATCTTCCTTCTCGATCCACTGCCAACCAGCCCCATCCTCTAAAGGGGAGATATATTTGTTTAATAGGGGTCTTCTATGAGATTCAAGAAGGATATGAGTAGCACCAAAGTCATGGATATTATCAATAGCCTTATATCCACCAGTGATAACTTTAAGAAACCCCCCCTCAAAAAATTGTATAAAATCTTGGCGAATATTTATTTTTTTCTAAAAATAATAATAATGTTTATTGGCGAATCTTTCCTTTTTATTAAAAACAAAATTAATTTTATCGGTGAATTTTTTTATATCAATTTTATTTGGTAGAAAATATTGGCGAATCTTGGAAAATAATCATTGTATGCATTAATTACTACTGCATTTCCTTTCATTTAAAAATAATCTTATATAAAAAAGTAAAGGCATGAAGGTTGAAATCATTAATGAGTTTAAGGGTTAGACTATACTTTATTTGGTTTCTACCACTAACTTAAAATAAGCCCTCTTTCTATTTTGTGAGATAAAATTTACAAACGATTTGTAATACTCATGGGGCCAAAAATTACTTTTAGACCATTGGTTTTCATTGAAGTCAACAATTCAAAAGCAATTTCAAACCCCACGAGCATTACAACTTGTAGGTACATTTTACCTCATGGAATACAATGAAGGTCATTAGATTATATTTTAAATCAATGGTGGAAACAAAATATTGTTGATATAACCCTAAAGTAACTAATAATTATGATATATTATTGGTGAATTAATTTGGATTTCTACAATAAATTATAAAATGTTGGCGAATCTGATCCAATCATAAAATTAATAAAATAAATTCTCTGGCAATTTAAATAAAATTAAAATAAAAATTTGTAAAAATGTGGTGATTTGGGTCACCTTAAAAGTTGAAATTATTAGCCAAATTTGATTCCCAAATTTCAAAAAATAGCCATTTGGCGAATATTAGCCACTAAAGTTTTCACTAATATCCACCCCATGAATCCGACCAGAAAAGAGCTTTATCCCCAGACCCCAGGTTCTAAGTAAGTCTGTCAGAGATAATCCTCCTGCAGTCTAACATAAAATTCCATAGGCAAGACCCTCTCAGAGGCTTGGTTTCTCTGAAGATTTGGATAGGATTCCCTCCATTAAGATATTTGTGGTGTAGCAAGCGAGCCCATTTGAGGTGGGGGGTTCTGAACATCCTCCAAACCAACTTGGCACCCAAGGCTTTGCCTTGATCACGAAGGTTTTTAATGCCAAGTCCTTCTTCTTCTTTAGGTTTGCATATCTTGTCCTAGGATATGAGTGATATTTTATGATTGTCATTAGCACCTTGCCAAAAGAAAGTCCTGAGATGCTTGTTGAGCTCTAAAAGTTTAGAAGAAGATAAATGTTGACAGGAGAGCTGGTAAATGGGCATAGCTGACAAGACCGATCTAACCAAGGTTTCTCTACCTGTAGATGAGAGCCATTTTCCTTTCCAAGAGTTAATCCTAGACTTGATTTTATCCACCAAGTTGCCCCATAATTTTGAGGCTCTTCTACCCTTGTCAAGGGGAATGCCTAGGTATTTGCAAGGAAGATTTCCTTCACTAATCTCCAGGACATTGCTGATCACTTTCCCTAAGGAGGGGTCTATGTTGAACATAAAAACTACAGACTTGGCCAGATTCACCTCTAGACCTGAGGCTAGCATATAGGAATTAAGGATGCCTTTGAAGGCGCTCGCTTCCCTTACACTTCCCTACCCAAAGAGTATCGTATCGTCGACAAATTGTTGGTGGGTAAAGGGAGGGAGGCCGCTGGTAATGGGGATTCCTTGGATCCCACCTTCCTCTTTGGCCTTAGATATGGATATACCTAGGGCTTCAGCCAAGATGATGAAGAGGAAGGGGGACATAGGATCTCCATGCCTGAGCCCTCTTGAGCTACTAAAGAAACCTTCCGGGGAACCATTAACCAAGACCGAGAATTTGGGGGTGGATATACATTCAAAGATAAGGTTGATCCAGGATTTGGAAATTCCAAAGGCCTCCAAGCATTTGCATAGGAAGCACCAATCAACTTTGTCATAAGCTTTGCTTATGTATAATTTGACTAGCATACTTGGGGCCCTATTGAGCTAGACCAAATGAATGGCCTCTTGGGCTATAATAACCCAATCATAGATTGATCTATCTATTATGAAGCCGGTTTGTTCTTCACTAATGATAATGGGGAGAAGATTCTGGAGTCTGGCTGCTAGGGTATTGGTTAAGAGTTTGTACAGAGTGTTGCAAAGGGCTATTGGTCTGAAGTCATTAAAGCTTTCAGGATTCTCTTTTTTGGAGATAAGAGCTAAGAAGGTATTGTTGATTTCTTTGAGAATCTTACCAGAGTTCCTAATACCTTCTAAGGCATCCGTGATCTCTGTCCTCATAAAACCCCAATATTTTTGGAAAAAGCTAATGGGGAAGCCATCTGAGCCCGAGGCCTTGTCGGGATTCATCTTCATAAGGACAGATTTAACCTCCTCCTCAGAGAATTTTTTTGATAGGATTTTGTTGTGGTCATTGTTAATGAGTTTTGGAAGATTCTTGATAATATTGAGTTGGCCTCTAAGGTTGGAGCCTTCAATATTATTTAAGATTTTATCAAAAAACCTTGCTACCTCAGAGGCAACATCATCTGGTTCAGACAGGATGGAGCCCTAGCAATTCTTAATTTTAGAAATTCGATTGACCCATTGCCTCTGCTTAGTACTATTGTGGAAAAACTTAGTATTTCGGTCCCCATCACTCAACCAAGTCTCCCTCGATTTTTGTTTCCAAAAGATCTCTTCATTTGAGAGTGTCTTTTCATACTCAGAGAGTAGAGCCTTTTCTTTGAGGAAGAGATGTTCATCCATCCCCTTCTCAAGAACCTCAATGTTAACATTCTTAAGTTCATTTTCTATTAGGAGTTTTTTATCGAAAATATTTCCAAAATTAGTCCTGTTCCATTCTAAGAGCTTCCTTTTGATAAGCTTTAACTTGCTTGTGATAATAAACATCTTCGAACTAGAGAAAATAGAGCTTCTCCACCAGTTCTCAATTAAGTTTAAAAAGGTATCATCTCTGAACCACATGCTCTCGAATTTGAAGGGACATTTTTTAGGGGAGTGGTCAAATAATAAGATTAGTTGGAGTGGGAAATGGTCAGATCCTGCTAAAGGGAGGGGTTCTGCATTTAGGGTAAATTTAAGCTTTGAGAGCCCTTCATGGATAAAGAACCTATCTAGTTTCTCAACAATGTTACAAAAACCAAGCCTTCTGTTGTTCCAGGTGAAGGCATTATCTACCATCTGGATTTCCAATAGGGAGTTCCTATTGATCCAATGATTGAAATCTATAGCCACTAGAGGAAGTTTGTTGCTACCTCCTCTATTGTCTGCTGCCTTAGTGATAGCATTGAAATCTCCCCCAATGATGCATACATCATTTGGGAAACTTCTGAGGAAAGACTCAAGTTCCAACCACACCCTAGCCTTATCCCTATTTTGGATAGGACTGTAAACGTTAATCAGTTTGAATGTTAGGTTATTTTTATAACTTACTACTTCACCTCCCATCCAATTTTTCTTAAGCTCTAAAGGTGTAAACGAGATGAATCTAGAGTCCCAAATGATGGCTAAGCCCCTTGAGGCCCATATAGCAGAGGAGTGCTTTAGCTGTCTAACACCTAGTTTTTTCTCAAAAAGGGCTATCTCAGAGGAGTTCATTTTGGTTTCTTGGATTAACATTATATCTGGTTTAGAATCAGAGATGCAACGCTTTAAGATGTGCTATTTGTTAGGGGCATTCAGACCCCTAACATTCCATGTTATGATTTTCATGGCTCTCTGGGGAGGAACTTCCCCTCCCCTACATTAAAAAGAGTAGATATTTTAGACTGACCCCTTGCTTCCCCATCCTTTGATCTTAGTTCAGCAAGGGATCTCCTGCCTCTTCTCTTATTGAGTTTAGCGCAGCCAGGAGAGTCTTTTCTTTCTTCAGAAATGTGAATGCCTAGAGTGTTTGGATTATCATTTTCTAAGTTATCTAATGCTATGAAGAGTTCCTCTGTTTCTAAGTCGACTCTGGCAATATCCACTAGATTTTTGACATAGAGATCCCTTTGTCTTTCTAATTCCTCAGCATCACAGATTTCATCAACAAGTTGATCCATAAGGTCGTTTACTACTTCCTCCCCTACAAAATTGGCAATGATGTTAACTTCCTTAGCCACTTTATCGCTCTCAGATTCTACAATAGTATCAGAAACAACCTTCAGAGGTGGAGGACGATCCTCTGCCCCCTCAAAGACCTCAACACTTGAGACTTGAGAGATTGGATGACCCTGGAAGGATGCCATTCCTAATATCGGGGAGCGGCTTTCCATCTCCACTGATTGTACAGAGGAGGTTAGTTTCAGAAGAGGGGCAGACCTCGAGGGACTCAACATCTTTGGTGGGATGAGAGAATCAGATGATGAAATATTTGCAAGTCGAAGTTGACACTTCTGAGGGGGGAACTCACTAATTTCGCCTTCTTCCAGATCTCGATCCCTAAGCATTGAATTAGCTATAGGTGGATTAATAGTTGACAATGGAGGAAGAAGGGAGCAAGAGGACTTGACAGGGGAGCTATTGGAATAGGAATGAGGGCATGGGTTCTCTAAAGGCTTAGGGGTGCGATGATTAGGGTTAATTTTAGCCATATGGCCTTCACAGGTAAAACCCCCTCCTTCCACAAATTTGAATGAGGTACCATCACGCTGGGGAAATGATCCAAGGAGAGGCTTTTTAGAAGGGATCTTCCTTGGAATGATATCTTCAAAAGAGCCATTAAAAAGGGGTAATTCTAGGGTTAAACTATAATTATCGAATTTCAGCGTAATGGGCTCTAAAGATTTGATGTTTATATTCATGTTAACAATAAGAAGTTGATTAAAGAAGCTAAGGGCTGATTTTTTAACTTCTACAAATTTACCAATTTTATTGCCTATTAATCTTAAAAAATCATTATTTCGCAATTCTACAAGAAATTTTTCAAGTGAAATTGCTCTATTAACCATGCAGGAATTTAATAGAGATGGGAGAAAGAGGGCTTGCCATTCCTAGCAATCAAACCCAAGACCCTTGAATGCTAATATGTCCCCATTGAGCAATCTATTTTTTAAACCCTGATTACCACATTCAATAGCAAGGAAATTCTCAGGAAGGATGTCGATTTTTACCTAGTTATTGAAAGAAGAAGACAAACAGTTAGCAATTAGTTCTGATGGGATCCCCTAGCCTTTCCATCGAGCAAAGATCATGCACTCATTGCAATGCATTTGATATTTGGCCTAAGTTTGGGTATCAATTTCAATGACTAGCCCATTTGAAGTTTCTAGAGGATTCGAAGGTAAATCCATCTTAGGATGCTTCACTCCTTTTGAATTTTGATGATTCATGATAGAATGGTGATCTAGGGTTTCCATACCCTTTGTTAATTTAACCATGGAATTTCATGTGGGGAAATAATTTTGAGCAAAGGAGCTTTTTGGATGGTTAGGTTTTACAGAACCCTCCTCTCGACAATGATTGGAACTCTAGTTGTGGCAATTTGGTTGCCCTAGAGCCTTTTTATTCGTGCGACTCACCACCTGCCAGTCCTGATCCAAACCTTCGCATGGAAGAGGGGGAGCCCTAACCATGCCAATCAAAGAATATTTTGTTTTCACAAAGAAAGCCTCTTGTTCATGGGTTCGCGAAGTAATCACACCGAGATCCTCAGTCTAGGAGTTGTTTGCCAAAATAGAGATGCGATTTGTGAAGCCCCTGTGAAATCTTTGCGACAAAAGTGACTGCTCGAAAATGGTTGTCGATGCTTTGCATCAATTTTTCGCACACAAAGCCATATTTTTCGCACGCAGAGCAAAGTATACAAATAATAAATCATTATTATTTTTTAATTTTATATTATTTTATCTTCACTTCCACCTCTCAACTCCACTCACTCTAAGTTTAACTAATCAATCAATTTTGTCTACTCCATCATGCAATTAGTTAACTTCTTAATTATGTCAACCTCAATGAATCTTCTCATTAGATCTCCACTCTTGATTGATATGATATAATTTATAAAATAGTAGTATTATAATAGATTAGGAATAATGTTACTAATTTTAAAAAATCTTGAATATAGACTTTTTGGATTGATCAAAAGTTTAATAGAAATAAAATAATAAAATAATAGAATACTTTTTCAAGTGGACTAATGAACAATATGATATCTTTGATGTACTTTATTTATATTTCTCTAAAAAAAATGCTAGTTTTTTAAAATACTTTTCACAATAAACATTATAATTTTTAAAAAAATTCTTGAATATATAATCAGATTAATCGAGATTAATTTGTTAAAAATAGATAACCCATTCTCTTATAGAAAATGTCTAGAATTCATTAGAATGATTTCGTCTTATTAGTTTCTACCAAAGATAGGTTACTAATGCATTCATTGATTATTATTTTCAATTACTTTACCTAATGAATATAAAGAATTAAAACAATTCAACAAAATTTTCATATTTAAATTTAATTTTTATTTCTTAAAATTACAAAATAATCATTTTTCTCTATTTTTATTGGTTTGTGTAAGTGAAAAATTCAATATTCTAAAAAAACAATACATATAGATGAAGTAAATTATTTATTAATATTGATTTCATATCACATTAATGCACCAATATTTTATTCTCCTCATTTTCTTTACACATATATGACTTGGTACTAATAAAAAAAAATCATTTAAACCTGTGCTTATTCTTCCCTTGTGTTGAGGATGTTGCATGTGGCAACCATCCATACAAATAATTTTTTAATTTTGAACGTTGACTTCAATGTAAACGCTCGATACCTATTCATTTATTAATGGAACATAAAAAAATATTTTTATGTTCCTTATTCATGCAATACAATTATAACTAAATATTGGTAAATATAAAAAATATTTTAAATTTAATTATATATTTTTAATATCAATAATTGAATCATATTTTATAATTATTAATAAAATAGAAAACAAAAAATTGAAGAATATAAATATATGTTTATTTTTTAAAATTTTTAATTTTAAAAGAGTTTTTACATTTTTAATAAGTTTTATTTGTAACTTTTAACATAAGAATTAAAATTTAACATTAAGATTCCTAATAAAATGTAATTTTATTTTTGTTACTTTATTTGAAATTCAACTTCCAATTTTTTATTTTTTAATTTTTTTAAAGAATTGAGTTTATCTTATAATTATTGCAAAGCTAGATGTCAGTTTTTTTAATTTTTTAAATAAGCAGCCATTGCTTATTTCTAGCCCCCCTTTTTTCCAATTTTTAAGCAGCTGCTCTACCAAAATAGGGGAAGATTCCAATTTATCTTTTTTTGCTAACTAAAATTTTGCACGGGAACACTCTAGTTGCTTAAATTTAAGCAGAAAATGTTCATAAGCAGCGGCAAGGGGACATGGGGCTAGTCATGATTCAATCAATCTCATAACACTTTGGGCAGGTCCCCATGCGGCTACTTAGCTTATTTTGGCTAGCAGCCGCTGCTCAATTTTTTTAGCATTAATTTGTGGAGCTGGTGGCCCCATGAATGTAAAATTTTGCTGCTTATAAAATAAGCAGTCATCTTAAATTGCATTATTAAAAGAAATATTTGATTCTAATTGGTCACATAAATTGTGGAGAAAAAATTGGAAACAAATAAAAAGAGGGAAATTGTTTTGGAGAGCCACATGTCAATCTTCTCAATAAGCAGTTGCTGCTTATTTCCAGCCCCCCCTTTTTTTCAAAGCTTATTTTTAAGTTTTAAGCAGCTACTGCTCCACTTAAATAGGAAAAGATTCCAATTCATCCTTTCCTCTTAATTAAAAATTTGCATGGGAACACTCTGGCTGCTTAATTTTAAGCAGAAATTGCACTTAAGCAGCTGCATGGGGACATGGGGTTTGTATTAAGTATTGCGAAGAATAACATGGTCTATTGAAGGCAATATGTGAAGTTCTTAAAAGGAACTAAATGTGTATGCTAGTAAAGAGAGACGATGGTTTACTTTCTTGACATCTAAAATTATAAATGTAATTTATTTTATCTTCAGATTTCCTAAATGTGACATTATAATCAAAATTTTAAAACTTTAAACACATAAAGATTCCAAAAAATAATTGTAAAATTCTGATAATCAATTTATTTGATTTAATAATATCTAAATCACCTATATTTATGTTTAAATAAGATGTATCTAATTGTTTTCCATCAATCTTTACATATTTGATAAAAGATATCAGTACATGTGATTCTAATTCTACAGCCCCTAACCCATCAAAAATATCAACTGTGTTACTCCAAATCAACTATATGTATCTAATTGTTTTCTTGCAAATTTTGTCATTGGTTTTTCTTGTTTTTTTTTAATACGTGTGCAGAGCTAGGTATGTGCCATTGGATGCCACCGCAAATTAAGTAGCTACACTATTATTAGGAAGGTCCCCAAAATTGGGTTGATAGCTGATAAACCATTAGAATCCTAAGAAATACTAATAAAGAATTATATATAATACTTCAATTTTATATGTTAGAAAAGAGTGAAATTATCAAACCTCTGTTTTAATAGTAAAAGTTTTCTATCACTAAATCAAGTCAAATTATATAGAGAGACTTTTCTAGTTTTCCCCTTGTAACTGATGATACATTAATTTGTATGCATGTGGAATAAGATAACGAGACTTTTCTAATCATGAAATGTGAATATAGAAGTTGCCGTGTTCTTACGGAACACTCGTTTTCCTGCCTTAGAAAAGAGTGAAATTATGAAACCTTTTCCACGCTCCTGCGATTTCGAACATCTTTCCGCTCCCTCACACTTCATAATGAATACAAAATCTCTCTGTCTTCTTTGAATAAGGCAGCTTACTTTTCTAAAGCTACAAAATCTCTCTGTCTTCTTTGAATAAGGTAGCTTACTTTTCTAAAGCTACAAAATCCTTGTCTTCTTTGAATTTGGCATGTTGTTGCGGAATAGCCGTCAGTCATGCCTCACTAAAGACTTGGAAGAAGTAGGTGTGAAAGTTTGACCCGACTTGTTAAACCCTTTACACACCTACGAGACCCAGGATCATACCAGACAGTTCTAGATAAAGTAGAAAATATCTTAGAGAATCTTTGAATTATTTTATTCTTCACTTATTTATACAATAGGAATGCAATGGGTCTACTCTCGTTTAAGATGTCTGTGGGCTCTGGATTTATGCTGATATGGATTTTAAAATTAAATATAGTAATTGTGAAGAAAAATTGATCTTTTAAAATTTATATATAATATTATCTTAGATGATAAATTCTATGTTTCTAGATGTTTCACCCATACATCACCTAATTTTTTCTCTTTTTCCATGCTCCTGCCAAATCCTCGTGTCCCTATCTTCTTTAAAGATTCTTTGAATTATTTTTGTGTTGATGACCACGAATTCTAACGTGTGGAATAAGCTAAGTACTTTGCAAGTCAGTCATGAATTAGGAAAGATACTTAAATTATCAAGACTTCAAGAACTTTCCGCTTCCTTTGCCTTCCAAACTGTTACAAATAAAGAAGAAAATATCAGTCTTCTTTGAATTATTCCCTTTCCCTATTGGAGGGCCAGCCCTAAGCAGCGCACACTAAACACTAACTTTTGATTAGTGTTTGTTGTGTTAAGTGGGCCCCACTTCCAAATTCTTATTTCCGCTTTCCTTGGATCAGTAGTTGAATGGGGTTCAATATTCGTTATAGCAATTGTGCTCATAATATCCAATCTTACCACAAATTTATACTATATATTATAAATAAATAGTCCACATGAAATAAAAAAATAACCAAATGTTGGTCAAAATAGACCTATAATTGAACACATAAGACCTTGTAAATGTTATATAAAAAGTACAAATATGCATTCATTAACAAGTGAAATAAATAGTTTTTTGTTTGAAATAAAATATCATAACTATCCACTATAAGTGTGTCATTTAAAAAATAAAATACTTGCTTAAGCAAGTATTGTTGTCATAGTGAAAAAATAGTATTCCTATGTGTACAACTATTGTGGTAGCAATGTGTACAAGTATTCCTATGTGTACAAGTTATCCCTAATGACTACTAGTCCCTCTCCCCTATGTCATTGGCAGCATTATCCTTTCACTCGATTTTGACTGTGACTTCCAACTACTGTGTACGCCTCATTTTTTATTTATTTTTCAAGTTTCAATTGTCCTTTGTTTGGCTAAGTTGTTGCAGCTCTGCACCTCCATAAAATCTTGATAACACCATGTAATGTTCAAAATCGGTGAGAATATTTACCAATATTAATATATAAACTATTTAATTTAATTTAAAATGTAGAGCAAATATTAAATGTTATACATAATAAATGTAAAAATATAAAAAATAAAAAGTAAAAAATTTAATATTTAATGTCATAATAGTATTATACTCATCAAATTAATTTTTACAATTGATGATGACTATATTAACGATAAAGAACATAAAATTTAATTTAAAATAGACATTAACACAGTCAAATCTAGAAGAACAAGTGCCATGTAGTAGTCAAGTACTTGTTGCCTTAATATTGTAGTGCAAATAAAAATAAAAATAAAAACAATTATTATTATAAGTTGTTTTATAAAATTATAATTGTAATAATAATATTTTTTTAATATAGTTATTTAAATTATTGAAACTATTGGTATTAGGTGGAGTAGATTGTAAGTTTTACATTATTTTGAAATGGTATTAATTATCAAAAAATAATTTACCAATTTGAAATATTGAATTTTTTAAAACTTGAACAATAGAAAGTATCTTAGAGATGGTGTTAGATCTATAAGAATGAACTTTTTATTGATGAAACTATACAATATGATAATAAATATACTTCTATTATATTTTTTAATAAATTTAATATATATTTAAATAATAAATATAGATAAATACTAAACATATAATAGATTTAATATTTTAATGAGAATTATATATTCATTATTTATATTTTTTAGTGTCTTACTAAACATATAATAGATTTAATATTTTAATGAGCATTATATATTCATTATTTATATTTTTCAATGTCTTCAATTTTTTATTTTTGTTTATAATATTATTTAAATTAATTAATAAAAGAAAAACATTATAATATATAAGATATTTAAAACATAATTTTCATACACATTATTAAAATTTAAAAAAATATATTATAATCTATTTATTAAATTAAAAATATTAAACAAATAAATTTTCAATTTCAAACTTTGTTAAATATTAAACATTTATAGTTGTTTTGTGCACATTTCTTTGATTAGATAAACATTAAATTTCCCCTAAAATAGTTTATCCTTAAACAAGTAAACTAGCATTAAAAATTAGTGAAAGTTTTTATACTTTATACTGACATCATATTCGATAGTTTATATTCAACTTTGTATTTAAAATTAAATTGAATAACTTTTGTATTCTATTAAATTAGATATTTTCACATAAAAAAAAACTTAGACCTTCCTTAGTGGGCGGGTTTTTAGGGAAACGATGCCAGGAAAAGTAAATCTGAGGACGTAAATTTATTACTGACGAAAAAGAAAGGAGTGGCATGCATAGAAAGTAATGTAAGTTTGCATTACATTCTAAGAAATCCATCTATAACAGCTAAAAGCAAATTAACCAATCATTATGAAGAAAAATATGTTTCATAATTTATTAACTTAAAAAATGTGCATCTTAACATTATAAAAAATTAAAAAAAATTAAAAAACAAAAAATATTTGAATGTAACTGGTCAAAATCTATTTTTTTAATAACTATTTAAATGCTGAAAAAAATCACTGGAATAGTACTATTGTCTAACAAGCAAATTGTTATGGAATATGCAAATTTCATTAATTTAATAAAATAGATAATATAAAACTCACTAGTAAATCTTAATTTTTAAATATAAAATATAGTCTTTAATATAAAAATTACAATTCTTTCAATATACAATTAAAATGTATATATACATATATATAATTTTATTTTTTTGATTGGTAAAAGGTCGTAGCCAAAGAAATTTATTGATATTAAATCCTAGTACACCTAGACCCACTAGGGGCACTGGTGGGAAAGAGTCGGGTGAAGAAAACCTCTGGTCTTGCCCCATATAAGTATATTTGATACACATTTGAGGAGATTTTAGAAACCTCAGTCCAAGCTCGAATATTTGCTTACTTGAAGCAATTCAGTGCATACAAGTGCATTCAAAGCACAATCACTATTGACCATTAACCTAGAGATTGATGTTGCTTTGTCTATCCCAAGATCTAGACTCTCTAGGTTTCCAATCTGAATCCTTCTCTACATCGATAGAGAGACCTTGTTAAACTATGCTTTCCATCACCTCCCTTGAAATTCCCTGATTCAACCCAATTCTATGCTTGCAGTAGTTGCCCACAGATTTCCAATTTGGCCATTTTTAAATTGTTGCTTGGAAAGTGTCTTGGGATGTTTTTTCATCTTCTACACTATTTTTTTTTCTATTTTATGATGAATTATCGAATAGACATTATGACCAAGATCTTATCAAAGTGTGGATTCAAAACAAATGAATCTTAATCCATTTTAAACATATATTAGTCAAAATCAACTTCATTGCAAATAAGAAACTAGACCACAACTCATTATTTGCAATAGCTATAATAAAGATGACTCATTTTCACTTTGATCAAGAAGATTTCAAGTAGTAAATTTTTATTTTCATCTTCTACCCTATATTATTCTATTTTATTTTATATTATGATTGCTTACCTTATAGGCATTATGACCAAGATCTTATCAAAATGTGGATTCAAAACGACTCCTAATCCATTTAAAACACATATTACTCAAAATCAACATCATTGCAAATAAGAAACTAGACCACAAATCATTATTTGAAATGGCTTTAATATAGACAACTAATTTTCACTTTGGTCAAGAAGATTTTAAGTAGTATATTTTTATTTTCATCTTATACCCTATCATATTCTATTTTATTCTATATTATGACAACTTACCTAATAGGCATTATAACCAAGACCTATCAATTTGTAGCTCATATTAATCAAAATCAACTTCATTTCAAGTAAGAAATTAGACCACAACTCATTATTGGCCATATATTTAATAAAGACAACTCATTTTCACTTTGGATGCTAAAGAAAATTTCAAGTATTAAATTTTTATTTCATCTTCTAGGTTATCTTATTCTATTTTATTCTATATTATGATAACTTACCCAATAGACATTATTATGACCAAGACCTTATCAAAGTGCGGATTCAAAACAAATGAATTCTAATCCACTTAAAACACATATTAGTCAAAATCAACCTCATTACAAGTAACCATGATTATTTGCAATAGCTTTAATAAAGACAACTCATTTTCACTTTGGTCAAAAAGATTTTTAGTAATGTTTTTTTTTCATCTTCTACCATATCTTATTCCATTCCATTCTATACCATGACGACTTACCTAATGAACATAGGTGGAAGAGCTGAGGCGTGGAAACAACATGGAAGGCTTTTGTACAAAATCCTTTCAAGCCCAATGCATTGACTAACATGCGTGTTAGTCGCGCATTTTACACCGTCGATTTTGCAATTAACGACCACGATTGACTAACCCATCGCTAACACGCTATACGGAAGGTCTATTTTAGAGCCAGAATAGACACAACCATGCATTTTGGATGCATCTATTCTGGCTCCAAAATGATAGTACGGATTGACTAACACACATGTTAGTCACGCATTTTACACCGTCGATTTTGCAATTAACGGTTGCAATTGACTAACCTATTGCTAACAAGTTGTACGAAAGGTCTGTTTTGGAGCTAGAATAGACACAACCATGCCCTTTCATTTCAAACTTCACTTTTCTGACATAATTCTTTCTTTACACAGCGGTTTCTCCATGAAAACTTACAAGAGAACTCTGAATACATGAGAAACTTTAATCCATCAAAAATCTTGTGGAATCTGCGTACCATCATAAACTTTCATTATAGACATCACTTAATTAGTTAATTTTTTATTTATTTTAAAGTCATGTAGTTTTCACATTTCATAAGAATGTGTACTAGATTTATTAATTAAACGGTGTGCAATTTTTTTTTCTTTTTATCAACATTTGAGATCATTCTCCATGATCTGTGATGAAATGTGTAGAGAGCCTAGTAAAGAGAAAAATAGCATAGTAAAGGAAACTAAAAAGCTGAAGAGGGTTCTCAAACCTCCTAGGGGATGAGAGAAATAGAGGACAAGAAGAATTTTTTTTTAAAAAAAACTTATAATTAGATTTTATTTTTTACTTTTATCAAAGTTCTCATTTATTTATGTAAAACATCATCTATATTAATTTAATAATACACATAACACATATTAATATAGATTACCAAATAAATAAGTTGAGGGCAATGTCATAATGTAATAAAAAAATATAAATATAAACAATGGTACTTAAATTAATAAACAAAATGTGATCCAAGGTAATACTATGAATGTAGTGGATACATAATAGTCTCCACCCACCTATTATTCCTCCTAGGAACTTTATCACTATTGATAAAAATTTCCTCTTGCTCATTCAAACTTACAATTATATCGTCAAGTAGTTACAATTATATCATCCCTAAAGATGTGACCAAATGATTGCATGTAGAAATGGGGCTCAAAAATCCCACCTCTCTATAAATCAAGGAATAGGTCATGTTATCCATACTACTCATTAAATCCACACTATTTTGAATTTAAAGAAAAAAAAAGTTCTTATAAATCAATTTGATAGATGTAGGACATTACCAACCTCATTTATAGTATCTAGGGTTGTCTAGAGGGTAAGGTGACAATATAACTAAAAAAGTGTGTGTAAGTTGTTGGGGGCAAGGAAGAAAAATTGTAGAAACAACGTTGTAGGCGTGAGTGGGAAGATTCCCTTCAAACGTAAAAGACAACAATGTTTTACCAAAATCATATGGAATTACCTTTACGTGCTTTCCGACTTCCTCATTCCTCTTTCTGTCATATTTACAAGATAAAAAAGAGAAAACGAAGTTATCACTGCACTTGTAAAAGATGAAAAGATAGGGTCTGGCCCCAGTCAAATGTCGGTGAGAACATATATACCTAGTGCGTAAAAGCCAAGAAAGTACACCTTAATTTACCTATGAAACCATGCGATCATTTCACACTTGGACACAAACTCGTTAGAATGTGCCCATAAAAAGAGAAATAGAGTACGGAAACATTGATGAATTCAACATTGGATTATTATAAAGGCGAAGCAAAAAAGTTTGTAGTGGCATAGCATCTAGCCTGGCATGTAGAGTTATGGATTTTATGGGATTTAGAAAATGTATCTTATGCAAGGGACCATGATGTTAAGTAAATCATGAACTTGGAATCAATGTTAATCACATGATGTATGCAAGCATGAACCAATTTTAAATGATGCTATGAATGGAAATCTATCTTGCATGTTACATAATCATTTGCATCTTGTCATTTTAATATAAAATAGAAATCAAAGATCTTTGTGCTTGATGACTTAGTCATGATTTAATCAATCTTATAACTCTTTGTATTAAGTATTGCGAAGAATAACATGGTCTTTTGAGAATAATATGTGGCATTCTTAAAAGGAATTATGTGTGTATGCTCTTAAAGAGAGATGATGGTTTACTTTCTTGACATCTTAAACTATAAATGTAATTTATTTTAGCTTCAGATTTCCTAAATGTGACATTATAATAAAAAGTTTTAAAACATAAAACTTAAAACTTGCAAAGATTTCAAAAAAAAAAAAATTGTAAAATTTTGATAATCAATTTATTTGATTTAATAATATTAAATCACCTAAAATTATGTTTAAATAATATGTATCTAAATGTTTTCCATCGATCTTTACATATTTGATAAAAGATATTCGTACAAGTGATTCTAATTCTACAATCCCTACACATAAAAATATCAACCATGTGTTACTTCCAACCAAACCTTTAAATTATTATAGTTACTTTAGTTATAGGGGAGAGGAGCCAGAATGTGGGCACCCTAACTTTGGGGTCCATGTGGAATGCCACGTGGACCCAGAGACCAACTTTGACCACCTGCCATGTCGATTGCCAAGTTGGCTACCCCAGAATGTGATCTTGACTGCCAAGTCAGCTTGATGCCATGTGTACCATACGCATTCGTGGGAGTGGTCCATATTATGCCTATTCAGTTCATCGATTGGAACGTGGCTAGGTTGACCCCATTAACCATTTACAATATCCATCAACTTCGAACAAGGTTGTTGCGTGGCATTCTTCTACATGGCCACCCAATCCACCAACCTCTTTGTCCAACATTTCCGTTGCCACTTCCAAAGTTTCCTTGCAGCTGAATTTACTATGCATCACCTCACCCTTACTACACCTAGCTCTTCATGCTTTTCATGCATGACAACTTTCAATGCACCCGCCCCTTTGCATTTCACTGCTTCTTAAAGTTGCTATGTTTGGCGCGCTTTCTACAATCGTTGTTTTGTTTCACACCATATCCTGTTCACAATGGTATTGAAGGAATTTGGGATGGAGCCAGAACATGCGCACCCTTTGCAAGCTACAAGGACTGGTTTTCTCGTTGCTTTACCTGGTTTCTCATTTTGTTTGGGGTTTCAATTTTTCAATATTTCCTTTGTACTTCCGTGTTATGTGGTTTTGTAGGTTTCGATGGCGTTGATGACAGGATGCCATCAGTATGGGGCTCAAGTTGTCATTCGTCTTCAACCTAGGTGAGGTTTTCTCCTCACTAAGGTCTACCGATTCCATTCACTTTGTTTTTGGCATTTTCCTTTTCTCTTTTATGATTTTTTGACACTGTGTTATGTCGTCCATTACTTTGTTTCTGTTTCCAGCTATGTTTTGACAGGTCTTTGTGTTTCTAAACACTAAATGATGTGTTCATGAACACAAATACATGCAAAAAGGGAATCATAATCCTCTATTCAATATCTACTATGTTTTTAATGGCGACTTTTCCAAAAAAGAGGTATTCATTTCATGCATCACTGTTAAAATTGGTTGCATGTATTAGATTTTGACTGACACATTGCTAAAAAATGATTATAAATTTTGATTTTGAGCATCACTGTTAATGGGTTTTGCATTTCACTATTGATGTTTGAAGTTTTCAATGATTTTGATGTTTTAATGGTCTTTATGCTTTCACTGCTCGAATGGTTTCGAATCCTTTCAATCATTTGCAGAGTTTTCTTTAGTGGTTTTAGGGCATTCAATTTCAAAAAAATTGTTTGAGGGTTTAAAGGATTTCAATTTCTAGCATCACTATTAATGGGTTTTTAAAACTCACATTTAATGTTTCAAGGTTTCAGTTCAATGGTTTCAATCCCTTTCAATGGTTTGCAGAGTTGAATGGTTGAGGGTTTTAGATTAACTCTACGTTTGTTTTTTTTTAGTAAATGTACAATGGTTCAAAATTTATTTATTCATACATTCTTCATTTCCATTTCGAGCATCACATTTCCTTTTTGGTTTAAGTGTTTTCTATTTCTACTATATTGTTTGAGGGTTGAAAGGGTGCAATGGTTTCAAACCCTTTCAATGTTACTTGTTTAGGTTCATTGAATTTACTTGATCATTCATTTGCTAATTAGTTGTCATGTTACTTTATGTATTGTTAACTCAATGAAACCCCAATTTTATTTACCATTTTAAAAATGTAATAATAAATACTTGGTTTCATTGGTGAACATGTTCCTTTATAGATTTTATATATAATTTACATGTTTCTTGCCTACTTGTGCACTTCCATAGTTGCCATGTTTATTTATAAATAGTTGTCATGTTCCTTTTATAAATAGTTCCCATGTTTCTTAATAGTTGGGAGCATCCATACTTACATACTTGCCATGTTTCTTAGTAAATAGTTGTCATGTTTCTTTTATAAATATTAAACTGTTAAGTTGAATACATTGACTGTGAAATACAAACCCTTAAACCCTCAAACATTAACAGTGACATTGAAACCCTTCAACCAAAGTTTGACATATCAAGCATTTATGTATGGGAATGTATATGCTTATGTGTATGTACATGTATGTATGTACAAGTCTCTATGTACATGTATGCTTTTACATGACTTACAACTGGATATGCAACCCTTCAGCCCAATTTTGATATATCATGCAAATATGTATGGACATGTATATGCATATATGTATGGACATGTGTATGCATTGATGAATAATGATGAACAACAGATACCCCAACCGATACTGAGAGGGGGGTGAATCAGTATAGATAAAACATTCTTAATAACTTATCTAGTTGAAACAATACCAACTGGTTGTCATCATTACTGAACTTAACAACGGCAATACCAGTTAAACATAGTAAGATATCAGACACCATAAACTAATAAGTCTGAATACTCCAAATATGATTAATACACAACATCAATTTCACCCATAAACATATGCATGTGATATACTAGTAATATCATAACCTATTGACTTTGCATGCATAATCTCTCAACCAAAATAATTCATAAGCATCACATGAAAAATGCATAACATATAACACATATTTTTCACGTGGAAACCCAAATGGGAAAAACCACGGTGGGGATGAATACCCACAAGATTGTTTTGAACTCTTTTGAAGCTTGCCCTATTAGGAGCCTAGTCTGGTTAAAGACTTTACAATAAGGTTATGTTAGAAACTGATCCTATTAGAGATCACTCGGTTAAGGGATGGCTATATACCCTATTAAAGGTTGAAACCCTATTAAAGGTTACCTCGCTAAAGGATTTGAAGAACTCAATGATCTTGAGTCACTTGGTTACATGTTTTAGAATAATCCTGTTAAATCTACCTGGTAAAGGGATTTTCCAACTGTTGAGATGATTAGAAGACAACAGGTAAAACTCTGATCTGATAATAGCACTACATGCCAAGGCAAATCCTTTTCATATCCTCTACTTTGCAATCATTCTTTGTAGTTTCCCTCTTACTGGTCTGGCAAGTATCAAGTATCTCTTCACTCGGATACACACACACAACATTTAACAACAAAACTTTACAACAACAAACATCATTGACCTTATAGGCAATAGTTAGGTCAGTAATATAAACCCTAAACCCTAAGCATCTTAGGTTTACAACACAAGCGGTCCAATCCTGACCATCCATACACATTGTATAGAGCATAACAATTTCAAATAGATCACAAGACAATCTGCGTCGTTCATTCATCACCGCACATGGGAATCAGTAACCCATCACGCTATCTTCTCATACCACTAACAAGAATGATCATTCCCGAGGTAGACTTCAAATGCGGTCGATCTTCTCATGCAAGATCCTCAAGAAAATCCTTCACATGCACAAAGATGATGTGGCACCTTGATCTCATTCACATCTCTTATCTAACTCATCATAGAGTATCATCGGTTGCATCACACAAGCTAGATCACCAAACTGATAACCCTAGAGCTGAGGTTACCAACCGATAGTCACATTTAGTGAAAACCCTGACACCAGTTCACTACATCTCCTCATACCTCTTCATACCGGTTCACTGCATCTCCTCATACCTCTTCATACTAGTTCACTTTGAACTTATTGACATCAATGAAAACATACATTATCATCATATCAACATGTCAGTTCATCATATGCCTATGATATCCAACAATCTCCCCCTTTGGCATTGATGACAATACTTAGTGTAACATTGCAACTATAAACATCATAGACCAGTGTATCTTCATCATCAGATATCTTCTCCCCATACATCAGATATCTTATCCCCCTTTGACAACAATGCCAAAGTGGAGGCATGAGATTCCAAAGGCTACTATGTTGCTCCCCCTAAGGAGTAGCATCCTTCAACACATCAATCCTGAATGATTTGTCATTGTAGTACTTGACTGATGCGGAGCACACATCTTTTAGTTGACTTTATGAAGGGGCATAACCCCCAATTCACCTCTCAAATAGGTAAATGTAGTCTTTGGTAAGGGATTAGTGAATATATTTGCTAGTTGCTCCTTACTGGAAACATGTTGCAGTACAACCTCCTTATTCTGCACTTTCTCTCTCAAGGAATGATATTTAAGCTCAATTGGCTTAGTTATAGCATGCAATACTGTACTCTTTGAAATGTTTATTGCACTTGTGTTATCATAAAAAATGTTCACTGATTCAGATACAGGTACCTTGAAACCTTCCAATATATGCTTCATCCAAATTGCTTGAGTGCAGTTCATAAATGTTGCCACATATTCTGCTTCAGTTGTAGATTGAGAAGTATAGCTCTGCTTCTTACTTGTCCATGATACTAATCTTCCACCGAGAAAGAATGCTCCACTGGTTGTGCTCTTTCAGTCGTCCACATTACCTGCCCAATCGGCATCGGTATATACTTTGAGATTATAGTCACCATTATATGGATACCACAATCCATAATCAACTGTTCCTTTCAGATATCTAAGAATCCTTTTCATAGCTACCAAGTGGGATTCTCTTGGACATTTCTGAAAATGAGCTACTATGCCCACTGTGTGAGCAATATCTAGTCTGTTGTGCACCACATAGTGCAACTTACTGATCATTGACCGGTACTCATTTTCATTTACCAATGTTGAATCATCTTCCTTGGTTAGTTTGCATCCAGTTACCATAGGCGTACCAACCGGTTTACTTTCCTCCATGCCAAAAGTCTTCAACACCTTTTTGACATACTTAGATTGGGTAATAAAGATACCCTCTTTCATTTGCTAAATTTGTAAACCAATGAAGAACTTTATCTCTCCTATTAAAGACATCTCAAATTCTTTCTTCATTTCATCTACAAACACATGACTCATTTTATCATCTCCTCCAAAGATTATGTCATCCACAAACACTTCACAGATCAGAATCTGATCACCTTCTGATTTCAAGTAGATGTTGCTATCTTCACTTGTTCTCTGAAATCCAATCTTCACGAGATGAGAGTGTAGTCTTTCATACCATGCCCTAGGTGCTTGTTTCAGTCCATACAGGGCTTTGTGTAATCTACACACCATATCAATGTCTTCTAACAGGGCAAACCCTTTGAGTTGCTCTATATACACTTCCTCTTTTAGGATTCCATTCAGAAAAGCAGACTTCACATCCATCTGATAAACCTTAAATCCTTTAAATGTTGCAAATGCAAGTAGCATTCAAACACCTTCTATTCTAGCCAGAGGAGCAAAAATTTCTCCATAGTCTTCTCCCTCCTCCTGAGTGTATCCCTTGCATACAAGCCTAGCCTTGTTCCTGACAACTGTGCCTTCTTCATTCAACTTATTCCTGAATACCCATTTGGTACCAATGACATTTTTATATTCGGGTCTTCGCACCAAAGACCATGTTGCATTCTTTTCTATCTGATCTAGCTCTTCTTCCATTGCTTTAATCCAGTCTTCATCTGTAAGAGCTTCTTTGGAAGTCTTGGGTTCAAATTTAGAAATCATGCAAGAGTTCTCCTTCACTTTTCTTCTAGTGAGTATTCCTACATCTTTATCTCCTATGATTTGCTTTGGATCATGATGCAGCTTTACATATCTTGGAATGACTCTAGCCCGATTTGCTAGGTTTTCTTCTTCTTCTTCTTCACTAATCTCTTCTTCTTCTCTTTCTGTAGCTTCTACAGTAACACTAAGATCTTTACAAGTTTCTTTCTTAACCGGTTCCTAGAAGGCTATACCCGGTTCATCTTCTACTTCTTTGCTGCATGTTTCTTCAGTTTCCTCAGGGGATTCATCAACCCTTACATTGACACTTTCAACAATTTTTTGTGTTCTATTGTTGTAGCACTTGAGAGCTTTGCTCCTAGTGGAATATCCTAGAAATATTCCTTCATCACATTTTGCATCAAATTTGCTCAAATGCTCACCTCTCTTGATATAGCACTTACTACCAAATACTTTAAAGTAACTCACAGTGGGATTTTTCCTTGTCCAATACTCATAAGGGGTTTTATCTTTGCCTTTCTTAATGAGTACCTGGTTCATAGTGTAGACTGCGATACTCATCGCTTCTCTCCAAAAGGTGTGAGCAACCTATCCCTGGATCAACATTGTTCTAGTCACTTCTACTACAATCTTGTTATTTCTTTCTGCTATGCCATTCTTGTTGTGGTGTCCTAGGAGTAGACAATTGCCTCTTTATACCATTATCTTCATAGTACTTATTGAATTAATCAAAAGTGAATTCTCCTCCTTGGTCAGTTCTCAGGAATTTTATCTTTTTACCGCTTTCTTTCTCTACTAATACTCTGAAAGCTTTGAACTTTCCAAATGCTTCAAATTTATCTTTCAAGAATGTGACCCACATCATTCTTGAGTAGTCATCAGTAAGAATCATAAAATACCTATCTCCCTGAATACTTGTAGTTTTCATAGGACCACATAAATCAATATGCACAAGATCAAGTAAATGCACTACTGAGAAAGACTTACCTTTAAAAGTTGAGGAAGACATCTTCCCAAGTTGACATTCTTTGCACAAAGAGTTCTCAGGTTTGTCTAGCAACAGTAATTCTCTTGCCACCTTGATCTTACTAGCTTTAACAATATTGTCAAATTTCATACGACAAAGTCTCCTATGCCATATCCAACTATCATCAAACTTAGCCATTAGACACTGACTTATCTTGGCATTCAATTGAAATAGGTTACCTTTGGTCTACTTACCAGTGGAAATAAGTTCACCACTCATCCCAATTATACTCCAAACTTCGCCTTTGAATTCCAGAATTAGTCCTTTGTCATTCAACTGAGCAACACTCAAAAGGTTATGCTTAAGGCCTTCTACCCAGTAGACATCATCTACATTGCTCTTTCCATTCAGTGAGATGGATCCTTTACCTTTTACCAAGCATGGTGCATCATTGCCAAATCTGACAACACCTCCATCATATTCCTCCAGAGACAGAAACTTTCTCCAGTTGCCACTCATATGGTGAGAACAACCACTATCAATTATCCATTCATTGGATTTGTCAATGCAAGAGACAAGAGCTTTCTTGTCGGACACTTCTTCTTTTATGGCTACAAACACTGTCTTCATTTTCTTCATCCTCTGATTCTTCATTAGTGACACCTTCATCCATAACAACTAGACAATTTCTTTGGTTTCCACCTTTATATTTTCTGAACATCTCCAGTTTATCCTTATTGTCATTGTTCCGATAGTTAACAACTATATGTCCTATCTTGTTGCAGGAAAAACATTTCAAAGGAAGTTTACCTCTATAATTCCCAGTTCCCTTCGAAAGTATTTTAGCAAGAAGAGCTTTGAACTCCATCAGGATCTCTTCATCCTCCATATCTCTGCATTGTCTGGATTCATAACTGGTACTAGTTTCCTTTCCTTTTCTCGATGGTACAGTAGATGCTTTAAAGGCTGACTTAGTCTTCTAAACACTACCATCATAGCTATTCAACTCATGTGTAGTTAGTTTTGCAATAATAGAATCTAAGAATACCTTGGTTTTATCAATAGACCTCGGTTCCTGGATAGCAGAAACTCTGATTGCATAAATTGGTAATAATGATCTAAAGACTTTACTAACAACAGTGGTATCATCAATAGTTCCACCAGTGCTTTTGATATCTCCAACCACAGTCTTAATCCTAATGCCATACTGCTGAATGGTTTCACCTTCAAATTTACCTCTAAGGCTTTCTTCCTTAGCTTCTTTTACATGCTCATCACCACCATAGATGTTTTCCAGTGCATCCCATACTTCCTTAGGTGTGTCCTTGTCTTGAACATCAATAAACTCAATATCTGACAGCTGCTGATAAGAGCTTCCATGACTTGCCCATTTTCCTGGATTTCTCTCTTCTAATCATCAGTCAGAGTGCCAGTGGGAGTCACAAAGACATTCTCAACATAGCTCCAGTATTGAGCACCCATATTCTTGATGTAAATATTCATTCTATCCTTCCATATCTTAAAGTTATCTCTATTGAACTTAGGACCTTCCCTCTTCATCATTACAGCAGGATCTTTTACCTCAAGGGGTTAAGCTTATATCACCGAGGACCTGGAGGCGCTCTGATACCAATTGATGAATAATGATGAACAACAGATACCCCAACCGGTACTGAGAGGGGGGGGGTGGTGAATCAGTACAGATAAAACTTTCTCAACAACTTATCTAGTTGAAACAATACCAATTGGTTGTCATCATTACTAAACTTAACCACGGCAATACCGGTTAAACATAGTAAGGTATCAGACACCATAAACTGATAAGTTTGAATACTCCAAATATGATTAATACACGATATCAACTTCACCCATAAACATATGCATGTGATATACTAGTAATATCATAACCTATTGACTTTGCATGCATAATCTCTCAACCAAATAATTCATAAGCATCACATGAAAAATGCATAACACATAACACATAGATTTTTCATGCGGAAACCCAAATGGGAAAAACCACGATGGGGATGAATACCCACAAGATTGTTTTGAACTCTTTTGAAGCTCGCCCTATTAGGAGCCTAGTCCGGTTAAAGACTTTACAATAAGGTTCTATTAGAAACCGATCCTGTTAGAGATCACTCGATTAAGGGATGGCTATATACCCTATTAAAGGTTGAAACCGTGTTAAAGGTTACCTCGCTAGAGGATTTGAAGAACTCAATGATCTTGAGTCACCTAGTTATAGGTTTTACAATAAGCCTATTAAAGCTACCTAGTAAAGGGACTTTCCAATTGTTGAAATGATTAGAAGACAAGAGGTAAAACTCTAATTTGATAATAGCACTACATGCCAAGGCGGATCCTTTTCATATCCTCTACTCTGCAATCACACTCTATAGTTTCCCTCTTACTGGTCTGGCAAGTATCAAGTATCTCTTCACTTGGATACACACACACAACAACAAACATCATCGACCTTATAGGCAATAGTTAGGTCGGTAACATAAACCCTAAACCCTAAGCATCTTAGGTTTACAACACAGGTGGTCCAATCCCGGCCATCCATATACATTGCATAGAGCATAACAATTTCAAACAGGTCACAAGACACTTTGCATCGTTCATTCATCAATGCACATTGGAATAAGTAACCCATGATGCTCGCTTCTCATACCACTAACAAGAATGATCATTCCTGAGGTAGACTTCAAACGCGGTCGATCTTCTCATGAAAGATCCTCAAGAAAATCCTTCACAGGCACAAAGTTGATGTGGCACCTCGATCTCATTCACATCTCTTATTTAACACATCACAGAGTATCATCAGTTGCATCGCACAAGCTGGATCGCCAAACCGATAACCCTAGAGCTGAGGTTACCAACCAGTAGTCACATTTAGTGAAAACCCTAACACCTGTTCACTGCATCTCCTCATACCTCTTCATACTAGTTCACTTTGAACTTATTGACATCAATGACAACATACATTATCATCATATCAACATGTCGGTTCATCATATGCCAATGATATCCAACATGCATTATGTGTGGACATGTATATACATAAATGTATGTACATGTATATGCAGATATGTATGTACATGTCTCTATGTACATGTATGTTTCTACATGACTTCTAATTGAAAATGAGACCCTTCAACCCAAGTTTGAAATACCACGCATTTATGTATGGACATGTATATGCATATATATATGTACAAATGTGTATGCACATGTCTGTATGTACACCTAAGTTTCTACATGAATTACAAGTTGAAATGAAAACCTTCAATAAATGGACATGTCTATATATGTATGTATCTACATGTATATACATATATGTATGTGCATGTATACACATTTATGTGTACATGTGTATACATATATGTATGTACATGTATTTCCATATATGTATGTACATGTATTTCACTATATATATGTATGTAGATTTAGAGATGTGCATTCTTGTGTATAGATGTATGTATCTAGATCTCTGCACGTACATATTTGTATGTGCATAGGGGGGAGGAGCCAGAGCCTACACACCCTAGCTTTGAGGCAACACGTAACAGGCTACATGGACCCACTCACCAACTTTGACCACTGGCCAACTAGTCCGCCGAGTTCACTACACCAAATAATTTTTTTTGTATATTTACATATATCAAGAGGGAAAAAACTTGCAGAAATCATAACATTGATTTCCCATGAAGTCCTTGTGTGTTATCCAATCCATTCACATGTAATGTGCTGATTGTGCAAAGTTGTCAACAATTGGAACAAGATCCCACTGAGCTTGCACAAATTGAACAAGTACCATGACAACTTGAATAATTAAGTACAATCCGCACAATCAACCATGTGGTGCATTCAGAAAACCTCCTTTGTCTTGTTATTACAATTCTCACAGTCCTAAACAATGAGGACATGTAATCGTTTGAAACCTTCGTAGCCTTGAATTATGTTGCATGAAAACATTCAAATTGAATGGTATATGCATCACAATTCAAAATTATTAAGGTCTTCAAACAGTCGTGTGTTCTCGTTGGAGTTTATCATGGACATTAATCCTTGTGAGCAGAAAACAATGTGTTCAAGGTAAGCACATTGAATGTTGTTATGGTCGAAACATACGAGGACCCTCCTACATGGAAGGTGAGGTGGCGAATAGTTAATGCCACAACAACAATATTTGAAAAGTGGTGGGGGGAGCTTTGGATGGAGAGGTTGGTGGATTGGGTGGCCATTTACAAGAATGCCACATGACAACCCCATTCAAAGCAGACAGATATTCTAAATGGTTAACGAGGTGGGCCCAGCCATGTTCCGATCGATGCACCGAATTGGCATAATATCGACCACTCCCACTAATGGGTATAGTACACGTGTCATTGTGCCGAGTCAACACCCTAGATTTTGATTTTGGGTACCCATCTCAAATGTGCAAATAAGATTAGTGCAAAGCAATGAAACCTTCATTCCTTCAAATTGATGAAAACTACAACATGTAGTTGTTCACACATTTTCTCAATCATCCCATTACATGTGAATTGCAACATACAATACATACGAAATGCACATAACTGGAAACAAAATAAAAAAATCTAGATTTTTTGACAAATTGCTCAATCATCCCATTACTTGTAAATTAGAAAGCCATATTAAAAGATGGCAAAATCCATGCCAAATCAATGTCTTCATTACATATATTTGTAGTTCTTATATGTAACTGTAAATTAGAAAGCCAAAAAATTGTATGACATTTCTTTTTAGAAGTCACTTGAAATAACGAGGAAAATAAGTTCTTGGCCCTATGCTTGATGCCCTTGATGCTGCAATGGGTACCATGTTCTCGTTAGCTTTAGTTGATTCACTCAAACTCAGTTCACTTGGCATTGGGCTGCAATCTCTGAGGCTATCACCATATGTTGGCACCCATGCAATATAGTTTGAAGGACCAAAAAAGGTAGCGGATGGGGAAGTAGGTGAACAATTTATCTCTTTTGGAAAGTTCGACAAGATTGTGTTGAACAGATCATGCATTATGGGATGTCGTTCAGGCAAAGGCATGGATGGACTGGATTCATTGTTTAACATCCTCTTTCTTGCCAAAATAGCCCTCTTCTCCTTGATTTCCCTTTATTCAAGCTTGTGTTCCATCCTTTACTTCTCTTGATATTGTCTTTCATCCTTTTCCTTATTCTCTAGTTCTTTTAGCCTCTCCTTTTCCTTACGTAGAATCACCTTCTCCTTTTTCTCCTGTGCCTTCTTTTCCTTTCCCAATAAACTTGTTGCCTTGTTTGCTTTGATCTGCTCTTTCTTTCTTTCTTTATTTTGTCTCCAAGGCATCTGTCTTCTTCATCTCATGTACCATGAAAGCTTCCATGAACTTAGAAGAAGTCAACAACTTCCCTTCCTGATGCAGGAGCATCCCCGGTTCACAAAAATCTTGCATCAACCAGAAACATTTTCTTTTCTATTTTGTTTTCTGTTTGCAGTTTTAATTTTCTTTTATGTGTGTCCCAATTTTGGTTCATCAGTTCCTATGGAGTTGGATTCTACTTCAAGACTTGATTACTCTGCTTTCTTTCTAACCGCATCTCATTTGGATCACTTTCCGACAAGATATAGACATCCGTTCCTTGATAGTTTCTTGTTACCGGTTGTTCCTTTGTTACCGGTTGCTTGAGACCTATTCTAGTGATCTACTGGAACCCATTATGAAGCTTGTAAAGCCTTGGGCATTGATCTCAATGTTGCTTGGCGTGTGGCAAACCTTCTGTGTTTCATCCTTTGGATTTTCCAAAGGAATCTCTTGGCAGAGGCCGACCTTGTTCATTTTGTATGTTAGGTCTTGCTCTTCGTGTTTTGATCCTTTTGGGCTGATAGGATCCTTTGAATTGATATATATATTTGTAATCATGCTTTAAAATGTAATCAACCAGAGTATAAAAGAGTATCAGATAGATAGACTATGCCTAGAAGATAGATCTTTGGATTCAAGGTCCCAGTGACCTATTCTACCAGGCCTGTGTGTCGGTATGATGTAACCCGGTTGTTACTGTAAAGCGGAAAATCGCGGTCGAACCCTAGTTGTTCTCCCCTCTTCTGACTCTGAGGAGAGAGAAGGGAGGTTCGCTAGGATTCGATGGGTTTTCACTTAGGGGGAAGACTTTACATTCAAAAGAGGGGTTGAAACTCATAAGATTCAATCCTACACAATGTAAGATTGGATGCTAAATGAATTTCAAGGGTTAGGAAAGCAAGGCTACCCTCTTTTGTAAAGAATGTGCATAGAAGAATTAAGCTAAGCATGCATAGAAAGTGACAAAGATTCACTTATAAACTGAGTTTAGGTTATAGGATGAAGCTGCGGACCTGAAATTAGCAGTAGAATGTCGATACGGCGCTGTCCTGCAAATTTGAGCAAAAGTTGTCGGGATGATGGCGCCCAGCGCCACGGTCCTCCGAAAAATCCGTCAAACAAAGGGGGATCAGTTCGTCTCTGCACAAGGATTCCAGATCTTCAATCTCAGCCGCGTACCTGCAACCTACACACAGAAAAGCGAAGACGATGGGGGGTTAGGGATTAGGGGTTTGCCTTTAGGTCAAACCCCGATTTTGGAATTAACCAAGAAATGAGCAAGTGTTGTAAATGTAAATGACTGTAATGTAAAACAAGTACTAATACCTTGTTCTAAGGATGTTTGTATCCTTATGTGCAAAGGTTTAGATGTTGTATGTTGTAATATGTAGCATGTAATAAGTGATCTCCTCTTCAATGGTTGAATCCTTGTCTTGAATGCAACACTTAGCCTTGAATGGAGACTTAGAAGGAATGCTTGAATGCTTGAATGCTTGAATGCTTGAATGTTGCTTTCACCTTTTTTTCATCTCCCCAAATGAGAGAGGAAAATGTAGTTTATATACTTGTCAATTAGGGCTGATAGACTGATTTTCCCGACCTTAGGCCGACCAGGGAAGTATATTTCCAAATTGCAATCAAAAAGACCCGATATCACTTAGGAAACCGGGCCCAAAATAGGACCCAGGGACCAGGGCGCTGGGCGCTCTGGTCCCACCTTCGGGACAGTGGGGTGCAAGGAGGTTCAAGCCAATGGTGCTTGAAAAATGCAGTTTTTGGTGTCGTGAGCAAGTTTTGGGGTCTCCATTCAGGTTGCGTGTTGCGTCGCCATCGTGAAGACCAAAATGCAGTCAAAATTGCAAGTGTCGCAATTTTAGGATGCTACATTTAGCCCCCACTTTAGCGGGAGTATGTATGCTCATACTTCCGGTAAAGTACAAGGAAACAACATTGATAGACTTTCACCACGTCAAGGAGGCAAGACACACCAAGCCCCCAGTGGACTAAGGATCTTACGACTTCGATTGACAAAGTAAAAGGGAAGATCACGAGGGAGAACCATGACTGTCAGTAGTAAGGTTCCCTCACTATGAGTCATGTAAGAGAAATACCGAAAATTTTCAAGGCAAAGCTAAATTCTCCAAGAAATTTTCAAGTATCGTGAAGGGATAGTCAGGGTGTATGCCCCCCTACGTTAAAGCGATCGCACGCGCCTCAATGGGGGTGATTGTTTTAACGTAGTGATACACATAAGAAATGAGAAAGGAAAGGAGCGCGTTATCGCAAGGATTTAGCCCCCAAGTGTGAGATAAACCCAAGGATAATAGACACAAAACACGAGGTGACTTCGCTTTCCTCGGGGTCAGTATGCTGTATGATAAGTCATGTATATATCATATGTATGTATGCATAATTGTTCTTCATTCCCCAATCAAGGAAGGTCACCTAGAAGAAGGGAACACATGTGTCTTTTGAGTCAACATGAGAGAGACCAAAGAGATCTCAATGCTTTGCATCGTCCTCAAGTAGACAACACTAAGGACGACAAATAGAAGAATGAGAATAACATATAGAAGAAGTAACAAAAGGGAGGGGGAGAGAATCTGCCATGCTAATGTAACTAGTCTAGCATGTCATCTACCCCCCGATCTTGCTGATCAATGTTTCGGGAAGGCAGGGAACACGCTAGAGGAGGAACATGCAACACAGCAGATGGAGCTATCACAAGGTCCAAACAAGGGCTATGTTCATGTTCCAAGCCACGTTGTTCTTGTCTAGGAGCTAGGATAAGTGCTTTAGAAAATTCATTAGATAGATGGTTATCAACATCAACAAGTTCATATTCGCTATCAGAAGCAAGAGGAGTAACATTTTCATCATGAATAACATTTTCATCTATATCAGCATCAAGATTTATAAAAATAGGATCTTTAACTCGCACAGGATCAAGACCATCATGCATCTTATGTTTAGGAGATTTAGGCTCAATATCCGGCTGAGGAGAAAATGGAATAATGCTTGTTGAAGGTGTTTTTGGAGATTGTAAATTTTGAGAAGCGGCTGCTTGAGCCCTAAGACGACGTTTTCGTCGGCGTTCGCGTGCAGAACGATTACGTCTAGTCTTAGTAGGAAGTGGAGAAGATTGAGGAGGAGGAATGTTCTCATCCTTAGCACTTGGGTGTTTAGGTTGTGGTCTCTTAGGCTGGATAATAGGAGAAGAAGAAGGTCTCTTTTCTCTATAAAAGGCAGGAGGAGGAACTGCTCCATATAAAGGAGGAATTTTTGGTTTAGGGAGAAGACCAAGTCCATCATGACGAGGAGGTATAGATCTACTCTTAGAAGATTTATCAGGCATAGACATAGTCACATCCATGGGGACGGGTTGGGAATCTTCTTGAGGAAAGACATTAGTTTTATCTTTCAAAGGAAGAATTTCCTTCTCAAGAATGATAGGAATGTCAAGTTTAGGTGTTCTAGGTTCACTTAAAGATAGGATCATATCTGTTTTCCACTTTTGATAAGATTTGAAAAGATGATCACTTCGCGGGGGAAGAGATTGGAATTGTTTAGGCCAAAAGTAATCAATAGGAACGCTAGAAGTTCTTTCAGCTGGTTTAAAGAGACTATGATTGACAGTAACAACTTCACCATTATGGGGAAATTTCAAACACTTATGTATAGGAGAAGCAATAGCCTTCATGGAAGATAGCCAAGGATAGCCAAGCTTCACACGAAATTGTTCGGAAGAAGGAATAATAGCAAAGTTCACATCAAGAGATTTATTATGGACCTCAACAGGCAATGTAATAGAACCAATTGCAGGAGAAGAAAATGCATCAAATAGTTTCACAATCACATCTGTTTTGTCATAGATCACTTGATTCAATTGCAAAGTAAAAAGAAATTCTTCAGTAATAATATTAACCATGCACGAAGGATCAATAAGCACTCCACGGCAAGGTGTATTCTTGACTTTTGCAACTATGTATAAAGGACCATCAGGTGCTCTAATGGTTTCACTAGAATCAAATGTGATGGAAGGTTCTTTAGGGATTTCTTGCTGCTCTACAAAGTTAATCACATTCGGGGTCATAGACACAAGACCATCAGATGAAAGAGAGGAATCATTAGCCTCAATTGCATTAGAGGTATGAGAAGGCAATGGATCAGTGAAAATCTGAAGATTTTGGTTAGGAGGAGCTACAGATGTGTTGCCTTTATCATTCACTCCAGAAACAGAAATAGTATTATTATCAATCAAATCCTGAATTTTACCCTTTAAAGAAAAACATTTTTCAGTATCATGACCAGGCTGACGATGAAAATGACAAAAAGCTTTGTGATGAAAATAAGGTGAAGTAATCTTTGCAGGATCAATTTGTCGTACAGGAGGAAGAGTAAGCACACTTTGTCCCAATAACTTATTCATAATATCATGCAATGATTCATTCAAAGGAGTATACTTTCTTTCTTTCCTGAAAAATTTAGAAATAGGAGGCACACCTGATGCTGCATTCACATTGTTGTTGATGATGTTTTCATTGAATTTGATGAAATCTCTGTTCGGTTTAATCTTCCCAAATGGTTGTTGACTGCTATCACCCTTATCACTCGGAGCCATAGGATGTGATTGTTCCATTTGACTCACAGTCAGTTGATAATTGTGAAGAGTGGCACACAACTGTTGGAAAGAAGTAAACTCAGAAAACAGAAGTTTGTCTCGAATATCTTTTTGCAAATTAGAAATAAAGATTCTTTGAATATCATTATCAGGCACTGGAAAAGAAATTTGAGCATACAAATGCTTATATCTACCAATAAAATCAGTAACTTTTTCTTTAACACCTTGTTTACAATGCATTAAATCAATCAAAGTAACTTTAGGACTTATATTGTTTTGAAATTGTTGAATGAAAGCATTTGCAAGTTGGTCAAAAGAAGTAATAGAATAAGAAGGCAACGAGCAATACCATTGTAGGGCTTTGTCTCTTAATGTTCTAGTGAACAGTTTTGCAAGCAACCTTTGGTCATAAGCAAAATCAGTACATATTGTTTGAAAAGTCTTAACATGTGTTAGAGGATCTCCTTTACCATTATAAAGCTCCAAATGCGGGATTTCAACATGTTTAGGAGGGATAGCTCAAACAATGTCAAGAGAAAGTGGGCTCGCAACATCAAATGTGGGCACACTAAACTTAGATTGATTCATAGAGGCAATTTGTTGCTATAAAGAAGAGACAGTTTGTGCAAGATTGTTAATGGTCGCTTCAGTCGAAGAGTTCATATTGGATGTGTTTGATTGAGATGGAGGTGTGATGTTATTGAAAGAAGGTAAAGAGTAAGGTGGTGGGACCCTATGATAATCAGTCATAGGGGATGATTGGATAGGAGGAACACTACAAGGAGGAATGGAATGGTTAAATGAATTGCCCCCTTGCGTCATGTTCATTTGTGAAGATGTAATAGGAACATTCATTGAAGGAATGTACGAAGAAGTTGGATTCAATGAAGGAAAAGGATTAATTGAAGAAGAGGGAGGATTGCCCCCATGACTAGTGATCACAGGAGGAATGTCTTGTATAGAGGTAGCCATGATGTTTGATATAAAGGTAGGTATACTAGCAATAGGAGTGGTCAAAGGAATAGAATGATTGACTTGTGTAGGAGGTTGTGTATAACCTAAAGATTCAGCACAACTCTTCATAGGCACCATATTCGAATCCACAATATGTGTGATACCACGTAAAACATCAATTCCATTCTTATCACTTTGAAGCATGCGTTTTAGACCCTCAATTAAAGGAAGAGCTTGACTATCGGGATACTCATGAGACATCCATTGGTGAAAATCGTCAAATTGGTTATCCAATTTCGAAAGTTGTTCAACGGAAACTTCATGGGGAGCTTCTTCATCATTAGGAGGATTAGAGGAATTACCCATATCCTCGTTAAAAAGGCTACTCAAATTAGGTTCCATCTCCTCGGTAGTTAAACCTTGGAAGGACTTAATTCTACGGCTTCGTCTAATGGGAATAGTGTAAGTAGGGCTTACTGTTGTAAAACTCATGCACTAGAGAGAGAGAAAAGATTTTGATCTTAGAGGTAGCAATTTTCAGTAAAACCAGCCAATCTTCCAGATTTAAGCTGTTAAATACAATCACAACAGTCTCCCAAAATTTCGGAAAAAATGTCCGGGACCGTTGCGCTCGGAGTGCAACACAGTCCTTGCAACTTTTTTCGAAATTTGCAGGGATGAAAGGTATGATGATTTTAGAGCTAATCTGAAAAAATTGAGGGATTTTACGATCTGTAGATAGGCCAAATTAAAGTTGCAATCTCAAAATTGAACCCTATCAAGATTGTCGAAAAATGCAAAATTTGAATTTTTGAAAAAGAGAGGGAAACTGAAATTTTGAATTTTATGATTTTAGAGGGAATGTCAAAAGCAATGCAAATTTTGAAAATTAAAAATTGACTCAATTTCACGCAAAATTCAATTTTGAAAGCGGAAATCAAAGTTGTTGTAATTAAGCACTTAATTTCAAAAGTCATAAATTGCAAGAATTTGAATAAAGCACTGAAATTTCGAATGAATGTAGACACACTTTTCAGATTTATGATAATAAAAAACGCAATTTTGACACAAAATTTTCATTTCGACAATTTTTGAATGATTAGGAGCCTTAGACCAAGCAATCGCAATACCAACTTTGACTGTAATTTTGAAAGTGTTATAATTGACAAAATCAGCCAAAATTCTGGATTTTAGCAGGAAAATATAGTAAGATCTCGCTCCCGAAATTTCGAAAAAAATGTCGGGGACGATGGTGCTCGGAGTGCAACACGGTCCTCGCAACTTTTTTCCAAATTTTCAGGGATGAAAGATATTGTGATTTTATTGCGGAATCCAAAGTTACAGCTGATTTGGAGATGTTTTGATCAGTGAAATTGTCGGACAAAGGTTGAATCAAGAGGGTTTCAAAAATTAGGGTTTTGACTTTTAACCACTTAATTTTCAAAATTAAAGTACAGACATGAATTGATAATTTGTAATAGAAAAAGAAGATCTGAAGCAAGCATTAATAATTAAACATTTCGCAAGTTCAATGTTCAAAAAGAAAATTTAGGGTTTTTATGCAATCACCTCTAAAATTTTGCAAAAGATCAAACGTGGAGATGTAATCAACTTTTCAGATCTAAGCATGAAAAATCAGAAAGGATGTTCACGTCAGGTTCACCAAAATGTAAAGAGGAAAATCGCGGTCGAACCCTAGTTGTTCTCCCCTCTTCTGACTCCGAGGAGAGAGAAGGGAGGTTCGCTAGGATTCGATGGGTTTTCACTTAGGGGGAAGACTTTACATTCAAAAGAGGGGTTGAAACTCATAAGATTCAATCCTACACAATGTAAGATTGGATGCTGAATGAATTTCAAGGGTTAGGAAAGCAAGGCTACCCTCTTTTGTAAAGAATGTGCATAGAAGAATTAAGCTAAGCATGCATAGAAAGTGACACAGATTCGCTTATAAACTGAGTTTAGGTTATAGGATGAAGCTGCGGACCTGGAATTAGCAGTAGAATGTCGATACGGCGCTGTCCTGCAAATTTGAGCAAAAGTTGTCAGGACGATGGCACCCGGCGCCACGGTCCTCCGAAAAATCCGTCAAACGAAGGGGGATCGGTTCGTCTCTGCACAAGGATTCCAGATCTTCAATCTCAGCCGCGTACCTGAAACCTACACACAGAAAAGCGAAGACGATGGGGGGTTAGGGATTAGGGGTTTGCCTTTAGGTCAAACCCCGGTTTTGGAATTAACCAAGAAATGAGCAAGTGCTGTAAATGTAAATGACTGTAATGTAAAACAAGTACTAATACCTTGTTCTAAGGATGTTTGTATCCTTATGTGCAAAGGTTTAGATGTTGTATGTTGTAATATGTAGCATGTAATAAGTGATCTCCTCTTCAATGGTTGAATCCTTGTCTTGAATGCAACACTTAGCCTTGAATGGAGACTTAGAAGGAATGCTTGAATGCTTGAATGCTTGAATGCTTGAATGTTGCTTTCGCCTTTTTTTCATCTCCCCAAATGAGAGAGGAAAATGTAGTTTATATACTTGTCAATTAGGGCTGATAGACTGATTTTCCCGACCTTAGGCCGACCAGGGAAGTATATTTCCAAATTGCAATCAAAAAGACCCGATATCACTTAGGAAACCGGGCCCAAAATAGGACCCAGGGACCAGGGCGCTGGGCGCTCTGGTCCCACCTCCGGGACAGCGGGGTGCAAGGAGGTTCAGGCCAATGGTGCTTGAAAAATGCAGTTTTTGGTGTCGTGAGCAAGTTTTGGGGTCTCCATTCAGGTTGCGTGTTGCGTCGCCATCGTGAAGACCAAAATGCAGTCGAAATTGCAAGTGTCGCAATTTTAGGAGGCTACAGTTACCAGTTGAATGTAATTAACTTTCATGCAAATAAACTATCTGTTATGCATTGCCTCCATCATAAATATGTATTTCCATTGTGTCTACTCTTGCTGACCAGTTTGGACTGATCTCCTCGAGGTCCCTCCTCACCTGTGACTGCTTCAAGTGGTATCAAAGAAAAGTTTGTTTCAGAGGTTGTGTGTCCTAAATCTTGTTGTAGGGTGGCGGATTGTGGATCCGACTTGCAATTGCAGAGGACTAGCATGGATCAATGACGCGAAGAGGAACTAGGAATGGTGGAGCACATGGGAATTGAGACCCTGTCGTAATGGAGATGTTGCGAGGAATAGCATCTTGGTTAGAAGCTGTGGAGACAGCCCAGAGAAGAGGCCAACATGTTGAGGATGTGAGCAAAGATGAAGGAGAAGAAGCCCCGATAGAAAAAGTGAACCTACCGGCAATTGATCTAGAGGAGGAAATGTTTTTAAGGGTTTTGAGTAGGGCGAACACTAAACCCCATTTTACCCCACCGAAATATGATGGGAAGTTAGATTCAGATGAATTTATGGATTGGATCTTGGAGATGGAGAAGTATTTTGATTTTGAAAACACTGCAAAAGAGAGGAAGGTGAAATATGCATGTACCCAGTTGAAGGGTCATGCATCTCTTTGGTGGGAGCACTTGCAAGTTGATAGGCAAAGAAGAGGTAAAGAAAATATTAAGACATGGGATAGGATGATTGCTAAGTTAAAATCAAAGTTTGTCCCGACAAATTATCAAGTAGATTTGTTTCGAAAGTTGCAAAATCTGAGACAAAAGTAATCTAGTGTGAAGGAGTACATCGAAGCATTTTACAAATTGAACATCAGATCCGGACATGTTGATGATGAAATTAAACAAATTGCAAGATATTTGAACGGATTGCAGATGTCTATATAAGATGAACTCAGTATGATCAAATTAGAGAGTGTTGAAGAGGCTTACTAGTATGCAATAAAGGCTGAAGAGAAATTGAATAAAAGGCATGAGCAGAGATAGAGAGGTAGAGGTGGAAGGTTTACCGGAGGAAGAGGAACCCTTACAGATCAGAAAAAGGACAAGGAAGTAAGAAAAGAAGGTAATTCATATCAGAAGGATGATAGAAATTTCTACCGAAGGAGAGAACTGGATGGTTACCAGAATGAGAACTTTGGAAGACAAGACAAAATGACATTCAGAGGAACCCGTTTTAAATGTGGAGGAGAAGGACACCATGCATTTGAATGTAAGAAGTCAGAGGCTACCGAAAGAGTGGAAGTGGTGGAACATAACCTTATTGGATCAAACAATAAACCAAAAGATGGAGAGTCATTGATGACGAGGAGAGATTTGTGTCATACTGGAGGAGATAAAGAACCCTTACAGAAGAAGAACATGTTCAAGACCAGATGTAAGGTATCTGGTAAGTGTTGCAAAGTTGTTATTCATAGTGGTAGTTCAAATAATCTTGTTTCAGAAGAGATGGTGAATAAGTTGAAATTGGAGAGATTGAAACACCCTAAGCCTTACTAGATAGCATGGATTCGGGATGAACATAAGTTGTTAATAAGTGAACAGTGTTTAGTAAAATTGAAAATCGAGAATTATCATGATGAAATTTTGTGTGATATTATGCCTATAGACATTTGTCATCTTTTGTTAGGAAGACCTTGGCAGTTTGATAGATAGGAAATACATGATGGGAGGAAGAATACATACACTATTGTGGCCAATGGGATGAAGCAAACCTTGTTGCCTTTGGAGGAACCTTTGAAGAATGAAGTCTGTACAAATACTAGAATCTGTCTAGTAGATGGAAGGAAATTTATGGATGGACTGAGACATGAGAATGTGTGTTTTGCCTTAATTACTAAGAAGATTGAGAGATTGGAACCAGAAGGAGAACACTCAGCAAAAATAAGAGATTTTTTTGAAAGAGTATGGGGACATCATTTTAGATAATGTGCCTGATGGATTACCACCTGTTAGAAGTATTAGTCATTGCGTCGACTTACTACCCGGACCTAGCTTGCCTAACAAAGCTACACATTGGTTAACACCGATAGAGAATGAAGAATTGAATAGACAAGTGCATGAGCTATTGAAGAAAGGTTTGATCAGGGAAGGTCTAAGCCCTTGTGCAGTACTAGCATTATTAGCACCTAATGGAGAATGGAGGATGTGTACCGATTCAAGAGCAATAAACAAGATCACAGTGAAATACCAGTTTTCCTTGCCTAAGATGGATGACATAATGGACTGTTTGAGTGGAGCCAAGTACTTTACAAAGATAGATTTGAAGAGTGGATATCATCAGATCAGGATCAGAGAAGGTGATGAATGGAAGACATCATTTAAGACAAATGAAGGATTATATGAATGGTTGGTGATGCCTTTTGGATTGACTAATGCACCGAGTACTTTCATGAGGCTGATGAATGTGGTTTTGAAGAAATTCTTGGGTAAGTTTGTTATTTTATATGTGGATGACATTCTGATTTTCAGTAAGACAAAGGATGAGCATTTGTTGTAGTGAAGACAAGTTTTACAGAGGTTGAGAGAAGAAAAGTTACTGATCAATATCAAGAAGTGCAATTTCATGAAGGATGAGCTAGTCTATTTAGGATTTGTGATATCTTCTGATGGTTTGAAGATGGACCCGGGTCAGTGCAAGAAGCTGAGTACACTTTTTGGCCAAAAAGTGGAAGTGTTTTCCCTGATTTTCAGATTTTGTCTCATTTGAGCTTAAATTTTGAAACACTTGGAGATTGAATCTTGGAAAAAGTCAGTAATATAAAAGATATCCCTTTGAGTGTACTTTCCAAATATGTAATTTATTTTAATACCCACATAATAAAAAATAACTTTTGGAATGGAGTTCTAAAAACTATGTTTTAAAAATGCTTGTTTCAGGACCATACCATGCATGTGTACGACCCACACTTTTTGACACAATTAACATTATTTTCTAAAACCATTTTGTGAAATGGTTTGTAACTCACTGAAGATTGATGAGCATATTTTTCTGTATTTTTTTTTTAAATATTTTTTTTTAATTAATTTTTTAATGACCGTAATTATGTTTTTAAAAATTTGATGTGTACGACCCACATAATTTGACGTAAACTTAACATTTTTAATTTTTTTTTTAAATAGAAAATAATTTTGTATAGATTGATGACATATAATTTTTTTTTCAAAATTCATTAAAATAAAAAGTTATTAAATTAAAAAAATTAGTTAATATTTCAAGTTTATGGACCCAATTTAGTATAAATTAAATGAAAAATAGTTAAAATAATCAAGTTTTAAATAAATTTACTTATTTAAAATCTAGAGAGTATAATCTGAAATGGGTTTTAATTTCGTATAAAAGTTCTCTAATTACAAGCACGTAAATTATTTCAGAAGATCATATTTGTGCTTTCATTCATGGAGATTTGAATTTGCAGGTCCATGTCTTAGGTGTGGCAATCCTAGGCCTATCTCGGGCCTAATCCCGAGCCAAGTGGTGGGTTGTGGAATCAACTTCCATAGAACGGGTCCCCATTTTCAAACAAGGGCAGCTTGTGGAAAAAAAAGGAAAAATACAATTTAGAAATGGGAAACGAGCCCCCGGTTTTGTTTAAAAGTCGGCCCCCGTTTTAGAACAAAACGGGGGCCCATTTATTTTTTCTT
Source organism: Cryptomeria japonica (assembly GCF_030272615.1). Classification (NCBI taxonomy): domain Eukaryota; kingdom Viridiplantae; phylum Streptophyta; class Pinopsida; order Cupressales; family Cupressaceae; genus Cryptomeria; species Cryptomeria japonica. The sequence goes on along the minus strand of NC_081412.1, from coordinate 596,929,908 downwards.
CGGGCCCTCATTACCTTTCGGCTTGGGAGCCCGAAGCATAAATAGGCCCCCATTTTTTGAAAACGGGCCCCCGTTTGTAAGAGTGTGTTTTCCAACGTGTGGACTTCTGCAAATTTGTGACTCATTACCTTGCACTTACCCACCCTGAGAAAGTGAAAGCCATTGTTGAGTGGCCTACACCAGAAAGAATTGGAGAGGTAAGATCATTTCTTGGATTGGCTAGTTTTTACCAGAAGTTTATCAGAAATTTTAGTTCAGTTTGTAACCCTATGACTGAGATCATGTGGGGAGATCAGAAGGAATTCAAGTGGACCACCGGAGAAAACAAAAGTTTTGAGTTGTTGAAATAGAAAGTGACTGAGTAGCCTCTGTTGGCTTTACCAGATTTCAATAAGGTATTTCAAGTGGAACATAAATAGGAGTAGTTTTGAGTCAAGAAGGAAGAGAAATAGCCTATTTCAGTGAGAAATTGAATGATGCCCGGAAGAGATATTTAGTATATGATTAGGCATTTTATGTCATAATTCAAGCCTTGAAGAAATGGAGACATTACTTGTTGCCTAAGGAGTTTGTGTTGTATATAGATCATCAAGATTTACACTATTTGAATAGTCAGAGTAAGTTGAATTAGAAACATATGAGATGGGTAGAGTTCTTGTAGAGTTACACCTTTGCGTTGAAACATAGAAGTGGGAAATCTAACAAAGTTATTGATGCATTGTGTAGGAGAAGGAATTTGCTAAAAGAGATGAGAATGACAGTATTAGGTTTTGAAGATTTGAAGACCTTGTATGACAAAGACCTAGATTTTGCAGAACTTTGGAAAGCATGTAGAGAACCGGTTATGGTTGATAGGAGCAAATGGTTGCATTACTTCATTCAGGATGGGATGTTATTTAAGGGAGTTTAGTTGTGCATACCTAAAAGTTCCATTAGAGAAAACCTGATAAAAGAGAAACATAGTGGAGGTTTAGCTGGAAATTTTGGCATTGATAAAATAGTTGCATTGGTGAGTGAGCAGTACTTTTGGCCCCAGATTCATAAGGATGTTAAGAGATATGTGCAAAGTTGTAGAGTTTGTCAAGTTGCAAAAGGTAGTAGTCAGAATGTGGGATTGTATAAACCTTTGATAGTACCAGTAAGAACTTGGGAGGATATAAGTATGGATTTTGTACTTGGATTACGTAAGACACCAAGAGGGAATGATTCTATATTTGTGGTAGTGGATAGATTTTTAAAAATGGCTCATTTCATACCTTGCAAGAAGACATTAGATGCATTGCATATAGAAGACCTATTTTTCAAGGAAGTGGTATGATTGCATGGATTACCTAAGATCATAGTTTTAGACAGAGACACTAAGTTTGTTGGCTATTTTTGGAGAAAACTTTGGAAGAAGATGAAGATAGGTTTGAAGTTCAATTCTACTTTTCATTCACAGACTGATGAACAAACAGAAGTAGTTAACTAGTGTTTGGGAAACTTGTTGAGATGTTTAGTGGGAGATAAAATCGGAAGTTGGGATTTGATCCTTGCACAAGCAGAGTTTGCCTATAACAATTTAGTGAATAGAAGTACAGGAAAAACACCTTTTGAGATTGTTACCGGAGTGCATCCTAAAGGAATAGAAGAATTGAGAGACATTAGTAGTGAAGACCGAAAGAGTTCATAAGCAGAACAATTTGCAGATCACATGGCAGCATTGCATATTCAAGTTAGACAACATTTAGAAGACATGAATAGCAAATACAAGGAGAAGGGAGATGAGAAGAGGAGACATAAGGAATTTGAAGCTGGCGATGAAGTGATGGTCTATTTGAGAAAACAGAGATTCCTGGTTGGGACTTATAATAAGTTGTAGATGAAGAAGTTTGGACCCTGTAAGATCTTGAGAAAGTTCAGTTTCAGAAATGCATATGAGGTGGAGCTACCAGATAGTCTAAGTATTTCACCTATATTCAAAATTACAGATCTTCATGAGTACCATGAACCAGAATTCAGTGAGGACAACATTGCAAACTTAGAGAAACAATTGCCCCTAAAGGAACCAGATCAGATTGAAGAGATTTTGGATAGTATGATTCGACGTAGTACCTGAAGAGACAGTACAAATAATATCTTGTGAAGTGGAAGAACAAACCAATGGAAGATTCATCTTGGATTTCTTAGGCAGAGGTAGACTACCTTAGTTTTCCTCTGACCCTAGCAAAGTGAGAGGCTCACTCTTTTTATTAACCCCAGATGTCTAATGCAGGAGCATCCCCGGTTCACATCAATCTTGCATCAACCAAAAAAATTTCTTTTATGTTTTGTTTTCTATTTGCAGTTTCAGTTTTCTTTTTTGTGTGTCCCAGTTTTGGCTCACTAATTCCTGTGGAGTTGGATTCTACTTGAAGACATGATCACCCTTCTTTCTTTCTAACTACTTCTCATTTGGATCACTTTCCGACAAGATATCGTTACCGATTTCTTTGATAGTTTCTTGTTACTAGTTGTTCCTTTGTTACCGGTTGCCTGAGACCTATTCTAGTGATCTACCAGAACCCATTCCAAAGCTTGCAGAGACTTGGACATTGATCTCGATGTTGCTTGGTGTGTGTTCGACCTTCTGTGTTTCATCCTTTGGATTTTTGAGAGGAATCTCTTGGTGGAGGCCGATCTTGTTCATTTTGCACGTTAGGTCTTGCTCTTTGGGTTTTGATCCTTTTGGACCGATAGGATCCTTTGGATCAATATATATATTTGTAATCATGCTTTAAAATGTAATCAATCAGAGAATAAAGGAGTATCAGATAGATAGACTATGCCTAGAAGATATATCTTTCAATTCAAGGTCTCGTTGACCTATTCTACCAGGCCTGTGTGCCGGTATGTTGTAACCCGATTGTTACCAGTTGGATGTAATTAACTTTCATGCAAATAAACTATCTTTTATGCATTACCTCCATGATATCTATGTATTTCCGTTGTGTCTACTCTTGCTGTCCAGTTTGGATCTCCTCGAGGTCCCTCCTCACCAGTGACTGCCTCACTTCCTTGGTCAAGCAGATGCCATTGCTAGCCCTGCTGCCATGTTTCTTATTCACAATGTGAACTGGTAGCTTTAAGAATCATGTGAGTTCTCTTGTTGGGAGTCAGGCGTCTCATTTACTTGTGATAGCAAGTTTTCATCTTCCACATTACCAGCTTCTGACATTTCTTGTGTCATTTCTACTTTCAGATTGACCTGAGTTTGTATAGTAGTGCACCACCTCCAACATGACACATGTTGGTGGTTAAGGGAAGGTGAATGTTCCCTAATCTTATTTCCCTTTCAAGTCAACACCTAGATCCATTACCCCTTCCACTACCCATGATGGTGCAATTCACTCTAATGGAAGGCCAAGATTGGCATCCACACTATCAACTACACCTGCACCAATGTTGTCAGCTAGCTGTTCATTGTCCACTTGTCCATTTGAATCTGATTGATGGATAAGAGCAATGTTTTTTGCAACCACATCCGGTGACACATGAACACCTAAAAGCCTGGGCATGTTCTGCACTACAGATGCATCTTCACCATCGTTGATCTCGAATGTGTTGCTAGGCTGCATGACATCCATGAGGGCATCTAGATTGATGGGCCATATACCGATCCTTCTGAATCCTGCTACAATGTTGGAAACAGTCAATGCCTTGGATAAAGACTTGTTACCTATTTATGCTGGTTTTTCCCTGCTGATTTCTACATTTGGGAACCTTGCTATCCACATGACTCTTTCTGACTTGAAGTAGTTCTTGAATGGAGAGAACACACTCACATCTAGTAGCTGCAACTTGTGAGAGGTGTGAGCCGACAATGTGAGAAATTCTATGCCAAGCATCCTCGCCTCTTGGATGGTTGGAAGTGCAACATGGTTGCCATGGCCATCAACTATCAGCAAGTGGCTATTGTTGGGTGATACACCCCTTGGAACTAAGTGACTAAAGTGGTGCAACCAATTAAGTAATAATTCCTTGGTCATAAAGGTATGTTGTTGTGCTGCCATGCAAGCACTTGACTCGCATTTCGAGATATAACTTTGTAACTGCCTCTTCCCTTTGAACAAATAGAAGCCCGGTATGCTTTGCCCGGAAGCATTAACACAACTAAGTATTGTTATCCATTCATGACTCTTTGGGATTATATAAGACACATTTCGCCTTCCTTTCCTCACAAGCACCCTCATAGCCCCATTTCTGTTGGTCATCACACCAGTTTCATCGCAATTCCAAATATGAGTAAGACCATATGGATTAGCACCAAAGGCTTTAGAAAAAATACCATAGAAAGAAGACACAATTGTTGGTCTCAAATTCAATGCCCTGTATTTTTCAAGGCCTTCAGTTATCTACAAGCTAATTTTCAGATGTTGGGCCTTGAAACCAGCCCACCATGACTTCCCAGGCATGCCATCCTTGAAAGGGGTTGGTCTAGTCTCACATATCTGAGAGACAACTGCCTTCAAGTTGATGAACTAATGACCATGACCAACTGCAACCATCTCTTGGCACCACTAAACTATCTCTTCTTTGTCTTCGGTGGCGAGGATTGTTGGTGGACCCTTCTTTGACATGGTTGTGAGACCACCCAACCATTCTAACAGTGTTGCAGTTGGGATGCATCTCATATGGACATGTCATTGTCCTCAACATCATGGAGATAACCTTCCATGTCTATTGTCAACCACAAATTTTGTTGCATTGTAACTTTTTTGAAGTTGAAGGGGGACTACGATCCTCCACCATGGGCAGGAGAGTTTGTTCATTAGGAACCTCTGCTGCTGGGGGTATAGGGTTTGCATTGTTCTGAATAGGAGGCTGAGCTTCTGCTTCTACAGGGAACATGACTCCTCTTTTTTGTGAATGCAACCTTATGCATGTTGATCTCTTTGAACCATGAGGAGCCATCTTGTTTGCCTTCCACATATGCACATAATAAGAAGAACATGTATGCTAGCTGTCCAATCATTTTAATTATGCATATTAATAACAACTATAGAGTAATATGATTGATATGTTTAATTTTGTCACAAGACAACTGGTATATTGTTTGAAATTTGGTAGTGTGAGATGGAACCAACTAGCTATGTCATGTTGTACACTGATGCATGTTGATCAATGGTAATAGTGATGATTGATATGGAATTGAGGTACAATTTCAGATTCAATGACAACATGGTGCAAGATGTCAGTTATGCTTAAACATTAAGACTATGGTTCCCTTCTATGAAACATCATATGTTGTCTAAAGTTAGGCCTACAACTGTTTATTGGTTTATTGTATTCGACACTTGTATAGTAAGGGTTTAAAATATGTATTGTTATATACATGTAACATCTATTCTGATTCAGTGTCATGGTCGAAACCTTTGAGGTCAACTAGATGTGGTGGTGTAGCTAGAATGGGTTCTTTCCAAAGAATTACTTGACTATATAGTCGGGAAGGGGTGTTAGGATTACAATTAGGTTGAATGTATACTTTGGTAAAAATCCAGAATGGGATTTGTTCATTCACTATTGTACGAAGCAACCATTGCCATGATAGGTTTTCAGAGCTTTGTCAAACTTGAGGACCATAGTTTTCTAAGAAAATTCTATTGATATAGTTGGTTTTCCATGATTTAAGCCTGAGCTTGAATAGTTTTGAAAAGAAACAAGATCTTGTGGGGAAGACAAGATCATCGCAGGGTTATGGAGAGACAAAAAGTTGGTGATCATGATAAGCATGACCCATAATCCACTCTTATTGTGCTCGGATGTGTGGAAATGGGATGTGAACATGACATTCTATGGGTGAAATAGCGAACTGGGACGTGGGGAAAGATTCAAAGAGATATTTCAGGATTTCATTATCAACATCATTTGGAGGGAGGGTTTCAATAAGACCTTGACTTGTTAGACTTTGATGTGTCATTAAATAGTTTTTCCTATCATTTTCATAATTTTTTACAATCTGATACCGTTGATCTATGTTTGACAATTCCACGCTTTGTCGTGTCCATGTGTGTTTCCTAGAATGTATCATGTTGAATTTTCCACAGTCATTTGCATTATGCTATAGATTACAAATATATACTGTGACTTGAAAACATTACTTTTGAGTACAACAATGAGTGGTCATTTACAAACATGGACATGCCACTAAGCACGATGGTTGCGGTGAAAGGATAAAGAGGATTACAATATTTTGAGTAATTCAAACAGAAATGCACATCTATATATACAGATATAATCAATAACTTAAGGAAATACATCGTTTCAAATTGTATTGTATATGCATGTCTATATGTATATACTGATATGCTCATCTAAATATACATACATGTACATGACCTGATATGGAATTGTATTTCGTCATTTCAAACATTGCATAGTTTCAGTGTACATGCATGTAGGCGTGTTTTGAATCACGGTGGCATGAAAGTTTGCATGTCATTCTTACAAAAGTTGGGGTTATGGGTTTGAATTTCATTGGTTGAGGGTTTCATAATCAATGTATGTAGTAGTCACTTGAAGAGATATGAAAGTTTGAACTAAAAGATTAAATCGCAGTTTCATTATTTTTTTCAATGTACACATGTTCATATATATATATATATTCATCTCTCTCTCTCTCTCTCTCTCTCTCTCTCTCTCTCTCTCTCTCTATCTATATATATATATATATACATGTATGCACATGTATGTACATGTACATGTATATGTGTGTGTGTGTGTAAACACCTAAAATTGTCTTGTCTAATTAAATAAATATCTTTATTTATTTAATTATTTTAGCCTAATTCTTCTATTAATTAAATAAATCTTTATTTATTTAATTAATTCATTTATCCACTTCTAGCCTTATTTCTCATTTAAATAAATACCTTTATTTATTTAGATTATCCCTTTTCCTAAATTAAATAAATATCTTATTTATGTAATTGATCCCACTTCCTCTATTAATTAAATGAATCTTTATTTATTTAATAAATTTATTAGCCTTTTCCACCTATGACACATGTCATTCATCTCTTAATTCATACACTAACTACCCTCTCATTATTCTTATTTTCTCAACCTACCCTCTAATCATAGCCAACCATTTATCTTTTACAGCTCTCAATCTTATCCCTCCATTTCTTATAGTGTCTTATATATAAGGAGATGCTTTCTTCATTACTAAGCCTAATCAAGTCTTCTAGCATTCTAACTATCATATGCGATCAAGCCTACTTGCAACCACATTTCCGTTCTTTGTTGAGCTCTTGTGCACATATAAAATCTGAGAGCAAATATGTCAAGCAAGATCAATGGAGATAGGAAGAATGGAGATCCAAACCCTATTGGACATGTGATGGTATAATCTTTGTGATTTCATTTGATTTGCATTGTCTTAGGTAATCTTCATATGTTATGGTGGATCTTTGTTGTTGTTAGGCTAGGGTTTTGTGGTTGAATTCATTTAGCCTTTCAATATTGTTATTCCACTTTCACCATAAACATTTTGGCACACCTGGTGGGACATGGATTTTTGTTAAATCTGTGTTTTTTTTGCAGGTTTTTCTAACCCTATTTGCTGTGTTGTAAAACAATTTGGAGAATAACCTTGTGCAGCTAGGGTTTTGGACACAAAATCAAGATCTTGTAGAGATTTGATCCTATCTCACAAATGGCTTCGATTTTTTATACAAAATGTTTTTGGCAGGTTCAAGACAGTATCAAGAGCTCTCAACCCAAAATTCAGAATTTTTAGAGCACATTTTCATTTTCTATGAATTTTTTATGGTTTTTCATAAAAAATTCATGTCGAGAGAAAATGAGCGAATTTTTTAGATTTTCTTAAATTTTTGGAAATCTCTCATAATTATACATAGGATCTGTTCTTTGTGATTTTAATTTTGATGCAAAATATTTCCTTAAAAATCGGATCTTTAAAAATTAGGGTTTTTTATTATTTTGATCAAATCTCACAAAGGGCTTTGAATTGTGACGTCAAAGTTTTTTTGCATGTCAAGAACATCATCAGAGGTGCTCAATAAAAATTTTAGATTTTGTGGAACATATTTGAATTTTCTATGAATTGTTTATGTATTTTCATAAAAAATTAATTTTGAGAGAAAATTAGCGAATTTTTTGGATTTTCTTACATTTTGGGAAATATCTCAAAATTATACACAGGATATATTCTTTGTGATTTTAATTTTGATCAAAATCATTCCTAAAAAATCAGATCTTTGAAAATTAGGGTTTTGCATTATTTTGCTCATATTTGACAAACTTCTTGGAAATTTTGCAGGAATTATTTTATGAAGGTCTGGAAGGCCGTCAGGAGTGTCTAGTAAAAATTTCATATTTTTTGGATCATTGTTGCATTTTATATGAATTTTTTATGATTTTTCATAAAAAATTAATTTTTGGAGCAAATTAGCAAATTTTTTGAATTTTCTTACATTTCTGAAAATCTCTTGAAATTTTACAGGTGGTCTTTTTTTTATGATGAATCATATCTTTGAATTATTAAAAAAAATGCATTGTTGAAGGCCCCTATTTCACAAAGTCTTTTAGATCTAAAATTGACCTAACTTGTGTGCTTGCAGGAAGGGGTGATCATTTCAAACAATCCAAACTACTAACAGATCTTTGTTGCAAGACCTTGACAAGGATTTTCTTTTTTATTGTGTGCCTTGCTTTCATAGATTATCAAACACTTCAATTGGTGCACTAAAATTGAACCAGTGTCTTTTGTGTCTTGGGCAATAGGCTCTTTTTGTTTCATCTTAAGAGGGCCTGTCTCCCCATGTGGTCATTAGGACTACTAGTGAGGAGAGAATGACCCAAGTGGTAGCAGGGAAAAACCATCCTCTTCCAAACTGCTATAAACAACTGTATTCATGGTGAAAACTATGGATAACGTGTGTTGATTAGTTCATACCGACACTATGTCTCCCCATAAACCTGTTTGATCAAATTTATTTGATCAGTTGTAGGGCATAACCCCTACCAACTGGGAGCCTTTTGTATTTACAAAGCTAAAAGTGCCGCATGTATGGCCACACGAGCAGATGCCCTTACTAGTACCTTTTTGTTTTAGAAGCCAAAATCCTTCTAGTTGTTGGGGCATGAGGTCGAACCTCTGGAGTGGCCCACACACATACGGTTCTTAGTAGAGATAAAAAGTTCACCACGGGGAGTTTTCATGGGGACTGATGCTTGGCTGCCCTGAGAAGTGAGTGTCGAGGGTGGATCCAGTGGGGTCAAGCATCTAAGTATCCACTCTGAATAGCGTAGCCTCATGTGGGATCAACAACTATTGTCCTGGCCAACCATAAGAATTGTGCTTGTCTTATTTTCAACAATCAAACATTCAAGATCAAACATCAAAACATTGTGTCTTTTGTGTCTTCAAGTGTATGCAAAACATTTATACATCAAACATCACACTTTTTTTTGAGTCATTTTGAGTCTAAACACTTGCAAACATTGAGTCTTCATCAACATTGTGTCCTCTTGTCACATAAAAATAGTGACAAATTCAGATTTGGTCACAACAAACAACTTCACAAATTGGAAAAATTTACAGTCCAACAAACAAGAGCAAGCAGTTTCAGAATTCTTGAGCTTTCTAAGTTATTTCTCTAGATTTTCATATAGCATTCATCCTATTTCTGGGTCTCACAAAGTCCATCATTGCTTTACATCTTGCATTACATTTAAATTTGTCTAAACTTGAGTTGAAAGATCACTTGCTTCTCCTCATCATACTTTGTCAACACACTACATACAACAACATTTTTCTAAGTGGTCCCTCATCAAGGTCTGTCACCTTTGGGTCTCATTTGGTTTTACTTAGAGTCAAGGTCAACTTACCTCATCAAGAGAAACTATCATCTCTTTGGAAGTCACACCTACTCTACTACATACATACTTGGTCTTACACTTTGGACATTGCAAGTAAACCTTAGATTCATTTACATTCCATCCAACTCTTGGTCTTCCATACTCTTTCCATTTTCATCTAGTCTCACACATCTTGGTCAAGACCTAGTTCATGGTTGAAACCCGTTCCCAAAAATCTAGGAGAGAAGCTAAAGAGGCTCAAGAGTCCACAAACATGAGCGCCTATGAGTATGACATTGATGTATTTTTCAATTCTGATCATACTACATTACCTGACATGGATGCCTATAGAAACATTCCAAATGTTGAGATCATGGACACTACAAACAACAATGATACACACAATGACAATATGGACAAATTTTCTGTACATTCAACAGAAGTGGAAGACTCCATTAAGGATCCCTGTTTCAATCGATTGGTTGAGGAATAATGAGGAGAGATAGACAATATTTCTTAGAAGTGATGGCACAAAGTGGAGCCAAGATCCCTCATGATTTTGAGATATCTCAAATAATGGAAAATCAACCTTTGCAACAACCTCACCTTAACATGGATCAAAGGAGGCCAAATAGTGGAGGCAATAGAGGACCACATATTGTTCTTGAATCACCATCATCTTTGTTTCAAAAACCTGAGGTCCTACATACACAAGGTCAAGCATATGATACTCACCTTCGCAGACCATTATGGAGGTCTTATGCAGAAAAATATACTCAATCACATACCAATGCTAAGGACCAACCACCAAAGCAATTGGATAGCCAAAGGCATGATTAAAATTTGGACACAAGGAAACCCTGCGTCAAATTTGGGGGCAATACATTAGAACAAACTCACGACATGCCTGTAGAGTATGGTATACATGGACAAAGCAGATATTTTGTTCCTCATCATGATTCTATACCAAGTGGTCTGTATATGCAACATCACTATAGACCTCCTCCATATGAACATGTGTATGATCAATACCATCCATATATGCAACATTCTCCTCCTCCACCTGGTGGTTCAGGCATGGCGTATGGTCCAAGAAGTCGGTCTCCACCTAAGAACAATTTGGAACAACAAATCAAGGACTTACAAAAGAAAATGGAGGACATAAATACACCAAAGCCAACTTACACAATGAGAGACATATATCCCTATCCATTTGACAAAAGCATTCCAATGCCTCCATTTCCTACACATTTCGTGATACCTAAGTTCAATAAGTACAGAGGAAAAGGGGATCCTAAGGCACATTTAAGACATTTTTTCACAGCCTGCATTGAGGTAGCAGCAGAAGAGACATATCTGATGAGATTATTCCCACAGAGCTTAGGTGATCAAGCTATGGAATGGTTCTCTCAACTCCCTCCTAGAATTAAGTCATGGGGTGACTTAGCAGAGGCATTTATCCAACATTTCTCATACAATATAGAGATAGATATATCAGTCACTACTTTTTGCAACACCAAGCAAAAGGATGGAGAATCTTTTTCATCATTTTTACAAAGATGGAGGAATCTAGCTAGTAGATTCTCTTGTGAAATTCCACAAAAATAAATGGTAGAGATGTTCATCCAAAATGTTAACAAAGACATTGGTTATGACCTAAGAAAATCTTGTTTGTCCACTTTTAAGGACGTCATTGAGAAAGGCTTAGCAATAGAGAAGGTCCTAATTGAACAAGGAGTAATTAACATATTCAAAGAAAACAAAGAGGACTTTAAAGGAAAAGACAAGCCAAGATTTTGGAACAAAAACAAGAACACAGTCAATGATGGTGTTGTTGATGCCAATATAGTATGACCCAAAATCATTTTTTCGGGATCAAGCTCTACAAACAATCAAGTGAATACTCAAACAACTTCCAAATCACGAAGGAAGTGCACCCCATTGGGAGAACCACTAGAGTCAATTTTCAAGAAGCTAGTGGCAAACAAAATAATAACAATTCCAGATTTGCCTCCATATGAGCCAAAGGTTAAACCAAATTGGTGGAATGATAATGAATATTGTGAATTTCATAAGAGCAAGGGACATAAAATAGGAAATTGTCATCGACTGAAGAACATCATACAAGATCTCATTGATAGAGGTGACATTGAGATTGAAGGACACTCATCCAATCAAGAACATGAAATGTTTAAAGAGCCATTTCCAAAACATGACAAGGGCAAAGCTAAAGCCACAGATGACCAAACCAACTATACCAAAGCATCTTATAACTATGATTCAACTATCAATCACATTTCGATGGACAATTATGTCTCTACCATTATCATCAAGGATAAAACACTTGAGAATTCTACCCAAAGACACAAGATCATCCTAAAAGGAATTGGATCTTCTTTTGAACCAACCTCTGAATGTCATGTCACAACTCGTCGAGGTAAATTCACTTTGCAAGGTGCTCCAGCTAAAACCACCACTTCCTCATCAACCAAGCCTGAGTATGACCTTGTATAACAATTAGGGAAGACACCCACACTTATCTCCATCCTTGAGCTCTTACACATATCCCTTGCACATAAAGCCATTCTTGACAAAAATTTGAGAGACTTTTGTCCCCACTGATCTGAACGTGGACCAGTTTCAAGCCATGGTGGGATACCTTTCCATTCCACACTCCCTTACATTCACAGAAGCTGACGATGCCTCCATAAGCCACCCACATAATGCACCTTTAAACATTGAAGCCTTCCTACACAAACATTGAATAAAATGAGTCCTGATAGATGGAGGAGAAGGTCTAAACATTTTTACATTGAGCACAATTAAACAATTGGGATATTCTAAAAAAGTTGTGAATGCTACAAACAAAATTACCATCAAGGCATATGATGATGAAGAGCATTCATCCAAAGGCACAATCACCTTACCTCTCAGAGTTGGGCTAGTTACAAAGGATGTGGTTTATCATGTCCTAGAACTTGATCTCACATACAACATATTTCTAGGACGTCCTTGGATTCATCAGATGAGAGTAGTCCCATCTACATATCATCGATGTATCAAGTTTCCACACAATGGAGTTGAAGTGACCATCAAAGCTGACCCAAATCCATTCATATATTGTAACAATCTGTGACCTAGATCAGAAATAACAATACTAGTCAATTGAGAAGTTGTTCCTTCTTCAACATATGTGGATCCAAAATCCTTGAAAGCTTCTACGTCAACACACGAAGAGATCAAAGAAAAGTTCAAGATTAAATACATGGGATGTGGTGAGTATATCTTTCATGTTGATCAACTCCCACTATCTCCTAAGACATTCAGTCAATAGGAACAATCTATAAACAATTTCCAAGGAATTGGGTGTGAACCACCTAGTGTTGTGGCTACTAAGTCTGAATGCAAATCTCCTCTAGTGGTGCAAGCAACTCTTGATATCAATAATCCTAAGAGTGGGTCCAATGAGGAATCTATTGAGCGTATCACCAGCCTTCTTGAGAACTCACATAGCTTTACCATTTCATCCACTCATTCCATTTCCACTCCACTTCTAGACTTGGATCAACAAGAATTACAAAAGCCCTTACTCATTGGGGATCAAAAAGCAAGCTTTGAAAAGAAAAATCTAAAAGTCAAAAATGAAGAAAAGTCCTTTAGTCCAAATCAAAATCAAAAGCTATTGGACTCTACAAAAATCAAAGACAAGGATAAAAATCCTATGAAAGAAAAAGAACAAGAGTTGATCTCCCCTAATATCAAAATAATTGGGGGCAAAAGTTCTAAAATTTCAAGTGAAAAAGAATACCTGTTGATCCTAAGTCTCCATCATGCCATCCTACTTTCACTTATTTTCGCAATCATAAGCCTTTATCACTCATCCACTTGTTCTACACATCCATCCCCTTTTGGCGATACATCATGGACCTTTAATGGAACTTCCTTGAGGAACTTTGTTGTCAGGGATGCCTAAACTTCTTTAGGTGACATGCATATGGGCCTACGTAGCCCACACGCTAGTAATTCTATCTTAGTTCCTTTATCAAGGAAGATAGACACTCAAGCTACACATCATTCAGTCAAGGAATGAGGCAATTACAATCATAAAGTGAATCCTTGTACATTTGAGGTGGGTGACTTAGTTCTCAAGGAGAATCTTAAAAATCAGCAAGACAGAAAGAAAAAGGGCAAGTTCGAACCAAATTGGATTGGTCCTTACATCATCACAACAACCTATGGATCAGGTGCATATCAACTGTCAAATTTAGATGGCGAACCTTTGGAGGATCCTATCAATAGCATGCGCCTTCACAGTTTTACACATAGCTCTTTAGCATATCCTAATTCAAAAATACAAAAAAAATCAAAAAATTCAGAAATACAAAAATAAATAAATAAATAAAAATAAATAAATTAAAAAAAAAAAAAAGCATAAACATAAAAAAATTGTTACTTGGTGAAAACCTGGCAAATAGGCGCCTTGTGACAAAAAAAAAAAAGTTAAGAAACATTTCGTCCAACAGTGAAAATCACTTTGGTGGCGCCCTGGGAAAGTACCATGGTGAAAACTGGGTCACCGACGCCATGTGTAGAGACATTGCTCCTCCCTCCTTCAGGATTCCATTTCATCCTTTCACTTTGCACACACTCACAACCTCTTCATCCATAATAAACTTACCCATTCCCATCATGGCTTGTTATTGATCTACCTGAGATTGGTTAGCCATTCATAATAAACATTCCTTTTCACCCCTTTCCATCCATAATAAATCAGCTCCTATTTGTGGCTAAGGCAAATCCTACGTCTAGTAATGGGTGTGGAATTGAGAACATCACATGTTCTGAGGAGTACAGTTTCTTCCAGTTTTCTTCAGTCTATCCACGCACAATCCACAATAAAACAACATTTACATCTCCGATTTGCAATAAAGTTCCGCCTTCTTCACAATAAAGTATCAGTTTCATGGATTCAGTCAGTTTCAGATGGGACACAAGGAGCAATGGGCTTCAACAAATGAAATCTTTCAATAGACTCAGACAACATTATGGTTCAGTGCTATCTATCCTTTTGTGAAAGTAAACATTGTGACCACAATCAAATAGACTTATACAAGTGACAAGAGACACTAAACTTGAGGAATACAGTGGATGTTGGTGTCGAGTCTTGGTTTTCTTTTGATTTTTATCTTTTTGGTGACATGTCTTTTAGCTTTTCTGGGATGTCTCTGACTAGAGATTTTATCTCCAGGATGTCTTTGACTAGAAAGGCGAGGATGAGGTATCATTACCTATTTTTCTTTTGCTGCTTGTGGATTGTCTCTTAGTAATGCTATGACTTGTCCAAGGATATGAGGACACTGTGAGTCTAGTATGAACTGGGCCATTCTTTGTTTGCGACTATCTGATCTCCATGCAAATGGGTACAATGACTTTCTAGGTTGAACATATATCGGGATTGTCATAGCCTATTTGCCATAATAAAGCTCAATGATGATAACACACAAGAAGCTCTTTCACTTTCATATCTTCTATCTTCCATCCCCCTTTCTTGATTGACCTCTATCATCCTTCTTGAGTCTATGTAGCCCACTATCACATGACTGAGTATAATGACACACCAAAAACATTTGCATTTGATGTAGTTTGCACCTACATTATCACATATTAGCATTTCATACATACATATAGCTATCACAATTACATCACATCCTGCACACAACACATGTTAGCACATTTTACATTTTCATAGTTATTTGCATTATCATATCCATTTGCATTTTGCATAAACATATAAAACATAAAAAAACAAAAATATTACATTTTCCTCATATACATATTTGCATTCATACACATCATGCATAACACCACATACAAACATAAGCATCACATAGGTACACATGCATATAGCTACCACAAAGATGAATCATCTCATATATATATCAAAATCATAAGTGTCATGATACAATGATGTCAAAGTACATATGGCTACAATCACCCAAAGGTGTCTACATCATCATATAAAATGGTACAAAACTGATACATAGGAAGCCCTCTAAGGCTATGATGAACTCCCTCCCTCAGAGCCAGCTAGCTTCGATGGAGTCTGAGCCCTAGGATCATCTCTCCTGCCCCCTCTATGTGGCGGTGGTGGAGGACCCATGACCCCACCGCTAGATTCCTATCTCTGTCTCAATCATAGGGAACTAACTCCCCATCGATCGGTATCCTTGGTATCCTATAAACATCCTCTAAGGTGACTATCATCTCACCCATCGACAAATTAAAACTACAAGTCTCTGAGTGCCATCTTTCAGCCAGTGCAGTCAGCAACCCCATGTTCACCCGAAACTCAGGCACATACAAAATATGTTGCAAGCCCATAGCTTGAACCGCTGCTTTCTCCTCAACTGTTAGCTCTTCTTGCAAACTCTGAGTCAACAGGAATCTCTCTCGTGACTCCAACATAGGTAGGTACTCATGCAATCAAGCAAATCAACTATGTCAGTCATAATGGCATTGCCTGTTCATCACAAAATGTTGCTTTTTATCCTATTACTTATGGCATTCTATCCTAGTAACACTCCCTGTTCATCACAAAGTGTTGCTTTTTATCCTAGTGGCACTCCCTATTCATCACAAAGTGTTGCTGTTTATCCTAGTGGTACTCCCTGTTCATCACAAAGTACTACGTTTTTTACACTCCCTATTCATCACAAAGTGTTTCCCTTTTTAGTACTCCTCGTTCATCACAAAGTACTATGTTTTGGCATTCACTGTTCATCACAAAGTGCCTCGATCTTATCCTAGGGCCTTTGCTTGAGTGTATCCTCTTGAGTAGTTTCCTGATTGGCAACATATGTTCTATCACATAATTGTCAATCCTAGCCCTATTTGCTATCCTAGTCTTCCCTAGAGGACCTGTTTGAGTGTATCATCTCAGCAACTTATCCAATCGACAACGTATGTTTATCACAGAACTGTTGATTCGACCTAGAAGACACAAACACACCTTTATGACATAAATGCGCTTACATACTGCACGTATGCGTCTTCTCTACACAGATGCACCTGACATACATAGACGCGCCTCTGCTCTGTACAGACATGTCCATATAGCATAAACACGGCTGAACAACACAAACGTGCTCGCATTTGACACAAATGCTATTTCATTCATAAATGCGCCTGGCACAAACACAGACACGCCTAGCCTACCTAGACACACCTGGCACCAGCACATACGCGCCTTAGCATTTTTTCCCCCTTTCTTGACATTTCTAAAAGCATTAAATGATCTACCTATCATACATTTATAACAATAATTAATGCAACAAAGTACAAGGAGGTTTGGCGGTACTCACCGGCTCTCCTGCATCTGCTAGCCTCTAAAATCGGCAAACACGATCGAATCTATGCACCAATACCATCGCTGCTCACTACTCTCTGCTATCTCTACACTCTGATCTCTTGGATGTGTGGATGACAATGAGGATGTGTTCCCTCGTAGTCTATCTTATAGACTACCCTAGCCCTAGTGTCCCGAGTTAGTCTTCTTTATCCCATGACTCTGTCACCCTATCCTATCCGGTCAGTCCTTTCTCACCTTTCTTTCTTATCGAGAGATTGTTTGCGATCTTTTCAGACATTTTCATCCAATCTCTCGAGGGGGCATATCATTCCCATCTTGGGGCAACTTTGTATCAGTTTATCTTATCTTCTTTGAAACAACGCGACAAGCTGCATTGTCTCAAAGAGGGGCAAAATGTAGACACCTAAAATTGTCTTGTCTAATTAAATAAATATCTTTATTTATTTAATTAATTCATTTATCCACTTCTAGCCTTATTTCTCATTTAAATAAATACCTTTATTTATTTAAATTATCCCTTTTCCTAAATTAAAAAAATATCTTATTTATTTAATTGATCCCACTTCCTCTATTAATTAAATGAATCTTTATTTATTTAATTAATTCATTAGCCTTTTCCACCTATGAAACATGTCATTCATCTCTTAATTCATACACTACCTACCCTCTCATTATTTTCTTATTTTCTCTACCTACCCTCTAATCATAGCTGACCATTTATCTTTTACACCTCTCAATCTTATCCCTCCATTTCTTATAGTGTCTTCTATATAAGGAGATGCTTTCTTCATTACTAAGCCTAATCAAGTCTTCTAGCATTCTAACTATCATATGCGATCAAGCCTACTTGCAACCACATTTCTGTTCTTTGTTGAGCTCTTGTGCACATATAAAATCTGAGAGTAAATATATCAAGCAAGATCAATGGAGATAGGAAGAATGGAGATCCAAACCCTATTGGACATGTGATGGTATAATCTTTGTGATTTCATTTGATTTGCATTGTCTTAGGTAATGTTCATATGTTATGGTGGATCTTTGTTGTTGTTAGGCTAGGGTTTTGTGGTTGAATTCATTTAGCCTTTCAATATTGTTATTCCACTTTCACCATAAACAATGTGTATTTTGTATTTTGTATATCCATATAATCCAACTCAGCTATCTACCTGGCCAGCGGTCAAAGGTGGTAGCCACGTGGACCCCAAATGTAGGGTGTGCACATTCTGAATCCTTTTCCCTTACATGATTGGATTTTATATGTGTCGGCATGGGTATTAATTGTATACACATGGGAACTAGAAAGGGACACTATTAGTTAGTTAATAAATGGCAAGCTCAAGCAAGAGAATTAAAATCTGATAAATGACAAAATCTTACAAAGAAGATTGCATTGCCTATTACAATCAATGACATGCCCGACTGGGATGAGGTGGCCTTATCTTATGCAAAGTGTGCATCGAGTTGTGAAAGACATGATATTTTTTCAATGGCGACAAAAAGCAAAAACAGTTTAGTTGCATGTTATTATATCTTTCGGTAAGAGTTTAAAGGAGTTATAAAAAGCCACATGGGTAAGTGCACCAAGATGGTGAACAAAAAAGTGGCCACATGCCAAAAAAAACCAAATTTTTTATAACCCATACGGGTTCTAAAATTTCAAAAATGTGCTAGGCTTGGTAACACCGAGCCTTACCAAGCCTAGATAAAAAACAATTAAAAAAACCAAAAGTTCCTCAAAACCCGTACGGGTTTTGAGGAACATTTTTTTAAAATAAAAAAATTTAAAGTTTCTCAAAACCTGTACGGGTTTTGAGAAACATGTTTCTTTTTGTTAGACCATGGGTTTTGGCCATTTTCAATGCCAAAACCCATGGAATAGAAGCAAGGAAAAGAAAAAAAGAGCATCGAACCCACACGGGTTTGCAACAATTTTTTATTTTCCCGTCATCAAAAGCAATTTTCAACAATGGCACCCTGTCAAATAGGTAAGATTTGATTTGTTTGATTATTTTTCTTTGCATTTTAATTAAATTAGGGTTTTTTAATTTATTTAAGTTTTGTTTTTATTAATTTGATGTCAGATTCTTCAAGCAATCCCCAAAATGGAAATAGACAACAAAGACCTCCTCTTGCACAAGCAAAACAAGAAAACCTTGTTAACATTGCACAAGAGAAACAAGAAAACCCTCAAAATCCTGAAAATGTTGCTCCTCAACAACCACCACCACCCCAAAACCCTCCACGTCCTCCATTAGATCATGTAGATGCCACACAAGAGGATCTCATCAATCGGCTTACACAAAATAGTGCCCAAATTTCTATTTTGGTGAATAGGTTGAGGACCTCTAAGCTTGAGCACCACTCAACCCTTGCCAAAATGCTAGAAACAATGGCTAATAGTGCAAATGAGGTATCTAGGGAGGTTACGAAATGGGGTTCATGGAGGGATAGATGTTGAGCATTTTATGCGGATGGGTTGTCATATGATCAAGTGAAGAAAAAGGGCATAGTTAAAGCTGACATATGTGCTCTTTTCACTGATCCTATTACCAGTAACAACCTAGAACTAAATATGACTCAGTTTCCTATACATTGGTGTGTTCATGCTAGGTTGAAAGATGCTTTTTGGGATAGGTGGTATATGGTCTTTGACCAACCACCTTGTAATAATTTGGAGGTGCCTCTATATTTTTTGAGAAAGTTGTATTGTGAGTTTATCCTCGACAAGAAGATGAATTACTTTGACATCCGATAATTTTAGGGTAGAGGGAGAGGCTCTATGCAGGATAGACCTGGGGCTCATAGGGTGGTAGATCCACAACATAGGAGGCGTACAGCTCCTAAACCCATGGTTCATGTCACTGTCCTTATATCCTTGAAGGAGTCTATGGAATTACAGACTCTTCAGGCAGCTGCATCATTTACTGATGTCATTGTTCAGCATGGGACACAGCTGGTCGGAGAAGAGGATGTACCAACACCTACAACACCTCCTTCATCAGTGACACCTCCTTCATCAACAACACCTCCTTCCTCGGTGGCACCTCCTTCATCAGCAGCACCTCATGCATCATTTGGCATGAGCCAACCCATTCAACATACGTGCCCCACCTGCCAGGGTGTATGTTTTGGTGTAGACACTGATGCGGATGAGGATGGTGGGACATCTCATTCGTGTACATGTTGTGGGAGTAGATGCCATGCTTCCACTGTAGAGGATGTGGCCCTCACCGATGCACTGCTTAATATGTTGTACCCTCTCTATCAAACACAGGTGCGTTTAATTCTGTTTATGACATGTTATCAATTAAGTGACTAAATCTTATAAAAAAAAATGAATTTTTATTTTTAGAACAATTTAAAGTGACATATAAATAAAATGCATTGTAGGGTACAATAGGTGGTGGGAGTACACCACATACTGTTCAGTCGACTCCATGGTTAGGAGTAGTTTCGCCACCAGAGGTAAAGATTTGTAAATTTGTTAAAATTAAAATAATACATTGGATTCAAAATATATTTTGTTAATTATATGTATCATTACTTGATATTTTGTAGGGCTTATCAGTGGCTAAGATGTCCCAACTTGATGATATCACGCTTTCAGCCATTGACTTTGGCCAAGATAGCTATGCGGTACCATTTAGATTTATATATTTTTTACTTAAGTGATATATTAAATACATGCTCTTTTCCCTTATGTTAATTTTTTTCCATTAGTTTACCCCACCTGCCTTGAGGACATCTCATGTGAGAAAGCCATCCTCTAGCACTCCGAGGCAGAAAAAGATATCCTCTCGGACACCCAAATGACAGAAGGTAATTCACTACAATTTAAATTCAATTTTTGAAATGTATTATGATTAAACATGTATATGTAGATATTGATAAATGCACTTAATTTATTTGTTCTATATACAGAAACATATGGGGTTTACGGAATTAATGAATGCACTTGATGTCGATGAGGTTTAGTAGAGGGAAGAGGTGATATCTTCATATTCACTTTGGATTCCATTCTTGCTTGTTCAAAATAACTAAATCCTTTTATGTCTATATCATATGTTATCATTTTTCATACAGGAAATGGTAATAGTTGCATCAGATTCAACAAGGCCTCCTAAGGTTACGGGAGAACTATACGAGGCTTCGGTGTGCATTTTTTCTACATATGTTAAAAATATTTGTTTTATCTAGTTTGTCAACAACTTTGGGTTATTAACTTGTATGATTGTCTTTAAACTATTACAGGCCCCTTGCAAACTTCCTACTGTTATTCTACCATTCCATTTCAGTAGAATTCCTACACGTATATTATGGGATCCAACATGACCAAGGCAAAAGGTATGTCTATCTTAGATCAACTCCTTTTCACTAAGTGCACAACAGAGTTGAAACCATCTAGTTAACTCCTTTTGGATCACTTACCATGGATATAGGAAATGGTCGTAACTGATTCATCTGTGAGTTTGCCTTCTACGACCACAACACATCCATCTGAGGCTCCGGTATGCTTTAGTTTTTCAGTCTATTCATTTTTAGTTATTATTTGTTATTTGACATATATGTCATTAACATGTATTAATGTTGTTTTACCAGTTATAGCCTCCTGCAGGACATCCCACGGATCCTCAGCCTCACTGAATTGTAGAAGACAAAGATGAGGTAATCAACATTTCAACTTCAAACAATTTAGAGTTAAGTATTTAGTTATTTTGATGTTATATTGAGAAAATATATCTGATTAGACATTTGAATTGTCCTTTTGCAGCCATGTACTACTTCGAAGAGGCTCAATTTTGATGATCCGCCATAGTCATAGATACGGATAGAGACATATAGTTATAGTTGTGGTCATTGAAGGGCCAATTTTTTATATATTTGACATTTGTATATGTATATATCGACTTTGACAGACATGACACATGCCACATTTTTGTAACTATTATTGATTTGGCATCTATGCCATTTTTTGATATATGTACATGATTATTGTTCATTTTGATATATATGAAACTTGATATTCGATCCAATTTGTTCATTGATATATATGAAACATGATATTCCTAAAACTTAGTTATTTGCTATTGAAATGTGATCAAATTTGTTAGTTGTGTATATGTCTTGAAATGTGATCCAATTTGTTCATTACTTGTAACTCATATGGCATATACTTTTAAACTATCTATTGCTCATTTGTGTATACCCAAGTACTGATATCGGTAATGTTGATATTCTATATTTTGATTGAGTGAATTTGCTTTTTGTCCTTCATGCGTGAAGAGACTGGAGTGAAGTTATTATTTCATAAAATCATTCTTATGGAGTGAAGTTCATCATTTCAAGAACCAATTAAGACATTTCATGCTTAAGTTCATCATTTCATGCTTATGGAGTGAAGTTCATCATTTCATCACCTATAAAAGAAGAGTTGAACGAACCGTCAGCGCAAGCATGTCCAGGTGGCACTGATGGATGATTTGTTTGAACCTATGGGGTCATGTTGTCAATTCCTACAAAATCCTATCTCGGATTCGGGTAACTCGATTCCATTTTCTTATGGTGAGATTTTTTCTGTTGCATCAAAAACTGTCAAAAGTTGTCAGTGAGAGGTGGCAAGATAGTGCATCTTTCGTTCTGCTTGTCATGGGAAAAAACTGTTAACATGAGCACATCCAAGTGGTCAGGTTTACGCTAGGTGTGCCCTTGTCTCACTCCCCAAGACGTCCAATCATTACGAGCAACCTCGTAGCGACATTTTCCCTTGAGCGCTAAAAGCCGAAAAAATGGTCAAACTTTGACGTAGTGTAAATCGGAGACCATGGCACTTATGGATGATCTGTTTGAACCTATGGGGTCATTTTATCGCTGCCTACAAAATCCTATCTTAGTTTTAGGCAACTCCATTTCATTTTCTTGTGGTGAGATTTTTTTTGTTGCATCAAAAACCGTCAAAAGCTGTCAGTGAGAGGTGGCAAAATAGTGCATCTTTCATTCTTCTTGTCATAGGAATGAACCATCAGTGCGAGCACATCTAAGTGGTCTGGTTTATGTTAGGTGTTCCCTTGTCTCTCTCCCCAAGGCGTCCGATCATTACAAGCCACCTCGTAGCGATGTTTTCCCTTGAGCACTCAAAGCGAAAAAAATGGTCAAACTTTGACGTAGCGTAACTCAGAGACCGTGGCACTTATGGATAATCCATTTGAACCTATGGGGTCATGTTATCGATTCCTAAAAAATCCTATCTCAAATTCGGGCAACTCGATTCCATTTTGTAATGGTGAGATTTTTTCTGTTGCATCAAAAACCGTCAAAATTTGTCAGTGAGAGGTGGCAAAATAGTGCATCTTTTGTTCTACTTGTCGTGGGAATGAACCGTCAGTGCAAGAATTTCTAGGTGGTTGGGTTTATGCTAGGTGTGCCCTTTTCTCACTCCCCAAGGTGTCTGATCATTATGAGCCACCTCGTAGCGACGTTTTCCCTTGAGCGTTGAAAGTAGAAAAAATGGTCAAACTTTGACGTAGCGTAACTTGAAGACCATGGCACTTATGGATGATCCATTTGAACCTATGGGGTCATGTTATTGCTGCCTAAAAAATCCTATCTCAGTTTTGGGCAACTCCATTTCATTTTCTTGTGGTGAGATTTTTTCTGTTGCATCAAAAACCGTCAAAAGTTGTAAGTGAGAGGTGGCAAAAGAGGTGCATCTTTCATTCTGCTTGTCATGGGAATGAACTATCAGTGTGAGTGCATCCAGGTGGTTGGGTTTAGGCTAGGTGTGTCCTTGTCTCTCTCCCCAAGGTGTCCAATCGTTAAGAGCCACCTCGTAGCGACGTTTTCCCTTGAGCACTCAAAGCGAAAAAATGGTCAAACTTTGACGTAGCGTAACTTGGAGACCGTGGCACTTATGGATGATCCATTTGAACCTATGGGGTTGTGTTATTTCTTCCTACAAAATCCTATCTCAGTTTTGGGCAACTCAATTCCATTTTGTAATGGTGAGATTTTTTTTGTTGCATCAAAAACCGTCAAAAGCTGTCAGTGAGAGTTGGCAAAATAGTGCATCTTTCGTTCTGCTTGTCATGGGAATGGACCGTTAGTGTGAGAGAATTTGGGTGGTTAGGTTTATGCTAGGTGTGCCCTTGTCTTTCTCCCCAAGGTGTCTGATCGTTACGAGCCACCTCATAGCGATGTTTTCCCTTGAGCGCTCAAAGTGGAAAAAATGGTCAAACTTTGACATAGCGTAACTCGGAGACCATGGCACTTATGGATGATCCGTTTGAACCTATGGGGTTGTGTTATTTCTTCCTACAAAATCCTATCTCAGTTTTGGGCAACTCGATTCCATTTTCTTATCGTGAGATTTTTTCTATTGCATCAAAAACCGTCAAAAGCTATCTGTGAGAGGTGGCAAAATAGTGGATCTTTCATTCTGCTTGTCGTGGGAATGAACCATCAGTGTGAGTGCATCCGGGTGGTCGATTTTATGCTAGGTGTGCCCTTTTCTCTCTCCCCAAGGCGTCTGATCATTACGATCCACCTCGTAGTGACGTTTTCCCTTGAGCACTCAAAGCGGAAAAAATGGTCAAACTTTGACGTAGCGTAACTCGGAGACCGTGGCACTTATGGATGATCCGTTTGAACCTATGGGGTCATGGTATCTCTACCTACAAAATCCTATCTTGGTTTCAGGCAAATCGATTCCATTTTCTTATGGTGAGATTTTTTTTGTTGCATAAAAAATCGTCAAAAGCTGTCAGTGAGAGGTGGCACAATAGTGCATTTTTCGTTCTGCTTGTCGTGGGAATGAAGCATCAGCATGAGTGTGTCTGGGTGGCCGCTTTTACACTAGGTGTTCCCTTGTCTCACTCCCCAAGATGTCTGATTGTTACGAGCCACCTCGTGGCGACGTTTTCCCTTGAGCGCTCAAAGCGGAAAAAAGGTCAAACTTTGACATAGCGTAACTCGGAGACCGTGTCACTTATGGATGATCCGTTTGAACCTATGGGGTTGTGTTGTCGCTACCTACCAAAATCCTATCTTGGATTTGGACTATTCGTACTAGTCCTTCAAATCGGGTAATTCAATAATATCTCAAAACTTTCCCAAAACACTTGGAAAAAAAAATTGCATATTCATATTGAAAATTTGCAAATCAGCCCCATGGACACATTCATATATAAAATTTTCCATCTTATATAAACAATCAAGCTCATTACCATTTATATTTACAAAATTTTGCATCTAAATGTTCAAATTACATCTTGTTGTTTTTTTTTTATACAAAACTTAGCATTTAGATATGCACTTTACAACTCATTGTTGGTTTTTTATACAAAATTTAGCATCTAGATATGCACATTACAACTCATTTATATTTTTATATACAAAATTTGACATCTACATATGCACATTATAGCTCATATGCATATTACAGCTCATATGCATGTAGAGCACATCCAAAAAAGCGAAGTTACAACATTTTGCAAAAGATATATACAAAATTGTCAAAATTATTCTACCATATTGTAGAATTATTCTTCTAGATGGCCCAAAATCAATCAAGTGAACCTTCTGGATCATCTATAACCCTTAGTGTCTCAAGTATTGCCTCATGGTCTAATTCATGAACTTTCCACAAATCTTTGTGTAAAGCGGAAAATCGCTGTCGGACCCTAGTTGTTCTCCCCTCTTCTGACTCCGAAGAGAGAGAAGGGAGGTTCGCTAGGATTCGATGGGTTTTCACTTAGGGGGAAGACTTTACATTCAAAAGAGGGGTTGAAACTCATAAGATCCAATCCCACATAATGTAAGATTGGATGCTAAACGAATTTCAAGGGTTAGGACAGCAAGGCTACCCTCTTTTGTAAAGAATGTGCATAGAAGAATTAAGCTAAGCATGCATAGAAAGTGACAAAGATTCGCTTATAAACTGAGTTTAGGTTATAGGATGAAGCTGCAGACCTGGAATTAGCAATAAAATGTCGATACGGCGCTGTCCTGCAAATTTGAGCAAAAGTTGTCGGGACGATGGCGCCCGGCACCACGGTCCTCCGAAAAATCCGTCAAACAAAGGGGGATCGATTCGTCTCTGCACAAGGATTCCAGATCTTCAATCTCAGCCGCGTACCTGCAACCTACACACAGAAAAGCGAAGATGATTGGGGGGTTAGGGATTAGGGGTTTGCCTTTAGGTCAAACCCCGGTTTTGGAATTAACCAAGAAATGAGCAAGAGCTGTAAATGTAAATGACTGTAACATAAACAAGTACTAATACCTTGTTCTAAGGATGTTGGTATCCTTATGTGCGAAGGTTTAGATGTTGTATGTTGTAGTATGTAGTATGTTGTATGTAGCATGTAATAAGTGATCTCCTCTTCAATGGTTGAATCCTTGTCTTGAATGCAACACTTAGCCTTGAATGGAGACTTAGAAGGAATGCTTGAATGCTTGAATGCTTGAGTATAGTTTCCACGCTTTGTACACATATCCTCCTCATGCCAAATGAGAGAGAAAAATGTAATTTATATACTTGTCAATTAGGGCTGATAGACTGATTTTCCCGAACTTAGGCCGACCAGGGAAGTATATTTCCAAATTGCAATCAAAAAGACCCGATATCACTTAGGAGACCGGGCCCAAAATAGGACCCAGGGACCAGGGCGCTGGGCGCCCTGGTCCTGAGGGACCAGGGCGCTGGGCACTCTGGTCCTGAGGGACCAGGGCGCTGGGCGCTCTGGTCCCACCTCCGGGACAGCGGGGTGCAAGGAGGTTCAGGCCAAGGTGCTTGAAAAATGCAGTTTTTGGTGTCGTGAGCAAGTTTTGGGGTCTCCATTCAAGTTGCGTGTTGCGTCACCATCGTGAAGACAGAAATGCAGTTGAAATTGCAAGTGTCGCAATTTTAGGACGCTACATTTAGCCCCCACTTTAGCGGGAGTATGTATGCTCATACTTCCGATAAAGTAAAAGGAAACAACATTAAAAGACTTTCACCATGTCAAGGAGGCAAGATACACCAAGCCCCCAGTGGACTAAGGATCTTACGACTTCGATTGACAAAGTAAAAGGGAAGATCACGAGGGAGAACCATGACTGTCAGTAGTAAGGTTCCCTCACTATGAGTCATGTAAGAGAAATACCAAAAATTTTCAAGGCAAAGCTAAGTTCTCCAAGAAATTTTCAAGTATCGTGAAGGGATAGTCAGGGTGTATGCCCCCCTACGTTAAAGCGATCGCACGCGCCTCAACGGGGGTGATTGTTTTAACGTAGTGATACACATAAGAAATGAGAAAGGAAAGGAGCACGTTATCGCAAGGATTTAGCCCCCAAGTGTGAGATAAACCCAAGGATAATAGACACAAAACACAAAGCACGAGGTGACTTCGCTTTCCTCAGGGTCAGTATGCTGTATGATACGTCATGTATATATCATATGTATATATGCATAATTGTTCTTCATTCCCCAATCAAGGAAGGTCACCTAGAAGAAGGGAACACATGTGTCTTTTGAGTCAACATGAGAGAGACCAAAGAGATCTCAATGCTTTGCATCGTCCTCAAGTAGACAACACTAAGGACAACAAATAGAAGAATGAGAATAACATATAGAAGAAGTAACGAAAGAGAGGGGGAGAGAATCTGCCATGCTAATGTAACTAGTCTAGCATGTCATCTACCCCCCAATCTTGCTGATCAATGTTTCGGGAAGGCAGGGAACATGCTAGAGGAGGAACATCCAACACAGCAGATGGAGCTATCACAAGATCCAAACAAGGGCTATGTTCATATCCCAAGCCGCGGTGTTCTTGTCTAGGAGCTAGGATAAGTGCTTTAGAAAATTCATTAGATAAATGGTTATCAACATCAACAAGTTCATATTCGCTATCAGAAGCAAGAGGAGTAACATTTTCATCATGAATAACATTTTCATCTATATCATCATCAAGATTTATAAAAATAGGATCTTTAACTCGCACAGGATCAAGACCATCATGCATCTTATGTTTAGGAGATTTAGGCTCAATATCCGGCTGAGGCGAAAATGGAATAATGCTTGTTGAAGGGGTTTTTGGAGATTGTAAATTTTGAGAAGCGGCTGCTTGAGCCCTAAGACGACGTTTTCGTCGGCGTTCGCGTGCAGAACGATTACGTCTAGTCTTAGTAGGAAGTGGAGAAGATTGAGGAGGAGGAATGTTCTCATCCTTAGCACTTGGGTGTTTAGGTTGTGGTCTCTTAGGTTGAATAATAGGAGAAGAGGAAGGTCTCTTCTCTCCATAAGAGGAAGGAGGAGGAACTGCTCCATATAAAGGAGGAATTTTTGGTTTAGGGAGAAGACCAAGTCCATCATGATGAGGAGGTATAGATCTACTCTTAGAAGATTTATCAGGCATAGACATAGTCACATCCATGGGGATGGGTTGGGAATCTTCTCGAGGAAAGATATTAGTTTTATCTTTCAAAGGAAGAATTTCCTTCTCAAGAATGATAGGAATGTCAAGTTTAGGTGTTCTAGGTTCACTTAAAGATAGGATCATATCTTTTTTCCACTTTTGATAAGATTTGAAAAGATGATCGCTTCGCGGGGGAAGAGATTGGAATTGTTTAGGCCAAAAGTAATCAATAGGAACACTAGAGGTTCCTTTAGCTGGTTTAAAGAGACTATGATTGACAGTAACAACTTCACCATTATGGGGAAATTTCAAACACTTATGTATAGGAGAAGCAATAGCCTTCATGGAAGATAGCCAAGGATAGCCAAGCTTCACACGAAATTGTTCGGAAGAAGGAATAATAGCAAAGTTCACATCAAGAGATTTATTATGGACCTCAACAGGCAATGTAATAGAACCAATTGCAGGAGAAGAAAATGCATCAAATAGTTTCACAATCACATCTGTTTTGTCATAGATCACTTGATTCAATTGCAAAGTAAAAAGAAATTCTTCAGTAATAACATTAATCATGCACGAAGGATCAATAAGCACTCCACGGCAAGGTATATTCTTGACTTTTGCAACTATGTATAAAGGACCATCAGGTGCTCTAATGGTTTCACTAGAATCAAATGTGATGGAAGGTTCTTTAGGGATTTCTTGCTACTCTACAAAGTTAATCACATTCGGAGTCATAGACACAAGACCATCAGATGAAAGAGAGGAATCATTAGCCTCAATTGCATTAGAGGTATGAGAAGGCAATGGATCAGTGAAAATCTGAAGATTTTGGTTAGGAGGAGCTACAGATGTGTTGCCTTTATCATTCACTCCAGAAAAAGAAATAGTATTATTATCAATCAAATCCTGAATTTTACCCTTTAAAGAAAAACATTTTTCAGTATCATGACCAGGCTGACGATGAAAATGACAAAAAGCTTTGTGATGAAAATAAGGTGAAGTAATCTTTGCAGGATCAATTTGTCATACAGGAGGAAGAGTAAGCACATTTTGTCCCAATAACTTATTCATAATATCATGCAATGATTCATTCAAAGGAGTATACTTTCTTTCTTTCCTGAAAAATTTAGAAATAGGAGGCACACCTGATGCTGCATTCACATTGTTGTTGATGATGTTTTCATTGAATTTGATGGAATCTCTGTTCGGTTTAATCTTCCCAAATGGTTGTTGACTGCTATCACCCTTATCACTCAGAGCCATAGGATGTGATTGTTCCATTTGACTCACAGTCAGTTGATAATTGTGAAGAGTTGCACACAACTGTTGGAAAGAAGTAAACTCAGAAAACAGAAGTTTGTCTCGAATATCTTTTTGTAAATTAGAAATAAAGATTCTTTGAATATCATTATCAGGCACTGGAAAAGAAATTTGAGCATACAAATGCTTATATCTACCAATAAAATCAGTCACTTTTTCTTTAACACCTTGTTTACAATGCATTAAATCAATCAAAGTAACTTTAGGACTTATATTGTTTTGAAATTGTTGAATGAAAGCATTTGCAAGTTGTTCGAAAGAAGTAATAGAATAAGAAGGCAACGAGCAATACCATTGTAGGGCTTTGTCTCTTAATGTTCTAGTGAACAGTTTTGCAAGCAACCTTTGGTCATAAGCAAAATCAGTACAAATTGTTTGAAAAGTCTTAACATGTGTTAGAGGATCTCCTTTACCATTATAAAGCTCCAAATGCGGAATTTCAACATGTTTAGGAGGGATAGCTCGAACAATATCAAGAGAAAGTGGGCTCGCAACGTCAAATGTGGGCACACTAAACTTAGATTGATTCATAGAGGCAATTTGTTGTTGTAAAGAAGAGACAGTTTGTGCAAGATTGTTAATGGTTGCTTCAGTCGAAGAGTTCATATTAGGTGTGTTAGATTGAGATGGAGGTGTGATGTTATTGAAAGAAGGTAAAGAGTAAGGTGGTGGGACCCTATGATAGTCAACCATAGGGGATGATTGGATAGGAGGAACACTACAAGGAGGAATGGAATGGTTAAATGAATTGCCCCCTTGCGTCATGTTCATTTGTGAAGATGTAATAGGAACATTCATTGAAGGAATGTACGAAGAAGTTGGATTGAATGAAGGAAGAGGATTAATTGAAGAAGAGGGAGGATTTCCCCCATGACTAGTGATCACAGGAGGAATGTCTTGTATAGAGGTAGCCATGATGTTTGATGTAAAGGTAGGTATACTAGCAATAGTAGTTGTCAAAGGAATAGAATGATTGACTTGTGTAGGAGGTTGTGTATAACCTAAAGATTCAGCACAACTCTTCATAGGCATCACATTCGAATTCAAAATGTGTGAAATACCACGCAAAACATCAATTCCATTCTTATCACTTTGAAGCATACGTTTTAGACGCTCAATTAAAGGAAGAGCTTGACTATCGGGATACTCATGAAACATCCATTGGTGAAAATCGTCAAATTGGTTATCCAATTTTGAAAGTTGTTCAACGGAAACTTCATGGGGAGCTTCTTCATCATTAGGAGGATTAGAGGAATTACCCATATCCTCGTTAAAAAGGCTACTCAAATTAGGTTCCATCTCCTCGGTAGTTAAACCTCGGAAGGACTTAATTCTACGGCTTCGTCTAACGTGAATAGTGTAAGTAGGACTTACTGTTGTAAAACTCATGCACTAGAGAGAGAGAAAAGATTTTGATCTTAGAGGTAGCAATTTTCAGTAAAACCAGCCAATCTTCCAGATTTAAGCTGTTAAATACAATCACAACAGTCTCCCGAAATTTTGGAAAAAATGTCCGGGACCATGGCGCTCGGAGTGCAACACGGTCCTTGCAACTTTTTTCGAAATTTGCAGGGATGAAAGGTATGATGATTTTAGAGCTAATCTGAAAAAATTGAGGGATTTTACGATCTGTAGATAGGCCAAATTAAAGTTGCAATCTCAAAATTGAACCCTATCCAGATTTTCGAAAAATGCAAAATTTGAATTTTTGAAAAAGAGAGGGAAACTGAAATTTTGAATTTTATGATTTTAGAGGGAATGTCAAAAGCAATGCAAATTTTGAAAATTAAAAATTGACTCAATTTCACGCAAAATTCAATTTTGAAAGCGGAAATCAAAGTTGTTGTAATTAAGCACTTAATTTCAAAAGTCATAAATTGCAAGAATTTGAATAAAGCACTGCAATTTCGAATGAATGTAGACACACTTTTCAGATTTATGATAATAAAAACGCAATTTTGACACAAAATTTTAATTTCGACAATTTTTGAATGATTAGGAGCCTTAGACCAAGCAATCGCAAGACCAACTTTGACTGTAATTTTGAAGGTGTTATAATTGATAAAATCAGCCAAAATTCTGGATTTTAGCAGAAAAACACAGTAAGATGTCGCTCCCGAAATTTCGAAAAAAATGTCGGGGACGATGACGCTCGGAGTGCAACACGGTCCTCGCAACTTTTTTCCAAATTTTCAGGGATGAAGGATAATGTGATTTTATTGCGGAATCCAAAGTTACAGCTAATTTGGAGATGTTTTGATCAGTGAAATTGTCGGACAAAGGTTGAATCAAGAGGGTTTCAAAAATTAGGGTTTTGACTTTTAACCACTTAATTTTCAAAATTAAAGTACAGAAATGAATTGATAATTTGTAATAGAAAAGAAGATCTGAAGCAAGCATTAATAATTAAACATTTCGCAAGTTCAATGTTCAAAAAGAAAATTTAGGGTTTTTATGCAATCACCTCTAAAATTTTGCAAAAGATCAAACATGTAAATGTAATCAACTTTTCAGATCTAAGCATGAAAAATCAGAAAGGATGTTCACATCGGGTTCACCAAAATGTAAAGCGGAAAATCGCTGTCGAACCCTAGTTGTTCTCCCCTCTTCTGACTCCGAAGAGAGAGAAGGGAGGTTCGCTAGGATTCGATGGGTTTTCACTTAGGGGGAAGACTTTACATTCAAAAGAGGGGTTGAAACTCATAAGATCCAATCCCACATAATGTAAGATTGGATGCTAAATGAATTTCAAGGGTTAGGACAGCAAGGCTACCCTCTTTTGTAAAGAATGTGCATAGAAGAATTAAGCTAAGCATGCATAGAAAGTGACAAAGATTCGCTTATAAACTGAGTTTAGGTTATAGGATGAAGCTGCAGACCTGGAATTAGCAGTAAAATGTCGATACGGCGCTGTCCTGCAAATTTGAGCAAAAGTTGTCGAGACGATGGCGCCCGGCACCACGGTCCTCCGAAAAATCCGTCAAACGAAGGGGGATCGATTCGTCTCTGCACAAGGATTCCAGATCTTCAATCTCAGCCGCGTACCTGCAACCTACACACAGAAAAGCGAAGACGATTGGGGGGTTAGGGATTAGGGGTTTGCCTTTAGGTCAAACCCCGGTTTTGGAATTAACCAAGAAATGAGCAAGAGCTGTAAATGTAAATGACTGTAACATAAACAAGTACTAATACCTTGTTCTAAGGATGTTGGTATCCTTATGTGCGAAGGTTTAGATGTTGTATGTTGTAGTATGTAGTATGTTGTATGTAGCATGTAATAAGTGATCTCCTCTTCAATGGTTGAATCCTTGTCTTGAATGCAACACTTAGCCTTGAATGGAGACTTAGAAGGAATGCTTGAATGCTTGAATGCTTGAATGCTTGAGTATAGTTTCCACGCTTTGTACACATATCCTCCTCATTTCAAATGAGAGAGAAAAATGTAGTTTATATACTTGTCAATTAGGGCTGATAGACTGATTTTCCCGACCTTAGGCCGACTAGGGAAGTATATTTCCAAATTGCAATCAAAAAGACCCGATATCACTTAGGAGACCGGGCCCAAAATAGGACCCAGGGACCAGGGCGCTGGGCGCTCTGGTCCCACCTCCGGGACAGTGGGGTGCAAGGAGGTTCAGACCAAGGTGCTTGAAAAATGCAGTTTTTGGTGTCGTGAGCAAGTTTTGGGGTCTCCATTCAGGTTGCGTGTTGCGTCGCCATCGTGAAGACCGAAATGCAGTTGAAATTGCAAGTGTCACAATTTTAGGACGGTACACTTTGTTAAGAGGTCTACCACGATATTTAATCAAATGAATATTTGTTGCAACAAGAAGGTTTGAGTAATGAAGAATATGTCTATGTGTCTCAAAGTCCTCAAACAGCCAGGCATTAGAATTTTTGATAGGGTACCTACATTTTATAGAAGAATAATGCCAAAATCAATACAACGACTGCTAAATAAATGAGTTTAAGAGGTTTCAATACAACTCGACACAACAACGTGGTACCTTCTAAGCCATGTCCCTGTCACAACAACGGATCCTATTGGGTACTCAATACCCTCTCCATCAACCACTGTAGAAGTCAATTTCTTTTTGGCCTCAATACAATGACACAAAGAGTAATATGTTCCTTCTTCATTGTTCTCATCTGCAATAACTACATATACATGACCTGCACTTAATAGAAGGATATAAGTTAATACCAAAATCAGCATAAGTTAATACTAATAAATTAAGCTTAAAATTGTAGCACATTGCAACCTAAGTTACCTGGTTCAACTATGTCTGATACATGGTCAAAATCCACTGATGCTTCAATCCGGTTCATTTGTAGTGCTCTAGGAAGTTGCTATGTATCTATGGTTTGCAAAGGTCTACAAGACCATTGGTTGACCCACTCTTTTGATTCACATTCATCCCACAAAAAATGCATACATGAAGAGAAAAAGCATGCAATATGTCTAGTATAAATAACTAGTGATGTTGCATTTGAACTTCTAAATGAATGCATGTCACTTGATCCAGTAAGTGTACAACAATCTAGATAGTTTTCAATGTTAGATTCACTTATTAACCAAAAATATCTAGAAACCATAGACTTATTTGCATTACCTGGTCCCATCATAGAGCTACACCATTGCACAATTGTTTTTGCATCTATTAACATTGCACCACCTTCGTACTTCAATTCCTCTCTGGTAAGAGCTCTTTTCACACATGCTCCTGCACCATCATGCTCTCTCTTTCCATGCCCTGCCTCAATGAAATTCCAAAAATGTTGCACACCACTTGTCACATGCATCCTAGTCAACTAGTAGAACATCCTTGCATTCTTGAATTGTGCGGTGCAATTGTCCGACCATATTAAGTGTTGGTTGTATCTTATATCTCTTTCCCTTAAACTATCATAGAAGACTATAAAGCATCCTTGCATGAACTCTGAGGATTGTGTACAATCATCGCTGATATAGAAGTGATATTCTCTTATAACCTTCCTATCCTCCTCGGTGGTATCATGTGCATGCATGAATTCTATGTGTACAAAAATTGTAACTTGTGTAGAGTGGTAATACATAGATTGTAGTTCATTTTGTGGCTTTAGTGTATAATTCTCAGCAAAATCAATGATAAAGACAATAGTGCTAAGGGGGAAAGTGTCCTTACCCAACTTGAATTGGTCATCTAATCATCTAGCTCTATGTGTGTGACCTATGTACTCATATACTAGTTTCTCTTGAAACATCTTCATAAAATCAGCTATGCATATATCCCTTTTCACTAACTCACACCTCTTTAATTCTTTTCCATCTTTAACATCATATGTTACTGACTTATATTTTCCAATAGAAACTAGTTCCTTACCAATTTCATGTGTGCTATCCAGATGTAGCCATGTATGCAACTGTTGCAAACCACCACATGTAGGACAAAAACCTCTCAAACACATCATCTTATAATAAATGCACCCATCATCTCGTCTACATAGTACACTTGAAATAAATTCTCTCGGTGACTTAGGAGGTGCTTGTAGACCACATTCCTGCAAAACATCGTTAGTGTACAAAGTACAATAAATATAGCGATAAATATCATAATGCATGGAAAATTCAACATGGACCCTACAACAACATGTAGTATGTGCATGATTAATCTTAACATAAAATGGTTTTTTCATCTTAAAAAATCTTTGACTAATTTTAATCTGAGGAAAGCTTTGAAGAAACCTTTCATAAAATTGTGTTGGAGTTGTATCTAAATAGTGTTTTGGATGTGGCTCACGATTACTAATTCCAATTCACCTTCTAACAACATCTCTTTGGTTGGGTGAAACCCTTGTGTTCTCATGCCAAAATTTCTCAATTAACATTCTTAGTGCATCAACAACAACCTTGTCCTTGTGTGGGAGTCTACCGGAGAATGCCCAAAGAGAATTATTGTTAGGATCCTCAATTTTCCCTTGCCTCTCTAAGGCATAGTGTAATGTGGTTCTACTTATCCTTAATGACTTGCTTGTTTTGCTTATTAAACAAGATTTTTTCATTTCCTTTCCCATTATGGTTGATGTGAGGACACGATGAGTAACATTAGCATCTTTAGTATGTGATTTTAAACCGATGGCTTGGTATGCATCAAAAAGATTTCTCACAATGGTTCTTTCACTATTATTTTCGGATGTTCTTAACCCCAAAATTTTCATTGTCTCTCTAAATTTCAGATTTTTGATCATTTCAACAACTAATTGGCATCTTCCACTTTGATTTAAGTTTTCAAAATAGTTATTCCAAATTCTTCTAACCGTTCTTCTACAAGTTCTTTCAGAAATTTTATCATGCATTGGCTTCACAATATTTTCATCAATATCTATTAGGAACTTTGGTTTTCTACGAATTATTCTAAGAGGTTTTAAGATTGGTGCATGCTCTTCGTTTTCATTAGGTGCATTATGTGCATTGATCACATCAAATTCAAATGGTATATCTTCTTCAATTTCATTAACATGTGCATTCACTGAATCATTTTCAAATGGTGTATGTTCATTGCACTCATTAGGTGCATTCATCATATGTATTTGAATTGGTGTATGTTGATCATTTTGATTTGGTGCATTAATCATATCAATTTCAATTGTTGAATGTTAATCACTTTCATTAGGTGCATTAGATGACGTACCTTCATGTAATCTCTTCATATGCTCCCTTTGTCTTTCCTTTGTTGCCTCTTTTTGTTCATTTGTTCCTCTCTTATTCTTTCCCATTGTCCTACACATAACATCATGATGACAATCCACAATCAAATAGCAAAAAAATAAGAAATGATCATCATTTTGTTATAATCTAAAGTAACAATAATAAAATAGCTTCAAAAAAAACCAAAATACAAGACAAATAAATCATAATCAAAGCAAAAAAACAACAAATGATCATGATTTTGTAATTATCTAAAGTAACAATTATAAAATAACTTAAAAATCAATCATCCCAAAGCAAAAGTGACAAAAGAATATGAAAACCTGACTATTATTGTCCCAGAAAATCATGTGAAAAGCAGTGGGGCCTTCAAACAACTTGCAATACTATTTTTTAGGCCGTTGGGACTAAAATATATAATAATTTTCCCATAACCCATACAGGTTATGGAAACCTATATGTCAACGTTCACAATTTCTCATAACCCATACGGGTTATGTAGAACTAGAAGTTTTGGCCTTAGTTCTACCCGTACGGGCTATGTAGAACTAGGAAAAGGACAGGGGGATAGGGAGAGAGGAAGGGAGAGGGAGAGGGAGAGAGAGGGAGAGAGAGGGAGAGAGAGGGAGATTGGGAAAATGAGAGGGAGAGAGGGAGAGAGGGAGAGAGGGAGGGAGATTGGGGAAAGGAGAGGGGGAGAGGGAGAGAGAGGGAGATTGGGAAAAGGAGAGGGGGAGAGGGAGAGAGGGAGAGAGGGAGAGAAGGAGAGGGGGAGGGAGAGAGGGAGATTGGGGAAAGGAGAGGGGGAGAGGGAGAGAGAGGGAGATTTGGGAAAGGAGAGGGGGAGAGGGAGAGAGAGGGAGATTGGGAAAAGGGAGATTGGAGAAAGGAGAGGGAGGGAGAGGGAGAGAGAGGGAGATTGAGAGGGGGAGAGGGAGAGGGAGAGGGAGAGAGGGAGAGAAGGAAAGGGGGAGGGAGAGGGAGAGAGAGGGAGATTGGGAAAAGGAGAGATTGGAGAAAGGAGAGGGGGAGAGGGAGAGAAAGTGAGATTGGGAAAAGGAGAGGGGGAGAGGGAGAGGGAGGGAGATTGGGAAAAGGAGAGGGGGAGAGGGAGAGAGGGAGAGAAGGAGAGGGGGAGGGAGAGAGGGATATTGGGGAAAGGAGAGGGGGAGAGGGAGAGAGAGGGAGATTGGGAAAAGGAGAGGGGGAGAGGGAGAGGGAGAGAGAGGGAGATTGGGAAAAGGAGAGATTGGGGAAATGAGAGGGGGAGAGGGAGAGAAAGTGAGATTGGGAAAAGGAGAGGGGGAGATGAAGAGAGGGAGGGAGAGGGAGGGAGAGAAGGAGAGGGGGAGGGAGAGAGGAAAGGAGAGGGAGAGGGAGAGAGGGAGATTGCGAAAAGGAGAGGGAGAGAGGGAGAGAAGGAGAGGGGGAGGGAGAGAGGGAGATTGGGGAAAGGAAAGGGGGAGAGGGAGAGAGAGGGAGATTGGGAAAAGGAGAGGGGGAGAGGGAGAGAGGGAGAGAGGGAGAGAGGGAGAGAAGGAGAGGGGGAGGGAGAGAGGGAGATTGGGGGAAGGACAGGGGGAGAGGGAGAGAGAGGGAGATTGGGGAAAGGAGAGGGGGAGAGAGGGAGATTGAGAGGGGGAGAGGGAGAGGGAGAGAGGGAGAGAAGGAGAGGGGGAGGGATAGGGAGAGAGAGGGAGATTGGGAAAAGGAGAGATTGGGGAAAGGAGAGGGGGAGAGGGAGAGAAAGTGAGATTGGGAAAAGGAGAGGGGGAGAGGAAGAGAGAGGGAGATTGGGAAAAGGAGAGGGGGAGAGGGAGAGAGGGAGAGAGGGAGAGAAGGAGAGGGGGAGGGAGAGAGGGAGATTGGGGAAAGGAGAGGGGGAGAGGGAGAGAGAGGGAGATTGGGAAAAGGAGAGGGGGGAGAGGGAGAGGGAGAGAGAAGGAGATTGGGAAAAGGAGAGATTGGGGAAAGGAGAGGGGGAGAGGGAGAGAAAGCAAGACTGGGAAAAGGAGAGGGGGAGATGAAGAGATGGAGGGAGAGGGAGGGAGAGAAGGAGAGGGGGAGGGAGAGAGGAAGGGAGAGGGAGAGAAGGAGAGGGGGAGGGAGAGAGGGAGATTGAGGAAAGGAGAGGGGGAGAGGGAGAGGGAGGGAGATTGGGAAAAGGAGAGGGGGAGAGGGAGAGAGGGAGAGAGGGATAGAAGTAGAGGGGGAGGGAGAGAGGGAGAGGGAGAGAGTGAGATTGGGAAAAGGAGAGGGGGAGGGAGAGGGAGAGAGAGGGACATTGGGAAAAAGAGAGATTTGGGAAAGGAGAGGGGGAGAGGGAGAGAAGGAGAGGGGGAGGGAGAGAGGAAGGGAGAGGGAGAGGAAGAGAGAGGGAGATTGGGGAAAGGAGAGGGGGATAGGGAGAGAGAGGGAGATTGGGAAAAGGAGAGGGGGAGAGGGAGAGAGGGAGAGAAGGAGAGAAGGAGAGGGGGAGGGAAAGAGGGAGATTGGGGAAAGGAGAGGGGGAGAGGGAGAGAGAGGGAGATTGGGAAAAGGAGAGGGAGAGAGGGAGAGAGGGAGAGGGAGAGAGAAAGATTGGGAAAAGGAGAGGAGGAGGGAGAGGGAGACAGAGGGACATTGGGAAGAAGAGAGATTTGGGAAAGGAGAGGGGGAGAGGGAGAGAAGGAGAGAAGGAGAGGGGGAGGGAGAGAGAGAGAGAGGGAGGGAGAGAGAGGGAGATTTGGAAAAGAAGAGGGAGAGAGGGAGAGAAGGAGAGGGGGAGGGAAAGAGGGAGATTGGGGAAAGGAGAGAGGGAGAGGGAGAGAGAGAGAGGGAGATTGGGAAAAGGAGATGGGAGAAGGAGAGAGGGAGGGAGAGGGAGAGAGGGAGGGAGGGGAGAGAGAGGGAGATTGGGAAAAGGAGAGGGGGAGAGAGAGAGGGAGAGAGAGGGAGATTGGGAAAAGGAGAGGGAGAGAAGGAGAGGGGGAGGGAGAGAGGGAGATTGGGGAAAGGAGAGTGGGAGAGGGAGAGAGAGGGAGATTAGGAAAAGGAGAGGGGGAGAGGGAGAGAGGAAGGGAGAGGGAGGGCGGAGATGGGGAGAATAGGATAAAGAGAGGGAGAGGGAGAGAGAGGGAGAGAAAGAGAGATTTAAGATAATGGAAGGGGGAGGGAGAGGGGGGAGAGGGAGAGGGAGGGGGAGAGAAAGAGAGAGAAGGGGGAGAGGGTGAGAATAGGATAGGATTATGTGTGTGTGTGTGTGTGTGTGTGTGTGTGTGTGTGTGTGAGAGAGAGAGAGAGAGAGAGAGAGAGAGAGGGTGAGAGACATGAGGTAGAGAGAACAAGAAGGAGAAAAGGGTGAGAGAATCAAAAAATAGAGAAGTGTGAGGGGGAGAGAGATGAGATAGAACTCAAGGAAGATAATTAGGGCTCAGAATAGACAAAGACAATGATAGGGGAAGTAAGATGAGAGAGAGAGAGAGGAAAATAAGAGGTACATGCATGTATACAAACATATATACATATATCTATATAAATATATGTATATATAAATATAAATATGCATATATACATACATAAACACATATTATCTAGGTATGTCTAAAACATGTGTAGTAAATGCTAAGTTTACAGCATACATTATTATGTCCTCATAACCCGTATGGGTTATGAAGAACTACGAATAGTACTTTTGGTTCTTCATAACCCGTACGGATTATGAAGAACTGTGACTAGTACTTTTGGTTCTTCATAACCCATGTGGGTTTTTCCTTGGTAAGAGGGTTGGAAAATGACCCTAAGGCTTGCAAGCCCATTTCCCCCCCTTTTTTCTTCCTTTACATGTTTTTTCATCCTCCACCATGATTTCTTGACTTCATCATCATCAGGTTTACAAATGATGAAGTGGGTATCTCTAAAATTACCACCATAATCTCACACATCTTCTTAGTTTTCTGACCATATAAATTTTTTAATTTTTGGACAACATTAGCATAGTAAACTTTAATTTTCTTTATCAGTGCCTTGACAGTCCTCATAGACATATGTCTACCATTTTTTTAATAACTTTTGATATACTTGACCAAATTCAAAATAAATTATATATTATTGTTATACACTAGATTCTATACACTTTAAAAAAAAAAAATTCATTTTTGATTATTTTGATGCAAGTTATGCCCAGCGCACGAACAGGTACCAAAGTTTCAGGATGTGATCACTTCCAAAAATCATAAAAAATAAAATACTTGACGAAAAATTACAAAAAAATACACAACTTCTAGATCTCACTCTTACCTATCTTCCTACCAAAGTGTTTTGAAAAATACTAAATATAACTATAGATTTTGTGCAACGCACGAAAACAGCTATGTTATATTTTTCTAAAAAAATTAGGAACAGTTTTTCGTGCGTGAAAGGTTTGACCTTCTTAATATTATCCAATTTTTTAAAAAAATTAGTACTTTAGAAACTAGATTCAGAGTACTACAATTCTTATTCGTTTTTCAACTCCTAGTTTTGAGTGCATGACCTTCAAATAGCTCTTTGAAGTTCAGGTTTATCTGTTTTCAGAAAAAAAAAGTGGCCACTTATACCCCCCTTTTTGTTCACCATCTTGGTGCACTTACCCACATTCACTATTTACACATAAATTGGAAGCCACATTCATTGTTTCGGGTTGTTGCGGATAAATTGGAAGCCAGAGTCACTGCATTGGGTGTTGGGCAGTTGTAGGTAAAATGGAAGCAAAATTTACCATTTACAAGAGAAGCGGCAGCTGGCTTTTGTTGGAAAGGTATCTGATAAAAGTTTGAAATCCATTTTCAAGTATAGTGATAAAATATTCTGAGATATTTGAAGCTATTTCTTGGGGATTGCTTCATGCAAACATGACACCAGTATCACACAAATGTGGATATCATTAGCATGGTGGTTGTATGGGCGTTGTAGATTGGGAAGAGTGCAGACAAGGTACGATGGTTGATGAAGGCATGCATGGGGGATGAATCACTTTATGGCCTGGATGATTTTCTCCTCACTAAAATTCCAAGTATTGGGATTGATACTCAGAAGGGGGAAAACAAAGGTGGAGTTACTACCATCATCCCCTTTATCAGATGCAAAGTTGGGGAGGACTGGCCAACAAGGAGGGTAGAAGCGGCCTTGGGGTGGACAATGTTGGAGATATTTCTACGCGAGAAAGAGGATGGCCATGGAATGGGTACAGAGGTAGGTGCAGGTGTAGAGGGATTTGAAGGTGAAGGTGCGGAGGGAGGTGAAGGTGAAGGTGAAGGTACGGAGGGAGGGGAAGGTGAAAGTGTGGAGAGAGGTAAAAGTTCAAAGGAAGATGGGGGTTCAGAAGATGTTGAAGATTATACACCACCCCAGTCAACTAAGTGTATGCCATAGTTGTGGGTAAAGAAGAATTAAAGTTTTTTTGAACGATTATTTGGTAAGCTTTATATTTGTTATAAATTTAAAAATAACCTGAATAGTTCAAATAAAATCTATATATGTATGAACAAAAAGTGACAGTAAAGGACTGTGAAGATGTAGGGTAACATGAATAATACCTATGTGATTTTGTTGAACCTCCTTTGTTGGTGTGCCTATTTGCTCATCTTTGATGCTTGTTGTGTATTTCTCTTGTTGCAATGCTTGATGTGTGTTTGTTTGTGACTGCAATGAGAGGAGACTTTTCTTTTTATACAAACCTTTTGTGGTTTCCCCCTTTTAATGTACTATTTTGAATTTAAAATTTGAATGTCCATTGAATTTGCAGAGCAATTCATTTAAGCCTGATTTGATTATTTTTGAATGGAATATGGTGGCCTTACACACTTTTTGCCATTGTTGCAGGTGGGAGATTTTGTGACAGGACCAATAAGCATGCGTTGAAGATTGCTAAAGGTGATGGTTCACGCAGTACAAATGGGATGGAGGGTTGGAAACTGTGCCAAGGATGGAACGTTTCATGGCATACACGTGGACCTAAACATTTGGTTAGGTGCTATATGATGGGTCATGTATGGGTTCACGTGTGTGCGAGTGGCAATATCAATTTTGTGGACAAGTTTGTTATGTTGGTATCGAAGTCTATAAATGTGTCATTTTTTCCTCCTTTACAGTTTTATTAGGACACTTAATTTTGTTATTTTGGGCCACTTTGTGGCACATAAGAATGTATACGTGGACAAAAACAACTTTCTTGTGGTGGTCGTACTTGTTTGACTATTTCAATGTGGAACTGAATGTTTTATATTTTAAATATAATGGATACAGTTAAACTCTAAAACATGTTATGTTTGTATGTGAATGTTTATCGAGTTAATTTCATGTATTATTTCAGGTTGGACAACACATGTTTTGGCAGGTTAGGTGGTCAAGTGTGGGGCCTAGATAGTGCATGAAATATATTACGTTCTAGACCCGCCCACATATTGGCTCCTCTCCCCTATTGAAATGTCTAAAGTGAAAACATCCAAGAAACCTCATCACATGAATACATTTCCTTTAAGTCTTTAATATTTCCATGAGGATGTCATAGTCAAACCCGCATGATAGGGTGAGTGATGTGTGACCCCATGACTCACCTGTGGAGTTGGGTGTGAAAAGTCTAAAGCAAATACATTTCACGGGTATGCCCATTTATTTTCATGATGATATTTGTGACTTATACACCACAACCCATTGAAGAAATATGCACAAATAATTTAAATTTTGTTTTTTAAAAGTTGGTCTATTTTTTGTTCTCTTAATTGAAGATATATATATATATATATATATATATATATATATATATATATATATATATATATATATATATATATATATATATATATATATATATATATATATATATATATATATATATATATATGGAATCAACTTTTCTTTTAATTATTTTATTTATTTATTTGGATTGGGTTGGATTCTTTGTGGTAAGATCAAATAAAATTTGATAACAATTTTTTATGTCAAATAAATATTTTGTAATAGTTATTTGTTCAAAATTGTCTTTTGAATATTAAGATATATCTTATTTAAAAAATATATTATAAGTTACATATATCTAATTGTAATTTTATAAAATATATAATTATTTATACAAAACTTATTTCTTATAATGTAATGTCTTTTAATATTTTGAATGTAATTTGCAATATTTTTTTAGAACTTATATCTATATGTTATCAAATTTTGGTGTTGGGTGGATTGGGAGTGCTTATATCAAATTTAAATTGTTTTTACAATTTTACGATATTAAAGATACAAATCTATACTAATATCTCTTCAACTAAGAGTGAAACATTAATTATGTATAAGTTAGTCCCCAAGTTTGGGACTATTAATTTTTGCTAGGATCGGTAGTGGAATAATTACCTATTGTGTATTAGTATTGGTTTTTGAGAGCACTATTATATTATTTTTTTCGAGTGGTTCCCCGTAACATGTGGCCACATAGTAAGGTTTACTAGAAATACATCAATTTTCTTATCAATCTCTACTTCTTGGTGGACAATTTTGTAAATCTTTCATAACATGATATTGTCAATCATTGTCTTAATGTTGTGAATATGGGGGCCACTTTTGAAATATTTCATTCACTAAATAGGGCTCTCTATAATCTATATCAAAATATACCTTATAATGTGACATAAAATACATCATATTTTGGTCAATAGGTGTAACTCCTTTGTATATCTCTTAAGAGCTCTCACAATTCAAATGTGGGAGCTATTGAACACACCATAGGACCTAAAACCACAATCATATAATCATAATGGTTTGAATCATATAAATATAAAGCACAATAAACACATGAATTCTAGATTAATGTGGAAAACCCAAGCAGGGAAAAAA
This sequence comes from Cryptomeria japonica, assembly GCF_030272615.1. Classification (NCBI taxonomy): domain Eukaryota; kingdom Viridiplantae; phylum Streptophyta; class Pinopsida; order Cupressales; family Cupressaceae; genus Cryptomeria; species Cryptomeria japonica. The sequence continues at coordinate 596,885,450 of NC_081412.1, read as the reverse complement.
CATCATGAGAATCAAATGCAATATGAATATAACTTAAATACAATGTTGCCTCTAGAACCCAGTACTCCTGGGAGGAATCGTATAACTAATACAAATAACCCTAGGGAAAGATACAAATGAATTGCAAGGCCGAAACACACTATCTCTGGGAAAGAGAGAAAATTTTTCCAAATAGCTAAATTGAAAGAAAACAATATCTCCTAATCATGACCTTGTCCTTGAATCTTTGAGTCAAGAAACCAAGATCATGGCAAACATATACATGAATTTAAACTCTATCTCAAAATTATGTCATACAAAAGATAATATCGTCAACACTCTTTACAACTAGCCTTCCCACAACCTGAATATCAAGTCTACTTGCAAATCACCAATGTTTGTTGCTCAAGTCAATTTGCACACCTTCCACATAGTCACTCATATATCCAAACTCCTTTATATACAATATTAACCATAAATATCCTTAACTAGGTCGGCCATAGATAGAGTGAGAAATATTACATAAATTTCGCCACTCAAACCAATAATAACCATTGAAACTTCTACTCTAGGAGAGGATCCAAAAACATCATAGCACAGCCCTTTCCAATGATTCCAATGAACTACTCACACTAAAACATATTCTAAGTTCAACATCAAATGAAATTTGTAGATAAGCATTAATGTACATTAGCTATTCAATCAAAAAACAAGTCTCCTATGCAAATTTCATAATGCAGATCTCTACACGCTATGGTGAGAACCAAAACACTAACCAAACTCATCCTTACAAGTAAACTTAGACCAAGAGAATGTGATCCAAGTAGGATACATCACTATAGTCAACTGAAAACCAAACCAAATGACAACACAGAACTCAAAACATCAAAATTCCAATTGCCAATCAGACCATCATCTGAAAACTAAATTGGAACACTGCACAGAGCATATGAACTTTGTCCAAACTGTAGCACTTGAACCCACATATTCAGATAACCTTACTATCAGAAACATCAACAACCAAATCTTCCATTTGAGCAATACAGGACCTACAAATCTAATATGGCAATATACACATAACATAGACATTATTTTCAAAACCATAACATATAATCTTCACATACCAAAGGAATGCAAGGCATTCTTCCATTGAGGCAGTAAAAATTATTTGAACTGCATAAATATTGTTTCTTACATACTTAAATTTTCATTAACCAAATTTCGTATATGCAGAAAGAAGTCTCAAAAATGCATTTTTTACAGTTTCAAGTGTTGATCAAATTTTGATCAATTATGTGCTAGGAATTCATAAATATACAATAAGAAATCTCAAATACACACTAGAACAGGACATATATGCAACAAAAATGCTCATATACATGTTGGAAAGTGTTATAGACATGTTTCTAGTTAAAAATAGTTTTCTCTCAATCTATCTAAATTTCTCAAAGTTTCAATATGTGACCAGATATGAACATTTGAGTTTTGTGGCAAGAAACACAACAAACAAGAAGACACAATCTCTATAGGTGATTTTGTCCAAAATTTGAGTGTAATGTGTATGTTCAATAGGCCAATATTAGCTCAATTTTCATAGGTCTAAACACAATTGAAGACACTTCGAGCACTTCTTATTCCTAAGATCAATGTCTCATGGCAATAACTTTAGCCTACAACTTGGAATCTTTGTCGATGCAAATGTAGAGACAGCTAAAATGGGGGTATACACTCTTATCTTTGTGAGAGAGGATAGGTAGGGGCCTCCAGGACTAGAAGGATGACCCAATCATCCTCTCCCTAGAAAGATATGTATAGCTTATGCTAAGCCAATTATTTATGTCTCATCTCAAGGGAGCCATATGGTGAGTATCTTTGGGGCAAAACCAACTATTCGCTTGCCCTAAAATTATCGTGATATTCAATCAAAATAAAGGTAGGCCCCTAAAAAGGTTTCTAGTCATAATTTAGAGGACCAACACCTTGCAAGCATCCAACAATCCACTTAAGACTTTAATCAACCTACTTGGAGTATAGAATATCTCACACAAATATGTGGTATGGGGTCTCCTTTTAATTGAAACTATATGACAAAGGTTAATGTTAGTTAAGTCTTGACTTTTATCGCAACTAATTTATACAGTGTCCCGAAGGAATGATCCATCCTCTTATTTCCAAGGTAGACCCTTATAATCAAAAAAGAGATTCTTAGTGATTTGTCTTACACCCGAGATCCATGAAGGTGAGGGGAGAGGATAATTTTACTAAACACCCTATGATTCTACAACATATAGAGTGTGTATGCACCAAACACTTCGAACACAATTATTTTGATGTGCACCAAATCAAAATGTTTTCTAATCTATAAAAGAACAAATACACTCCTATGCTACCCCTACAAGCACAAATGGATTAGTAGTCTCAAAATTACTCTAACCTACAACCATAAGGATTGTAATAGAAAATAGTAACAAAGGGGCCTTCAAGAGATGATTTTGGATACTTCAAGCTTCAGGAAACCTATAGAGAACAAAGACACAACAAAGTAGACCAAAAACATGTCAATAGCTAGCAAAAATGCAGTAAACCCCAGAACCCTCTGTGTGGCAAAAAGAGTCATAGACGCATTAGGAATAGACAAAAATACACCAAAAACTTGATAACATAGAACACTGAAAATGTAGAACTAACAAAAAACGCATCAAAATAGACCCTATACGGGTTAGAAATTGATAAATACATAGCCGGAGGGTCCAATGACATAGTAGAAACCCAAAATGTAGAAAAATTGAAAAACCTTAATGAAATAGAAATGTGCCAGAATATACCCAATACAAGCTAAAAACTACCAAAAATATGTTCAGACGAACCATAAATGCGACAGAAACTAGACCCTGCTAAAAAAGGAAACCCTAACATACCCAAAACACATCAAAATAAACCATTAACATGTTAAAAACTAATAAAAACCAACTATGGGAAAGACATAGACAATGGTAGTTTTGAAGAAAGCATAGTTTTCGCTAGATTTAACAAGGCAAGTCCATATCAATAAATGATTAAAGTACAACATAGCCAATAAAATGAACGAATGGGTAATTTTAAAATAATTAGTTCTAATTGGGATTAATGTCTTCAAGGATCGCGTTAGGAATTTATTGAGGTAATTTGTGTTTTGCCTTCTAAATTTTAAGCCCCTTGAAAAAAGGACCAATGTTTTCCAACCTATTCTGTAGACTTATTGCCTTCTCTAAAATTGTGTTGAAGCCTTAGGTGACCAAAGGTGGCTATTACATCTTGCCATTTAGTGATAAGGTCCACCAAACGCCAACTAGGTTTTACCTTTCCTTGCAGCATCATGATGAAGTCTTTGAAGTCACCTTTGATGATGATATTTTGGTAGCCCCTTTCCTTAGCAATAGAAATTCTAAAAAAAAACAGTATCATTACTACCACATTGGAAGTTTGAATACCTAGGTTCACCATGTAGGCCACCATGACCCTGCCATTGTTATATTTAATGACCCTATCCCCACCTGGGTTACATTTAGAAGACCCATCAAAATTTAATTTTAACCAATCATTGTTTGGGGGTACCATTTTATGATATTTATAAAACCAAAGGGTAGGGTGCTAAAATTAGAAAGAGCATTGGCCATATCCCAATTCTTAGTTGTAAGACAATCTATAGACAAGGGGGGTGAGAGTGATCGGATTTACCAAATCTTTTCATATTCTCCATGACTTCATTGATAATGGAAAAGGACAGAGCTTTTCATTAAGACTTACAATCTCTAAAAAAAATATTATTCTGTTCCCTCCATAAGCTCCAACCCGTGTCAAGGAAGGCCTGCGACCAAAGTTACTAGATAAAAGGATGAGATGAAAAGGGAGTTCAACTAGAGGAGGACAATTTGGGGTCCAAGTTCCATACCCAAGACAATAAGAAAATTTTGATAATCTTCTATTTGACCTATCAAAAATAATGACATTGTAATAATGGACGTTTAATATTTTCCTCTGCCTCCTCACATAGGACACACCTATTCACAATTTGGAAACCTTTGTTTTAGAGATTGTCAATAGTTAAAATCTTTTAATGACAAACCCTCCATGAGAAAAGGAAAATCTTAGGAATTTGTTTAGAGCTCCAGATATTGCACCATTTGAAGGATGAGTGATGGGAAGGAATAATAATCTCAAAGCCTAAATTTATTGAGCATTTGACATCCTTAGAAAAATACTATAGTAGCATATAATTAGCTTCCATTCTAAAGAATTGTGGATTATTTAGAACCCTAAGGATTTCCTCAGTAGTAATTCTAAATGGAGGTTCAAACTCTATAGGGAAGAATTTCCATTTAGGGGGAAAAGTGCCAAGAAACCAATAATTCCACAAGAGAGTCCCAAATCTATCCTCAAGGTCTTTCTCAATGGTTGAACAAACTAGGTGAAAGTCGAAAGGAGTGCTTGAGGCCGAAGGATCCTATAACTTAATGCTCCTCTTGTCCCTTGCATGCTAGAGTAGGCTTTTTTGGGGTAGAAGTTTGGATTTAATCAGATTTTTCCACATATGTGAATCCTAAGAAGCTCTTCATAAGAAAGAAAGAATTTTGATTTCCTCCATTCAAGTTTTTAGTCTACATCACTTTCAACCAATCCTACTTTTATATAGAAAGTATCCAGCCAATTTTAGCAATAAAGGCCAAATTGAGCGAGTGAGAATCTCTAATGCCAAGGCCACCTGACTCCTTACCAGAGATGATTATCCCCTAGTCAACTAAGATAATTTTATTTTTCTATTCCACTCATGACCATAAGAATCACCTTTGGACTTAATCCAACTCCTTTACCCAAGTTGCATGGATATCGAATAAGGATAGAAGGTACACTGAAGCACCATGGAGAGAGGGTCTTAGGACTTGAATTTTACTTTCATTACTCAAAAGGGAACCTTTCCACCCCACTAGTTTTGTTTGGATTATTTCAGGAAACCTCAACCAAACAAAATTCTTCACTTTACTAGCTATGAGAGGTAAGCCCAAATACGAAGCCAAAATACTAGCAATTTGACAATTAGTAAATAGGGTTAAAATTTATTTTGTAAATAGTACTATAATAATTAAATCCATAATATTGTGTTTACATATTTAGGAGTATATATTTATTTATAAAGATGATATTATGCATCTAAGTGTTCTTGTAAATAATTTTAGGAAAAAATGTGTGATTATTGATACAATAAAACTAGAAAATGGGATGCAATAATTGACTATCATGGCTTAGGAGTTAAAAATTATTTTTTTATATTTTTCCAAGTACCTCTATTAGTGGTATCAAAATTGGTATTAAAGTATTTGATTGACCAAAGAAACCACTATGAAAATTTTTAGGGTCATTTGACATGTTGACATGTATGATCTTTAGAGGCATATAGTTAAGGTGCACAACTATTAAGGATTATCCCCTATTATATTATTCACACATGACAATTTAAATCAAATATATATATCAAAGGAAATTCATACCACTTAATAATTTTGAAATATTAAATATTAATTCTAAAAAACTTCAATTTATTTTTCATCATTAATTTCAAAAAGGAATAATCTTAATCCTCTTATTCAATTTTCTTGTAAATTATCTAGTGTACTTACACCAAGAAATATTCTACAGTAATAATAGGAAAAGAAGTTTCATGTTGTGATCATATAGAAACATATATTTAAGAGAAAAAAATTTTAAAAACTATGAAACTAAACTTGAAAAAGAAACACATAATATATAATATTTACTTCATTTTATGAAAGTAAAAATGATAACTTTAAAAAAGATTAAATTAATATTTACATACAAAAGTAAAATAGCAGGTGAAATGTGGCACTTTTTTCAAATCTTGTTGGGTTACTCTTTACCATGTCAACAATTGAGATTGCTTTCCTTCAATTTTGCTTGCTTTAATAAAAAATAATTTAAAACAAAAAATTTAAATATATATACATAAAATATCTCTTTATTAAATAAAATAACTTAAGATATTTGTCACATATTTTATCTGAAATATGTAAAATATATATACTCATTTATATAGTCAAATTATTATAGATATCTTAAATATATCTATGTAAGAAATGTTCATAAATATCAATTTGTGACTTGTTATATTTAAATTATATGTTTCAATTTAGAATTATTTAAAATTTTATTTAATTTACATTGCTTACTTTATTTTGTAATTTTTATTTTGAAAGCAAAAATTATTTTATTTTATTTTTATTTAAAAAACTAATTTTATTTAATAATTAAATTTATTTTTATTTGTTTAATTAACCAAATTTAGATTATAATATCAATCATTTCATGTTAGTAAACGTAATGCTACTCAAACCAACTTTTGAATATATATCTAACTTCCAAAGCTATCTCTTGTTTTCTCCTTAGATTACCAATACATCCTATCTTTTAAGGCATGGAAGAATAAAATTATTTTAGTGGAATTATTGACTCACATTATTTATGTAAGTAGTTTCACATTAATTCCTCATCTCTTTGGAATCTTTGTATTTGTATGGAATCATTAACACCATGGTTTTTTTTAGTCATTAACACCATGCTTCTTTTGTAAAATTAATATTAGTGTCATTATCATATATAAAGTATTTAAACATAACTAACATACTTTTCTTTAAAGCAATATAGGTAAAGCATGCCAAAAGATATCATATTTGTTCACTATTCCACTTAAAAAATTATTATATTATTATATTATAATTAATATTAAATTATTATTAAGCAATTAATGTGATGTTTAAAATATGGTCAATTGTATTAAACATGCACAATTAATGAGACAACAAAACATAAATGAAAAGAAAATTGAAAACTACATAATGAAACCAAACCATAAGCCTTCCTTGAGATGTCCCATCTTCCTCTATTTTAAAGGACCTTGAATGTGTTGGATTGTTGGCTCTCGGCAAGCAATGACCTCCAAAGTGGCAACTCAAAAGTTGAGTAGCTATATGATCATGATAATGCAAATGCACGAGGCTAGGATTATTTGATGCATGATTATAACTAGGATGATTGATTAGCTAAAATGAAGATTTAAGCTACATGATTTGATAATTGAAACTAGATTAACATGATAAAAGCTATTCTAAACATGCTAATATTTGATCTAAAATGCTAATTATACTAAATGATATGAATTCAAATGCCTATAGTAACTATGCAAAAAATATGAATGCAAGGGATCTATGTTGCTCCAAAATGAGGGGTATTTATAGGAATTCCAAGGCCAAAGTTGAGGTGGTAGGAATCGACGGTCTAGATTCGATCTGAAGATATCAAGGGCTAAGATTGAGGAAGTTGGAGAAGAGGTTGGAGGAAGAGGCACATGTCATCTCTATGGTGACAAGTGTCAAGGAATCTTGCTCATAAGAGGGCAAGTGTCCAAGGGAGAAGACATGTGGTAAAAGTGCCATGTGTCTCAAGGAGGGGATATCCAACCCATAGCAGGTTAGAATAAAATAGGTTAGGATGTGCAAAATAGGATAGGGTTAGTTAAACCCAAGATTAGATAGAATGGGTTAGGTTAGGGGGTGGTTAGGCTAGGTGGTTAGAAGTTAGGAGCCATCTACTCAATTTGAATTTAGAAATTCAAATAATTAAAAAATGGTAATTAATCTCAACAAACTTGAGTTTGTTAATCTTAATTAGGAATTAGAAGAATTGATTTAAATGGAGGGAATTAATTAATTTAAAATTAATTAATCAAAATGGGGAATATGATGAACTAAATAAATAAATCATTTAGATTTATTTACAAGTAGATGAATAGAGAAATTAATCAAATTACTTGTGAATTCAATTAATTGGGAAGGGTGATTAATTAAATAACTGCTTAATTAATTAATTATCTTCATACCATTTTTAGGTCTATACATTTTGCCCCTCTTTGAAGTGATGTGTGACCATGCGTTGGTTTAAAGAAATCTCGATTGATGATGTTGTTGATACGATATGATAGGATGCGGATTTGATCTTGATTTTGATGTAGATTTGATTCAATATGATAAAGATTCAATTTGAGATGATGAATCTAAATATGATGCCCTAGACGTTGACTGATAGATTGCAATGTAAGGATGCCCCCTCGGGAGATGAATCAGATTTTTTTTTTATTATTTTGATATTTTTGAAATTTTCACGATTTTGAGATTTTTAATGATTTTATGATTTTTAAATATTTTTAGAGTTGATCCGATTTATTTCCCGATAAAGAATTTGAAAGCGTTGCCATGTTAGGCTAATTAGTTGATTAGTTTATAAAAAATAAATGACATAAAAGTCCCACTTAAATGCCCCACTTTGAGTTTAAAAAGTGAAATTTATTTTTACCACTCCTCATTTGTGCAATTGAGTTTGTTGAAAACTTGCTTTGGAGAAAGAAATGGCCATCCCCTACCACTAGCACCGGTTCTAGCAAGTTTGACGTCACGAGCATCCTCTGGCCTACGGTCAACTGGTACATACCCCTTGAAAACCCATCTTCGTTAAATTTCAGTTTGATTTTTAAAAAATTTAGCCAGTTTTATTAAAAATCAGTTTTTGTCATTTTTCGTGAAGTGGGTTTTAAAATTTTTTGCATTTTTATACTAGTTTTTTAGCGAGCTGAAATGGGTTTGAACTGTTTTTTAAAATTTTTAAATTTTGCACATTTAAAAAAAAAATTATTTCATTTTTGGGAGGGTGACGCTACCCTCGGTGCTGCCACGGACGTCATTGGCGCCATGGACAACACCACAGACGTTGCCATGAATGACACTGTGGGTGCCACCAACGCCCCGAATGGCATTGCGGGCATCGTCGCAGACATTACTGTGAGTGTCGCCAATGCCACGGGCATCGCCGCCACTGCCCAAGACAACATGGTGGGCACCGTCGGCATAATGATGAAAATTGTCGGCACCGCCAGAGGCACCACAGCCGCCACAACTAGCTACTAGAAAAAAAATTGAAAATGGCACTAATTTTTTTTTTGATAAAGTACTTTCTAGAGGCTTGTCCCTCTAATTGTTACAATTTTTGGCAAAGGCAATGAAATGCTGCCAAGCTGATTTGATTTTTTGGTTGATTTCGATTGTCTTGATTTTGATAGGGTAAGATAAATTTGATTAGGTATCAAATTGATAAAATTAGATACTCCTGATTGATAAAAATTGATGATCAGTTTCGAATATCTCAATTTACATGCCAGATAAGATAGGATTGATAACGACCTCATGATAGATGAGAGTCATTGATAGAGGCTCAACAAGATTTGATAGAAATATCACACGAGTAAGGTATACTGATAGATTGATTTGATTGATAGATAGATAAATCGAGATACTGATATGATGATATGATTTGATTGCAGGAGAACTTTAGTGTTCTTCAGTCTCGGGAGCACTTCCCAAAGACATGGATTTTGATACCTCACCTTAGCTAGGCAAAGCGAGACCACATTGATAGGTGTGGCTTATCTTCCCTTCTTGATATGCCCCAGCCTTTGATTAATCGGGCATTACTGACAACATTGGCTAAGAGTTGGTATAGTGAGCATAATACCTTCCCCTTACCGACCAATGAGATGACTGTGACACCCAAGGATGTGTATCAAATACTATGCATCCCAATGTTGGACAAGTTGGTATATTATGATCTTAGTGAGCAGGGTGGTATAGACACACTTTGTAGAGTTTTTGATGATGATGAGATTGGCAGGTATGACATTGCATGGTAGGAGATGTTAGATCTAGGTTATGCCACACTACCTAGCCAACTTGTTGGATTCGTCAGGGATTTCCTTTGTCCTGATCACAAGTCAAAGGGATTATCCATTGGATGGGGTTGCCTCCTTGAGAATTTGATTACATGGGGGGCTCAATTTGTGTGGGGATATTGTATGCTAGCCCACCTATATTATGATTTGCACCAAGTAGTGTATCAGAGATCAACCAGATTATCAGCAGGGGTTACAGTTCTCTAGATATGGGTCTGGGAGCATCTGCCCATCACACGACCATTGGCAGATAGAGAGAGACCTATAGGTAGGCCTTATGCTTACAGATATCCAGGTATTATTGTTCAGTGAAAGCTAGGCAAATTGGAGTATTGGCGATGAGCACTAGATGACCTGGATACATTGATATGGAGACCCTATAGAGATTGTGAGATCTGGCTAGAGGGTTAAGTGGAAATGCTTTATGTATTCTTGACTCAATACCTGATTGGATCTACACCCTATATTATTGAGTGATTCCTTTGCATGAGGGTGCTAAGAGTGTATGGCAGGATACACGGGATCCTACTAGGTACAACCCACTGTGCACGTAGGAGACTTGATGTGGCTACTAGGGGGCCCACTATTTCATATGAGCAAGTGTGCACAGAGTATAGATCATTGAGGTCACATGATTGTGATTATCTACTAGGTATCGTAGATAGCCGGATGAGTAGTGAGTATGCTACATATTTTACTCCACACAGGTTTTCTAGATTGACTTGTCCTGATGATCCAGAGCCAGCCTTCGATAAAGATGATGAGAGGCCACAACGCAGAGCTCCTAGACAACCAAGGAATAATGGGGGGAGAGGAGGTGGGGGTGGATATGATGGTGGAGATGGAGGGGATGATAGAGATGGATATGGAGGAGATGTAAGAGACTATGGTGGTGGAGATGGAGATGGAGGGGATGATGATGGGGGAGATGGCAGAGTAGTGGCAGTGGTAGCGACAAGCATGCCAAGAGCCAATAGTTCCAGATCTGCTAGAGAGTTACCTATGGATTGGATGGCCCGGGTGCTCAGATGAAGGAGATCAAGTCTAGTGGACCAGGGGAAGCAGCTTCCAGAGCAGGAGGTTCCCCAGGTTGAGCAGGTACCTATAGAAGTATCACAAGTTGAGTAGCCACAGGTAGAGGCACCACAGAGAATCCTCATTATGATGTCATCTCATCAACATTAAGCTTAGATTATTGACTTGCAGGGTCAGGTGCAACAACTAAAGGGTCAACTAGAAGAGAGGGAATCTTAGATAGCCCAACTAGAGGTCCAAATGGCACAGTTATAGATATAGGCACAAGAACAAATGTCCCAGGTATAGACATAGGCACATGTTCAAATTGCCTAGGTAGGGGCTCAGATGGCCTCTCTCATGGCAGAGAGATGTAGCTAGGGATAGGTGTCAACAGGCCGAGGCACAAGTACATATGTCAAGAGAGTCTAGTTCAGGGAAGGCCAGGCCCTGAATATGATGCGCCAGGCAGTTCATGAGGCTGAGTATTACAGGACCTTATACTACACTATTGTTCCTGCTGATTGGAGGGCTCTAGGATTTTCACATATGAGTAGGAGGTCGGGATAGAGCCAGTCTGAGAGTCGAGGAGTGACAGGGTCACTTCAGAGAGATACCCCAGGTGGGGACCCAGGTATAGGAGTTTCATTTGGTGCTACTAGACACACTGCATCAGAATAGAGTTTTGCTCCTTGTCCTAGTGGTCACACTAATATGGGACATTGATCCTTTGATGTATACACCTTTTTGTGATGAGATATTGATGATTCCCATGATTTATATTTGTGATGTATCTCAGATATTTTTGTGCTATCATTGTACCTTGGACATTGATCTTTTTGATGATATGATATGCAGTTGATCCCATTCATTCTCTATGACCTATGAGATTATGGATGCATTGTACTTTCTATATGAGTATGTTGTGCATCTACTTTCATGATGTATTCTTTACTTTCTATATGGTTATTTATTCTAGATGATGGATGTATGTTTCTCATATGATGATGCAGTATTTACATGATGGATGCTTTTAATTTCTATATGCTTATGGACCATAGATTATGGATGTATGCTTCATATATGATGATGCAGGATGATGATATATGTACTATGTGATGTACGTGCAATGTGATGCTTTTTATTTTTATGATGTTTTTATGATTTTTCCCATGCATGCCTATATGAGATGAATGCAATGCAATGCCATGATAATGCTACTTTACATGTTTGATATTTATTCCTTGAATGATCAATTTTAAATAAATTGATTGAATGATCTATATGAATGATGTCTTATTATGCAACACTTACATGTGATGAAATGAGCTAACTTATCATGCAGGATGGATGAATTGATTATTTTTGTTAATGTCCAATGTACTCAATCACTTAATAAGAGAGATAACACATGTTGAAGTGTTTGGCATTGGAAAAGATGAGCTTTTGTGATCCCATGCAAAATGAAATGAAATCTGCTTTTAATATGCCAATGTGAATGAAATGCATTGCTATGATCAAACTGGTCATTTGGTCATTGCTTTTTATCATCATTAAGCCTTTTAAAATGTGGGAAGTGAGTGCAAACATCGATAGTATAATTGAACCATGATGACCTGAGCACTACTTTACTAGGTTTTGATATTGCAAGTGAGCACAAGCATCGAGGTTAATTGAATCAAGATGACTTGAGTGTTGCTTTCGTAAAATAGGCAGTATTAACCATTTCTATAGGCAAATCCAAAATGTCCTCGATGATACTCTGATGATCATGTCCTGAGACAAATTTTCACATATTAATGATTAATTTACAGACAGTAGACAAGAAAATATCACGTTCCTTCCTTGTTCCTCTAGTCAGAGACATCCTTGAGTCAATCAGGAATTATGATAGTGAAAACCAAGATATAAAAGTTGAACCATTGTTGTCAAAGTGTTAAATCATTAGTCAAAAGATATCATCCATTGATATGTGTTTGCCATGTTTAAATAGATAGTTGATAGTTGATGGTTGATAATTTGATCTTGTGTTCAATGTTGGATGTGTCTCATTTTTTGCTTGACAAGTGTTTCCTATTTGATTAAGATCAATGAAATTTTTCCCCTAGCTAGGTTTGGGATTTTGCCCCCAGTCTAGAAATAAATTTAATTATTGGTATACAATGATGATTCCAAACCATGGTGAGAAATCACCTGCGATGCCTATGTACGTACAATGACTTTATTATGGATATGAATAGTGCTGATGAAAATGAATGCAAGTGGAGGGATACATGAACTAATAGATGGAAGAGCTAGTTCACAGATAACACTTGTTGCCAAGTTTTCACCATATGTTTTTATTGCATTTTTCCTCATATTTGATTTTTTTTTTCACTATTTTTCGTTGTTTTTGTATTTTCTGCTTTTTCACTTTTTTTGGATTTTCTACTTTTTCACTATTTTTGGATTTTTTGCTTTTTCATTGTTTTTGAATTTTTTGCTTTTTCACTATTTTTGGATTTTCTGCTATTTCACTAGTTTTGGATTTTCTGCTATTAGACATAGAACTTTTTTAGATGCATGCTATTTATGGGTTCCTTTAGTTGATCCTCGTCTGGCATTGATAGCTGATAGGATCTTGACCCAAATTTTGCTATGACAACAAATAGACCCAGCTAGTTTGGTTCAAACCTCCCTTTCTTTTCTCAATCTGACTGGTTGCATGGATTTTCCTTTATCACTAGTTCTCCAACTCAAAATGCTCTTGGTTTGACCTTGTGATTATAGCTTCAACACATTCTTTGTTGATACACCTTCAAATGATCAAAGACATTTTAGCGTCGTTCATGAATCAATTCTAGCTCTTGCAGTCTAGATACTCATTGTTCTTCATTTGGGATAAGACCTTTTAATGATACTCATAGAGAAAGTATCTCTACTTCTATTTGCAATATTGTTGCTAATCCATAGACAAGAGAGAAAGGTGTGAATCTTTTGGGTGTGCCGATACTGGTACGATAGGCCCATAGAGCAGGGTTCAATTGACTATACCAATCTCTGCCAACATCATTCACTATCTTTTTGAGGATCTTTAAAATTATTTTGTTTGATGCTTCTGCTTGTCCATTCCCTTGTGGATAGTAGGGTGTGGAGAATATATGTTGGATCTGAAATTTTTCACAAAGCTCTTATACGTCTTTGTTCTTGAACGGTCACCCATTACCAATGATAGTGGTCATGGGTATGCCATAGCAACATATGATGTAATTCAAGATAAATGCAGTAATTTGTTTTCCTGTGATATTTGTGAGAGGTACCACCTGAATCCATTTTGTAAAATATTTTGTAGCTACAAGGATGAATTTGTGATCATTGGATGAAGGAGGATTTGTCTTCCCTAATAGATTAAGACCCCATTGATAGAAAGGCCAAGATGTTGCCAGAGCATGAAGATCTTGTGTTGGCGCATGAATTAAATTGCCGTGGATCTGACATTGTTTGCATGTTTTAGCTATCTGAAAAGAATCTTGTTCCATAGTTGGCCAATAATAGCCCAAGGATATGAGTTTTTTTGAAAGGGTAAGACCACTTGAATGAGTGCCACAAATGTCATTATGGACTTCATTTAAGGCCTTTTCAGATTCTTCTTGCTTGAGACATCTTAAGAGAGTACCACCCAGAACTCGTTTAAAAAGGGTATTCGTGACAAGAGTATAATGAGATGATTGGTGGATGAAATTTCGCTTTTGGGTCCTTGACAAGTTAGGAGGAAGGGTGTTATCTTTTAGGTATGTATAAATTTGGCCATAGCGGGAGGAATCATGCCCAACAAGGCGATAGATAATTTGAGAATTAGGACAGTCATGGGTAGGGAAAAACAAGTCTTCCACCAGAAATTCATAACGCTCTTGATTTTCTTATGTCTGAAGTAGAGAAGCAAGTGTTTCCATGGCATCAACTACTTTGTTGTCATTTCTTGGAATATGCTCAAAAGTGATTTCAATAAAATACTTCTTGAAATCATCTACCATCTTTCTATAAGACATTAGTTTGTCATCCTTTGTTTGATAATCATCATTAATTTGATTGACAACGAGTTGAGAGTTTCCAAAAACCTATAGTTGTGTGATGTTCTATTCTATGGCTATTTTGATTCCTATGACCAAAGATTCATATTCTACTGTATTATTGGTGCATGGAAAACTCAATTTATATGCCTTTTGAATTGTGTGACCTTATGATGTAATGAATAAAATGCCTGCTCCTAATCCATGCTGGGTATATGAACAATCATAGTACAACTACCATGTATGTTTGGTGACTGTGAGGATATAAACATATGGAAATTCAATGTTTAAGGGATGATCATCTTGAAGTGGTACTTCTGCCAACTGGTCTGTAATGACTTGCCCTTTGATAGCTTTTCTATCCACATATTTAAAATCAAATTCGCTCAGGATCATGACCCATTTTGCTAATCTTCCTGTTAATGTCGCCTTGTTGAGCACAAACTTAAATGGATCTATTTTAGCAATCAGTTTGATTTAGTGAGAGAGTAGATAGTGTCACAATTTTTGAGAAGCAAAAACTACTTCTAAGCATTCTTTTTATGTTGGTGAATAATTGAGCTCGTATCCCACTAGTGTTCTGCTGATGTAGTAGATAGCTCATTCTTTTTCTTCATTATCCTATTGTGCAAGCATAATTCCTAATGATACTTATATGGCTGATACATATAGTAACAACAACTTACCTTGAATTAGTGACATTAGGACTGGTTGCATGAGATATTCCTTGATTTTTTTGAATGCTTCTTCACATTGATTGTCCCATTTGAAATGAAAATTCCTGTGCAATATATGACTAAATGGTTGACACTTATCTGCCAATTGAGCAACAATTTTCTAATTGACTGCCATAATCCTTGAAGTGGTCTGAGTTGATTAATATTTTTGGGAGATGCCATTTCCATGATTGCTTTAACTTTAGCTGGATCTACTTCTATACCTCTAGCTAAAACAATGTATCCCAATAGCTTACCTTAACTAACACCAAAGGCACAATTCTTTGGATTGAGCCTTAGCTTGTATTGTTCTAACTGATCAAAGACCTTTTCCAGTATTTCTAGATGTTCATCTCTATTGTATGATTTTGCCAATATGTCATCTACATAGTCTTCTATAAATGTATGCATCATGCCATGAAATATTATTGTCATAGCCCTCTGATAGGTAGCACCTGCAATCTTTAGTCCAAATGGCATGATGTTCCAGCAGAAAGTACCCCATGGACCCGTGAAAGCTATCTTTTCTTGATCTTCTAGAGCTATTTTAATCTGATTATATCTTGAGAATCTGTCCATTAGAGAAAACATGGAATGTACAACAGTTAAATCTACAATGATGTCAATATTAGGAAAAGGAAAGTCATCCTTTGGACATGCATTATTGAGATCTCTAAAGTCTGTGCACACTCAGATATTTTTTTCTAATTTAGAAATAAGAACTATGTTTGATACTCATTGAGGATATGCCACAGGTCTGATGAATCCCACGTCCATTAATTTCTTCAGTTCTGCTTTGACAAGGAGAGCTATATGAGGATGCATCTTTCTCAATTTTTGTTTTATTGGTTTGTCTCCCGGAGCGACATTTAGGTGATGCATTATAAGATCTGGGTCCAATCTTGGCATGTCTACATATGACTAGGAGAAATTGATTTGTCATCTTTTGAAAAATTCTAGATATTTTTGTTGTTCTTGTTCTGACAGAGAGGTTGTCGGATGTAGAATCTTTGGTTGATATGTTGTTTCAATGTTCACTACCTCCGTTGGTTCAATTAGTATAGATGATCTCTCTTGATAATATTTAGGTAAGGTGTCAAATCTCCCATCTTCCGGTGCCTCAAGGAGGTTTTCACCATTGCATCCTTTCTTTTTACTTTTCCTTGGTCTAATGTTACCAATAAATGGTTTTCAACATTAGACCTGATATTTTTTTCTTTATTTTTTATTTTTGCGACTGTGAGATTTGGTACCCACTTGAATGGAAGATGCGTTACTGAAATCCTTGGTGAAATTTGTTGTGGACTCAATTACATTGAGGTATAAGGCAGTAGCATAGTCATTAGGAAAGGTATCAATTTCAGTATATCCTCCATTATCCCAATCAATAAGTTCAGGATATATTAAAGGTAAGGGATAATCATGTTGAGATGCTTCAAAGGCATTAGGGGTCATGATAGAAACATCAAAGTATTCAATACTTATTTCAAACATGTCTAGGATGATACTCTCATCAACATGACCTCTCACAAGTAGTTCATGATCATCCTCGATTGAATCCAAGTTGACCGAATGTGATTCTAATTCAATTGATCGAGTTCTTGACACTTGTTTTACATATGCATGAACTACATCGACACTCACATCTTTTTCATAGCAGGTTTCTTTAGCTGATTGTTCAAGAATGATAGGAATCCCATTCCCATTCATTGGAATTTGTATCACTCGCAACTTGCAATTTGCAAATTAGTTCATATAGATTTTGGTTTGTTTCTTCTATTTTCCTCGCTATCTCTTTTCTTCTCTCATATTCGACCTCCTCTGGGCTGGTAGTTAGTCATGCTAGTCTTGCTATTAGTTCTTCTTGCCTTATACAAGCTTCTTGTCTTTCTTGATTAGAGGTTGAATCTTCTTGGGAAGTGTCATTATGTTGTATTTCTTGCCAATTCAAGGCTCTCTCTTCTTGTGATCTTATGTTTTCGTGTTCTTGTTGTTCTTGTCTATACCCTAAGCCTGATTTGTCTTTAGCCTGCTGAGTATGAGGTTGTACGGGTTCTAGGATACCATCTTGTCTTGTTCCTACATGACCCACTCGAGTGTATCCCATTTTCTAAAGGATGTTGAATCATATTCCATATTTTTTTGTGGGTATTTTGACATTATTGAACTTTTGTGGAACTTCTTCATCGTTATATAGCCATTGCAACACATCTTTGTCCTTTATTTCTTTAGATAATGTCCTAGCTCTAACAAATGCTCCATCAAATATTTGAAGAGGTTTTTCAACTAGTTGTTGTTTTGAGCTTGATGGTTTACCATAAGATTTAAAAGAAAGGGGTAATTATGATAGTGAATATTTTTCGTTCCCTTGATCCCTCAACTGTATCTATTTTTCAAAACTTGACAAGATTGAGGTAAATGATTTTTCCTTGGATTATGTTCTTAACTAGGGCACCTCTCTATTATGTGGAACCGTGACCTCTTGTGCCTCTTTCAAATTACTACAATATTGGAATGGATTCGAGTTTGGTGAAATTGTGATTTCCTCTCCATTGTACAGAAACTTCAGGCTCTGGTGATAAGTTGAGGGAATAGCTTGTATGTCATGAATCCATGGTCTTCCTAAAAGTATGTTGTATGATAAATCCAAGTCTAGAACTTGGCATGCTGTATCTTTCTGCAAGGGTCCTACTCTGATTGGTAATATCACAATTCCTTTGGAGGAATTCTCTTCTTCATCATTTTCTTTGATTGGGATCTTTTTATGGGGATCAACTTCCTCTTCAGAATAACCT
Source organism: Cryptomeria japonica (assembly GCF_030272615.1). Classification (NCBI taxonomy): domain Eukaryota; kingdom Viridiplantae; phylum Streptophyta; class Pinopsida; order Cupressales; family Cupressaceae; genus Cryptomeria; species Cryptomeria japonica. Next base: position 596,867,071 of record NC_081412.1, on the reverse strand, counting down.
AAGGCGAGAACAAGACTTAATGAGAAAATATTCAAGTCAGCTCATCCATCTATTAGGACACATTTAACGCGTCTTTTATGAATAAGGACTTCAATATGCAAGGGAGCATTATGTGGATGTTGCAAAGACATGTCATCTTTTTCTATGAATGATAAGCAATGATGCATTGTGAGGTGCCCCACCATAGTTTGGAATTGATCTACACCAAGATCTTTGGGTACCATTGTATTTACTAGGGGTCTTTCTAAAATTTCTTTATGTGTGGGTGAAAGTTTTAAAAGTTCTAAAATTGATATTTGCACGGGAGTTTTTTGTTGTTGATCCACTATACTATATTGTTTTGAAGTGGATGACTTGTCAGTTGTAGGACCTAGCAAAGTAACCTTGGCTTTTCTTCTTTTGATAACATGAGTAGGTTCTTGTTGTTGTTTCTCTTTGACCACAATCACATTGACCATGTTATCATAGGTATGAATATAGTTCACTTTTGCTTTACCTATACCATTTTGTGCTGCTGATGATTCACCCTTCTCATAATTAGGAAGCGGAGTTTTGAAAGCTGTGTGTGACTCGTTTGTCTTATGCCCATCCACAGTTATCATGCCATTGTCAATCAAATCTTGGATGACATGTTTTAACCGCTGACAATCATTTGTTTGGTGTCCTTTGTTTCAATGAAAATCATAATAATGATTGTCATTCCACTAAGTAGGTTTAACCTTGGGTTCAAAGTCTCTTGCTCCTGGCAAAGTAATCAACTTGTTTGCAAGAAGTGTCTTTAATGCTGACCCAAGTGGTTAGCCAATGTTGGTAAATTTCCTGTGAAAGAAATTATTAAAAGTTGGTTTTGGTTTATTGTTATCTTGTTGAGTCATTGCCATGTGATTTGATAAATTGAAAGCCAATTGCTTTGGTTTCACATTATTATTATCTACTATCCCATCATTGACAATGTTTCGATTTATGTTCCAAAACTTGGGCTTATCATTGTTGTTATTATTAGTATTGTTGTTGGGAGGAGGATTAACACCTTCTTTGTATATCTTCAACTCTCCTTTCTTTACCATAGCTTACTCAATCCCGATTCCATTATCAATCATCTTTTTGAAACTTGGAGGACATTGCAGTTTTAGTTTACAACTCATTTCTTTCTTTAGATTGTCAATGAATACATCCATCTTTTCATTATTTGGCACCGTACAAGGATATTGTTTAGCTAATCGTCTCCACCTTTGTAGAAACGTCATAAAAGGTTCTCCACTCTTTTGTTTGGTGTGACACATGTCTAACATTGTGATCTCATGTTGTTTGTTGTAAGAGTATTGTGAAATAAACTTGTCCACCAATTCTGCAAATGTTCTAATTCCAGGTGGAAGTTTCAAGAACCATTCCATAGTCTTCCACTTAAGCTCTTTGGAAATAACCTCATTAAGTACATGTCCTCATGAGAGAACTCCAAGCTCATCATGAAAAATTCTCTTACATGATTTTGGGGATAAGTTCTTCCATTATATTTGTCATATCTAGGTGTTTCACAATTTGGAGGAAAAGGTATCATGTTGAAACTTCTGTCAAATGGATAAGGACAGATTTCTTGAAGCGAACACCTCTTAGTAGTTTCCCTTTATATATCTTGAATTTGTATTTGAAGAGTTTGTATATGTTGTGTGAGAGCCAAAAGGGGATCATCGACACGATTTCTCCTCATATCATCATGAGTTCTTGTGTGATCCTAATTTCTTCTTGCATCATCATGATTCCTTCTTGTATCATCATTAGTTCTTCATGTGTCCTGATGAGTTCTTGTGTCGTCATGAGTTCTTGTATCATCAGGAATTCCCTTCCTGCGATTGAAAATTCCTTCATTTTTCTCATCATCATTGTGTCATTTGATCCTCCCCTTTGTCTTAAATTGTTTACGTCAAAATGTTGAGGAAGTTTAGCACCAAATTTTGCTAACATTAGGAAGCATTTTTCTTTTTCAACCTCCAATATTTTCTCCATGAATTCATCAAATTTAGGATCTTGTTGGATTTCTTTGATGTGTTGATCACTTATCTGTTCTTCTTGTATTTCATTTCTTTGTGCCATTTCCTCATAATCTTCTTCCATTTCAAGTGTTTCTATTTTTGTTTCTTTGATCTTTCGTCTCTGAGCCCTGGTTAAAATGGACATACACGTGTTTTGAATGTTTTGTGAGGTTTCAATTTTCTATAATGTGCCTCAATAAGTGATCAATTGTTGAGGTAAATATGATAGATTGATACAACATGAAATGGTCATTCAAGTATTTGCAAGTTTGCAAGTTTTTTGATCCTAGTTTGGAGTGCAAATTTTGTGATTTTGATATGATCAAGCTCAATAGGAATGATATATCCTATGATAGAGAACAAGGTTAGTCTGATCAAGCATTGTAGTTTCGTGATAAAGGATGATAGATCATGATGAGAAACTATGTTTGAATGATTAGTTTATCAAAGACATTGTGATGATGCACTTTGAGATGTTAGATCTTGAACTTGTTGGAGATGAATACTTGAAAACCTTAGTGTGTCTAGCTTTAAATTTTTTTTGATAGAAGATAACCTGACTGAGTGCCTTGAGAAGATGACCTAATCACTATGTTTGATTGTCTGAGAAATGGGTTGTTTTTGTTTTTTGATTTTGGTGCAGTTTACCAAAAATGCTAACAAAATGACTAGAAACACTAAAAAAATGACCAGAAACGCTGCTATAATGACAAGAAATGTTGACAAACTGACTAGAAACACTAACAAACTCAACAAAAATGTTGAGGAATAGACTAGAAGCACTGACAAACTAACCAGAAATGTTGAGGAACAGACCAGAAACACTATACTACAATTTAGTGGCTCAAAAGTTCAAATCAGTGATGTTTAGACTCAAAAAGTTGGTTGTTTGAACTTAGAAGATTGTTGTTTTGACCCAAATATTTGATTTTCAGACTCAGACAACTGATGTTTTAGACCTATCAAGTGCAAACTAGGAGATCTAGTGTTGAAACATGAGCAAGTTGACATTCAAACCGAGAGAGTTGTAGTTTCAACCAAGAGAGCTAACATTTGGACCATAAGAGCTGACTTTAGACCAGGAGAGCTAATGTTTGGACCAAGAGAGTTGTTGTTTAAACCAATAACTCTGAAGTTTAAAATAATAATGTTGGAACTCAGACAATGGTTGTTTGCACTCCAAGAGTTGATGTGTAGACTTAGATAACTGATGTTTATACCTAGCAAGCTCAACCTTGGAGAGTAAATGTTGAAATATGAGAAATCTAACATTCATACAAAGAGAGTTGGAGTTTAGACCAAAAGAGTTGATGTTTGGACTAGGAGAGTTGATGTTTGGACTGAGAGAGCTACTATTTGGACTGAAAGAGCTACGATTTGGATCGAAGAACTACTGTTTGGATCGAGAGAGCTACTTTTTGGACCAAGAGAGCTATTGTTTGGACTGAGAGAGCTATAGTTTGGACTGAAAGAGCTACTATTTGGACTGAGAGAGCTACTGTTTGGACTAAAAGAGCTAATCTGCTGTGAAACTTATAAATTTGATAGTTTGAAGTTTGATTTTGCAAATTTTGTTGAGTTTCAATGGATGATATCTTGACGTGATTTACAAACACATAAGCCAGATTGTCTTTTCTCCCAAAGGACACATAAAGTGTATCTTCAAGAAGCTTTAAAGAAATCCCAAGTTTTCATGACTTTTGAATAATTGAAAACAAACCATTTTTCTATCCTAAGGAGATTGGCTTCATTATTAGTTCTTAGCCCACACTTGGTGCCCTGTAAGCTCACACAACCTTGTCACCCCCTAAAAGGTGCCCATGTTTTTGCCTTTGCGAGAGCTAGTGGAGTCTCGTTATGAGCCTAGCAATAAGGTCTCAAAAGGGACATATGGTGAGTGTCTTTGGGACAGATTCTTCCCCCTCCCTACACTAAGAATTTAATAATGTTCGGAGGTGAACCGGGTAGCTTCTAATTTAGTTGGAATAGTAAGGGATTTGTTTGGCGTGTCGGGGTATAAACTCAATTAAGAGGTCTCCCAGCCTTGAAAACCAAGGTTTAATATACCGGAAGGTACAAAGGAGAGCTATTCCCGAGCACTGGAATTGACGTGATTTTCGTCAAATCACATTTATTTGAAAGTGGGTTGGAGTACTTGGCGTTAACTATTCCCACTTGGGTCGTCCCCCTCTCACCCACCTTATGGGCTTCTCGGGAGGGTAGGCATGCTAAAGATATGGACTATTGAAAAGAAAATATGAGTCTAGCTTTCTGATCACCTAAGAAAGGTGAGAGAATACTTGCCTATCATCGAAAACACATAAGACATGTTTGTTCATTTTCATTGTGATTAGTCTATGTGCCTAATTTATAAAAAACAAATGACAAATCTCATGGTTGCAAACAAAGTTAGTAGTTTATATTGCATTCTTTGGTGGCAAAATGGTTTATAACTCTGGTCTTTTACAATGAAATAGGTACCTACAAAATCAACAAATTGCAAATTAGGTTCAGGAAAATGACAGTCCAGATGCAGAAATGAGAAATGGATGATATGACATTGAAATTATCAATGAAAAACTGAGAACACAATCAAATTAACCAAAAACACCCTCAAATTAACCAAAATGGTACTGTGATGACCAAGAACGTTGTTCTGAACCTCAGAAACACTGCCAAACTAACTGAGAATGCTGCCAAACTGACTGAGAACGCTGCCAAACTGACTGAGAATGTTGCCAAAGTAATTGAGAACGATGCCAAACTTGACAAGAATGCTGCAAGAATGACCAAGAACACTGCAAGAATGACCAATAATGCTAAGACAAAGAATAGAAACACTAAAGTATAGAAAAAAAACAAAATCAGAGTTGAAAAATCTCCCATAAATGCCATTTGAGGTGTCTGGATGCTAAAACGGAGACCAAGAATGTGAATCTGGAACTCGAAAGAGCTAATCAACCTACCAATGAGATTTCCTGCAAGAAAACCTATTAAATATCAAAGGTGCTAGGCCCCACGGTGGGTGCCAATTAATGTGATGCTTAAATTATGGTCAATTGTATTAAACATGCACAATTAATGAGGCAACAAAACATAAATGGAAAGAAAATTGAAAACTACATAATGAAACCAAACCATAAGACTTCCTTGAGATGTCCCATCGTCCTCTATTTTTGAGGACCTTGAAGGTGTTGGATTGTTGGCTCTCAGTAGGCAATGGCCTCTAAAGTGGCAACTCAAAATTTGAGTAGCTATATGATCATGCTAATGCAAATGCATGAGGCTAGGATGATTTGATGTATGATTATAACTAGGATGATTAATTAGCTAAAATGAAGACTTAAGCTACATGATTTTATAATTGAAACTAGATTAACATGATAAAAGCTATTCTAAACATGCTAATATTTGATCTAAAATGCTAATTATGCTAGATGATATGAATTAAAATGCCTATAGTAACTATGCAAAAACTATGAATGCAAAGGATCTTTGTTGCTCCAAAATGAGGGGTATTTATAGGAATTCCAAGGCCAAAGCTGAGGTGGAAGGAATCGACGGTCTAGATTCGATCTGAAGATATCAATAGCTAAGATTGAGGAAGTTGGAGAAGAGGCTAGAGAAAGGGACACATGTCATCTTTGTGGTGACAAGTGTCAAGTAACCTTGCTCATGAGAGGACAAGTGTCCAAGGGAGAAGAAATGTGATAAAAGTGCCATGTGTCTCAAGGAGGGGATATCCAACCCACAAGAGGTTAGAATAAAAGAGGTTAGGATGTGCAAGATAGGATAGGGTTAGTTAAACCTAGGATTAGATAGAATGGGCTAGGTTAGGGGGTGGTTAGGCTAGGCGGTTAGAAGGTAGGAGCCATGTGCTCAATATGAATTTAGAAATTCAAATATTTGAAAAATGTTAATAATCTCAACAAACTTGAGTTTGTTAATCTTAATTAGGAATTAGAAGAATTGATTTAAATGGAGGGAATTAATTAATTGAAAATTAATTAATCAAAGGGGACAATATGATGAGCTATATAGTTAAATCATTTAGATTTATTTACAAGTAGATGAATAGGGAAACTATTCAAATTACTTGTGAATTCAATTAATTGGGAAGGGGGATTAATTAAATAACTGCGTATTTAACTAATTATCTTCAGACCATTTTTAGGTGTATACAATTATTATATTTTATATTTCTATTAAACTCTTTACCAAAGAAAAAAAATCTATTAAGACTGCAACATTATTATTATAATATTATATTAAGGTAATTACGAAGTTATTGTTCACAATGGAGATTGACAAAATTGATTGATCAATTAAACTCAAAGTGAGTGGTAGTTGAGAGGAGAAAATAAATAAAATATTTTATTTGTTTTTCATGCGTTTAAGTGTCACAAACACACCAAATTAAATGCTTCTAGTTTTTATTTTCAAACATTTTTGCATCCATTATGTGAGTGTAATATGCCTTCAGCTAAGAAAATAAGTGATCTATTAAAAGTTCTTTAATTGATAGAAAACAATTGGTCAGTGATATTAGTATTTTTGTTGATTATGCTATCTATTGAGATTCAAATCACTAAATATTAGATGTGAAGATCGTTTTTTAGATGACTTTGATAAAATGAATACTTTTTTAACTATCAACAAAAAAATATCAACATAAATTCTTATATCAAAGAGAATTTTTTTTTTTAAAACACATGATTTGTGACCATACACAACTTGTCCATTTTCATTTGAGTGCCAAAAATTCTAAAGTGGATCAAAGAATTCTCACCTCAAGGATACATTCCCTTAAGTTTTCAATCTTTCCATGAGGATGTGTAAATAATGATGTGAAGATTGATCTATAGACAACTTTGACAAAACAAATACTTCTAAATCTTTAACCATCAACATAAAAATATCAATATATAAAAACAAAAATTTTGACCCTATACAACCTGTCCATTTTTGTATGACCAATAAAATTTAGTAGCAAAAATTCTAAAGGGGAGACATCGAAGAACCCTCACCTCACAAGTGCATTTCCTTAACTCTTTAATCTTTCCATGAGGACGTATAAATGATGATGTGGAGATCATAGTGACTTTGAAAAAATGAACACTTCTAAATCTTTAACCATCAACACAAAAATATCAATATATAAAAATTTGTGCCCTACACAACTTGTCCATTTTTGTTTGACGATGACTTTGAAAAAATGAACACTTCTAAATCTTTAGCCATCAGCACAAAAATATCAATATATAAACACAAAATTTGTGCCCTACACAACTTGTCCATTTTTGTCTGACGATGACTTTGAAAAAATGAACACTTGTAAATATTTAACCATCAGCACAGAAAAATTAATAAATAAACACAAAATTTGTGCCCTACACAACTCATCCACTTTTTTTAATGATGACTTTGAAAAAACAAACACTTCTAAATCTTTAACCATTAGCACAAAAATATCAATATATAAACAAAAAAATTGTGCCCTACACAACCTATCCATTTTTGTTTGAGAGTGACTTTGAAAAAATGAACACTTCGAAATCTTTAACTATCAAGCACGAAAATATCAAAATATAAATGAAATTTTGTGCCCTACACAACTTGTCCATTTTTGTTTGACGATGACTTTGAAAAAATGAACACTTCTAAATGTTTAGCCATCTGTACAAAAATATCAATATATAAACACAAAATTTGTGCCCTACACAACTTGTCCATTTTTGTCTAACGATGACTTTGAAAAAATGAAAACTTCTGAATCTTTAACTATCAGCACAAAAATATCAATATCTAAACGAAAAATTTGTGCCCTACACAACTTGTCCATTTTTGTTTGACGCTGACTTTGAAAAAATGAACACTTCTAAATCTTTAGCCATCTACACAAAAATATCAATATATAAACACAAAATTTTGTGCCCTACACAACTTGTCCATTTGTGTTTGACGATGACTTTGAAAAAATGAACACTTTTGAATCTTTAACCATCAGCACAAAAATATCAATATATAAATACAAAATTTGTGCCCTACACAACTTATCCATTTTTGTTTGACGATGAATAGGAAAAAACGAATACTTGTAAATAATAATGTAAAGATCATACTTTACACAACTTTAACAAAATCAATACTTCTAAATCGTTAACCATCAACAGAAAAATCTCACAAAATCTAGTGACCCTACAAAACTCTAGTCTCATATGTGCTTATAATGAACTCTCGTTAGCCGATAGACTTTGTTTTAAGTGGACTTGCTCCACTACATCTTCCCTTGTATTCCTCAATAGTCTCACGCCGGTTCTTCAAATTTAACGGTATACAAAAGCATATCAAACTTGCAGCCATGAAAACCTATAGTCCCGGGCCCACAGCATATCTCACTTATAATATTAATAAAAACTTTATTATGTTTTACAAACATGCGCATCTCTTTTTTTTACTCTTTAGTTTTTCTTAGCAGTTAAAAGTTTTCTAAAATAGCATTATTAAAAATAAATTATTTATAATTAACATTTAGCTAAAAGTAATTTGTTTTTAATTTTAATATTTATTAAAAGTTAATTTACTTTTAAATATTTATAAACAATAATTATTAAAAATAAAAATTATAATTATAATTTTTAAAAGTAAATAATATTAAATTTTTTTTTTTTCAATTTTAAGTTTTAAAAATAGCTTTTTCAAAAATAAATTACTCATAATTACAAAGAATAAGAATAAATTAAAAAGTTTTTTGATTTTGAGTTTTAAAAATAAATTTAGGAATAATAAATTCTTCATAATTTATATTTAGTTAAAATATTTTTAGATAATAATTATTAAAACAAAAATTTTAATTACAAATAATAAGAGTAAATTAAAAAGTTTTTCAATTTCAAGTTTTAAAAATAAATTTAATAATAAAAAATTATTTATACTTGATAATTAATAAAAATTAAATTATTTTTAAATATTTTTAAACTAATAAAAAAAAAAGTAATAAGCAATCAAACATTATTAAAATTAAAAATTTCAATTACAAATAATTTAATAATAAAATAATATATTATTAATTAAAATTTAATTGTAAAACATTGTAATCAATTATTCATGTTGTGAGTGTGATTCTCACCATGATTTTGTAATCAATTAAAATATAGTGTTCTCTTATGCATTGTGTTTTGTGGTTTCATGTTTCATTATTGCAGAGATAAGATAATTGTGGTTTGAAGTTTAAGAGATTAAAAATAATATTGTTTAAGGTCCAACTAATTAACCCCCCTCTCACTCCTATGGTATGTTCAACAATCCAATATTTAAGGGATGAATCCTTTTGACTTATTTGTGTGTAACCTTAGCTACTTTAGTGGACTACAATTTTTAGGATTTGTAGGGTTGCCACTTGGCAAGAAATTTTTGTACAACTAAAGTCGAGTCATAACGATCCAAGGGAGGACGATATGAACCCTATGAGCTAATGATGGGGTGGCATATATAGGTGAGATTGTTGCACTTGTCCAAATCCCTCACTAATTATCAAGCCCATTTTCATGTAGTTACATGATATGGTAGGGCAAGCCATAGGTTGAACTTCTTCAAAATTTTAAATCCCAGTGAATTGTGTATCAAACACGATTATATAGGTGATAGTAGCCTTTGAGCATTTCAAAGAAGGCTTCATATGCATGCCAAGGTTTGAAGTTTAAACAAAAGGTCTTATTTTCATTATTGTTTTGATCTTCTTTATATGCTCTCTCATCCTAAGCTTAGGCTTAAAACTACCAGTAAAGTGTGAACACTAAATAACGGTTAGGTCCAATATGGAAAGCTAATGTACTGAGAGGGGAGGGGTGAATCAGTACTTCAAATCCCTTTCTCAACAATATCTTTAATGTTATGCATAAAACAAAAACTACTGTAACATAACATAAAGCTAAAACAAATGAGTAACAATCATACATGATTCACTCCATAACACATATATTTTGGTTACGCAGAACCTCTTGGTTAGAGAGAAAAACTGCGGTGGGGATGGCACCCACAACTTCACTACTGCAATAATAAAGAGTGCTCGGTTAGAGCTGCATTTAGCTATTTCTGATAGCTTACCTTGTTAGGAGTATTAAGATCAGTTAGATCTACCTTACTAAAGGATTTATACAACACTATATAAGTGTAGCACCTGGTTAAAGGATTTATAATTTATAGACTTGGTTAGAGTCTTTTACCCTGTTAAAGGTTTCTCTTACAACTTCAAAATATTACAATACAATCATTACAAATATCTGCAACTTTACATCTGAAATGCTGTAGCAGATTCTATGTGCTCAAAATAAGATTACCTTGCCTATAGCATACCTTGGTAACTCATAAAGTAACTCGGTAAACCCTTCTATTTACTCTGTTCCTCGACTGTTCTCTGATAACCTTCTCGGTGACCTCTGTGTCTCTATAACAGTCATAATACTCTGTGATTTCTCATGTATCACATAAGTCTTGCTTCATACACATATGCACACACATTTCTCACATTCACATATTTTTAACCCTAAATTCATGTTGTATAAATAGACTTCTTATGTCGGTGATCTGATTCATTGCTTCGATCTTACAAACATGATTTCTCGAGTAAATAACCATGCAAAATATTTCATTGGTTAGATGACCTCAAAATTATACAAAATCTATATGTGCAATTTCCAATGTGATAACGGTTCTGTGTGCCTTGATCTTGTAACACATTTTCATATGTGTGTCCAGGTTCAATGAATCTGGTAACACGTTTCACTCGGTGTATATCAACTTGGTGTATTATCTTTACTACTAGGTAGACATGAAATAACACTCGGTAGACAGCTCGGTGTATACTGGGCTTTGTGATTGTTTTCCTTCTGTAACCGACTAGGCTGTTCATACCGACTAAATATTTTGGTAGTGGTAACCGACTAGAGTATATAGAATGACTTTGGATATGAAACTAATAGCAATTTGATAAGTAGTAACAATCTCCCCTTTTGACATTAGTTGAGATGTTTGACAAAACTACTTTCAAAGTCATTACTCAAAAATCTGTATACTTTACAAAATTAGACTAAACATGCAGTATATACATTAGTCATTGAAATAGTATAATCAAATATACTCCCCTTATCAATATGTTGTACAAAACTCTGTAATCACTATTCTTTCCTCTATTCACTGCTCTTGGATACTTTGCATATTCTACTCATTCTTTGCTCGGTATACTCCCCCTGTATACTACACTCTGGTTGTTTGATACTTTGAATACTATACACTCCCCTTGTGTACTTTGATGCAATATATACTCTTGATGATATACTCTGATATACTCCCCCTTTTTGACAAACATCAAAATTTAGTTACCATTGGGAGGTGGCAACTGATCAAAAATGGATTTGTACTTTTTCTTGGCTTCGGTGAGAGCGACAGAGAGTGCATCCTTTACACTGTCCATTAAAGAATTTTGTGCATTAATATCAGTCAATAATGAAATTAAGCCATCTAAAGTGATTCCCTCTTTTGTAGTAGAGAGATAAGTGGCTCGGGTTAGCTGTTCTTGAACGGATGAAAGATGAGGAAGGAATAATGTTTGAAGTGTCATTATGTCCATCTTGATCTTGTGTTCTTCATTCCTCAGTTCCAATTGTTGAGCCATGAGTTTTTGTAGCTTAGTATAAAAATTCTAAACTGAATTGGGCTCGGGGGTCAACTTATTTGAGAGATCGGTGATCTCTTTCTCAAGTGCTTCTGTTTTATTCTTAATGTCCTTAAGAAATAAAGAAAATGTGCAGAGTTTCTGAAATAATGAAAGAATGTGCTTGAGTTGAGGGGACAACTTAGCAACAAATTTGACAAGTTTTACCTTGCCAACAATAATGGATTTATGTACGTCCTCTATCATTTTAGCAGTTAGCTCCTTGTCTTTTAGTTTGCTCAAGTATTCGGATGCATCTACTCCAGATGTCTCAATCTGATTTAGGAGTTCATCCAATTGAATATGGATGGCTGCATCAGTTGATACTGTAGCTGAAGGTAGTATATCTGATAGTAAGGTCTTTACCTTCTGAAGTACTTTATTCTTCTTTTGTATGGCCAGTAGCTTCTCCTGTTCAGCCTTTGCTTTGCACAATTCACCGAATTCATTGAGTGCTTGCCCTTTCAATTTTGAGATGTCTACATTGGGCAACACTATCGGTTTTGATAAATCAATTTTGAAACTATGCTTTTTCAACTTCTTTTCTTTACCTTTCACTAGGTGAACCACTACAATAGCTTGAGAGGCTTGAGGACCCTCTGTAGGTTGCTCGGTAGAGACAACACTTTTGTCGGTTTCTTTGGCCTCGGTAGTGTCCTTCGGTGTCTTGGTGCTTGGTGTCTTAGCTGTAACATTTTTCATGCTAGAAGGTGCTTGAGAGGTTTGTTCTTGTGAAGTACCTTCTGCTGTAGACTTTTGATCTTCGGTGCCTTCACCTGTAACCTGAGGAGCTTTGGTTGTAGCAAGTTGATTGATCGGTGGGTAAGGCTGAACTTGTTCCAAAACAGATTCACTGGAGACAAGTTTTGCATATGCATTGCCTTCTATCATTTCTTGTTCAGGTGCCTCTGCATCCATGATATCTTCATCTATTTGAATGGTGTCTGCAAGGTCTTGCTCGGTGACATCAAGTTCTTGGTCGGTGACATTGACTATTTCCACTATAGATTGTTCACCAACATTCTTTCTTCGAAAGATGGTCTTCCATTGCTCTTTTGTTTCCTTCTCCACCTCTATATACATGCCATTCATCAATTTCAAGGCCTTTTGTTTTACTATAAATTGAGTTTGGCTGTTTGTCAGATGTTCTTTTATTTCATCAACCGACATATCAGGAAAGAGATGCACCAAACTTCTTTTTCTAATTTATTTCTCTGAGTCTAGGGCATATTGCCATCTGGTTTCAATATGTGCATATAATTCCTTAGGAATAGAATTACATACTTCTAATGGGACCACTCGGAATTTGAGAAGTGTGCAAATAACAGCTTCTTCAATTTGCCTCTTTTCATCAGCAGATCTGGATTCGTATTTGACAAATCTGAATCCACCAAATCCACCATATTCCTTTAGATTATTACAAAAAATTTCTACACTATGTACATCTACCTTCTTGCTTTTCACAATCTGAAATTTATTTGCATCTTCAGATTTGGTATCACTCGACTCTTTTGGCAAAATGAGTCTCCGAGTAGATTTCTTGTAAGTTCTAGTTACCTTAGGAATGACAACAGTCTTTTGTTTCTTACTCGGTGATGCAGCAGATGCCCTTGTGTTAGGTCTCTTTGTTGGAGGGGTTGGTAGGGCCATTGAAGTGTCTTGTTTCTTTCTCTTCAACACTTTTCCCTTAGGCAATTCGGTGCTAAGTGTTATGGTTGCTTCTTGGGCTTCTGTCTCCTCTTTGGTGATGGCTAGAACTCCTTTGACAGGTGTGGAGGAAGACTCTTCTCCAAATTTCTCAGTTAATGCCTTAATCATCTTTGTAGCTTTTCTTGTAGCCTTAGGTACTACAATGCTCATTTTTACTTTTTCCTTCCTTTCTTCATAGGTTCCATACCTCAGCTCAGTAGTATGCCTTAGCAATGATAGATAGGCATCAATTTGTTGTTGTGTGATATCAAAATCAATCTCATAACCCATAGGTGACAAAGATTGAGTCCTCGGTTCCACAACATTCACGTAACAGTAATCGGTGTCGACCTCAAAACATATTTCATCTTTGTATTTTTCTACTAGCTGTGGTGGAATTCGGTACTTGTTATACATTTTTTCTTGGAACTTGCTGAAGTAATCATCCATTATATCATTAAATTTATCACCTAACTTCTTGATGAAGTCATTGATCTGATGGGTGATTGGTCAGTGTAGTTCCCAAACAACTTTACCGACTGTTGGAAAAAACTTCTCAAATTAGAAAAACATACATACAAGTAGTGATCCAAATTTTAGAGTATTTGCTGAGTTGTTCTTCTTCGGCTTCCTGATTGTGTTCAGATTTTCAAACAGGTTCTTCAACAATACTTCACACAAGTCGATTTTCATGCCTTTCTTAACAATTTTGTATGCTAAGTCCACTGCTGCACAGGGTACATTGTTTTCCCTTGCCAATTGGAAGAAATAGTAACCAATTACTCTAATGGCAAATTTGAGTTCAGGATCAGTGACATTGTTCAACTTCAGACCTCTGTAATCTGATTCAACTCCAGTCAAACTGATCAATTCCTTCTGTGATATCATTTTCTATGCTCGAGCATGATCATAGATAGGATAACCGGTGATCAGATGAATGATTTCTTTGGTGATCTTAAACGGTTGCTCTTGTAGCCACATGAAATCATCATGCACTCGGCTTAGTACAAACTTGACCCACTGGGGTTTGAACACATGGGGATAGGTTAGGGCTTCAGTCAATCTCTTGATTTTGATATGCTCATACTTGCTATCCATTTTACCCTCTGTGCACAATTCATCATATGCATCTTTGATCTCAACATGACCGAGTTCTTCAACATGGCATTTTGTGAAGAATCTCACATCCTCGACTAACAAGACTCGATCTAGGATGAGTGAAAAAGCAATTTTGTCATTCAGTTCAGATGCAATTTTGGGAGTCAAAGAGTATTTTAGTGAGGACTTTTCTACATTTGTAACAACAATGGGGTCTTGGATCTTAGATGCCATTTTGATTTCAGATAAAAATTGACACAGGAACCTTAGGGTTTGAGAACTTAACAAACGGCAGACGCTTCACACTCAGCAGATAATAACAACTTAATGAGTTTGGTAAACCAGCTTAGCAATGCGATGAGATTCGATGTAAATACCTTAGATTTTTCTTTGAAGATGGTTTGATCACCTTGATTCACTCTGCTTTGCTTCTCGAAAACTTAGTGAATGAAAATTACTGCAAAAAACCTTTTAAGTACTCAAAAATACCTTATCGGGCTCCATGCAAGTTAGGTCAAAGACATTAAATGCACTCAGTTCACTTAACTTTCTTTCCCTTTTTTTGCGCTTTAACCGAGTAACCAGATTTCCTTCATATACCAACTTGACAGGCTTCCTGAATTCACCGACTTAACAGTTTTCCTATAAAGTGCCCCAAAAGACTTTGATAGAATTTCAAACTTACTACTACATCTCACTATGTAGATTTTGAATTTAGTACATACTAAAATAGGAATTGCTTAAGATTTAACCTTGTGAGAATGCACTCCCTTCATACCTTTACTGATTAATTTGGAGTGGGAGCACCTAACTCGGTAGGTAAGGTGCTTTCTTTATTTGACACAATTTCCTTCTTTCTCCAAATCATCTTTAATTTCTCTTTTATTTCCTCAGTGTCTTCTCTAGGTTGATCTCTGCAATCTCCAGCCAAGTGTCCAACTTTGTGACAATGAAAACATGCCATACCGGGATTTCTCCATGATCTTCGGTTATTCATTCCAAACCTTATAAAACAGTTGGCACTTATATGTCCATATCTTCCACAACATTCACACCATATCCTTGTATTCTAATCCCATGGTACTATAGAATATTGTCAGTAAGGATCTATGTGAGTTCGGTAACCTCTAGTATTTGCTCGGTGTGCAGATCACATGTGGTTCTTTTGCTTAAACCAACACTTCTCGGTACTATGTCCATATCTATTGCAGTTTTTACAAAACCCTTTGAATTTTGCTTTCTGATAATTGTTAACAGACTTTGTCCTACATTGATTAGATGTGTGACCATATTTATTGCAATTGTAACAATAACCTTTGGTCTTACTGGTATTCGGTTGCTTACCTTTTTTGATTTGACACATGTTGGCAGTATGACCTTGATTTCCACAGTAGTAGCAAATAGGCTTCTTCCTTTTGATGTTATTCCTTTTTCCAGCTTGTTTTGATGATTCTCCTCTCTTGGTAGTGCAGATTCCCTTCTCGGTAGAGTCTTTTCCTTTGTAACTGAGTCCTCCTTCTTTGTAGGGTCGTCTTGTGTTCAGTTGCTCATCCAACATCTTTGATGCTTCATAACTCTTCTTCAGTGTTTCCTTGGATTTCTACTTTGTTTCAAGTTCATTGCTCAACCTTGATACTTCAAGTTTCAATGCTTGATTCTCATCATCTTTTAGATTTGCTTCATGATGTGTATAACCTAGTTGATCTGTCAAATTTTGTTGAATACCAGTTAGCCTTATGATTTCATTATTCTTATCAGATACTAAGACTTCAAGTTGTTGTTTCTCTCTTTGTAGATCTCTTTCTTTATCCTCGGCTATCTTTAATGCATCTAGATTTCCAGTCATCTGTGTACTGAAATGTTCATGTTCTCTTTTCATTGCTTTTAGTTGATTAGCCAATGCTTTGTTCTTTTCTTTAAACATTCCAATAATTTCTTCAGTTTCTTCAGATATACTATTCTCAGATGATGTCTCGATTTGTTCCACTAACTCTTGAGAATCCTGCAAGTCATCAGATAATCTTCTCCTTACTTTTAGAGATTTTTGTATTTGCCTTTGCATGTCTGCAATCACTTGATTTGCATTATCCAGCTCTTCTTGTAGATACACAATCCTCTGAGATTGTTTATAGCCTTCCATTGATAAGATCTTTCTCTTTAGGTAGTTGAACCCTTTTCCAAGATTCAAGCTCTGATACCAATTGTTAGGCCCAATATGGAAAGCTAATGTACTGAGAGGGGAGGGGTGAATTAGTACTTCAAATCCTTTTCTCAACAATATCTTTACTGTTATGCATAAACCAAAAACTACTATAACATAACATAAAGCTAAAACAAATGATTAACAATCATACATGATTCACTCCATAAAACATATATTTTGGTTACGTAGAAACTCTTGGTTAGAGAGAAAAACTGCGGTGGGGATGGCACCCACAACTTCACTACTGCAATAATAAAGAGTGCTCGGTTAGAGCTACATTTAGCTATTTCTGATAGCTTACCCTATTAGGAGTATTAAGATCAGTTAGATCTACCTTACTAAAGGATTTATACAACACTATATAAGTGTAGCACCTGGTTAAAGGATTTACAATTTATAGACTTGGTTAGAGTCTTTTACCCTGTTAAAGGTTTCTCTTACAACTTCAAAATATTACAATAGAATCATTACAAATATCTGCAGCTTTACATCTGAAATGCTATAGTAGCTTCTATGTGCTCAAAATAAGATTACCTTGCCTATAGCATACCTCAGTAACTCATAAAGTAACTCGGTAAACCCTTCTATTTACTCTGTTCCTCGACTATTCTCTGATAACCTTCTCGGTGACCTCTGTGTCTCTATAACAGTCATAATACTCTGTGATTTCTCATGTATCACATAAGTCTTGCTTCATACACATATGCACACACATTTCTCACATTCACATATTTTTAACCCTAAATTCATGTTGTATAAATAGACTTCTTATGTCGGTGATCTGATTCATTGCTTCGATCTTACAAACATGATTTCTCGAATAAATAACCATGCAAAATATTTCATTGGTTAGATGACCTCAAAATTATACAAAAATCTGTATGTGCAATTTCCAATGTGATAACGGTTCTGTGTGCCTCGATCTTGTAACATGTTTTCATATGTGTGTCCAGGTTCAATGAATCTGGTAACACGTTTCACTCAATGTATATCAACTCGGTGTATTATCTTTACTGCTCGGTAGACATGAAATAACACTCGGTAGATAGCTCGGTGTATACTGGGCTTTGTGATTGTTTTCCTTCTGTAACCGACTAGGTTGTTCATACCGACTAAATATTTCGGTAGTGGTAACCGACTAGAGTATATAGAATGACTTTGGATATGAAACTAATGGCAATTTGATAAGTAGTAACAATAACAACATATATCAACAAGGCTGCTGCCATGTGATGACTAATGACTACACTAACTACGAAATGTATGCAATTAGTGGAAGCTTAAGCCCATGGACAGGAAATATCACCTCAGCCTCTTCTCCATCTCTACAATAGCCCCCCATTGTTTATATATACCTCCCAGAAAAATTCAGAAAACAAATTGTCATATAATAAAAAAATTTATGACCCAATAAAAAAAAAGAATATTAGTTATGAAGATGTCATATGGTGAGTGATATGTGACCCCCGTGTCTCACTCATTTACTACTTGACCCGTTAAGTTCAGTGCTTGTAATACGGTGAGTTATATGTGAAATCGTATATACTAAACTAATTCCAACTAACAAGAAATTAAGATGATGGCTCTTTTTTTTCACCGCCTTTCATTTGCCAAGAGGATATTAAGTAATAAATTTAATGATTTGGGAGACATATATGTAGAAGAATATGGAGAGAAAATTTACATTTAGTTTTTTAAATAAAAGTGGGTATATTTTTGGTTTTCTTAATTGAAGAGAGATATATATGTGCGCGCAATCAAATTTATTTTATATTTTTTTATATTTATAGTATTAATTATTATCTTATTTGTTTATTTGAATTGGATTGGATGTATTGCAACAAGGTCATAGTAAATTTATAATAATTTTGTTTGTCAAGTAAATATTTTGTGATAGTTATCTACTTAAAATTGTTCTCTTAAATGTTTGATATATCTCATTCTAAAATTTATATTATATATATTACATATAGTTAATTATAATTTTATAAAATATGTAATTATTTATACAAAATTTCTTTCATGTAATGTAGTCTTTTTAAAATTTTGAATGCATTTTGCAATATTTTTTAAAAATATGGTTGAATGTTATCAAGTTTAGGTGTTAGGTGGGTTGGAAGTGATTATATCAAATTCAAATTGTTTTTACACTTTATTTATGTTTTTTATTAGTAAAGCAACATTAACTAGGGCACTAACCCTTAACATAGTCAAAGACTATCAATAGCACATTAGTAGCACCAAAACATCGCAAAAAAAAACTTGCAATGAGAGTTCAACACAAATAAAAGATAGCATCAGGGGAGTACCCTGTAAGTCCATATAACCAAAACCAACAACAAACCAAAGACAAAAAAAACCAAGACCTAAGGGGTTGGTTTATGGAGCCTAGCCATTTCAATGACATTGTCCCAATCCTCATAAAGGAACCTGTAGAGTTTCTTGTAGGTCTGCTTGTTCACATCTTCTTCAACAGTCCTATCCTGAGGAGACAAAGTGTCATCATTGAGTTGTGCATTCAACATAAATGCAAAATTTGTTGATGCTAGCGAGTTGTTTGTCCCTAGTGTCCCACCTACATTTCATTTCACTAATTTCCTCTTGTAAAGCGGAAAATCGCGATCGAACCCTAGTTGCTCTCCCCTCTTCCAACTCCAAGGAGAGAGAAGGGAGATTCACTAGGGTTGATGGTTTTCACTTAGGGGAGAGACTTTACATTCAAAAGAGGGGTTGAAACCCACAAGATCCAATCCCACACAATGCAAGATTGGATGCTAAATGTGTTTCAAGGGTTAAGAAAGCAAGGCTACCCTCTTTTGTAAAGAAATGTAGATAGAAAGAATTAAGCTAGGAATGCATAGAAAGTGACAAAGATTCGCTTATAAACTGAGATAGGGATATAGGATGAAGCTGCGGACCTGGAATTAGCAGTAAAATGTCGATACGGCGCTGTCTTGCAAATTTGAGCAAAAGTCGTCGGGACGATGGCGCCCGGTGCCACAGTCCTCCAAAAAATCCGCGAAACGAAGGGGGATCGGTTCGTCTCTGCACAAGGATTCCAGATCTTCAATTTCAGCCACGTACCTGCAACCTACACACAGAAAAGTGAAGACGATTGGGGGGTTAGGGATTAGGGGTTTGCCTTTAGGTCAAACCCCGGTTTTGGAATTAACCAAGAAATGAGAAATGTTGTAAATGTATGTAATGTAAAACAAGTACTAATACCTTGTTGTAAGGATGTTTGTATCCTTATGTGCCAAGGTATAGATGTTGTTGTTTGTTGTATGTTGTATGTTGTATGTAGCATGTAGTATGTGATCTCCTCTTCAATGGTTGAATCCTTGTCTTGAATGCAACACTTAGCCTTGAATGGAGACTTGGAATGATCAATTGCTTGAATGCTTGAATGCTTGAGTATAGTTTCCACGCTTTTTCCATCATGTCCAATGAAAGAGGAAAATGTCATTTATATACTTGCCAATTAGGGCTGATAGACTGATTTTCCCGACCTTAGGCCGACCAGGAAAGATAATTTTCCAATTTGCAAACATAAAGACCCGAAGTCCAAAAGAGACCGGGCCCAAAATAGGACCCAGGGACCAGGGCGCTGGGCGCCCTGGTCTTGAAGGACCAGGGTGCTGGGCGCTCTGGTCCCACCTCCCGGGACAGCAGGGTGCAAAGGAGGTTCAGGCCAGGGTGCAAGAAAATGCAGTTTTCAGTGTCATAATCAGGTTTCGGGGTCTCCATTCAGGTTCCGTGTTGCGTCGCCATCGTGAAGACCGAAATGCAATCGAAATTGCAAGTGTCACAATTTTAGGACGCTACACCTCTTTTAGCTTCTGAATTTCCTTATCTGCCCCAAAATTATCTAGGTGGTTCCTCATCTCACAGACTTCATATGTGAGGGCCTGAAACTCATCCTCCTTGAGGTGGTCAATGGGATTCACTTTCTCTTACTTTTGCATTTCTTGTTCCTCCTCTACAGAAGATAAACCCTTGTCTTGTTTCTTCTTTTTTTTCTTGTCACTCTTCTTGTCCTTGTCCATTCTTTCCACAACCCCCTCGTCCCCATCGACCCCAACATCAAGCTAAAAAGCCATCCTAATGACAGGGTCCATTTTCTACATAAAGTTCTCTAGGGCCACATCTTCAAATTTCTCGGCAGGTTTCAAATTTGTTGTGTTCAAATCTTGAGGGACCAACGTGGGGCTAGTGTAATCTTTGTTGGCAATTTCCAAATCCTTAGTGCCAGTCTCTTCTCCCATAGGTACATTTGAAATACTGCCACCCTCACCCTCTTCAAGATCATCTTCAATTTCAATAACTTTCTAGATCTTATCTTTTTTCTCACTAGCACCCTTGGAGGCAAGCCTTCGGGATCTTCTCCTACCCTCAGTTTCCACAACATGGTCTTCTTCATCTGAATCCTCTGAGCTAGAATTTTTAATTATAATTCGCTTATATTTTCTAGCAGATTTACCCTTGTAATTAGGGCAAGAGGATTTCCACTCTTTTGTAGCAAAGGGGGAGGGAAAGGTTGGAGGACTCAACTCTATGATAGTTACAGAGGAACAAGGAATAGGAGAGGAAACAAAATCTTCATTAGATAGTACAAATAATTCAGGAGGGGCCAATTTTCTCACAAATGTCATAGTAGGATGAGAGGCATGCAAGGGGGTTGAATTACCATAATGTTGCGGGGGGTATAAGGCCAAATGATATTGATAGAGCCTGTAAACCAGATCCTGGTGGAGGGGGATAGGTTGCTTGTCCTCATTTTTTAGGTCTAAATCATCTTTGATTGAACTTTCCATAGAATGCAACAGATAGAAAGGTAGACATAAAAGATCATGGTTTCTATAGTGATTTAACAGGGCAAAATGATAATAATAGTAAACCTTGTGGTGGCCCTCAAGAGTATTTTTAACTTCATGAACATTAAACATACCATGTCCCATGAGTGTTGGAGCTCTTCTTTGGTAAAACTACCTTCTATCTTCTTCCCTCCTGAGAAAGGCCAATCACCTTGGCAATATCTTCCTCAAAAACTTCGAAGGAAATCCCCCCAATATCAACTTTGTGATTGTTCCAAGAAACAAAAAATTGAATAGAGAGTGTTTCATCATGCCTTGACATGTTTTCCATGAACTCCACCACCCCACCTTCGACATAGTAGTTCCAAACCATCGGGCCCTTCTTGAAATCATTGGGTTTATCTGGCTCAAAGCACACCCTATCACCTCCTATAGCAGAATCACAAACATTAACAACCATGGATTTTTCTCGAGGCCTTAACATAAACTGTTTAATGGGAAAGGATACCAAAAAAAATTTCTCTATCAAAATGAGATTAATCTTCACATAAATGTTAAGAATTTGGCAATCATGCAAGCCAACGATGAAATAATTGTCGGAATTATCCTCCGAACAAGGGGATGCATGCAAAAGGTAAATCTAGCCTTTCAAAGTGACATTGGAGATTAAAGGCACCGCCTTGTAATTGGGGCTTAAGGATTAATCATTAAATAGACATCCACATGTCCATCCAAGCTCAATTCATTCCTCAAGCGCACCATTTTGTAGAGGTTTCACATGTGTTGTAGCTCGAGTAACCTACTTTATTTAAAGAAACACATAGAAACAATGCCAAGTGATGATGGTGAGGTGGTCATCACATTTAGTAGCCCAATTGACAATCCACATAATATGACCATTGTTTCCAGTCAGCACTGAGCTAAAAATTTTCAAGTTTAAAAACTCCCTCTTCTGATGATACCTGCGAGCTCGATGAAGAGGGTGAGTAAACTCAGGGAGGTGGATATCCATGGGGGATTGGAGTGTTATACTCTCCTTGAAGGAGTAATCTGACATTGATAGGAAAGGAATTCAAATTCCTCCAATATGTCAATCCCTAGCCAAGGAAGCCAAGCATCGCCAAAGGATCAGTAACCTTATTACCTTCCTTATAGTCATGACCTAAGAAGAAGGAATCAAAACCTAAGATGAGCCTAATAATATCTTTGATATTTCCATTGATCAACCAATTGATTATATTCAACCCTTTAACAACATCAATGATAAGTTTGGAATCCCCAACATGAATGCCAATAGAGAGGGTGATTCAAAGACCCTAGGCCAGGGCCATGTCTTTAACAATTTATTGATGTTAAAGATGCAAATCTAAATAAATATCTCTTAAATTAAGAGTGAATTATTAATCATGTATAATTCTAGATATCATAGGTTTGTTAAATTATATAATATTAATTAATTTATTATTTATTTAAAATTATATGATATTGAACTTTAGAGACTTTAGTATTGATTATACACTATGAAAAATAATATTTTTAAATTTATATGAATCCTCATGCTTGAATGGATTGAATTATAGTATATTAATAAAATTTGTACTAAAGGCACAATTAATAAATTGATTGAAAATAAAAATATATCAATTTAGCATACATAATACAAGTTGTAGAGATGCTCAAAGGATAATAGATTGTACAAAACAACTATTTTTTTAACATTACAATAAATGTAAAAAGGTTCTTTCCAAAAGTAAATTCCTAGTATGTAAGAATTTAAACATGCTCCTTAGTTTTGTACTAAATTTATGAAGATGATTGTAAGTTAGTCCTCAAGTTTTGGACTACTAAGTTTTATAGGGATGTGAATGGAACGTTGGATTGGTAGTGGAATGAATTTTTATTGTGTTGTAGTATTGGTTTTTGAGAGCATAATTATATTGTTTCCTTGGAGTGATGTCTTGTACCGTGTGGCTACTTAGAAAGATTTACTAGAAATAAATTAATTTTCTTATCAATCTCTAATTCTTGTTGGGCAATTTAGTAAACCAAATAACATGGGTTTGTCTATAAATGTTGTCAAGCAAATAATGTCAAAGTTGTCATTTTGTTAACTAAGTTGTTAGTAGGAATTGGGAGGTTGTGGAGGTTAGAAATTGTATTTAAAAGGAATGTATGCACAAAAATAAAGGTTGGTGAAGAGGGGAATGAAAGAAAAGAGAAATTTAACATGAAATGAGACTAAATTTTCCAGTTTTTATTGTTTTTCAGTTTGATTTTTCTATGGCATGGCCATATATGGTATAGTAGACTCTTGAAACCAATGTGAAAAGATGAAGACATGAGTCTAGTTTAATATGATTTTATTTTATGAAAATTTCATTGAGATTTGAATGAGTTAGAGCAATTCTTGTGCAAACAGCCCTAGATCAGACCTAGGGTTATCAGTTTTGGGAAAAACTTCATAACTTACTTTTCTACCATTGGATCTTGATGAAAATTGGAGGAAACGTCTTTCTTATTGTTATATTCAATCTCAGTAAAGGTATTTTCTTAATTCTTTGATTTTTAGAAGTTATTGATGATTGTTATTTTCAAATTAAAGTATGGCAGTTTGAAAATCTAGTTCAATGAGGGTTTTCTATTATAATGTTTTTTTTTGTTATGATCATTGGAAGCATTGAATTCAAAGGCTCTAAATACATTGAATAATTCTTGAGAGTCTCTATGTTTGCAAATAATTTGTGTTAGATCATGCCCTGATTGTAGTGTCATACTCAAATATGCCAAAGAATGCTAAAGTAGTTCCAAGGGTGGAAGTATAGGATTGAAGGTCTAATGCACAATTGGAGTGTGGTTAGGAACCTTTGGTGAATATTTTTGTTGAAGCCTTTTTTAAGTCCTTCGGGATCATTTTTTTGTATTAGAGCCTAAAAGGTCTATGAAAAGAAGTTTGAGAGC
The DNA here is from genome assembly GCF_030272615.1 of Cryptomeria japonica. NCBI lineage: Eukaryota > Viridiplantae > Streptophyta > Pinopsida > Cupressales > Cupressaceae > Cryptomeria > Cryptomeria japonica. Next base: position 596,842,567 of record NC_081412.1, on the reverse strand, counting down.
CCAAAAGATTTGGGTAGGAGAAATTAATTATTTTGATTAGCATTTGGTTCAATATGTGTGTTGTAGATTGATAGGTAGAGGAGAACCTGGATACCATAATACTAGGCAAGAAGGATAGGAAGAAAGCCCTAGGTGAGGTATCAAGAATAATAGAAAGGAGTTAGAGATGCAACATCAAGATAAGAAGGATAGTTTCAAGGAGAAAAACAATATGAAAGAAAATATGACAAAGAACGATTTAGAGCTGGCTAGAGATTTCCTAGAGTTATGTAGAGGTTTTGAAAAATGTAAGTTCTTTTTGAAGAAATGGTTGGAAGCAGTAAGACAAAAGAGTGGCTGGAACATGAAAAAGAGAATGAAGTGGCCTATAGAGTTAATAGCCATGAGATAGAGAAGGCGAAGGTGTTACTACTTATCAAATTGCCATTAGTTTTATATTCAAAGTCATACTATACATTCTAGTCGGTTAAGCACTACTGAATCATGCAGTTGGTACACACACAGAGAAGTCGATATGCACAGTCTAGTCGGTTACAGAAGAAAGCAGTTACAGAACACAGTATACATTGAGCTGTCTACCGAGTATCTTTTTGAGACTACCGAGCAATAAAGATGACACACCGAGTTAAACATGTTACCAGATACATTGAACCTGGACATGCATATGAAAACATGTTACAAGATCGAGGCACATCTAACCATTATTACATTGGAAATTGCACCAGAAGATTGTGTATGATTACAAGGACAATCTAACCAATGAAATATTTTGTATGGTTATTCATTCAATAAATCATATTTGTAAGATTGAAGCAAGGAATTGGATCACCGTTTTAAGAGACCTATTTATACAGCATGAGTTAAGAGCAAGGTGCGTGCATGTATGAGTATGAGAAGACTGTTATAGAGACATAGAGGTCACCGAGAAGGTTTTTAGAGAACAGTCAAAGAACAGAGTAAACAAAAGGGTTTACCGAGTTACTATATGGGTTATCAAGGTATTCTATAAGCAAGGTAATCTTATTTTGAGCACACAGAATTTGCTATAACCTTTCAGATGTAAAGTTGCAGATATTTGTAATGATTTTATTGTAATATTGTGAAGTTGAAAGAGAAACCTTTAACAAGGTAAAAGACTCTAACCAAGTCTATAAATTGTAAAGCCTCTAACCAGGTGCAACATTTAGATTAAATGTTGTAAAATCCTTTAGCAAGGTAGATCTAACAGATCTTGATACTCCTAACAGGGTAAGCTATTAGAAATAGCTAAATGTAGCTCTAACCGAGCATTCTTTATTATTGCAGTAGTGAAGTTGTGGGTGCCATCCCCACTGCAGTTTTTCTCTCTAACCAAGAGTTTCTGCATAACCAAAATATATGTGTTATGTTGCGATTCATGTATGATTGTTACCTATTTGTTTTAACTTTATTTTATGTTACTGCACTATTCGGTTTATGCATAATAGTAAAGTTATTATTCAAGAAAATTTTTGAAGTACTGATTCACCCGTCCCCTCTCAGTACATTAGCTTTCCATATTGAGCCTAACAATTGGTATCAGAGCTTGAATCTTGGAAAAGGGTTTAACTACCTAAAGAGAAAGATCTTATCAATGGAAGACTATAAACCATCTCGGAGGATTGTATATCTGCAAGAAGAGCTAGATCATGCAAATCAAGTGATTGCAGACATGCAAAGGCAAATTCAAAAATCTCTTAAAGTAAGAAGAAGATTATCTGATGACTTGCAGGATTCTCAAGAGTTAGTGGAACAAATTGAGACATCATCTGAGAACAGTATATCTAAAGAATTTGAAGAAATGATTGGAGTATTGAAAGAAAATAACAAAGCATTGGCTGATCAACTAAAAGAAATGAAAAGAGAGCAAGAACATTTCGGTACACAGATGACTAAAAACCTAGATGCATTAAGGACAGCTGAGGATAAAGCAAGATATCTACAAAGAGAGAAACAACAACTTGAAGTCTTAGTATTTGATAAGAATGATGAAATCATAAGGTTGACTAGGATTCAACAAAATATGATAGATCAACTAGGCTATGCACATCATGAAGCAATTCTAAAGAATGATGAGAATCAAGCATTGAAACTTGAAGTATAAAGGTTGACTGATGAACTTGAAACAGAGAAGAAATCCAAAGAAACATTGAAGAAGAGTTATGGAGCATCAAAGATGTTCGATGAGCAACTGAATACAAGAAGACCCAACAAAGATGCAGGACTCCGTTACAAAGGAAAAGACTCTACCAAGAAAGGAATTCATACTACCGAGAGAGGAGAATCATCAAAGCAAGCTGGAAATAGGAATAAAATCAAAAGGAAGAAGCCTATTTGCTACTACTGTGGAAATCAAGGTCACACTGCCAACATATGCTAGATTAGAAAAGGTAAGCAACCGAATATCACTAAGTCAAATGAGTATTGTTACAATTGCAATAAATATGGTCATACATCTAATCAATGTAGGACAAAGTCTGTTAACAACCATCAGAAGGCAAAATTCAAAGGGTTTTGTAGAAACTGCAATAGATATGGACATAGTACCGAGAAGTGCTAGTTTAAGCAAAAGAACCACAAATGGTATGCACACCAAGCCAACACTAGTGGTTACTGAACTCACACAGATCCTTACCGACAATATGCAGCAGTACCATGGGATTACAATACAAGGATATGGTGTGAATGTTGTTGAAGATATGGACATATAAGTGCTAACTGTTTTATAAGGTTTGGAATGAACAACCGAAGATCATGGAGAAATCCTGGTATGGCATGTTTTCATTGTCACAAAGTTGGACATTTAGCTGGAGATTGCAGAGATCAACCTAGAGGAGACACTGAAGAGATAAAAGAAAAATTTAAGATGATTTGGAAAAAGAAGGAAATCATGTCAGATGAAGAAAGCACCTTACGTACCGAGTTAGGTGCACCTATTCCAAATTAATCAGAAAAGGTATGAAGGGACTGCATTCTCTGAAGGTTAAAATCATAACAGTTCCTATTCTATTATGTACTAAATTCAAAATCTGCATAGTTAAGATGCATTAGTAAGTTTGAAATTCTATCAAAATTACTTTACAAAAAACCTATCAAGTCGGTAAACAAGGAAATTTGGTTACTCGGTTAAAACGAAAGAAAAGAGAGTTAATCGGTTAAAGGTAAACTAAGTGCATTTAATGTTTTGACCTAACCCGCACGAAGCCCGATAAGGTATTTTGTGTACTTAAAGGTATTTTTGCAATCATTTTCATTCACCAAGTTTTCAAGAGAGCAGAGCAGAGCGAATCAAGGCAATCAAACCTCATTCAAAGCGAATCTAAGGTATTTACATCAAATCTCATCACACTATTAAGTTGGTTTTTCGATCTTGTCAAATTGCTATTATCTACCGAGTGTGAAGCATCTGCCATTTGTAAACCGTCAAACCCTAAGGATAGTTTGCTAAGTTTTATCTGAAATTTACAAATGGCACCCAAGATCCAAGATCCTGTAGTTGTCAAGAATGTGGAGAAGCCCTCACTGAAACACACTTTGACTCATAAAGTCGCCTCTGAACCAGATGACAAAACTACCTTTTCACTCATCTCGGATCGAGTCTTGTTAGTTGAAGATGTTAGATTCTTCACCAAATGTCATGTTGAAGAACTCGGTCATGTTGAGATTAGTGACACATATGATGAGCTATGTACCAATGGCAAAATGGATAGCAAGTACGAGCATATCAAAATCAAGGGATTAACTGAAGCCCTAGCCTATCCTCGTATGTTCAAACCCCAGTGGGTTAGGTTTGTTTTAAGCAGAGTTCATGATGATTTTATGTGGCTAGAGGAGCAACCATTCAAAATCACTAAGGAAATCATTCATGTGATCACCAGATATCCTATCTATGATCATGCACGAGCACAGAAAATGATATCATAGAAGGAGTTAATCAGTTTAATTGGAGTAGAATCTGATTACCGAGGATTGAAACTGAATAATGTCACTGATGTAGAACTTAAATTTGCAATTAGAGTAATTGGTTACTGTTTCTTCCAATCAGCAAGGGAAAACAGTGTACCCTATGCAGCAGTTGACTTAGCCTATAAAATAGTGAAAAAGGGAATGAAAGTAGATTTATGTGAAGTGTTATTGAAAAACTTGTTTGAGAACCTGAACACAAGAAGGAAGCCGAAAAAGAACAACTCGGCAAATACACTGAAGTTTGATTCACTTCTTGTATGCATGTTTTTCTACTTTGAGAAGTTCTTTCCCTCAGTTGGTAAAGTAGTTTGGGAGCTACACCGACCTATCACTCATCAAATTAATGACTTTATCAAGAAATTGGGAGATAATTTTAATGATATCATGGATGACTACTTCAACAAATTTCAAGAAAAGATGCACAACAGGTACCGGATTCCACCATAGCTAGTAGAGAAATATAAGGATGATATATGCTTTGAGGTAGACATTGATTACTGCTATGTGAATGCTGTAGAACCTAGGACTCAATCTTTGCCACCAATGGGTTATGAGATTGCCTCTGATATCACACAACAACAAATTGATGCATATCTTACACTACCAAGGCATGCTACTGAACTAAGATATGGAACTTATGAAGAAGTTAAGGAAAAGGTGAAAATGAGCATTGTAGTACCTAAAGCTACAAGAAAGGCTACAAAGATGATAAAGGTTTTATCTAAGAAATTCAGAGAAGAATCCTCCTCTACACCTATCAAAGGCACTCTTGCCATTACTGAAGAGGAATCTGAATCTCAAGAGGCAGCAATAATATTGAGTACCGAGTTGCCTAAGGGAAAATTTTTTAAAAGAAAGAAACTGGATACTACGAAGGCCCTACCGACTCCACCAACAAAGAGACCCAACACTAGAGCATCAGCTACATCACCAAGTAAGAAACAAAAGAGTGTTACTATTCCCAAGGTAACCAAAACCTACAAGAAATCTACTCGCAGACTCATTTTGGCAAAAGAGTCTAGTGATACAGAATCTGAGGATGCAAACAAATTCTAGATTGTAAAAAGAAAGAAGGTAAATATTCATAGTGTTGAAAACTTCTGTGCAAATCTAAAAGAATATGGTGGATTTAGTTCATTTAGATTTGTCAAGTATGAGACTAGGAACAATGATGAGAAGAGACAAATTGAAGAAGCTGTCATCTGCATGCTTCTAAAGTTCCGGTTAACTCCATTAGAACTAGCAAAGTCACTTCTAGATGAACTTTATTTGCATATTGATAATAGGTGGAAATATGAAATGGACTTAGAGAAAGAAGTCTAGTCCATCTCTTTCCTGATATGTTAGTAGCTGAAATAAAAGAAAATCTAACAAACTACAATTCAAGGTTTCTTTTCAAACAAAGAGCCTTAAAACTGATGAATGGGCTATACATTGATGTAGAAAATGAGACAAAAGCAAAGTGGCAAGAAATTTTCAAAATCAAGGATGTCAGTGAACAATCTCAAGTTGAAATTGCTGATGTCATCGAGCAAGGTCCTGATGCTACCGAGCAAGACCCGACTGACACTATTCAAATTGATGAAGATGTCATGGATACAGAAGCACCGGAGCAGGAAATGATAGAAGGCACTACCTATGCAAAACTTGTATCTAGTGAATCTGTGATAGTACAAGTTCAGCCTTGTCCACTGGTCAAGCCACCTGTCTCTATCGAAGATCCTAAAGATACAGCACAAGGCACCGAAGGTCGCAAGTCTGCAGCAGCAAAAGGTACAACTAAAGATCAGACCTCTCAAGCATTGTCAAGCACTAAAAAATGTTACAGCCGAGACCCCTAGTACCGAGACACCCAAGGACACCACAATGGCTACAGGAACCGACCAAAGTGTTGCCTCTACCAAGCAACCTACCAAGGGTCAGCAAGCCTCACAAGCAATTGTCTTGGTACAACCAACCAAAGGTAAAGAGAAGAAAGTGAAAAAGCATAGTTTTAAAGTTGATTTAACTAAACTGATAGTGTTGCCCAATGTGGATATCTCAAAATTAAAGGGGCAAGCACTTATTGATTTCGGTGAACTATGCAAAGCAAAGGCCGAACAAGAAAAACAGATGGCCATTCAAAAGAAGAATAAAGTACTATAGAAGGTGAAAACACTGCTAACAAAAATGCTCCCATCAGCTACAGTGTCAACTGATGCAACCATCCACATTCAATTGGATGAACTCCTTAGTCAAATAGAAACATGTGGAGTTGATGCATCTTAATACTTGAGCAAGCTAAAAGATAAAGAGCTTACTGCAAAAATGATAGAAGAGGTACAAAAAGCTCTAGCTATAGGAAAAGTCAAGCTTGTCAAATTCATTGCTAAGTTGTCCCCTCAACTCAAGCATATTCTTTATTTACTTTAGAAACTTTGTACATTTTCCTTATTCATTAAAGATATCAAGAATAAAATTGATGCAATTGAGAAAGAGATCACCGATCTCTCAACTAAGTTGATCATAGAGCCAAATTTAGTTCAAAATTTTTATACCAAGCTACAACAGCTCATGGCTCAATAGTTATAACTCAGAAATGAAGAGCATAAGATCAGGATGGATATAATGACCCTCTAGACATTATTCCTTCCTCATCTTTCATCAGTTCAAGAATAGATTCACCGAGCTACACGCCTATCTACTACACAAGAGGGAAGCACTTTAGATGGCTTAATTTAATTATTGACTGATATTAATGCACACAATTCTTTAATGGAAAGTGTAAAGGATGCACTCTCAGTCGCACTCACCGACGCCCAGAAGAAGTATAAATCTATTTTTGATCAGTTACCAACCCCTGATGGAAATTAAGTTTTTAATGTTTGACAAAAAAGGGGAGTAATACTACATAAGGAGAGTAATATACTATATTTAGGGAGTGATACAGTTTTGATAATACAGTTTTGAGTATTGTATACAAGGGGAGTATACCGAGCATAGTATACAGAGTATGCAGAGCAAGCAGAGAGCACACAAGAACAGAACCAAGCATGCAAAATCAGAGTTATGTATAGTATAATAATAAGGGGAGTATATCTGATTATACTATTTCATTGACTATTGTATATATTGTCATTTATAGTCATTTTGCAAAGTATATAGATTTTTGAGTTATGGCTTTGAAAGTAGTTTTTGTCAAACATCTCAACTAATGTCAAAAGGGGAGATTGTTACTACTTATCAAATTGCCATTAGTTTTATATTCAAAGTCATACTATACATTCTAGTCGGTTAAGCACTACCGAATCATGCAGTTGGTATACACATAAAGAAGTCAGTATGCACAGTCTAGTCGGTTATAGAAGAAAGCAGTTACAGGACACAGTATGCACTGAGCTGTCTACCGAGTATCTTTTTGAGACTCCCAAGCAGTAAAGATGACACACTAAGTGAAACGTGTTACTAGATACATTGAACCTGGACATGCATATGAAAACATGTTACAAGATCGAGGCACATCTAACCATATTAACATTGGAAATTGCACCAGAAGATTGTGTATGATTACAAGGACAATCTAACCAATGAAATATTTTGTATGGTTATTCATTCAATAAATCATGTTTCTAAGATCGAAGCAACGAATTGGATCACCGTTTTAAGAGATCTATTTATACAGCATGAGTTAAGAGCAAGGTGTGTGCATGTATGAGTATGACAAGACTGTTACAGAGACATAGAGGTGACCAAGAAGGTTTTCAGAGAACAGTCGAAGAACAGAGTAAACAGAAGGGTTTACCAAGTTACTATATGGGTTACCGAGGTATGCTATAAGCAAGGTAATCTTATTCTGAGCACATAGAATTCACTATAACATTTCAGATGTAAAGTTGCAGATATTTGTAATGATTTTATTGTAATATTGTGAAGTTGAAAGAGAAACCTTTAACAGGGTAAAAGACTCTAACCAAGTCTATAAATTGTAAAGCCTCTAACCAGGTGCATCATTTAGATTAAATGTTGTAAAATCCTTTAGCAAGGTAGATCTAACAGATCTTGATACTGCTAACAGGGTAAGCTATCAGAAATAACTAAATGTAGCTCTAACTGAGCATTCTTTATTATTGCAGTAGTGAAGTTGTGGGTGCCATCCCCACCGCAGTTTTTCTCTCTAACCAAGAGTTTCTTTGTAACCAAAATATATGTGTTATGGAGTGAATCATGTATGATTGTTACCTATTTGTTTTAACTTTATTTTATGTTACTGCACTATTCGGTTTATGCATAATAGTAAAGTTATTATTCAAGAAAAGTTTTGAAGTAATAATTCACCCCTCCCCTCTCAATACACTAGCTTTCCATATTGGGCCTAACAGAAGGATGGTTGCCTTGAGAAAATAACAAAGGAACATTGGGAGAACACATAGGGGTATGAAAAACAAAGAGTTGGAAAACTAGCCACAAGAAAATGAAGTGAAGCAGCCAACACAAGAACATGTACAGGACAAAAATCAGAAAGAAGGGAAAGAGGAAGAAGTCCAAACACAACTTGAAGAAGAGACCAATGAAGGAAGATAGTAGAATGCCTATTGTTGATCCTAAAGAAAGTGTTGAAGAAATAAAGAATGATGTTTCATTAAAAACATGTCTTCTTGAAAACGTAAAGATTTTGGAGAATAATGAGGAGAAAAGAGTGTATGACAAACCACATGAGGTGCATGAAGAGGTGAAGTATGCAAAAAAAGAATATGATTTTTTAAATATGTGTGTTCCCTATGAAAGTAAATAAGACAAAGTGGATGAAGGAGAAGATAAATCTCCAATTGTAGTGAAAACTAAAGCTCGAGTGCAAAGACATATTGCCAATTGGCCTTGGCACAAGAAGCTTGTTGTTGGACCGAAAAGAACAAGTGCACTAGTTGAAACAAATATAGTTGAGATCTAGCAAAAGGAACACAAAGACAAGAAAGAAGATTCATATTTGAGATGGAACTCAAATTTCTTTTCCGTCGGGAGTATGATGCAGGAGCATCACTTCATGATGCTTCATGTTTCATGTGGACTTTAGGTTTTAAGTTGTTTTGTTTGTTTTGAGCAAATAAGGTCATCCAAGACCATTTTAGAATGTTTAGGTGGTGATTTTTCAAAGTTGCAAAAATGTCATCAAGTTGCGAAAAATATTCTCAAGCAAAATAATGTTAAAGTTGTCATTTTGTTAACTAAATTGTTAGAGGGTAGTTGGGAATTTGTGGAGGTTGGAAATTGTATTTAAAAAGAATGTAGGAATGAAAATCAAGGTTGGTAAAGAGGGATATGAAAGAGTAGTGAAATTTGACATGAAATGGGGCTACATTAAATTCTAGTTTTTATTGTTTTTAAGTCTAATTTTTTTATGGTATGACAATGTATAGTACAGTAGGGACCTAAATCAATAGGAAAAGATAAAGACATGCTCATCTAGTTTAATATTATTTTGGTTTGAGCAAATTTTATTGAGATTTGAATGAGTTAGAGTAATTCTTGTGCAAACAACCCTATAATAGACCTAGGATTACCTATTTGGGGAAAAACTTCATAACTTGCTAAATTGCACTGTTGGATCTTGATTAAAATTGGAGAAAAATTCTTTCTTTGTGTTATCTTCAATCTCACCAAAGGGATTTACTCAATACTTTTATTTTTGAAAGTTATTGATGACTACTATTTTCATATTATAGTATGGCAATTTGAAAATCTAGTTCAATGAGGGTTTGATGTTATAATGTTTTGTTTTTAATCTAATCATTGGAAGCATTGAATGTAAAGGCTCCAAATACATTGAATAAGTCTTGACAATGTCTATGTTTGCAAAGACTTTTGTGTCAAATCATGCCTTGATTGTAGTGTCATACTCAAATATGCCAAAGAATGCTCAAGTAGCCCCAAGGGTGGAAGTATAGGGTTGAAGGTTTAATGCACAATCAGTGTTTGATTAGGAACCTTTGGTGAATATTTTTGTTGAAGCCTTGTTTTAAGTCCTCCTGCATCATTTTTTGGTATCAAAGCCCAAAGGATCTAGGAAAAGATGTTCATAAATATCAATTTGTGACTTATTATTTTTAAATTTAGAATTATTTAAAAAATATTTTGTTTAATTTAAATTGTTTACTTTATTTTTTATTTTTATTTGGAAAGATAATATTATTTTATTTTATTTTTGTTTGAAAATTTAATTTTTTTAATAATTAAATTTATTTTCATTTGTTTAGTTAGCCATATTTAGATAATAATATCAATCATTTCATGGTAGTAAGTGTAATGCTACTCAAACCAACTTTTGAATATATATCTAACTTCCAAAGGCATCTCTTGTTTTCTCCTTAGATTGCCAATACAACTTATATTTTAAGGCATGGAAGAATCAAATTATTTGTGTGGAATTGCTGACTCACATTACTTATTTGAGCAGTTTGGCATGAATTGTTCATCTTTTTGGAATCTTTGTATTTGTCTCATAATAAAAATCCAAATCTATTGTATGGAATCTGTAACACCACTGTTTTTTTTTTTTTTTTTTCTATCATTAATAGCATGGTTCTTTTTTTAAATTATTATTAGTCTCATCATCATTTTAAAATGTATAAATATAGAAAATAAGTGATCTATTAAAATTTGTTTAATTGATAGAAAAAAAATTGGTGAATAATAGCATTTTTGTTGATTTAAATCATGAAGTATATAATCTGAAGATCATGTATTAGATGATTTTGATAAAATGAATACTTCTAAATTTTTATCTATCAACAAGAAAATATCAACATAAATTCCTATATCAAATAGTAAAAAGAATTTAAAAAAACACATGATTTGTGATCATTGTCCATTTTCATTTGACTAGTGAGTTGAGTGCCAAATATTCTAAAGTGGAGACATCAAAGAAACCTCACCTCAAGGGGACATTTCCTTAAGTCTTCAAAGTAAATATTTTGTGATAGTTATTTATTTAAAATTATCTTTTCAATAGTAAGATGTATATAAAATATGTAGTTATTTGCACATAATTTCTTCCATTTAATGTGGTCTTTTAAAAAGTTTGAATGTATTTTGCAAATATGATTGTATGCTATAAAATTTAGGTGTAGCATGGATTGGAATTGATTATATCAAATTTAAATTATTTTAATATTTTTTGATATTAAAGATACAAATCTAAATTAATACCTCTTCTACTAAGAGTGAAAGATTAATTATGTATATATTTTTATTTTATTTTATTTTATTTTATGGAAACATGTCAGCATACATAGATATCAGCATCTCAGCCTTTATATAGCGGATTACAATAATTTGAGCAAGCACACAACTAAACTACAAGCCTCCTTTTGGCTAAGTAACCATGTGCAAAGGGATCCAGTCCATCAAGTTCACCCAGGGGTCGAACCTAGCTAGCCCAAATACACCTTCGGGGGTTTGGACCTTGGTGGATGGCTTTCTATATCTCATACCATCATCCTCACCAATTGTGCCCAACCAATTGGGCCACAACCCTTTGACAATTATTTATAATTTTAGAAATCATATGATTTGCTAAATAAATTTATATTAATTAATTTATCATTATTAAAATTATATGATATTGAACTTTTGAGATATTATTATCAGTTATGTTATGAAAAGTAATGTTTTTTTAATTTTTATTAAAGAGGGAATTTATATGAATCCTCGCACTTGAATTGATTAAATTGTAATTAATTACTAATTAATTAATTCCCCAACCTATTTCCTCCTAATTAATTAACCAAATTAATTAATCCCCTTTTTGCCATCCCATTTGATTAATTACCTTTAATTAATTAAATCTCCCTTTTCCCAAAAGCCCCATGGATTAATCAATTATACTAGAATCCTATTTGAGCACATGACGCATACATTTTAGCCACTTTCTTCCAAGCCTCCCCACAATCCTACCCTAACCAACCCTATCCTTCTGACCCACTACCCTATATTAGTCACCCTCCAACTAACCCTATCCTATCCCTTCTAACCTCCCACACATGTGTGCACATCCTAACCACTATTGCCCCTTTTGAGGAAAATATCCTATTTTGGGTGGCTTCACCCAAAATAGACATGTGTCCTTAGAGACACATGCCACTCTTCCTATTTTTGTGTGGCTTTGCCCAAAATAGACATGTGTCCTCATGGACACATGTCATTCCTTTTCAATCTAGTTGAGCTACTTGTCCTTTTTGGGGACAAGTGTCTCCTCTTCACCTTCCCTCTCCTTCCTCTCATCTACTATTTAATACCCCTCATTTTAGACCAAATCATCCACCTTTTCATATCCACATCGTCACTCTATCAAAATTATCTCTCACCATATCCATTACTATTTTCATCAAATCCATTATCATTTGCATTATCATCTTCATCAAATATTTCATGGAGCACAATCGAGCATCTAAAGAAAAGGTTAAAGGAAAGGATCACTCTTTTGGGACTAATGAAGGAAAGGGACAAGCTCTTTGTGCTACTGCAAGTCATTATTGAGGGAGATGGCTTCTAGATTTAGGGGCTTCTCATCATATGGAATCTTTACAATTTATGTTCTCTTCATTTGAGCCTTGCACCATGCCACAAATTTTAATGGGAAATCATACATACATGGATGTGATTAGGAAAGAATCTATTGCCATTGGGGATAACTCCTTTAATAATGTGTTGTGTGTACCGTATTTGACAAACAATCTTCTTTCCATCTATCAAATCACACATGGGGCAACGAGGAAAACTATGGAGTTCACCCCTAATTCAGTTATCATTAGAGACTTGGAGACTAGAGCTATCATTGCGACTGGGATGGTTGATCATGCATCTCAGTTGTAATCCTTTTCACATTTTGGTCCTATTGATGAGGATGATTTTTCCTATGTTGATGATTTAGATTTTGAGGAGAACTCTAGGTACTTGAACTTGGGGATTCTCACATGTGACCCCTCTCTTGATCCTTGCATTTCATCTCCTCCTATTGATATCACACCACCCATTTCACCTAATGATGCATATGATGCGACAATTTTTCCTTCTTGCGATTCCATGCAGTTGTCTTCTAGCTTCAGTTCATTGGGATGACTACTTGACAGACATTGCGGGTTTGTTTGTGGAGTCCTACATTGCAGATCTGGGAGACATCATTGATGACATTCATCCCCTCTTTTATGAAGATGATCCTTCTTTGATTGTTACGTGGGAACATTCTAACCCTCTTGTGTATTCTCTACATGATCCTTCTTTCAAGGTTGACATGATTGTGGATACTTTTGTACAATAGTTGGAGGAGGTATCTTTATCCTTTGAGGAGACATATGAGTCTATGTATATTGTTCTACATTCATCTCCACTAGATCTTGGAGTGCCTTTTTCAACAATGTGGATTAGTATACCACCTTTGGAGGGGGTAACTTTCAACATTGACATGGGGACACTTAAGAGAAGTTTTTAGAGACTTAATTCATCATGGATTTTTTTCCTACATCTTCCCTTCATTATTGGGAAGACTTCATGGATACACCTTTCGCTTTGTTTCTTCCTAAGGGAATAAATGTTGTTTGATGTTCGTGGAGCAGTTTATTCATTTAGCTTCAAGCTTCTACCATTGGTGCAGATTCTACATTGGGAGGGGCTAACTAGTCTCTCTTCTTCTCTCATATGGGGGGGAATTTTTCCTCACACGAGGTTTTGTCTTTCTCATACTTCTTTGAGAGTTATTTGTATATAGTTTTCATCTCTCTTTTGGGGGAGGGTTTTTTCCCATTGGGTTTTTCTCTCTTTCCCTGCTTTATGGAAGATTGTAATTGCATTTTTACATGGGTACCTAACATGGCTTTGTAGCTGGGACCCATCTTGAATTTCTTAGTTGCATTGTAGACTTAAGTGAATTCCCCTAAGTTGCACTTAAGTGGGGGTGGTGGTGTAATTATTTATTCATGTTGGATATAATTACACTTTACTTAAGTTTACTTAGGTACATGCATATCATAGTAGTTTTCATATGAGAAACTTAGGGAGATGTGCTACATTGGGAGGGTGTGTAGGAGAATTTCTACCTTTTATGGTGTGACCTTGTTGTTACTTTATCATATCCACTTATTGTGGAGTGATAATTCCACCTTCGGTCGGTGATCCACCTCACATGGAATATTTTACTATTTCTCCTACCTACCCTTGCATCTCATTGTGCCACATGTCATCTTTGTGTGCTCTCTTATCTCTTAGCCTTTCCTTTATAAGAAGGGTCATCTACAGTGTATGTAACAACTCTTGATGATCCAGTTGATCAGTATTTCATCTTGATTAGAATACAGTTTATTCATATCAATCTATTTTGTCTCTCTCTATTATGCTATTCATTGTGCCCTAGATCTTGGCTATCATCAAAAAATTCTCACACATTGAACTGAGGGATACCTTCCTCTGCATCTCTTCAGCAAGTGGGGCACCCACCACATCTTCAGACTTGAAATAATAGAAGTATTGTCGATAGCCATAACAAGATAATCCCACGAATCAGGCAAACAACAAAGAAAGATCAGACATTTCTCCTCTTCATTCATCTTAACACCAATATATACTAATTGAGCCACCAACATATTGAATGCTTCCAAGTGGTCTGCAATTCATCTACCCTCTTCCATCTTCAAGGAATACAATTTCTTCCTCAAGAAAATCTGATTTCATAAATTTTTTGCTTGATACATTTCACCATGCTTAGTCCATAGCTTCTTTGTAGTGTTTTCTTCATGGACATTAATCAGAACAAAGTCTACCAAGCATAGTCTAATTAGACCCTTGGAATTTTGATCTGCAACATCATATTGAGCCACCACAGTAGGATCTGAGGGCCTTTGGACATTTGCATCAATAGCAAACCATATATCTCGATCTATTAGCAAATCTTCCATCTTTAGCTTCCACAACTCAAAATTCATTCCATTAAATTTCTCCACCTCTATTTTTCTTGACGAACTTGCAATTTGAAAATTCCTACGACAAGATCAAAAAGTGTCTTCTACATAAGCTCCCACTCAAATCTAGATTAGTTCAAAAAACCCATCAACCCACAATTGAAAACCAAAGGTGATCAAGCTCTGATACCACTTGTAAGGAAGTTATGTAGCGGAACAACTTCCTACACTAACCTTGAGAGGAGGATGCAAAACCTTTTTTTTTATAGATCATCACAACAATTATAGAAAACAGAAATAGATATAATAACATTCAAATCATAACATAGTGATTTGCATGGGGAAAACCCTTTCGGGAGAAAACCCCCACACTCCAAAAGCCGCCCGATATATTATTTAGCAATCAAAATAGACTACAATATACTTGCAGAGAAATATTTTTATAGGAGCATCACTAATCATAGATTCAGAGATAACTCAATAGCCATAAGACTCTTACACACAACCTCTATCTCACGCACCTCATATATAGGAGATATAATACAAGAAACCGTCAAATGATATTACAAAACCATGGGCTAAAACCACCCAAAAAGGTGTAGCCAACATTATCTCCCTTCTAGATGCCCTATGACATGTCCCTCCCTTTTTACAGATCATTTATCTGTTTGATGTGTTTTATATTTCCTATTTCAGGAGTACAAACTTTTGGAGGCCATAACTTGAGAACCATGTGTCCGATTCACGAATCGTTTGAAGGGATAGAAATCTCATGAAGTGTATTGCCTTGTAAATATATACACAATTTATGCCCACTTTTCATGGCATTTCATGGCCTCTAAAGTCCTCAAATCAAATTTAAACCTTTCATTGGACCCCTCCAAAATGAAAAATTTAATATCTTCAAAACTAGCTATGATCTTGCGACGTAACTTTAGCGAAATTATTATCTAGCCAACCAGAAGCTTCGGGGATAATTTCACACTATTTCATGCTCAAATGAAAAATAAATAGTAAACTCATGTAAATGCAAGTTTGAGACACCAATCACCCAACATAACCTCTATGTGTCCAATTGAATTTGGAACTGTGATGAGACTAGTGTGCAACATGGGAGGAATTATGGAATGAGAGTGATATCCAAGTTGGGGGCAGAGGTGTGTATCGCACCTTATTTCAAAAAGTAGAGAGTGGATTACTATTTTGGCATGTGTTAGTGCATATGGGATTAGTATGCTTGGCTTTTACTTGTTCAAATATAAGAGGCATATTCAAAAGTACATTGCAAAATGTGAGCTAGGAGCATGCATGGTAGTCCAAGAACATGCATGGATAACAAAGGAGCTATTCCTGAATTGGTTGGAACATTTTGCAGGTTCATTCCCTGGTGGGGTTTCGCCCACAAATAGGGCCCTTTTGATCTTTGATGGTCATGGCAGCCATGTGACCTTCAAGACAATTGAAGAAGCAAGGTAGATCGATATAGACTTGCTAACCTTGCCTGCTCATATGAAGCACAAAATGCAACCACTTGATGTCTTTTTATTTTCTTCATTCAAGAATTACTTCAAACAACAAAGAGCTATATAAATGTCAAACCACCCACAAATTGAAATTGGAAGGGAAGAGTTGGCAAGTCTTCCAAGAAAGGCCTTTGCCCAAGCATTAACACTAGGTAATATAATGAATGGCTTCCATAGGACTAGAATTTGGCCACTTAATCAGTTTGCATTGCAAAATGATATGAGGCCAAGTGAAGTATTTGATGTTGAAGTGGATATACAAACTGCTGAAATAGAACCTGATGTAGTTACAATGGAAAAAAGATAAGAGCACATTACAATGGAGGCTTTCTTGTAGTTGTATGGTTATAGTGAGAAACAAATTGATGAATTTGTGAAATAGTATAGTGCAACATAGGCAACGATTAATGATATAAGTCTGCCACCACAAAATAGAGAACCAAGTCTGCCCCCACAAACTAGCTAGCCAAATGATGGTGTGGAAAGTACTTCACCAGACATGTATTTCCCAACACAATTTATCATACTATATCATCATAAAACTATTACCCTTGCAATTTTGACCACGTTTTAGGTCCTCACCTTAGCGACTGCATTTCCCTACTCAATTGAGACCCCTCTGCATCATGATTCCAAATCTCCTCCTGTTTTAGCCCTTGTGTCACCTTGTGACCTTGTCCAAGCCCCAAAATAGGGCAAGACAAGGGCGTGATGCCCCTGTCCCCCTTGGACAGGGGCATGGCGCCCCTATCCGCCCTCTTTAGGTGGCCTGAAAATGGGTCCATCTAACCCTTGACCCTAATTTTCTCTCTGGGATTTAAATTTTTCCTATGTCAGCCTTCACTGAGACAAAAATTAATTCTCCTAGGCATGTATAAAAGGGAACTTAATTCCCTCATTTGACAGGATAAGATATACAAGAATAAGCGAAGATAGGCAAAAATTGGGTAAACAAGTGGAAGGTCTCCATTATCATCATCAAGCATTCAAGTGTCCAAGTCTTCAAGCATCCATCAAATCCTCTTTTTCATGTGTCTTCTTCATTCATCCATTGGAACAACATTACAACATTAATTTGCAAACATGTGTGTGTGTGTGTGTGTGTGTGTGTGTGTGTGTGTGTGTGTGTGTGTGTGTGTGTGTGTGTGTGTGTGTGTGTGTGTGTGTGTGTGCGTGTTACTGTTTTGTCATGTTACATGCCATTTCATGCAACACTTGTGATTACATTCAAGAAGAAAAGCAACCATCATCGAATTGCAGATCTACAAGGTATACATTTCCATTATTTATATTTAAGCATTTTCAATTACTTTCTTTCAAGGTTGATTCCTCAGCCAGGGTTTGACTAAGGCAAACCCCTATCTACAACCCTTATTCCCTTCTTTTATGTGTGTAGGTTGCAAGTGTACAGCTATAATTGCAGATTTAAGCTTCATTTTTCAGAGATAGAAAAACTCTTTTCAACAATGCAGATTTTTCAGAGGACCGGGTGCAACTTCAACCCGGTCCCAATGACTTTTATCCAAATTTGTAGGGCAGATTTATATGAGTCTAAATATCTCATATCATAATTTACAACGCGATCCAAAATCGGTAGGTCCTTATTTCATCCATTTCATCTTTAGTTTTTGGATAGTCAACAAGTTAACTCTTCTACTTACAAAAGAGGGCAAATTACATTCCAAAGCTTGCAATTCACTTAGTATTCAGATCCTTATTCACTCTAGAGTTTGGATCTAGTGAATTCAACCTCTCTTTTGAATGTAAAGTATCTCCGAAGTGAAAATCATCCTAGTGATTTCCTTTCTCTCTCCTAGGTCAGGAATCACTAGGGTTAAATTTTTCACTTTACACATACCAAAGTGGCTTCAAGAAGAAGCCACAAATACTGGAGTGCAAACAAATTGCATGTCTGATGATGTAACCGTTTTCATGCCAACTCCCCCAAAAATTGATCCAGTAGAGGTGATCCATTACTTCACTAATGCTAAATGAGAAAGAGGTTGAAAGGAATCAGTAGGGTTCAATTTTCCACTTTACATTTTGGTGAACCTGACGTCTCACATGCTTTACATTGAAAATTATTGCATATTTTTCATTTACAAGTTTAATTTTTTGCAATTTAAAAAAACTTAGTGGTTAATTCATTCAAAACCATAGTTGCTAAAAGTGAAATTGAACTTGTATTTTGCAAAAAATTCTCTTTATTGTCTTAGATCTAAAAATTTCATTGCTTATCAAATTCAATTCTTTCATTGTCTTGTTCAATTTTTAAATCACATTTACAAAATTAAGTGGTTAATTGTCAAAACCCTAATTTTCAAATATCAACTTGAACTTGTGCAAAAATTGGATTTACATTTAATTTTTCAAATGTGTGACTATTTTTAGACTTGTCTTCTTGCCTAAAATTCAAATTTTCAATTTCCCTTCTTATTCCAAAATTCAAAGGTTAGGTCCTAAAACCCTAATTTTCAAATTTGATTGGATTTTATGCAAATTTCAATCAATTTAAACCAAATTCTTTTTTTTTAACTACTATTCAAGGTGGCCATATCCAGTAGGTTTGACCTTTTTCAAATTTGCAAATTTTTTTCTTATTTTTTTTCAAAACCCTAATAGGGTCCTATTTCGACATTCAAACCTTAATTTCACCTATCTAGATATCATAAAATCAATCAATTTTTAGGGTTAGGTCTCAAATCATTGTAGCTTTCATCCCTGAAAATTTCTGAAAAAGTTGGGAGGATCAGGTGCAACTTCAACCCAGTCCCTGGCTTTTTTCTGAAATTTCGGGAGACTGTTGTGGTTGTATTTAATTTCTTAAATCCAAAAAATTGGCTGATTTTGTCAAATTTTGATCCCTCTAAAATAAAAAACAATCTCCACTTTCAACATTTCAATTTTCAAGATATAGTTTAAAATTAAGTGGTTAATTAAGAACAACCCTAATTTTAAATTTCAAAATTTCAATTCAACAACTTTCAATTTTTAAAATTAAGAGGTTTTTCAATTAGACCTAATTGTAATCTCTATTGGATAATTTTAAATTTTAAATTAAATGGTTATTTTTTACATCATCCCAGTTTTAAATCTTAATTTCCTAGGAGGTTGCATTATTGTTCTTTCAAGCAATTTGTTCATTTAATTGAATAATCATTTTTTCCCTATAATTTTGAAGTATTGAATTATTTTGAAAGTTTCAAATTTTAAATTCAAATTTCAAATTTCAAATTCAAATTCTATTTTCCCTCCTTTATTCAATTTTCTATGCATGTATGAGGTGAACATTATTATGGTTAAATGACATATGAGTTTCTTGTTTGATAATAAGTGCATATGGAGTTCTTATCTTATTTTTCTAATTCAATTTCAAGTTACACTAAAGATGTTCATGATGTTCCCTTTCATGCATATGATGACATTTTAGTTCTCCCTTTCATTCATACCTATGATTTACCCTCTCCCAAAATTGATCTCATTAATGAGGGCACATTTGTGCAAAAAGGAAATATGGACACTTCTTTCAAAGATCTCCCTCCTAAAGATGAATCTTTGGAGAATTGTGTTCCTTCTTCTCCTAAAAGGTACCTCCCTCATAAGGATTATTTGGTGCAAGAGGATGATATTATGGCTACTTATGCTAGTGATACCATAACTTATTTTCATGATCTTCCCTCTAAATATGAAGCATTAATTACATATGATAGTCCTTTCCTAATGAGTGTCTTGCACATAAAGATACCTTAGAACAAGAGGATGATATTTTTACTCATCATAATTCTCTCTCTCCCAAAAATCAAGATCCTAACAAAAATCAAATCAATTCCATTCATGTTCCTAGGAAACCAAGAATTCTTCCTGATTATCATGTTGTGCCTTACACATATACTAATAAGGTAGTTGATGAGAACATAAGTGAAGCATCATATGATTTCTTAGTTCCTACAATCATCTCTTCAATTCACTCAAATACACCATCTCCTACCAAAAAAGTTCCTAAAAAAGAACTTGTAGAAGATGATTGGGCGTCCTTAGATTTCACTCCTAGCTTTTCTAGAAAGTCTAAGATGCCTGAATTTCATATTCCAAATTTTTCTCTTAACACAAATCTTGAAATTGATTGGGCCTGTCTAAACTTGAATACAATTCCCCCTAAGAGTGAACCCTCTTTTGAACATACACATGGATGCAATGGACAAATGCTTGAATGTGAGTGACAAAGTCATGAGAAATCACACTTTCCTTTGTCAACATCTTCTTCTTCATTGTCTTGTAAATCAACAACTTGTCATTCTAATTTTGAGTTACAACAAGAAAATGTGTTGACCAATCTTCTAAATTCCAGCTTAATATCTCCTCTTTGTCCTAAATGAAGAAGAAAACTGTGTAGGGGAAAAAGCGAGACTAGGCTAACATGCCCTAATCCTACCTTTCGACACACACTGTGGAATACGAAAGAGCCTAGAGGTATCACACAATTGGCCACTTCTTTTTGTTGAAGAGAGAGCCACAGGCTACCTATTAGGATTTCTATTCCTTTGTTGTAACTGAAAGATGAAATGATGCAAGTTCAATCCCTAACCCCAAAGTGCAAGTATGAACTAATAACAAGATTGCAGAATTGAACTTAAACTATGGAAAGCTGTAAACACAAGAATAAGACAAGAATACAAATGCGTATCTAGAGTCAAAATCTGAGTGAAAATGTTCGGGACGGGGGCGCAGGCGCCACTGTCCTGATTCTACCCCTGAAATTGCTCCGGAAACTGCTGTTTTGCAACTTAGAAAGCTGTCAGAAATGCTAAAAATTGTTGTCTGACAGAGGGACCAGGGCGCCCAGGGACCAGGGCACCCAGTGCCCCTGTCCTGGCAGGACCAGGGCACCCCACGCTCCTGTCCTGATCTTCTACTCTGAGATTCGGTGTGTAGCTCGGTCTCCGTCTGCTTCTTCCGGATCTGCAACTTGCAGCGTCGTCTGAGTCCCAAAATCTGCACTTATATCTGAAAAGGTGTTTTGGGCGGCTATATAGGGTTTTGCCTTAGTCAAACCCCCGCTTTGGTGATTTCCACCTCCACGAATAGCCAAGTTGTATTGTAAAAGTAATGTGTGTGCAGACCTTGTGTGTGTGCAAGATCCTAAAATGCAAGTAAGCAAACTAGAGCAACCTAGAGAGTAAACCCTAATTGCTTGTAAATGATAATGTAAATGCTCCAAATCAATACGCAAAGTGATCTAAAGCATGAATGCAAATGATATAATGAGGCTTATGCAAAGACATAAAAACAACATGAAATCATACCCAACCCCAAGGGAGGGGTACAAGCCAATCTTCAGTCGGTAATCTCCTATTGCTCTTCAATGTCTTCAAAGCCCTAAGTGAATAAATTGATGAATGCTTGATAGATGAATGTTGAATGTTGTTGAAGTCTTCAAAGATCTGCTCTTTCGCTGCATATGAGGTTCCTGAAAACAAAATTCTGATCCCTTCAAATGAAGAAAGAGAGCTCTTATGTATGAAACCCTAGATCTTAATTCCAGCTTTTGGCCGACCTAGAGATTGAATCTCCCACCAATTTCTTGGGGTTAAGCTTTATTTTATGATTGGATCACGCTCCTGAAATTTCGGGAAAAATGTCCGAGAACATGTGCACTCCGGGCGCAACGGTCTCGACAAATTTTCACCAAATTTTCAAGGCTGTTGGATATGATGATTTTAGAGTGAATCCCGAAGTTACAGGTGATTTCGAGATGTTTTGACCCCCGAAATCAAGCCCCCAAGTTCGTAATAGGGCTTAATTAGGGTTTTTGATTAAATGATGTATTGGAGGAATAAAATGAAAAGGGGCACACTTTAATGAAAGGGCCCAACCTTATGATGTGAAGATGATGAAATAGTACCTTAGACCTAATTAATTTGATTAATTAAGTGCTAAAGGGAAAATGCGATGCAAAGTGCAAAATGCGCCAAGGCGGGTGCTAAACTAGGTGTGAAATTGTATCGTCCTAGCAAGTGCATACAATTTACGACGCTACATTTAGCCCCCACTTTAGCGGTTATATGAGTACTACGTGCATATGCAAGCTAAAGTACAGAAAAGTAAACATTATTTGAAAAGGATATATCCATAAGTCTGTTGAAAGAAGCCCCCAACGGTATCTGCGGTACACAGTTAGGAACCGCACCCTACAAAACACACGTTAGATCACAAAATAACCTAATTCTTACTAAGAAAAGTGATGAAATTTGTGAGTAGCTATATGCCCCCCTATTTCGGCTTGCTTATTAGGGAGGTGAAACAGGAAAGCATGTTTACTTACAACAAATTGTGTGAAAGATTGTTGATGAGAGATGTTCACTAAAGAGGCTTCATCAGAGCACATTTTGGAACATCCGGGGAGTAAGGGAATGAAAATACAATTCTGACGCAATAAACGGTTCGAAAATCGCACCTCCCAAGCCCGAGTTATGATAAAATGAGTGATAGAGGAAAATTAGGGTTTCGAAAATAATGGATTGAAAAGATATACCTTGAAAGTGACTATTGCATTTTGTCACTTTGTTGACTTCTAAGTATTGTTCATTGTAGCGGAGCCCACATAGCCATCATCATGCCTTCACGATGACCAAAGCATCCCATGAGGATGGAGATCATGCGACAGGCCGTGCTCGGCGACGACCCATTGGACGAGGTGAGTTGACTGAACTTTGACTCTACATTTGTGTTTGACTTTCTGTGATCAAAATGCGGGCCCTAGATTCTGACCCTGGGTCCCACCCAGGGTGCCATGGTCCTCTCAAGGCGCCATGGTCCCTGTGGGGTGCCATGGTCCTCTCAGGGTGCCATGGTCCCTGTGGGGCACCATGGTCCCTGAAGGGCGCCATGGTCCTCTCAGGGCGCCATGGTCCCTGAAGGGCACCATGGTCCTCTCAGGGCGCCATGGTCCCAATCAGGACTTGGCGAGGGATGTTAGGGTTAGCTTTCGATGATCTACAGTTTTCATTTTCTGCATAGACAATTTTGATGATTGAGTACTGATTACACTGATGTTTTTGCATTGCAGGATCTCCCATACATGAGAGAGCACACCGCGGGGCAAATTCTTTGCAGTTTACGAGATCAGATTCCCCGGCGGACTCAGGCAGAGAGAGACACATTATCGATAGTAGGTCTATGGTCTGCGATTCTCATGCCAGCCATTCGATTCCATCCGGCGACGTTGATGGAACTTATGGAGCGATGGGATCCTGACACATGTACATTCTTCCTCCCAGTAGGAGAGATGACGGTTACACTTGAGGATGTGTACCGCATACTTTGCCTTCCTATCAGAGGAGCTACTATGACATATGCGACCAATCAGTCGGTGGAGGACCATCAGAGGGAGTAGATATACTGTATAGGGAGAGTCATGCCCAGTGAGATGAGAGGTCGCATCATGACCCGTTGGCTCTTACACCCTACAAGAGAGGTGCCCCTTGTGAGACATCTTATGATTACCATCATTGCATTAGCCGTCTGCCCTAATGGGTGAGGTACGCACATGCATGGGGGTCTCACATGGTGCATCAGAGCTATGGAGAGACACAGGAGAGTATATGCTTGGGGTCAGAGTATGCTTGCACATCTGTATCACGACCTCGAGGAGTATGTGTTCGGGCAGTGTTGTAGTTTGATGACATGCACACTTCTGCAGGTGTGGATATTTGAGCACTTCACATGCACCAGGCCTGTCGGCTATCCGATGAGTGTGGCTAGCGAGCGACCTAGGGTGTTTGCCTATCCACTTACCAGCGAGTGGAGATTTGGAGATCTATTATATTGGAGAGTGACATTTGACAGATTGACAGCTGAGGTGACAGTATGGAGACCATATTTGTGGATGCATAGATGGGATGGGATGGAGAGGTAGTTAGCATGCTTATAGAGGAACCGCCTATTGAGAGGGTGATACTCACATATCATAGTCCCATTCTACTTTGACCGAGTACGGAGGTAGTTTGGGCTAGAGCGGTGTGTTCCAGCCGATGTACCCATCTATACTCGACACTCACGAGTCCTTCCCAGACCCAGAGTAGTAGCAAGACCTACGATAGATGATATCGAGATTACTGATATAGAGGGGTCCGACCAGGATGTGGTCACTGATTACTCCGTAGATCCTGGAGCACAGCACAGGTATCTCTCATGGGTTATGAGGACATATCCAGGGCCTATCTTTCCACTGGATTACCCGACAGGACATCCAGGTCCATGGAGACATGGAGAGCGAGATGAGGATCCAGGGTCCAGATCAGATGAGCCAGAGGAGGGAGAGGGTCATGAGGAGGTAGGAGATCCTGATCCACCCATAGGAGATCAGCCTAGTGCCGAGGAGGAGGTGGAAGGAGAGGAGGATGACGTAGATAGAGATGATGGTGAGGAGAACGAGGATGCAGGTGAGGATGCAGATGGGGATGAGGATGATGAGGAGGATGACGATAGAGATGACGAGGAGGAGTCAGATGCAGCTCCCCATCATTCAGGAGATGATACCATAGCCTTGGATCCTCCTCATATTTCCCAAAAGGGGGAACATGAGGTGATACGGAGACCTGCACCCATCGTGCACAGATCATTTGAGCGTGGGGAGCCCAGTAGTTCTGAGTCACAGATGCTACCATATGACGATCCCTACTGGCGCGAGGGAGATCCAGGTATAGTAAGTTTATATTGATTGATTAATATTTTGATGATATAGAATGGTACTAATACAAAATCTGTTCTACTGCTACAGCTAATGTGCAGGAGTGGCGCTCCTTGATCCAACAAGCAGTGACAGATATTTCCACGAGGGCACAGATTCCTAGTTCCTCACAGGTTGCTTATAGGCCTCAGGGGAATGTGGGTCGGCATGAGGACTTGTTTTCCCCATTTCGAGTGCAGGTTGAAATATGGAGGGAGAGAGAGAGAGTTCTATCAGAGAACCTTAAGCAGGCGCAGCGTGACCTAGCAGCAGCTCAGGCCGAGGCTACCTCATATCGCGCGATCCTTATGGATAGGGATCGTAGGAGTTCCTCTCAGAGTCACTCATGGTCTATATCATGCTATACACTTATGGGTCCACCCTCACGGCCGGATTAGGAGGGACCATCCAGTCGTCACTCTCCAGCCACTAGCCCTAGGGATAGGAGATGATTTCATGATGTAGGATAGGTCACATTTTGGATGTATAGTGACCTATATTTGTATAAGATCCATATATATATATATATATATATATATATATATATATATATATATATATATATATATATATATATATATATATACATGCTTCACTTTGTCTCAAACGTGTTATCTTAAATGCCTAAAAAAATGTTTTATTTTACTTTGATTAAAGTTAATACATTTGGTAGATGTACATGTAATTTTTAATTTCCATGTGATTGATTTCTCAATACTCCATGATTAAATTGGTACATGTGTGACTTAATTAAAATAGACCATTTAATCAAGTACTACATTGATGATAGAGAAGAAATATGTGTTAAGCCTAAGAATCATATAACTAATGTGATTTAATGAAAACTAAAACTCAACATGATACAATTCTACTTAACACATAAAAACATTGCATAATATGCTAGCATAATGGAAATGTAAATCTTTTGCAATTTACATAAATGAATTCAAGACAAACTATAGAGTAAAGAAACATGCTTGTCAAGAACAAAGCAATGTAGATTAAACAAAATATCATTTAATTCTAATTGCTCTAACAAAGATATGCTAACATATTATCCAATTTTGAAGAAGTGAAAAGAAAATAGATTAAGCATAGTATCTACGCAAGTGCATAGCATTTATAGGTTCTTTAAGAGGCGTACCGTCTACATCCGCTATTTTGTAAGCACCTGATCCATAATCTTCAATAAAAATATACGGTCCAAGCCAATTAGGACTAAATTTTCCTTTTTCTTCAGGTAAGGCATTCACATTGCGCTGATTCTCATAGAGGACTAAGTCACCTATTGAGAAGGTACGTTGAATAACCTTATCATTATAGCTTCATTGTAGAGTTTTATGATACGCTTGAATATGCTCAAGAGCATTTATACGCTGTGCATCAAGCATCTCAAGCTGTTGAAGTCTTTGTTCTCTATAAGAGTCATCATCTACTATACCTTTGAGAGAAACCCTAAGTGATGGAATCTCTAACTCTAAAGGCATAATAGCATCAGCACCATAAACAAGATTATAAGGGGTAGTTCCTATAGCAATTCGTACACTCGTTTGGTAGGCCCAAAGAGCATAGAGTAGCTGAGTACTCCAATCCTTACCATGCTTATTTACAGTTTTGCGAAGAATTTGTTTGATTATCTTATTGGATGATTCGGCTTGACCATTTGATTGAGGATAGTATGGTGTAGAAAATCGATGTTTAATATGATATTTCTTGAGGAATTTCTTCACATCCTTGTTCTTAAATGATGTCCCATTATCTGAGATTATAGTGGAAGGTATCCCAAATCGAGAAATAATGTTTTCTAGAAGGAATTGACAAATCACTTGAGCAGTAGTAGAGCGAAGGGGAACAGCTTCTACCCACTTTGTAAAGTAATATGTTGCAGTTATAATGAAAGTGTGTCCTTGAGATGAAGGAGGAGAGATTTTACCAATGAGATCTAACCCCCATGTAGAGAAAGGCCAAGAGGCTGCCTGAGAATGGAGTTCTTGGGCAGGAGCATGAATCAAATTATTGTGTTGTTGACATTGGTGACATTTCTTAACAAATGAAAAAGAATCTTTCTGCATATTTTGCCAATAATATCCCATACGAAGCAATCTTTGAACCAAGGATTTACCTCCAAAATGCCCCCCACAGGCACCTGAATGTGCCTCTTCAAGAGTAATAGGGATTTCTGATTTGTTAAGACAGCGAAGGAGAAGACCATTATAACCTCTTCGGTAAAGAACATTAGAAAGAATGATATATCTAGTAGACAGCTTGCGGATTCGAGCCCTAGTGTTTCTATTAGCAGAATCGAGAAGGGTACCATCGGTCAAGTATCTTACGATATGCGAATACCACTCATCTGAGTCTATAAAGTCGCAACATGTCACCAAGCTAGAATCATCTACAATAGCTGGAGAAATAAGGTTGTGAATAACAAATTTAAGATCAACCACAGGGTCCTCTAAAGATACAAGAGAAGCCACACATGACATTGCATCTGCATGTCGATTATCTTTTCCAAGGACAGGTTCTATGGTATAAGAATTGAATTTCTGTAACAAAGAGATAGCAAGGTCTTTATATTGTGATAATTTGTCTTGTTTTGCTTGATACAGTCCTGTTACTTGTCTTATAATCAATTGAGAATCTCCATAAATGTGTATGTGTTTTACATTCAGAGCCAAGGCTGCCTTTACTCCCGCTATAAGAGCCTCATACTCAGCAATGTTATTAGTACATAGGAAATTGAGACGATAAGATAAGGGAATGGATTTCTTTGTAGGAGAGATTAGAACAACACCTGCCCCCGATCCCGTACGACACTTAGAGCCATCAAAGTACAACTCCCAAGTTTCATCTTTCTCTATACAAAGAATGAAGTCATCGGGAAAAGATTCAGGGTTCGGGAAGGAGAAAGGTGAAGGGGCCTCAACTAAGTGATCAGTCAATGCTTGCCCTTTAATTGCTCTTTGTGAAACAAATTTAAGGTCAAATTTGGTTAACAACATAACCCACTTAGCTAGGCGTCCTAATAAATTAGTTTTAGAGAAAAGATGCTTCAAAGGATCAAACTTTACCATGACGTGGACTTCTGAATTTAAAAGATAATGTCTCAGTTTCTGAGTCGCAAACACCAAGGCCAAGCATTGTCTTTCTATCGCAAAATATTGGGTTTCATAATCGAGTAAGGTATGACTTATATAATAAACCAGACATTCCTTACCATCTTTATCATGTTGTGCCAACAATGCTGCGAGAGCATGAGAGGAAGTAGCTGTATAAAGAAGAAAGGGCTTAGAAGGTTCAGCGGGTTGAAGGATAGGAGGATTAGCCAAATATACTTTTAAATCTTCAAATGCTTGCTGACAATCTTTGTTCCATTGAAAAGTGATATTCTTTTTGAGAAGTTGAGTAAAAGGAAAAGTACGATCCGCAAGTTGAGATACAAACCTATGAATAGCTTGAATCTTTCCTTGTAAGCTTTTGAGTTGAGACACATTTCTAGGAGGTGGCATGTTGACAATAGCATCTATTTTCTTAGTGTCCACCTCAATCCCATGATGCGAAACTATGAATCCTAATAGTTTTCCACTATCCACACCAAAAACACACTTTCGGGGATTCAAGCGCATGTGATATTTACGAATTCTTTCAAAGATTTAACGAAGGATTTTAGTATGATCTATACGAAGAATGGTTTTGGCTAAAATATCGTCAACATAATCTTCTAAAATCTTATGCATATAATCATGAAAGATAAGGGTCATCGCTCGTTGATAAGTTACGCCTGCATTTTTAAGTCCAAAAGGCATCATCACCCAACAAAATGTACCCCAAGGAGTGGTGAAAGCAGTTTTGAATTGATCTTGAGGATTAATGAAAATTTGATTGTATCCTGAAAAACCATCCATGAAGGATAACAAAGCATGTCCTGCTGTGGAATCGACTATCATGTCAATGTTTGGGAGAGGGAAATCATCTTTTAAAGAAGCCTTATTTAAATCTCGGAAGTCGGTACACATTCTTATTTTATTATCTAGTTTAGCCACAGCGACAATATTTGAAATCCATGGGGAATAATCAATAGGGCGGATAAATCCAACCTCTAACAATTTTTCAATCTCAGCCTTAACAAGCAAAGCTACCTTAGGATTCATTTTTTGAATCTTTTGTTTCACAGGCTTAGCATCGGGAACTAAGACAATATTATGAGTAACAATCTTAGGATCTATACCAGGCATGTCAGAGTATGTCCAAGCAAAGATCTCAGGGAATTCATGCAATAAATCTACATATTGTTTTTGTTCTTCTTCATCCAAACACTTTCCAATTTTAGTAACTTTTTCTTCATTGCAAGGATCCATCTTAACATCAATGGTGTCACTTATGAGAAGATTACTTTGTTGAGGAGTATTCTTTAACTGAGGGAATTCTTTCACAATCTCGTCATTATCAATCTCTTTTCCAAAATAGGCTTCAGCGTTCAAACAATAAGGAAGTCCCCTATTGTGATGATAACGAGGAAGAGTATCATATGCTCCTAAAAAATCAGCTAAAGCATCATCGGTAGGAAAGACATCCAAAGCATATGCACACAAGGGATCCCTATCAATATACTCTGGGTGTCTCATTGATAGAGATGTAGAAATAGCATTAACACTAATACATGGTCTCTTAGAAGCTTTAGTGCGTTTGTAAGGATTAAAACCAAGTCCAAAGGTCTCATCATAAAGATCACTCCCTAGAGGGACCTTTATCCCTTGTTCATGAGCACTGCATCCATTTCCATTATAACCATGTTTAGCTAAAATATGAAAACCACGACCATAACGATCAGCCATTTCAGAAAGAGAAGGTGGTTTTTCATAAGACAAAGAATCAAAGTCTTCAGAATTAGAGATATGAGGAGAAGAAGTTTGAGAAGCAGCCACAAAATTATTGTTCATAGGTCCAGGTAAGATTGACTGATTTTTAGTTTCTTCCTTCTTTTCAACTTTAAGCTCTCTAGGAGGAACCCTATACTCACCTACAAAGGTGGGATTAAAATCAAGAGATCCCCAGTCATCTTCTACGAGAACCTTCTCATGATCAAGAGTCTTCTCATGTGTAGATTTAAGATGAGAAGAATCTTCTTTAGGAACTTCAGGCTCATCCAAAGAATCTTGATTATTAGAGGCTGATGATTTGTCCGTAGATGAAGAGTCATCACCAGAAGAGGAAGACTTAGAAGGACTCCCTTTGGAAGTAGATGTTTGCAAACAAGCTTGAAACTTAGTATCACCTATCAAGGTATATGTCTTATTGTTATAAATAAATTTAACTTGTCTATGCAATGTAGAGGGGACGGCTTGCATACTATGAATCCAAGGTCTCCCTAATAACAAGTTGTATGTTAGATTTCCCGACATAACATGGATAGGAGTAGGCAAAGTAAGAGGTCCCACTGTGATGGGTAAGGTGATAATACCTAATGAAGACTTAGCCACATTATCAAAGCCTCGAATGGGACGAGAGTCAGGCTCTATGAGGGATGTATCCACATTCATCTTATGCAATAGATTAATGCTACACACATTAAGGCCAGAGCCATTATCTACCAGTGCGCGTCTTATAGCGGTGTCTTTTATGATAACCACAATCATCAAGGGATCATATTGATGTTGAATTTCACTAGTAGGCAATTCATCTTGAGTAAACACAATTTGAGCTTTAGGATTCATCACGGAGTTAACCAAAGATGCTATATTACTAGATGTATTAGGTGGAGGAATATTCAAATCTTTCAAGGCATCTTGTAACATTCCATGATGAGCGGAAGAAGTTTGGATTAAATCCCAAAGGGATATCTTAGCAGGGGTAGCTTTAAGTTGTTCTATGAGATCATATTCCTTACCAAGCACTTGTGAAATACGAGGAGCTTGAGGAAGAATAGGTTGAGAATTAGGAAGGGAAACTGGAGTAACAGGAGGAGGATTGGGCTGCCTGTTATTTCTAGTATGATAAGTATGGGAAACCGCATGATAACTCTCTCTAGTTAATTGCTTGGCATAACTATAAGGACTTATAGGTTTTCTTCCTTGCACAGTGATGATAGGTTTATTTGGAGTAAGAAAGGAGTCATGACCACACCCTCCTTGGACAGTAAGGAGAGGTGATTTAGGAACTTGAAAGGTGGGAGAAGGATAAGCACCTTGGACTTCAAAGAGAGGCTTATTACACTCATTTAGGTTTATCATGTTAACTAATTTAGAAGTTTTGTTCTTGTTTAAAGATTTCGATAAAGCCACAAAGTCATCAAGAGTGTCATCCGACAAAGCATGATCATATCGATTAAAAGGTTTATCTTTTGATTCAAAAGGAGACATCTCCTCATAGAGGGGATTATTGAAAACAACCATGTTACTAGATTTAATGGAAGAGTCGATAGGAATGTACCCCTGAGAGGGATCATTCGACTTATTTTTCTCATCACAACGAAATGGCATAGTAACAAGGTTTATGAGTTTTTGGTAAAATGAAGGTTTGGTATCTTTAGGGTTCAAAAACTCATCTAAAGCTTCATCTAATTCATCTTGGCTATACTCATAATCAACATAATTGTATACATCATCATAAATGTGAACATCTTGCAAATAAAAATCTGACATTTTGAAATGAAAACTACATAAAATCTAACACACAATGCAAAGAAACAAAGAAACACACTCTTTTCTTTTTCTTTTTTTCTCTATTTTTTTTTCTTTTCTTTTTAATGAAAAATGAAAACACTTTAAATCTAGATCTAGATCTAACAAACGCAATGCAGGAGAAAGCAATAATAAGTTTCACGTCGGGTTCACCAAAATGTGTAGGGGAAAAACCAAGACTACTTCTTTTTGTGGAAGAGAGAGCCACGGGCTACCTATTAGGATTTCTATTCCTTTGTTGTAACTGAAAGATGAAATGATGCAAGTTCAATCCCTAACCCCAAAGTGCAAGTATGAACTAATAACAAGATTGCAGAATTGAACTTAAACTATGGAAAGCTGTAAACACAAGAATAAGACAAGAATACAAATGCGTACCCAGAGTCAAAATCTGAGTGAAAATGTTCGGGATGGGGGCGCTGGCGCCACTGTCTTGATTCTACCCCTAAACCTGCTCCGGAAACTGCTGTTTTGCAACTTAGAAAGCTGTCGGAAATGCTAAAAATTGCTATCTGACAGAGGGACCAGGGCGCCTAGCACCCCTGTCCTGGCAGGACCAGGGCACCCCATGCCCCTGTCCTGATCTTCTACTCTGAGATTCGGTGTGTAGCTCAGTCTCCGTCTGCTTCTTCCAGATCTGCAACTTGCAGCGTCATCTGAGTCCCGAAATCTGCACTTATATCTGAAAAGGTGTTTTGGGCGGCTATATAGGGTTTTGCCTTAGTCAAACCCCCGCTTTGGTGATTTCCACCTCCACGAATAGCCAAGTTGTATTGTAAAAGTAATGTGTGTGCAGACCTTGTGTGTGTGCAAGATCCTAAAATGCAAGTAAGCAAACTAGAGCAACCTAGAGAGTAAACCCTAATTGCTTGTAAATGATAATGTAAATGCTCCAAATCAATACGCAAAGTGATCTAAAGCATGAATGCAAATGATATAATGAGGCTTATGCAAAGACATGAAAACAACATGAAATCATACCCAACCCCAAGGGAGGGGTACAAGCCAATCTTCAGTCGGTAATCTCCTATTGCTCTTCAATGTCTTCAAAGCCCTAAGTGAATAAATTGATGAATGCTTGATAGATGAATGTTGAATGTTGTTGAAGTCTTCAAAGATCTGCTCTTTCGCTGCATATGAGGTTCCTGAAAACAAAATTCCGATCCCTTCAAATGAAGAAAGAGAGCTCTTATGTATGAAACCCTAGATCTTAATTCCAGCTTTTGGCCGACCTAGAGATTGAATCTCCCACCAATTTCTTGGAGTTAAGCTTTATTTTATGATTGGATCGCGCTCCTGAAATTTCGGGAAAAATGTCCGGGACCATGTGCACTCCGGGCGCCACGGTCCTGACAACTTTTCACCAAATTTTCAGGGCCGTCGGATATGATTATTTTAGAGTGAATCCCGAAGTTACAGGTGATTTCGAGATGTTTTGACCCCCGAAATCAAGCCCCCAAGTTCGAAATAGGGGTTAATTAGGGTTTTTGATTAAATGATGTATTGGAGGAATAAAATGAAAAGGGGCACACTTTAATGAAAGGGCCCAACCTTATGATGTGAAGATGATGAAATAGTACCTTAGACCTAATTAATTTGATTAATTAAGTGCTAAAGGGAAAATGCGATGCAAAGTGCAAAATGCGCCAAGGCGGGTGCTAAACTAGGTGTGAAATTGTATCATCCTAGCAAGTGCGTACAATTTACGACGCTACAAAAACATAAACAACATTCTCAAAATTCTTCTTTTTGTAAATATCATCAAACCCATGGCCATTCTACTAATGAGTGTCGATCTTTGAAAACACAAATACAACATTACATTGATTCAGGCATGTTAAAAATAACATCTGGCAATGAATGGCATATTCATCATAATCATTTAAAATAACATTCAAGTTCCTATTATGTTTCTCCTCGCTACATGACATAGATAGCCTACCTATTGGGGGCTCCTTTGATTAATGATGATGAACAATAAATACCCAACAGATACTGAGAGGGGGCGGGGGGGGGGGGGGGGGGGGTGAATCAGTATAGACAAAAACTTCTTAAACAACTTAAACTACAAAGAGTGCACTAACTGGTAAACAACCTCACCAATCTAAACCAAGGCAATATCGGTAAAACACAGTGACTATGAAAGTTATAAACCGGTAACACTTCGATCTTCTCAAAACCTAATATCTCATCTCAACTTCACCCATATGCTTTAGCAAGTAAAACATCCGAAATACAATGATCATTAGATCAACTTGCATTACCGCTTAACAAAAAACACTAAAACATCACATGAAAAAGCATCACTCATAACACACTGATTTTTCACGTGGAAACCCAGTTGGGAAAAACCATGGTGGGGATGAATACCCACAAGTTGTTCTTGAACTCTTCTGAAGTTCACTCTCTTAGGAGCCTAGTCTGGTTAAAGACTTTACAATAGGTTCTGCTAGGAACCGATCCTGCTAGGGATCACCTAGTTAAGGGATGGCTAAATACCTAGTTAGAGGTTAAAACCTTGTTAAAGGTTACCTTGTAAGGGTATTTGAAAAACTCAATGATTTTGAGTCACCCTGTTAAAGGATTCACAAAAAGCCTGTTAAAGCTACCTGGCAAAGGGATTTTCCATCTGCTGAAATGGTTAGAAGTCAACATGTAATACACTGATCTAATAACAGCACTTAATGCCAAGGCAGATCCGCTTCAGTTCCTTTACATATGTAATAACACTCTGCAAATCTCTACTCACTTCTTTGGTCTGGAAAGAATCACCTCACATACATTCATTTGCCAACAATCTCAAATGAAAATTATCATCAACCTTATAGATAACAATTAGGTCGGTGGCCAAAACCTAAAACCCTAAGCATCTAGGTTAACAATACAGTCAGTCCAATTCTGGCCATTTAAACACATTACATAGGGTAAAACAACCTTGAACAAATCTCAAGACGTTCTCCATCGTCCATTCTTCACCACTTTAGGAAGTTGATAACCCATCACGTGCTCTCCACCATTTACTAAGATTTTGCACATTCCCGAGGTAGATAGAATCAATCTTCTTCATGCAAGATCCTCAAGGAGATCCTTCACGCACACAAGATTGACATGGAAACACGATCTAATCTTCTTTTCAATGCTAACTCATCACAAGATGTCATCGGTCGAATCACATAGACTTGGAATGCATCAACCAGAAATCCTGAAGCTGAGACTACCAACTGGTAGTCATATCAAATGAAACACCGATACAAACTTTGCATATACATGTTTACACTTCATCATACCGGTTCACTTTTTTCATATACCGGTTCACACCATCATACCGGTTCACTTGCCAGTTTGCTTACTTCAATATACTAGTTCACACTTCAGAATATTGACATCAATGACAACATACATTATCATCATTTCATCAAACTCTGGACATATGCCAACAATCTCCCCCATTGGAATTGATGGCAATACACAAAGATATCTCTACATCTTCATCCATATTATATGTCTTCAACACTGCAGATATCTTCTCTGCTTCACATCTTCTCCCCCTTTGACAATAATGCCAAAGTGTAGGCACAAGCTTCCATGTTCCACTACGTTGCTCCCCTTGAGGAGTAGCATCCTTCATCACATCAAACCTGAAAAATATTTGACAATGCAAGACCTGACTGATGTGGAACACATACCTTTATTTCACCACTTGAAGGGGCAACACCCCGAATTCACCTCTTAAATAAGTAAATGTAGCCTTCGGTAGAGGCTTGGTGAATATATCTACTAACTTCTCCTTACTGGAAACATGGTCCAATACAACCTCTTTGTTCTGAACTTTCTCCCTCAAGAAATGATACTTGAGCTCGAAGTGCTTGGTTCTAGCATGCAATACTGGATTCTTGGAAATATTACTTGCACTAATGTTATCACAAAATATACTCACCGGTTCGGATATAGGGACTTTGAAACCACTTAATACATGCTTCATCCAAATTGTCTGAGTGCAGTTCATAAATGCTGCTACATATTATGCTTCTGTTGTGGACTGAGAGATACAACTCTGCTTCTTGCTCATCCATGAGACTAGTCTACCACCAAGAAAGAATGCACCACCAGTTGTGCTCTTCCAGTCGTCCACATTACCAGCCCAATCAACATCAGTAAATACTTTGAGATTGAAATCATTATTGTATGGATACCACAATCGATAATCTATAGTTCCCTTTAGATATCTAAGAATCCGCTTGACTTCTACCGAGTGGGATTCTCTTGGACTTTTCTGGAAACGTGCAGCAATGCCCACTGCATGTGCTATGTCTAGTCTACTTTGTACTACATAGTGCAACTTACCAATCATTGACCGGTATTCCTTCTCATTCACCAACGCCGAGTTATCTTCTTTTGACAATTTACAACTGGTCATCATCGGTGTACCAACCGGTTTGTTGTCTTCCATGCCAAAGGTCGTCAACACCTCTTTGACATACTTGGACTAAGTGATAAAGATACCATCTTTCATTTGTTGAATCTGTAGTCCAATGAAGAACTTAATCTCTCTGATTAGTGACATCTCAAATTCCTTCTTCATCTCATCTGTAAATGCATGGCTCACCTTGTCATCTCCACCAAAAATTATGTCATCAACAAACACTTCATAGATTAGAATCTAATCTCCTTCTGACTTCAGATAGATATTTCTATCTTCACTTGTTCTTTCAAATCCAATCTTCACAAGATGGGAGTGTAAACGTTCATACCATTCTCTAGGTGCTTGCTTCAATCCATACAAGGCTTTATGTAGCCTACACACCATATCACTTTCTTCTAATAGGGCAAACCCATCTGGTTGCTCTATATACACTTCCTCTTCAAGTATTCCATTTAGGAAGGCAAATTTTGCATCCATCTGATATACTTTGAATCCCTTGAAGGCTATATATGCAAGAAGCATTCAAACTCCTTCCAATCTAGCTACTGGAGCAAAGGTTTCTCCATAGTCTTCTCCTTCTTCTTGAGCATATCCCTTACATACCAATCTTTCTTTGTTTCTTACCACTGTGTCATCTTCATTCAACTTGTTTCTAAAAACCCATTTGGTGCCAATAACATTTTTGTGCTTAGGTCTAGGTACCAAAGACCATGTACCATTCTTTTCTATCTGGTCAAGTTCCTCTTCCATAGCCTTAATCCAGTCTTCATCTTTGTGTGCCTCTTTAAATGTTTTGGGCTCAAATTCAGAAATCATGCAATAATTATCTCCGACCTTTCTTCTTGTAAGTATTCTTGCATCCTTATCCCCTATGATCTACTTTGGATCATGATGCAACTTTACATACCTAGGAATGATCTTGGCTGATTCCTCTTGCTTTTCCTCTCCATCCTCATCTTCATCTTCATCTACATCAGCATCTACTGGTGTAGGAGCACTATTACTTGTACTTGATTGTTTTGCAACCGGTTCCCAGAAGGTTACATCTGGTTCATCTACCACTCGCTCGTTGTCAGTTTCCTTAGGTTTCTCAGATGTCTCGTCAACTCTAACATTGATACTTTCAACAATTCTCTGAGTCCTATTGTTGAAACACTTGAGAGCTTTGCTCTTGGTGGAATACCCTAGGAATATTCCCTCATCACATTTTGCATCAAACTTTCTTTGTTGTTCACTTCTCTTAATATAACACTTGCTACCAAATACTCTAAAGTAGCTTACTACTGGAGTCTTAGCAGTCCAATACTCATAAGGAGTTTTATCCTTACCTTTCTTGATGAGTACCCGGTTCATAGTGTAGACTGTAATACTCATCGCTTCTCTCCAAAAAGTGTCAGCAACCTTCCCTTGAATCATCATCATTCTGGTTGCTTCAAATCAGTCTGGTTGTTCCTTTCTGCTAGGCCATTCTATTGTGGAGTTTGGGGGGCAGATAGTTGCCTCTTGATGTTTTTCTCTTCACAATACTTATTGAATTCACTAGAAGTGAACTCACCTCCTTGATCAGATCTAAGGCATTTAATCCTCTTACCGCTTTCCTTTTCATCTAGTGCTCTGGAGGCTTTAAACTTTCCAAAAGCTTTAGACTTGTCTTTCAAGAATGTGACCCACATCATTCTAGAGTAATCATCAGTAAGAATCATAAAGTACCTATCTCCTTGAACACTCCTAGTTTTCATAGGACCACACAAATCAGTGTGTACAAGATCAAGTAAATTATCTATTGTGAAAGATTTACCTTTGAAGGTTGAGGAAGACATTTTCCCTAGTTGACATTCTCTGCACAAAATATTCTCCGGTTTGTTTAGCACAGGCAATCCTCTAACTGCCTTGATCTTACTGGCCTTCACAATACTATCAAAATTTACGTGGCAGAGTCTCCTATGCCATATCCAACTGTCATCAAACTTAGCCATTAGACATTGATTGATATATGTATTTAACTGAAATAAGTTACCTTTGGTCTGCATATCGGTGGCCATCAGTTCACCGTTCTTTCCTTTTATTTTTCACACTCCATCTTTGAATTCTAGAGTGATTCCTTTATCATTCAGTTGGGCAACACTCAAAAGGTTATGCCTGAGACCTTCTACCCAATACACATTATCAGCACTACTTTTTCCATTTAGAGAGATGGACCCTTTTCCTTTTACCATACATGGTGCATCATTACCAAATCAGACTACACCTCCATTGTACTCTTCCAGAGACAAAAACTTCCTCTGGTCACCAGTCATGTGGTGAGAACATCCACTATCAATAATCCACTCATTAGAATTATCAAAGTGAGAGACAAGAGCCTTCTTGTCAAACACATCTTCCTTAATGACTACAAACACTATGTCTTCGCTTTCATCATCTTCTGATTCATCATCAGTGACACCTTCATCAACTGCAACAAGACAATTTTTCCTATTTCCTCTTTTTAACTTTTTAAACTTTTCCAATTTGTCCTTATTATCACTATTGGGACAGTTGACAACAATGTGTCTAGTCCTATTGCAAGAAAAACATTTCAAAGGGAGCTTACCTCTATATTTTCCAATTCCCTTAGGAAGTCTCTTTGCAAGAAGAGCTTCAAATTCCATCAGGATCTCCTCATCATCCATATCCCTACTTTGTCTAGGTTCACAGCTGGTACCAAATTCTTTTCCCTTTCTAGATAGTGCAGTAGATGCTCTAAAGGCTAATTCAGTCTTTTGAACACTACCATCATAACTGTTTAGCTCATATATGGTCAACTTAGCAATGATGGAGTCAAGGGATACCTTTGTCTTGTCAATAGATCTCAACTCCTGAATAGTGGCAACCCTTATTGCATAGACCGATAATAAGGATTTCAAAACTTTGCTAACAACAGTGGGATTATCTATTTTGCCTCCTACACTCTTGATGTCTCCTACAACAGTTTTAATTCTTATCCCATATTGTTGAATGGTCTCTCCTTCAACCATCTGCATGTCTTCAAATTTTCACCTAAGGCTCTCTTCCTTAGCTTGCTTCACATGCTCATCACCTCCATAGATAGTCTCTAGGGTATCCCATACATCTTTGGGATTGTCTTTATCTTTAACATCTATAAACTCAATATCAGATAGACTATTGATAAGAGCATCCATGACTTGCCCATTCTCCTGAATCTCTCTTCTTTGATCATCAGTGAGAGTACCGGTAGGGACAACATAAGTATTCTCAACATAGTTCCAGTGTTGAGAACCTATGCTTTTAATGTAGATCTTCATTATGTCTTTCCATATTTTAAAGTTATCTCTATTGAACTTAGAACCTTCCCTCTTCATCATTAGAATAGGATCTTTTCCTCAAGCGGTTAAGCTTATAACACAGAGGACCTGGAGGACGCTCTGATACCAATTGATGAATAATGATGAACAGTAAATACCCAACAGATACTTGAGAGGGGGGGTGAATCAGTATAGACAAATTTTTTTGAAACAACTTAAACTGCAAAGACTGCACTAACTGGTAAACAGCCTCACCAATCTAAACCAAGGAAATAACAATAAAACACAGTGACTATGAAAGTTATAAACCGGTAACACTTAGATCTTCTCAAAACCTAACATCTCATCTCAACTTCACCCATATGCTTAAGCAAGTAAAACATCAGAAATACAATGAACATTAGATCATCTTGCATTACCGCTTAACAGAAAACACTAAAACATCACATGAAAAAGCATCACACATAACACACTGATTTTTCACGTGGAAACCCAACTGGGAAAAAACATGGTGGGGATGAATACCCACAAGTTGTTCTTGAAATATTTTCAAGTTCACTCTGTTAGGAGCCTAGTCCGGTTAAAGACTTTACAACAGGTTCTACTAGGAACCGATCCTGCTAGGGATCACCCGGTCAAGGGATGGCTAAATACTCGGTTAGAGGTTAAAACCCTATTAAAGGTTACCTTGTAAGAGGATTTGAAAAACTCAATGATTTTGAGTCACCCTATTAAAAGATTTACAAAAATCTTGTTAAAGCTACCCGGTAAATGGATTTTCCATCTGTTGAAATGGTTAGAAGTCAATAGGTAATACACTGATATGATAACAACACTTAATGTCAAGGCAGATCCGCTTCAGTTCCTTTACATCTGCCATCACACTCTGCAAATCTCTACTCACTTCTCTGGTCTAGAAAGAATCACCTCACCTACATTCATTTGCCAACAATCTCAAATGAAAATCATCATCGACCTTATAAACAACAATTAGGTCGGTGGCCAAAACCTAAAACCCTAAGCATCTAGGTTAACAATAAATTCAGTCCAATCTTGGTCATTTAAACGTATTACATAGGGTAAAACAACCTTGAACAAATCTCAAGACGTTCTCCATCGTTCGTTCTTCACCGCATCTGGAAGCTGATATCCCATCACGCGCTCTCCACTGTTTACTAAGATTTTGCACATTCCCGAGGTAGATAGAATCAATCTTCTTCATGCAAGATCCTCAAGGAGATCCTTCACACGCACAAGGCTGATGTGGCAACACGATCTAATCTTCATTTAAATGCTAACTCATCATAGGATGTTGTCAGTCGAATCACACAGACTTGGAATGCATCAACCGGAAACCCTAAAGCTGAGACTACCAAATGATAGTCATATCAAATGAAACCCCGATACAAAATTTTCATATACCAATTCACACTTCATCATACCAGTTCACTTTTTTCATATACCGGTTCACACCATTATACCGGTTCACTTGCCAGTTTGCTTACTTCAATATACCGGTTCACACTTCAGCATATTGACATCAATGACAACATACATTATCATCATGTCATCAAACTCTGCACATATGCCAACATCCTTGTCATTCATGGTGGTACAATTTTAGGTGCAATCATACTTAGTGAGCAACGTAATAGTCTATTTATTCTTGCCTCTATGCTTGGGGGGCAAGCATATTCATTTTACTCTATCTAAGGTTTCATTATTTTTTTTATGGAGTACATTATTCATAAATTTGATGTCCTTTCTTGCATGGAGTTCTCCTTCATGCAAGCACATGTCTATTCCATGAGTGGGATATTTTCCTTGCTTGAAATGGTACATCTATTATGAACAATCTCTCCTTGGAGAAGGATGAACTCACAATACTTGTTCCCACTTTTTGTTACATCCTATTTTTTGTTGAAATCATACATTTTTTAGAAAATATAATGATTTAACCTTTAAGATGTCCCATTTGAAGTCATTAACTGAAGAGAGTTAGATCAAAGGCTCTTAGATCAAAATTTCTTGAATAGAACCTCTCTACTTCTAAATCATACTTGCAATGGAGTCTCCTTTGCATCTATCAAATGCTGATACAAAACCAATTTTACATTAGATTTTGGTGAAGTATTTAGTCCTTATTATAAGCTTTCCAAATAGTATAATTTTTTAATATATTTAATTTCAATAATATATTTTTGTTTTATTTCTTATGAATGTAGGTTTTTTACCAAACATGAACTTCTTTGTTTAATGCATTGGAAAAAATGGTA
Source organism: Cryptomeria japonica (assembly GCF_030272615.1). Classification (NCBI taxonomy): domain Eukaryota; kingdom Viridiplantae; phylum Streptophyta; class Pinopsida; order Cupressales; family Cupressaceae; genus Cryptomeria; species Cryptomeria japonica. Next base: position 596,800,726 of record NC_081412.1, on the reverse strand, counting down.
AACTAATTCAAAAAATTTTGAAAAATATCTATGGCCTAGGCATTGATGTCTTTTTTCTAACAAAAAAAATAAAATTGAATTTTGATATATATAGAACATGGTATGTGTTCAAACGTACACCTATATCTAAATTATAATTAGTTGGACTTAAAAACTAAATAAAATGAAAAATATTCAACATATCACTATCAAACCAATTGCATGCCCTGGGTATTGATGTTAGAAACAAAAATTCAAAAGAATTTATTTTTTTATCATTTATAGAAAACAAGTTATGTGTTTCAGGATGCACATCACTCTGAAAAAATGTTGTTTGCTGTAAAAAAACTTTTTTTCAAGGGAGATGCAAAAATAAATAAATTTTTTATTAAAAAAAAATTGAAAAAAATGTATTTAGAATCTACAAACAAGATGTTACAAATCACCAGTTTACATCATCTTCAAATTATTAACGGTTTAAAAGTTATAGGTGTCAGAAAGTGAAGGTTTTTTTCAAAATGTTCATCCAAGTGTCAAAGTTGGTCAAAAACTGGGAACCAGTATTGTGAGTTCACCCAAAACTTTTGTGAAACTTCCTCTTCGTTCTCTCTCTTTGCAAATTCCCTCTTCTATTGTGTTATTCATAACTTGATGTCCTTTCTTGAATGGAGTTATCCTTCATGTGAGCGCATGTATGTTCCTTGGTTAGGATGTATTCCTTGCTTGAAAGGGTACGTCTCTTATGATTAATCTCTCTCTAGAAGTTGTGTAATTATTCTCATTGTCCTACACTTGGGGGGAAATGATCTCTCTCCCCCTCTCTTTCTCTAAGGATCCACTCTTTCCTATTTTGCGGATGGTATGAGTTTTATTACTTGATGCCATTCCTTGTGTGAAATTGTTGTTGTTTGCCCAAGGGTTCTCTCTTATACAAGAGGTGTATGACCTTGATTACAATCTCTTTCACACTAAGTAATGTACATCTATAATAAATTCAACCATCCCCATTGGGATAAAAGTGAGTCATCCTTCATCAAGAATCCCTTTCACCTAGCAATAGGAGGAAGGATTTAATTATTGTTTTCTTCTACACTTCATTCTAGAAGATGTTATGTTTGTCTAAGACAACTCCTCTTGGAGGTAGATGACTTTTGAGAAAATATATCTTCTCCTCCAAGGATCTCCTTTACACTTATAGAAAGATATCTCTTTTCAACTATCTTATCCTTTCTTGAAGAGTATTCCCTCTCTTGCTTGGATTTATGACATTGTTGCATGATGGATATCTTCTTGGTGTCAAAGGAAGGTATCCTTGTTCTAATTTCCTTAAGATATCAACACTAAACTACATTGATATCTTAAGAGGGGGGCACCCACATTGCTCCTTTTGTATTATATTTCTCTCATGCATTGTATCTCTTATACAGTGGGTCATTCTCAAAATGAGATGTCACCACTTTTTCCCTTATGCAATGGGGCATTCTCAGAATGGGATGTCACCACTTTTCCCTTATACAGTGAGGTATTCTCAGAATGGGGTGCCGCCATTTTTTCCTTATACAGTGGATCATTCTCAAAATGAGATGTCGTCACTTTTCTTTTATACAATGGGTCATTCTCAGAACTAGAGGTTAGCCTCTTATAGCGAGATGTCACCACTTTTCTCTTATATAGTGGGTCATTCTCAAAATTAGAGGGTAGCCTCTTAGAGCCAGATGTCACCACTTTCTTGACATTTGTACTATACGTCTTATACAAATTGTAGCTATAAGAGGGAATTTGAGCATAAGGTTCATAACCTATATTAGCTAACCACAAAAACTGACAAGCTATGAAATAAATCCCAATAAATACAATAGAAGAAGGAAAAACAATATTTCAACATAAACATGCAAACCATATGAAGAAAACTCCTTCCTTGATATCCATTGTCCTCCTTTCTCCTCCAAATAGTAGATTTGTGGATCTCACCTACAAGTGCAAGAGCAAAGTATGAAAGCAAGATCGATTTTGATAGCGCGAGGATACTAGAAGTGTGGTTGATTTCTGAAGAGAAATGCATCCAATTTATAGAAAAATTGGAGAGAGGACAAAAATTAGCAAGAAAATGATATTAGATGGAATTGGATTCAAAAATGGGAAAAATCAAATTTAGAAAGAAATGCCATGACACACTTTCCCATGCAAGAGGATATGAAAAGATATCAAATCCAGTGTTAGGATAAGATGCCATATCCAAACTCATGATGAATAAGGAAACATGCTTCCAAATTAAAGCACAAAAATACGAGCCACTTGAGAGAGATAACTAGTTGGAAATCAATTTAGAAAATTAGGAAATTAGGTGGAAAATAGGAATTAAGAAATCAGGAAAAATTAGAAATGATGAAAATACGAAAGATTAGGTGAAATTAATTCATAAAGATGATTTAATTAGCCAATTAAATGAAATATTTAATTGTGACAAGGGAACCTAGGATAAAATAAATAAATTTATTTAACCTAGAGGAAAAATGAAAAATAGGATTAAATGATTAAATCACAGAACCCTAGGAGATGAATTAGAAATGAAAGGACGATAATTAGGTCATGACAAAAGATATTTGATATAGGTTCGATTTGATAATTGATAAAGTGTCAATGTTGATTGATAAAGATCAATGATAAATTGATCAAGATTGACAAGGATGAAATTGATGGACGCCAATTGTTGAGGACTAGTGACTAATTGATACAAATTGATGAGAAATGATGATTGATTGAGATTGATGACAAATCGATCAAAGATTGATAAAAGGTTGTCTTGATGAAGGTTGAATGACCAAAGACTATTGACAAATCGGTCACAAATTGATAAGAGATTGATAAATTGATGATTGAGTGTGGGACATAAATGAAATGTTAATAGAATTCAAAAACCCTAAAATAAGGTCACATGGACGTATTAAAGTATGACACTGCAAGCGTTGACCATTTTTAGATGCCTACAATAGCGTACTCAGGCATAGACTCCTATGAGATGCTTTGAACATCACTTGCACACATGTGCACGATGTTGAGTGGAACTAACAGTGTTCTCACTCTCCTCCCTTACATGGATCACCTAGACAAAATCTAGGGACTAGTTTTCCATGTCCTTTTTTTTCCATGGATCACCTAGTTTTAGGGGTGAGATGTCCATTGTTTCTCTTGTTGGCCTTTCTTCCCATGGATCACCAAACTGTGTATTCATGTTCTCTCTCTTCTTCCTCTCATGAGCTCATAGTTTTACTATTGATGGTTCATGGATGATTTTAGCTTTTCTCTTTTATGTAATTATTGATGTTTATGTGATGGCATTTGTCTTTGTGTTTCAATTAGTTGTTTGAGACATTTGAGTATCGAGGTCTCTTTGGCTAGTTGATTTGTGGTCTCATGTTTTGTTTTTGTCATGTATCTTTTGTGCTTTTTTTTGTTTGTCTTGTTCCTTTTGTCTTGTGTACTCTTGCATATGTTTGAGTGAGTTAAGATCCTAAGATTGGGGGCTTTGTTCCTCAAGATCAATCACGTTTTATACTCGTGGTATTGCTATGCATTTTTTATCTTCATCTTTCTCTTTCTTCTACTTTACCGATAGTATTGGCGTATGTCATACTCCTGCTAAAGTGGGGGCTAAATGTAGCATTATAAAATTGAGACTGCTCTCTGAATCATCATTCCAAATCTCCTTTTGTTTTAGCCCTTGTGTCACTTTGTAACCCTATCCAAGACCCAAAATAGGGTAAGATAGGGACGTGGCACTCCCGTCCTCCCTCTTTGGGTGGCCCTAAAATGGGTCCATCTTGATAGTTCTGATACTAAATGTAAAGTACAGATGCCAATAGCTAACAAGATGAGAGGGGGGTGAATCATACAAACTTAATCTTCCATAAAATCAATAGATTCAACCTCAGTAACTTACACTTCAATAATATAACCAAAAACTGCTAAACATGTAAACTCATAAACACATATAACACCAGATTTAACATGGAAACCCAAATAGGGAAAAACCACTGTGGGATTTTGGACCCATTAAGAAATATACTCTTCTAGAGTATGCTCGGTTAAAAGCAAATCATGTTAAAGATTACAAACACATTGCTAGATGTGACCCGGTTAAGGGATTTCCCTCAGATCTGTTAGAATCTTCACTTTGTTAGAAGTGACTTTGTCAAAGGATTTCAAGCACTCATTTAGAATGTTACCTTGCTAGAGGGTTTACAAATAAGACTGTTAAGTCCACTCGGTTACGAGATTTTCTGTCACTTACAAAATAATAGTAATAAAAATATATCAGCAACTTCACATCGAAAATGCTAAAGCAGATTCCTATTTACTCAAAACAATCTAGTCATAAGACTTATCTTGTCCCTTTGTTGGGCTCCCTACTCTGTTATTCAAACAGGTCTTCAAGCTTCTGTGCTCGGTAATCACTATGTAGCATCCTTGTGCTTACACTTGCCCGCATACATTGTTCATCAATAATTTCTTATTTATAAACAATTGCTAACCGCTTAATCTCCTTGATCACATTTCCCATGATCAATCTTAGCCATCAAATCTTCAAACTTGACCAGGTTCAATGTATCCTTCCAATCTGAAAATGTTTTACCTTGCCTTGGGACATGCAATCCTTTCTTGGAACTTGCACAAGGTTATTGCGGTTCAATCTGTGTTGTAGATCTTCCTGCCAATTTTCCTTTGCCATAGATCCTTAACAAACTTCATGCACGACATACCAATCTTTTATACATCTCCAGCTAATCATTGTCCTTCATTAAATAATTCTTTTATCCATCCAATGCGCACTGTCATAACTTAGTTGAAACTCAGTAAATACTAAACTTTACTCAGTAGACATTTCACCTTCATTAACCAATATCGATAACCTTAGGGTTTACCGACTAGGTTCTTTTCTCGATGACATAGTATAGTATTGACCTTACAATCTAAACATCATGATCTCATCATTGTCTAACTTGGTAATAGTTGCCCATTGAATAACTTATTTCTCCCCTTATTCATCACATTCTTTCTATGTCTTTTACCGACCACTTAATTCTCTTCAAATCAATCTTCTCAAGATATGGCAACATCATACTGAATCAGATAATCAATTTCTTAACATCAATGACAAAATAATGTTATAAAGATAGTTATCATCCTTCTTTAGTTATATCAATAATCTCCAACAACCTTCTCAATATCCTTAATGAATATCAACAATCTCCTAATATTGAAATGCCAACAATCTTTCTTACTGTAATGCCAACAATCTCCCCCTTTGGCATTGATGGAAAAACCAACAATTAAATGGTAATACCAACAAGATATTCAAATTGATTCGGATTCAGATTGCTATTATACTTCTCCTGTTATCCTTGAGCTGTTAAAAATCTTCTGAAGTCTTCTCCCTTTTTCATTAGGCTTCTGAGCTGTTGTCTTGCATTTTAGTCTTCTCTGTTTTTCAATCTTCTCCCCCTGTCATTAGTCTTTTGTTCATTTAGTCTTCTCCCCCTTTGACAACAATGCCAAAAAGTAAAAGAACTAATCATGATTTCTTCCTTTGTGAAGTGATTTGCCTTGCTATGTATCATCTCAGTCTTGGTCAGAGCAATCTGTCTCTATTCACTATTTCCTACACAACTTTAGAAAACCTTCTAAAGTGCGTAAATCAACATCAATCCACACATAATGTTCTGTAGATTCATCGAATTGATGTTATCACCGAACTCGGTCAGTGAGTAGATGATAGGGGTAGGACCCCTAACTTGCTTCTGAGATACTCAAAAGTGTCCCTTGGCAATGGCTTTATGAAGATGTCTGCTAATTGCTCCTTTGAACTGATATATTCCAGCACAACTTTCTTCTCTTGAACTTCTTCTCTAAGATAATGATACTTTATAGATATATGCTTTGTCTTAGAGTGCATTACTAGATTTTTTGAAATGTTAATGGCACTCGTATTATCACAGAAATAGTTACTGGCTCGGTAACTTTCTCATTTATACTTTCCAATAGTTGTTTGATCCATGCTATATTGGTACAATTCAATGTTGCAGCAACATATTCAGCTTCTGTTGTTGACTGTTAGATACATCCTTTTTTCTTGCTAAGCCAACTTACTAGTCTTTCTCCCAAAAAGAAAGCTCCACCACTTGTGCTTTTCCTGTCATCTATGTTGCCTGCCCAATCAGCATCAATATAAACTTTTAAATCAAAATCATTCCTCTTTTCATATACTAAGCCATAATCTTTCGTGCCTCTTAGGTATCTGAAAATTCTCTTAATTGTTGTCATATGGGTTTCTTTGGGATCTGCAGAGAATCTTGCTACAATACCTACTACATGTGCTATATTCGGTCTACTATGCACAACATATTGTAACTTTCCAATCATAGATCGGTAAAGTGTCTCATCAACAGATGCAGATTCATCTTTCTTTGATAATTTACAATTAGTAGTCATAGGAGTATTTATTGGTTTAGAATCCTCCATTCCAAATTTCTTCAAGATTTCCTTTATGTACTTGGATTGAGTAATGAAAATCTCATCTTTCATTTGTAGTATTTGTAAACCTATAAAATACTTTATCTCATCGATTAGTGACATCTCAAATTCTTTGTACATTTCATTACCAAAATTCTTGCATAGAGAGTCATTTCCACAAAATATAATGTCATCAACAAATATGTCTGAGATTAGTATTCCATTGTCCTCATCTTTCTTCATGTACATATTGTTGTTTTCATTTATCCTTATAAAACCAATCTTGATCAAATAAGAGTGCAGTCTTTCATACCATGCTCTAGGTGCTTGTTTCAGACCATATAAAGCTTTGTTTAGTTACATACCTGATCTTTACTCTTGTCTTCAACAAATCCTTCAGGTTGTTCAATGTAAACTTCTTCTTCTAGTATACCATTCAAAAATATAGATTTAATATCCATTTGTTATACCTTGAAATTTTTGAAAGCAGCATATGCCAACAATTTTCTTACTCCCTCAAGTCTAGCCACAGGTGCAAAGGTCTCACCATAATCTATTCCTTCTTCTTGAGCATAACCTTTGCAAACTAGTCTTGCTTTGTTCTAAATGACTTCACCTTTTTCATTTAGCTTGTTTTTGAAAATCCACTTTGTACCGATTACATTTTTATCCTTTGGTCTTGGGATCAGTGTCCATGTGTCATTCTTCTTGATCTGATCAATCTCTTCTGTCATAGCATTTACCCAATCTTCACTATTAAATGCCTCTTTTACTATTCTCGGTTCAAATTCAGATATCAGACATGTGTTTTGTCTCAGTTTGTTCCTTGTCATCACTAGATCATCCTTATCTCCTATAATCTGACTTGATGCATGATGTCTTCTGACATATTTGGCTAATATAGGCTTGGTAGGTTCTATATGATCTTCTTCATCACTCAGTAACTGGACATTCTCTTCATTTTCTTCAGTAGCTTTCTCGGTAGGACTTCTCGGTTGAACATAAACAAATTCTTCATAATCTTCTGGTTCTTTGGAATTACCTTCATCATTTCTTTCTACAAATTCATCAATTTTCACATTTTCACTTTCCACTATTTTGTTAGATGATTTGATCAGACATTTAAATGCTTTACTTCTAGAAGAATAACCAAGAAATGTTCCTTCTTCACTTTTCTGATCAAACTTTCAATTTCTGTCATCTTTGTGAATATAGCATCTACTTCCAAAGATTTTAGAATAACTTACATTAGGTTTCTTGTCATACCAGATCTCATATGGTGTCTTCATAGTTCCTTTTTTCAATTGAACTCAGTTCAGGGTATAAACTGTAGTGCTGATTGCTTCTCTCCAAAATGTTTGAGGTACCCTCTTTTCTATCATCAGGGTTCTGGCACAATCCACAATTGATTTGTTTCTTCTCTCAGCTATCCCATTTTGCTGAGGTGTTCTCAGTGTAGATACTTTCCTCTTTATACCATGATCATTGCATAATAAGTTAAATTCATCAGAAGTGAACTCTCCTCCTCTATTAGATCTAAGACATTTCAGTTGTCTTCCTGTTTCATTTTCAACTCTTGCCTTGTACCATTTAAACATTTGAAAAGCTGTTGATTTTTCTTTTAAAAACATAACTGACATCATCCTTAAGTAATCATCCACAAATAATATGAAATACTTATCACCATAATAACTTTGAACTTTCATGGGACCACAAAGATCAGTATGCACTAGATCTAAAATTCCTTTAGAAGTGTAGGACTTACTTGTAAAGCTTGATCTTGTCATCTTACCCATCTGGCACCCTCGACACATAGCATTCTCAGGTTTTTCAAGACTCGGTAGACCTCTTACTTGGTGCTTCTTACTTATTTTGATCAGATTATCAAAATTTACATGACAAAACCTTTTATGCCATAACCAGGTATCATCTATCTTAGCATAAAGATACTTGTTCCGAGTTGAGTCAAGATGAAATGTATTACCTTTTGTTTGTGTCCCAGTAGTAGCTAACTTTCCATGCTTGTCATGAACTTTGACAATTCCTTTATGAAATTCTATTCGGTATCCTGTATTGTTTAGCTACGCTACACTCAACAAATTGTATTTCAATCCTTCAACCTAGTATACATCATCACATTTAGCATTGTCAAGAAGTGTGATAGAGCCTTTACCTTTCACCGGACATGGTGCATCATTACCAATTCTTACATAGCCTCCACCATAGTCTTCTAATTTAAAAAACTTGTTTTTATCACCTGTCATGTGATGTGAGCATCCATTGTCTATGATCCAAGAATCATTATTATTTATGTGAGATATTAGGTCTTTTCCTTCATACCTTTCTTCATCTTATCCATATTTAATAGCCACATAAACAACTTCCTTAGTATTAATTTCATCAAATTTATCATCGTTGGATTCCTCATCAACTACTAGGCATGTCTTTCTATCTCTTCTTCCGAAGTCTCGGTGTCCTCTGTATTGGTTGTCTTTCTGCCTGTTATCTCGGTATTCTCTCTTTTCACTAGATTCTTTGTCAGGGCAGTTAGAAGCCATATGTCCTATTTTATCAAAATTGAAACATTTTAAAGGTAGCTTTCCTTTATACTTACCTTTGCCTCTCGGTAACCTTCTAGCTAATAATGCTTCAAACTCTTCTTGCTTCTTGATTTCCTCATACAGTTTGTGCACTTCTTCCATGTTCTTGCGAAATCTTTCACTTGCTCCACGGTGATCCCCTTGAGAGTACTTAATCATTCTATCATTGTAATCATCAGATTCACCAATATGAAAAGAATTTAATGCAGATTCTACTTTATTTACTGAAGACCCACTGTTATCAAAATTACTTAACTCAAATGCATGTAGCTTACCAATAGTACCATCCAAAGAAATTGACATGTTAGGTACAGACCTCAATTCATTGATTGCAGAGACTCAAATAGCATAAGTTGGTAGAAGGGTTCTCAACAACTTACTTGTTATATCCTTTTCTTCAATAGTTCCACCTGCTCCTTTAATTTGATTGACAATCTCCTTTAGTCTTTTACTGTATTGGGTTATGTTCTCACCATCATTCATTCTCATGGATTCAAGTTGTCCTCTTAGACTATCTACTTTTTCTCTTTGTACATGTTCATCACTGCCATACACAAATATAAGCTTAGTCCACATTGCTTTTGCATCGTTGCAACCTTCTAGATCATTAAACTCTGAGTCGGTCAATGCTGATGTTATTTCAATCATAGCTTGAATATGTTCTTGCTTTGCCTTTATCTCTTCCAAGGTCATCGGGTTGGTGCTCGGTGGAATATAGTCATTCTCCAAGTAATATGTTGCATATTCTCCAATTCCTGATAAATGCAGCTTTATCCTTTTCTGCCATGTGGAGAAACTTGACTTGTTCAGCTTTGATGCATCCCTTTTATACATCTTCGGATCTTTGCCTCAAGTACCTTTAAACTTTTCTTCCAAAGTCCAAAGCTCTGATACCAATTGATAGTTCTGATACTAAATGTAAAGTGCAGATGCCAATAGCTAACAAGATGACAGGGGGGGGTGAATCATACAAACTTAATCTTCCATAAAATCAACAGATTCAACCTCGGTAACTTATACTTCAACAATATAACCAAAAACTGCTAAACATGTAAACTCATAAACACATAATCATCACAACACATATAACACTAGATTTAACATGGAAACCCAAATAGGGAAAAACCACTGTGGGATTTTGGACCCACTAAGAAATATACTCTTCTAGAGTATGCTCTGTTAAAAGCAAATCCTGCTAAAGATTACAAACACATTGCTAGATGTGACCCGGTTAAGGGATTTCCCTCAGATCTGTTAGAATCTTCACTTTGTTAGAAGTGAACTTGTCAAAGGATTTCAAACACTCATTTAGAATGTTACCTTGCGAGAGGGTTTACAAATAAGACTGTTAAGTCCACTTGGTTAAGAATGTTATCTTGTCCCTCTACTGGGCTCCCTACTCTATTATTCAAATAGGTCTTCAAGCTTCTGTGCTCGGTAATCACTATGTAGCATCCCTATTCTTACACTTGCCTGCATACATTGTTCATCAATAATTTCTTATTTATAAACAATTGCTAACCACTTAATCTCCTTGATCACATTTCCCATGATCAATCTTAGCCATCAGATCTTCAAACTTGACCAGGTTCAATGTATCCTTCCGATCTGAAAATGTTTTACCTTGCCCCTAGACTTGCAGTCCTTTCTTGGAACTTGCACAAGGTTATTGTGGTTCAATCTGTGTTGTAGATCTTCCTGCCGATTTTCCTTTGCCATAGATCCTTAACAAACTTCATGCATGACATACCAATCATTTATACATCTCTAGCTAGTCATTGTCTTTCATTAAATAATGCTTTTATCCATCCAATGCACACTGTCATAACTCAGTTGAAACTAGGTAAATACTAAACTTTACTCGGTAGACATTTCGCCTTCATTAACCGATATCGATAACCTTAGGGTTTACTGACTAGGTTCCTTAGGGTTTACCGACTAGGTTCTTTGCTTGGTGACATAGTATAGTATTAACCTTACAATCAACAACATATGTAGGATATCAAAACAATATAAACATCATGATCTCATCATTGTCTAACTTGGTAATAGTTTCCCATTGGATAACTTATTTCTCCCCTTATTCATCACATTCTTTCTGTGTCTTTTACCGACCACTTAATTCTCTTCAAATCAATCTTCTCAAGATATGGCAACATCATACTGAATCAGATAATCAATTTCTTGACATCAATGACAAAATAATGTTATAAAGATAGTTATCATCCTTCTTTAGTTATATCAATAATCTCCAACAACCTTCTCAATATCCTTAATGAATATCAACAATCTCCTGATATTGAAATGCCAACAATCTTTCTTACTGTAATGCCAACACATCTAACCCTTGACCCTAATTTTCTCAATGGGATTTAAATTTACCCTATGTCGGCCTTTAGTGAGACTAAACTTAATTTTCCTAGGAATGTATAAAAGGGAACTTAATTCCCTCATTTGGTAGGATAAAGTATACAAGAATAAGCGAAGATAAGCAAAAATTGGGTAAACAAGTGGAAGGTCTCCATTATCATCATCAAGCATTCAAGTGTCCAAGTCTTCAAGCATCCATCAAATGTTCTTCTTCATGTGTCTTGTTCATTCATCCATTGGAGAAAAATTACAACATTCATTTGCAAGCATGTGTGTGTGTTACGATTTGGTCATGTTACATGCCATTTCATGCAATACTTGTGATTACATTCAAGAAACAAAGTAGCCATCATCAACAAATTGCAGATCTACAAGGTATACATCTCCATTGTTTACATTTAAGCATTTGCAATTACTTTCTTTCAAGGTTGACTCCTCAACCAGGGTTTGACTAAGGCAAAATCCTATCCACAACCCTTCTTCCCTTCTTTTCTGTGTGTAGGTTGCAGGTGCATAGCTTTAATTGCATATTTAAGCTTCATTTTTAGAGACGAAAAAACCCTTTTTGATGCATGGATATTTCGGAGGACCGGGTGCAGCTTCAACCCAATCCCGTTGAATTTTCTCCAAATTTGTAAGGTAGATTTGTATCAGTCTAAATATCTCATATCCAAAGTTACAGTGCAATCTAGAAATAGTTTCTCATTATTTCATCCATTTTATCTTCATTTTCTGCATAGTCAACAAGTCAACTCTTCTACTTACAAAAGAGGACAAATTACATTCCAAGCCTTGCAATTCACTTAGTATTTAGATCCTTATTCACTCTAGTGTTTGGATCTAGTGAATTCAACCCCTCTTTTGAATGTAAAGTATCTCCCAAGTGAAAATCATCCTAGTGATTTCCTTTCTCTCTCCTAGGTCAGGAATCACCAGGGTTAAATTTTCCACTTTACACATACCAAAGTGGCTTCAAGAAGAAGCCACAAATATTGGAGTGCAAACAAATTGCATGTCTGATGATGTAACCCTTTTCATGCCAACTCCCCCAAAAATTGACCCAGTAGAGGTGATCCAGTACTTCACTAATGCTAAATGAGAAAGAGGTTGAAAGGAAAGGAAATGAGGAATTACAAGAATGAATGAAAGAACAAATGAAGCAGAGGAAGGCAGAATGTGAAGTAGATGTGGTAGAAAGGGAGGCTATGATGGTGGAAAAAGTAGCAAAAGGATTGTAGGAATCCCAAGAAAGGTTGATTCAAAAATAAGAGAAAGCAAAGAAATATTAGCAAGCGAAGCTTGAGAGGGAGAGGAAGGTAGCTAAAAATAAAGATAAACAACCAAAGAAAAGAAAATATATGATCACCACTGCGGATCCTCTACCCCACCAACACCCAGTTTTGATCGATATATTGAACCTCTTGTCTCCAACTTTTGCAACTATTAGTAATATGCAAGTTGGGATTACACCTATATTCTCAGACATCATGCAACTTAATTCAGGTGCAAACTAGGCTTTTCTTTCTCATATAGCAAGTTTCTTACAAGCCCCTCCAAACCAAGAAAACATCTATGTTGGCCTAGAGTCGGCTAGGCATGGATATGTGACACCTCCTCCATTTAATACCCATATGGATAATTGATCAAGTCTATGATCAATTATATTTTTTTAGCACTCCGAATATTGCAATTTTAGTTTACATGTAACCATGATATATTATAAAGTGACATACTTCCATATTTTGTAATGTTTTCAGAACTTCGTTGTTGTTTTTCTGCTATTTATTGATCCAGATCCAATTGAGATATAAATCTAATATGATTTTTTTTATAATGTCAACTAATTGTGTTGCTTGCAGCCATATATATATGATTATAAACCCTCAAATGGAGACAATAATAGTACACCTATTAAATTCAATGATACAAACAATGAAAATGAAACCCTCAACACCCTAGACCATGATAATACTCTATTTTTCTGGCTTTCTGTATAACTATTGTGACATTATAAATAGAGAGAGATGATTGAAATGAAATCACCAACACCATTCAAAGAAATGATGGAATCACAAACAATGGAGAGAATAATATTACACCCATTAAATAAAATGAATACAAATTAAGAGTTTAAAAAAAACTAACAAATAATCAAAAATTTTGCCACTCTTTGTGCGGATTTCAGCAATATTATATTGTAAGAGAGCATTGAAATGAAACCCTAAACCGCATACAAAGAAATCATCAATAGACAAAGCATAATGCATGTATGAAGGAGCATAAACCATCATTGGACATCCAATATGCAAAGAGGAATAGCGCGAGTGTTACCTTGCAAAGGGAGAGCAAAAGGACTGGTGTTGTAGATGGTCAAGTGGAAAGAGAAATGGTGGAGAATAAGGTTTGCAGAGAAAACAATGAAAATGCCCCCAAAAATATTCATTTCCCAAAGTTTTTAGGGCAACATAGTTGACGGTATTTCGTGCCAAGTAGGCCCATGACATGTACGTGGGAAGGCGGTTATGGGAAGAATTAGCTTTATGCGATTTCCCCCTTCCTTCCTTATTCCTCTTTTCGTCATATTTACAAGATAAAAAAGAGAAGACAAAGTTATCACTTCACTTGTCAAAAATGAAAAGATAGGGTGGGGCCCCAGTCAAACATCGGTGAGAGCATATAGTGCATAAAAGTCGAGAAAGTACAACTTATTTTCAATTTTTAAGTAGTTGTTGCTCTACCAAAATAGGGGAAGATTCTAATTTATCCTTTTCTGCTAATTAAAATTTTGCATGGGAACACTCTAGCTACTTAAATTTAAGCAAAAAATGTTCATAAGAAGCCGCATGGGGACATGGGGCTAGTCATGATTCAATCAATCTCATAACACTTTGCATTAAGTATTGCGAAGAATAACATGGTCTATTGAGGGCAATATGTGAAGTTCTTAAAAGGAACTATGTGTGTATGCTAGTAAAGAGAGACGATGGTTTAATTTCTTGACATCTAAAATTATAAATGTAATTTGTTTTATCTTCAGATTTCTAAATGTGACATTATAATCAAAATTACAAATAAATTAGTGAATTTTAAAAATTACAAAGAACTAAATAATATAGCCACTAAAAGTGTAGATGCAGATGTAATGGATCGATGGTGGGCAATGGGAGTGGGGTGAAGTTACGGAGTAGGATTTTCTACTCTGATTGCAATTTTTGCTTCCACATGAAATGGAGATACATATGCTTCTCTCTCATGGATAATTTTATCTATGATCTTTGTGAAAAGTGAATATTTGAAGGAGCTTCACAAAAGATGCCCTCACCCTTTTCTTGGAATATTCCACATTTGGGTTGTCACTCATATTCATGTTGGTTTATGTGCATTGTCATGTGTGCTAAAAATGTAAATATATATATTTTAAAAATGAGTAGTACTACAAAATGTGCTCTTTTTTAAAAGTATGGATTTTGTTATTATTTAAAGCTTTCACGATTAATGATTAGAATTATAAAACACATTACAAAGTTTTGTCCTTTTATTTTCAAAATTAAATAAAGTAATTGTGAAGAAAAAATGATTTATTAAAATATTTATCTATACAATATTATTTATACAAGATAAGTTATTTGTTTCTAGATGTTTCACCCATATAGCACCTAATTTTTTCTCTTACATATAATAGTTAATGCCAAAAATATTTTAAATTTATTATGTTGTTCTTTTTCTACTCTTTTCTAACTTGACAAGAAAAGTAGTTACAACTTTATTTGTTCTAATAAAATAAATGATACACACGTAACCATATTCTTGTAAGGAAGTTAAGTAGCAGAAACAACTTCCTACACTAACCTTGAGAGGAGGGTAATGCAAAACTTTTTCAGATCATTACAACAGTTACAGAAAATAGAAATAGATATAATAGCATTCATACCACAACACAATGATTTACGTGGGGAAAACCCTTTCGGGAGAAAAACCCCACCCTCCAAAAGCAGCTCAATATTTTATTCAGCAATCAAAAACAGATTACAAAATACTTGCAGAGCAAGCTCTTCGCGGGAGTATCACTAATCAGAGATTCAGAGACAACTGAATAGCCATAAGACTCTTTTACACAACCTCTATCTCTCACACCTCATAAATAGGAGATACAATACAAGAAACCGTCAAATGGTATTACAAAACCATGGGCTAAAACCACCCAATAAAGTGTAGCCGACCTTATCTCCCTTCTAGATTCCCTATGACATGTTAAAGCACACATCAACACATGTCGCTCCCTTTTACCGCTCATTTATGTATCCGATACAAATTATTTTTCCTATTTCAGGAGTACAAACTTTCGGAGGCCATAACTTGAGAACCGGGTGTCCGATTGACGAACCGTTTGAAGCGCCGAAAAGCTCACGAAGTGCTCTATCACCTCGTAACCTGCTTCGCCGGTTATGGCCACTTTTCAGGGCGTTTTGGAGCCTCTAAAGTCCCCAAAATTAAGTTTAAATATTTTATTGCACCCCTCCAAGACGAAAACTTTAATATCTTCAAAACTAGCTGTGACCTTGCAACGCAACTTTATCGGAATGCTTATCTAGCCAACCAGAAGCTTCAGGGAGAGTTTCACACCATTTCGTGCTCAAATGAAAACTTACTATAAATAGTAAGCTCGCATAAATGCAAGGTTGAGACACCATTTTTCCCAACAAATCTCCCACTTGTCGAACACCTTGCAAGAGCAGAAGGGAATATCAACACAATGAATCAATTGCTAGGGGCCACAAGGCCCATAGACTCTGAACACCATCTGAACTTCTCTGTGCTCACAGCCTTAGTTAAAGCATCTGCAACATTCATCAAAGTTTCCACCTTAACCAGCTTCACCCTACCATCTTCGACCATATCTCTAACAAAATGATACTGAATATCAATATGTTTGGTCTGGGCATGAAATGTCGGGTTCTTAGCTAGGCTAATTGCACTCTGACTGTCACAGTAAACTGTCACTGTACCTTGTTTTATTCCAATATCCGAACACAGTCTCTTAAGCCAAATGGCCTCTTTACAAGCATGAGTAGCTGCCATATACTCTGCTTCAGTAGTGGATAAAGCAACCACAGCCTGTCGCTTACTCATCCAACTAATTGCACCACCAAACAAAGTAAACACATAAGCACTGGTGGATCTTCTGCTATCAATATCACCTGCCCAATCTGAATCCACATAACCATGGATATCAAGGGAAGTCATGTCTCCAACTGAATTACCATGATAACACAAAGAATACTCTGAAGTACCCTTCAAATATCTGAAGACTCTTTTGACTGCATCCCAATGAACTCTACCAGGATTAGACATATATCTAGAAAGTACTCCCACTGCTTGGGCAATGTCTGGTCTAGTACAGACCATAGCATACATCAAGCTTCCAACCGCACTCTGGTAAGGCACTCTGCTCATGTCTTCCATCTCCAATGGGGATGTAGGACAATCTGAAATAGATAGTTTCATTCCAACTGTAAAAGGAACACTCAATGGTCTACAATTCTGCATGTTGAACCTCTGTAACACTGAATTCACATACTTACTCTGGCCTAGCCATAGCTTTCTGTTCACCCTATCTCTTCTAATTTCCATCCCAAGAATGTGCTTTGCTGCACCAAGATCTTTCATTTCAAATTTAGCAGCGAGCTGAGACTTCAGTTCTGAAATCATACCTTTCCCTTTACCAATGAATAACATATCATCAACATACAATGCAATGAATAAGAAATGATCACCATAAGATTTATAATAAACACAGTGATCTGATTTAGAACGTTCAAATCCCAAACTCAACACATATGTATCAAATTTCTAGTACCACATCCTAGGACTTTGTTTGAGGCCATACAAAGATTTTTTCAATTTACAGACCAAATTACTTTTGCCTTTCACCACATAGTGCTCCGGCTGTGTCATATAAATATCTTCCTCCAAATCACCATGAAGGAAAGCAGTTTTCACATCCATTTGTTCAACCTCTAAATCATAAGCAGTAGCAATAGAAAGCAAAAATCTAATGGACGTCATTTTTGCAACAGGAGAAAATATCTCACCGTAATCAACACCCTCAACCTGAGAGTAGCCTTTTGCAACCAACCTTACTTTATACTTCTCAATGCTTCCATCTGAACCAATCTTTTTCTTGAACACCCATTTACAACCAACAGGTTTTCGTCCTTCAGGCAATGGTACAAGATCCCATGTACCATTCTTTTTCAAAGCTGCCATTTCTTCCTCCATAGCAATCTTCCAGGATTCTGCATCATTCATACCTAATGCCTCTTCTACAGATTTCGGTTCATCCACACTAGTATTCAGAGAAAAAATACATCTCCAATCATCAGGTGAATACCTTTCAAGTGGTTGTCTATGTCTTGTAGACCTTCGAACAAGCTGAGTTGGAGGTTCTTCCTCCTCTTCTGAAGATTCAGAGCTAGACGAGCTCTCCTCAAATTCTTGCCTATCTAGGGGTCTCGATTCAACTCTTTCAGGTGTAGAAGAAAGTTGAATCACATCTTCTTTTTTAGTCTGTTCTGGCTGCAATGTAACAGAAGGAGACTTAATTTCTCTAAAAATAACACTTCTACTATGAATTACCTTTTGTGCAACAGGGTCCCAAAGCTTGTATCCTTTCACACCATAACTATACCCGATGAAGATACATTTCACAGCCTTGTTCTCCAACTTTGTTCGCTTCTCCTTTGGCACATGTGCATATGCCTCGCAACCAAAAACTCTAAGATGTCTCAATGAAGGCTTGTGACCTGACCATGCTTCCATAGGCGTTTTATCAACAAGAGCTGATGTAGGAGACCTGTTAATCAGGTAGCAAGCAGTGGCAACAGCTTCAGCCCAAAACTTTTGTTCGAGACCAGCACCACTCAACATACTCCTAGCCTTCTCCATCAGTGTCCTGTTCATTCTTTCTGCAACTCCATTCTGCTGTGGAGAATACGGAGTTGTCTTCTGCCTGTTAATTCCACAGTCTTTACAGAATCTATCAAAATCATTAGAGCAAAACTCACCGCCATTATCAGTTCTCAAACATTTTATTTTCTTTCCAGTCTGCAACTCAACCATTGCTTTAAATTCTTTAAAACGACTAAAAACTTCAGATTTACTCTTTAGAAAATATACCCATGTCCTTCTACTAAAATCATCAATAAATGAAACATAATATGTGGATTTTCCAATCGAAGAGACATCTACTGGACCAAACACATCAGAATGGATAAGATCCAAAACACCACAAGTTTTATGAGAACTCGAGTAAAACTGAACGCGGTTTTGTTTTCCATAAATGCAATGCTCACAGAAATCAAAGTCAAGATTACAGTCATTCAAACCTTCAACAAGGTTTTTATTTTTCAAGGTCCTTAGACCCTTTTCTCCAATGTGGCCAAGTCTCTGGTGCCATAACATAGTCTTCTCTGCAGGTAACTTTGCTTCAGACGAAAGAGCACCCTTAGGTACCCAAAAACCATTTCCATCTACTGAAGGTGAAACCTTCAAATCTTCCAGTGAAGTATCCGCAGATTTGCTTTTTACAGAAGTGCTATTACATTCAACAGTGTATGCTTCAAGCTTATACAAAGTGCCAAACCTGACACCTCTAGCAACTACCATGGCACCCTTAATCATCTTACATCCTGCTTCAGAAAAGACTACCTGCACACCTGCATCTATCAGTTTGCTCACAGATAACAGGTTTCGTTTTAATCCAGGGATATGCAACACACCATTAATCCCTTTTATTCTACCATCAGAAAACCTAATTCTAACTTTACCTCGACCAACAATGTCTAGAGGTGAATCATCACCCAAGTACACCTTACCTCCATTAAATCCTTCATATTCAGAAAACCAATCTCTATTGGAAGTCATGTGAAAAGATGCACCTGAGTCAATTAGCCAGGCATCATTACCTGCATGAGTCGCCAAAGCCGCAATAAAAGCATCGCCATCTTCCTTGTCAGACTCAGAATCAGAATCGAACTTTTTCTTTTTCTTCTTCTTCTTTTCTTCTTTGCAGTCCTTACGGATGTGACCCGGTTTACCGCAGTTCCAGCAAATGACTTTGGACTTTCCAGGAGATTTCGATCTCCCTTTGGATTTGGACTTGTTGCGCTTCTCATTCTTCTTGCCTTTCTCCTTAGGTCTTCCACGAACGGTTAGGGCTTCCTTTGAACTGATGGATACCTTCCTTCGCATCTCTTCACCGAGTAGGGCACCCACCACGTCTTCAGATTTCAAAACAACAGAAGTACTACCGATAGCCATAACAAGAGAATCCCACGAATCAGGCAAAGAGCAAAGCAAGATCTGACATTTCTCCTCCTCGTCCATCTTAACACCGACGGATACTAATTGAGCCACCAACATATTGAATTCTTCCAGGTGGTCTGCAATTCGTCCACCCTCTTCCATCTTCAAGGAATACAATTTCTTTCTTAAGAAAATTTGATTTAATAAAGATTTCACTTGATACATCTCACCAAGCTTAGTCCATAGCTTCTTTGCAAAGTTTTCTTCATGGACATTGATTAGAATAGAGTCTGCCAGGAACAGTCTGATTAGACCCTTGGCTTTTCAGTCCATAACATCATACTGAGCTGCCGCAGTAGGATCTGAGGGCCTTTGGACATTCGCATCAACAGCATCCCAAAGATCTCGATCTATTAGCAAATCTTCCATCTTCAGCTTCCACATCTCAAAATTACTTCCATTAAATTTCTCCACCTCTATTCTCCCTGACGAACTCGCCATCTGAATATTCCTGCAACAAGATCAAAAAGTGTCTTCTGCACAAGCTCCCACTCAAATCTGGATTAGTTCAAAAAACCCAACTGCCCACAATTGAAACCAAAGGTGATCAGGCTCTGATACCACTTGTAAGGAAGTTAAGTAGCGGAAACAACTTCCTACACTAACCTTGAGAGGAGGGTAATGCAAAACTTTTTCAGATCATTACAACAGTTACAGAAAATAGAAATAGATATAATAGCATTCATACCACAACACAATGATTTACGTGGGGAAAACCCTTTCGGGAGAAAAACCCCACCCTCCAAAAGCAGCTCAATATTTTATTCAGCAATCAAAAACAGATTACAAAATACTTGCAGAGCAAGCTCTTCGCAGGAGTATCACTAATCAGAGATTCAGAGACAACTGAATAGCCATAAGACTCTTTTACACAACCTCTATCTCTCACACCTCATAAATAGGAGATACAATACAAGAAACCGTCAAACGGTATTACAAAACCATGGGCTAAAACCACCCAATAAAGTGTAGCCGACCTTATCTCCCTTCTAGATTCCCTATGACATGTTAAAGCACACATCAACACATGTCGCTCCCTTTTACCGCTCATTTATGTATCCGATACAAATTATTTTTCCTATTTCAGGAGTACAAACTTTTGGAGGCCATAACTTGAGAACTGGGTGTCCGATTGACGAACTGTTTGAAGCGCCGGAAAGCTCGCGAAGTGCTCTATCACCTCGTAACCCGCTTCGCCAGTTACGGCCACTTTTCAGGGCGTTTCGGAGCCTCTAAAGTCCCCAAAATTAAGTTTAAATATTTTATTGCACCCCTCCAAGACGAAAACTTTAATATCTTCAAAACTAGCTGTGACCTTGCAACGCAACTTTATCGGAATGCTTATCTAGCCAACCAGAAGCTTCAGGGAGAGTTTCGCACCATTTCGTGCTCAAATGAAAACTTACTATAAATAGTAAGCTCGCATAAATGCAAGGTTGAGACACCATTTTTCCCAACAATTCTATATTTAACAAGGTTGAGATTGAAAACTACAGAATACTAGAATTGCTTAGCTACTTCAAATTAGGCGATGTCTATGCAACCGACATAATGATTGTTATAAAGAGTAAATAGCACTTTTAATAAAAGAGAAAATGAGGTATTTTCTTATGTGGATAGTCATTTATCTTCAAATGATGTGGCAATTTTGATCTCTTGATGTCATTTCATCGATATTAATAAATACAAATGGTCGAAAAATGTTTTGTTTTTCTTTTTTATTTTTTACAGTACTCAATTTTCTTCAAGTAGTTAGTCATTTTGAAACTTTGAATTGAGTGGTTAGACAAGCATCTTTCTAAAAAAAGCATACATAAATATATTTACGTTCTTTCCCAATTCCTTATTCCGACAAATTTACAAGAGAAAGAGAAAATAGAGTTATCACTCCACTTGTCTTTAGGAAGAATTTGCATTTTGGTATCAGAATGCCAATAAGAATAATGCACCAAAGGACATGCTAGAGGAGGAGGTGGTTGAAGAAACCATGAAGAAGGAAGAAACAATGATGAAGGAATCTATGAAATGTTGTTGAACTTGGTAGCAAGATTGGAGGTTGCGGAACAAACACAAAGGAGAGGTGTGGTAACTAATTCAATGGTAGTGACCTAGAAGAAGAAGAACTAAAGGCCATTGGTGATGTTCCAATAGAACTAGAATATATTGAAGAAATATTATTAAAAGTAGTTGTAGTTGTTGGAGTCAAACCAAAAATACAGGTTCCTACTTATTTTGGAAGTCTTAATGGAGACACAATCTTAGATGATCTATACTGAATCCCATGGAGCTTGGGATTTTCCTTTGAAATCAGAGGTTCAATAAGTCCTTGATCATTTAATCCAAGACTTTTTCATCTATTATCCATATTTTGGGAATTATGTAGGCCCTTATTTATATATCCATGGATAAAGAAAGCATTTCTTCCTCATCTTTGTAAATCCATGATGTAATATCACCTCAATAGTCTTCGTGTCTAAGAATCCCAAATGCTTGAAATTATTTACCTCGCTCTTGAAAATGACTTGAGTGCTGACTTGGAAGCCCAATGTTGACCATATGATTTTAGGGAGACGAGAAATTGTACTATGTAGAATGTATCTCGTCATTCATACTCTCCAAATCCTTTGAGAGTGATCTTTTCCTTGATCTCAATGGTAGTAGTGTAAGATGTGGAGGAATATGTAAGCAAATATGGATCTATATAACATGGTGATGATGACATGATATCATTGATTGGGTAATGATGTGAATAGTTATAGCTATCTCCTAAAAATTTGAAGTATTAGAATGGTTGTGAGTCAACTAGGATGGTAACTTTTGTGTCATTGTATGGGGATTTTATGTATTGATGTTGTTTATAGGGTACAACTTGCATGGCATGTATCTATGGGTGGTTGAGGAGAATGTTGTAAGGGAGATAATATGCCTTTATAATAATTTTAATTTAAGGATCTACAACCCCTTTAAAATATCCCAATTTTCTTATTTATTTAAAATTTTATAAGTTCAAGCCTAATCCACCATCTTTAGGGAAACATTTGATTTTATGCTTTGTGGATGAAGGTATCGATATGGAGAACTTTATTGTGCAATGTGTCATTAGATAATAAGTTTCTTTCTATTAAGATGAGGTGAAGAAGTGAGGATAGATGTGTGGTCATGGCTTCAAATTGATCAATGTTAATGTTATTTGGGACACGTGAAGATAGAGATTATGTTGGATTTATTTCCCTAAAAGGAAACCCTAGAGCATACACTAACCCTTTTCTTCATACCACATGCCACTATCTCAAGCCTCAGTCTTATGACACTTATCACAAGGCTCGAGTGAGAACACATTGGAGAGAATATGAATTTGAAAAACGTGAAAAATATAAGAAGGGAGAAATCAATGAGTGACTTGTGGATGTAATAGGAAAGTGTAGAATGGCTACACATGTGTGAGAAGCCAATAGCAAGCTTGGTTAAAAACATGAGGTGGAAAGTGATGGTGACTTACAATGTATGCTCGCACATGTGTGAAGACTGAAATGGGATAAGGGAACCTACCCTATGATGGTATGTTTGGGGATTTGGAAGAATTTTAAAGTGGAGAAAATATTAATAATGATTAAGGTGGATTAATTAATTTATTAAGTGACTTTTGGTCAAAGATGAGGTGGAAAGTGATGACAACTTGTGCATGCTCACAAATGTGTGGGAATTAGAGAGGGATAAGGACACTTGCCACGTGATGGAAAGTTTGGGGATTCAAAAAAAAATTAATTAGAGAAAATATTAATGATGATTAATATGTATTAATTATTAATCAAGTTAGAGGAATTGGAGAGTAGGGGCTTAGGTTGAGGTAATTAAATTAATCAACCTTTAGAAGAGAAGTGGAACATAATAAATTAAATATAATTCAGTCAATTATGAGGATGAGCAATATTTTATTAAATAATAAAATTATCTAATTAATTATGGAAAATCAAAA
Organism: Cryptomeria japonica; assembly: GCF_030272615.1. Taxonomy (NCBI): domain Eukaryota; kingdom Viridiplantae; phylum Streptophyta; class Pinopsida; order Cupressales; family Cupressaceae; genus Cryptomeria; species Cryptomeria japonica. The sequence continues at coordinate 596,776,927 of NC_081412.1, read as the reverse complement.
GATAGTGAATTATGAGAGATAATTAATTATATGATAGATCAATTTCAAGGTGTCTATACCTAACATCATCGACTATAAAGGATTTTATTCCATTCCATTCCATTATTGACTCCAAGATTCCGTATTTCCTATCTTGAGTTATTTTTACAATGTATAAGAGTGGTGCAACATAATATGAACTTGACCCAAATTTGGGATTTTTAAAATTTAAATTGATTGTCATTATTTCATCATAACTATTATGAATTGACTTAATACATATTTATATAAAAATTTGTTACATATTGGACATTTAAAAACATTTATTTAAATAATTAAAAATTAACATCTTAGAACACTCAATAATCAAATATCTAAAACAATATTCAATTAAAATATATACATAATTTTATATAACTCAAATTCTCTTCCTCTCGATTATTTTATGTAACTCATTTTTCTTCCCCTTTAAGTTATAAAATATTTGAAAAATAAATAAATTCTCTTAATTTTTAAAAATATATTTCAGAGTGAGTGGGAGAGTGGAAGAGAAAGGTCAGAGATATATTTTTGAAGTAATATGGTGACTTTTCTTTTTAGGTTTTCCTATTTTGTATCTTTTTTTAATTGCAACCTTTAAAGCATTTAACAACTTTTGGTGATGCTTTCCAATGTCTAAGTCATAACTTTAAATGGTTAGCGGTGGTCTTATTTATTTCCATTTCCCGTGAGTGTGAGAATAGAAGAGAAAGGTTAGAGGTACATTAGTAAAGTAATATGGTAATTTTGTGTATGTTTTTTTTTGAGGTTTTTCCACATTAAGTTTATTAAATTATATATGGCTTGTGCTAAATTGTTGTTTTGGCTCCCATCAATGATTTTTTTTTTTATTGTCGCTTTTAAAAGCATTTAACAAATTTAGGTTCTTCCTAACATCTAAGTTGTAAGTTTAAAATAATTATGATTTTAAAAATATTGTGGTGTCCCAAAGAGAGGTTTTTTTATTTTCCACAATATATTTGTAACTATAAATTTGTTGCAAAATAAAATTATTTTCAAAAACCTGAAAAAAATAGAAATATTTCAAAATTTTAGTAACAAGTAAAAATATATATTAGAGAGATGAAGAAATATGTTTCCAAATTTGTGATTTTTTATTATAATTGTGTTGTGAAATTATTTTTTATTTTAAAGTTACCTTAAAAAATAGATTCATTTTTTAACTTTTTTTTTTTTGTTTTTATTGATCTAAAATAAATTTATGAAGTTAAAAAATTATAAATAAAAATTAATAATTTTTCAAAATATATATTCTAAACACTACAATTTTGAAGTAATTTTAAAAAAATGAAGTACAGAATTTTATTCTTTGTCAACATTATTAAAAAAGATTAATTTAATGAATTTATCAGGTCTTTCATTAAAATTGCACATCAAAATTTTCTAATAAATATAGAAAATGATGATAAGAGATAAATAAATTATTATAAAACTTTTTAAAGTTACTTTGAGAAAAATGAATCGTATTTTACTTTAATATAAAAGTTAATTTTATTTTAATGAATATTGTAATTTACTAAATCTAATTATTTATATAAAAACAATATTGGTTGAGTATTTACTTGTTGATTTTTTTACTAAAGTTGTTTTGTTTTAATTTTGCGTCGTGGGAACTCATTTGAATTGAAAATGCCCTCAAGGAATTGTGTAGATGATGAGTTTTCATGTTGTTGTACCCATAAAGAGGTCTCAAGATCAATTCACATAGGTGGTAATCCTACTATGGCCCTTGAACCACAGGATGGCCCTATCATTCCACGAGGCAATTTTGCCATTAAAGTTAGGTTGTTTGGTGTGAAGAAGCAAGTTTGTTATAGTTTATTTAGCATACAAGTAAATTATGTTAAATGATATTTTAAAAAATATTTGTATAGAATAAAAAAGAGGAGAAAAATGCATAATAAATAAATAAGTATATTTTAATCAATTAATATATTTATATTAAAATAATTTTATACAATTTAAAATAAAATATAAATATTTATTAAATAATTCTGTGAGTCATAGTAATCCTCATTAAAGTGGAATTTAGCATTTATGTTAGAATTTAACAACAATTCACTCAGTTTTCAAATTTACTTTGCTAAATGAATGATTTTTTATACTATTTACCATAGTCATGGTAAAAGTTACTAATGTAGGCTAAGAATCTTCCATATCTATAAATTAAATGCTCGGTCTCGTAATGAACATTGCTTTCAAATATATATAGGGATTTGATTGGTTTGTAGGTGGAAAGATTTCAAAATAAAACATTCTTGGTATAAAATAAGTTATGACAAAAATGATAATGAAACTAAATTAAATTAATATGGAAATGTGAATTTTAATTAATTTAATTGTATATTCTATGCATATATAAAATTGCACTCTATCATATTAACTTATATAATCTATTTGTGTAATCTTTGCACCTCATTTTGGTGCAATTACTAGTTAATAATGCCTTCAACCAACAAAAACCAATAGATTAACCATAGATGGAATAGTCAACATTTGATTACTTGAGCAAGGGTTAAAGTTAAGAAAACCCATGAGTGAGATTTCAACAGGAAAAATCACAAATTTGACTCTACATGAACTCTCTTATTCAACATCAACAATTTGTCATGCCCATAATACAACCATTTGAAACAAACCATTAGAATCCCCTAAGAAAATATGCTAATAAAGACTTCTACATTATACTTAAATTTTATGTTATAAGAAAAAGGTTTAAAGTGCTAACTTACATATCATTCTTAAAGTAAAAGATTTAAAGAAGCATTCTCTTATTAACCGTGGAATGTTGTTTTCTAATAGACAATATTAGAAAACATATTATAACCGACTTCATTTTTTTAGATTTAAAAACTTCCAGAACAAGACGATTCTTTCAAAAGTATCTCTTCAAACCATATATAATATTATGTTCTATATCATATTAATTCATATAATCTATCAATGTAATCCTTTCACCTCTTTTCTAATGTAAGTGCTAGTAATATTGTAATTAAAAAATCAAAATATATAGACAAATTTACCAATTAGACTATAAATAAAACCCATCCTTCATTGAATTCCATGCTTCGAAATCATTGAATTGGTTTCGAATTCCTTGTCAGCGTTACATGGTAGAAATTAATGGGACATAAAGAGTTCTCTGCTCTCTTTTTCCATGCTTCTACGAAATCGTCATGTCCCTATCTTTTTTAAAGATTCTTTTGAATTATTTTTGTTTTGATGACCATGAATCCTAACGTGTGGAATAAGCTAAATACTTTTCTAGTCAGTCGTGAGTTACAAAAGATTTTTCAAGATGGTGTCGTGTAGACTTAAATTATGAAGCCTTTTCCACGCTCCTGCGATGCCCAAGAACTTTCCACTCCCTTTGTTGTCCAAACTGTTTGAAATATCTGTCTTTTTTCAATTATTTGTTAGGGAAAGGAGCAAGTCGTTATAGATAACTTCGTGCATCTCAAGTTTCCAAACGGTTCATCCAATTTCGACGATTCGTTTTGGTTTTCTCTCTAAGCAACTTAACTGCTTAAAGCTATTGATTTGTCTTCTGGGCATGGATGACGCATTCTATGGATTCGATTATGCGTCAAAGGATTAAAAATGATCATTTCAAAGTGTCAACCTAAACATTACCCTTATGACCCCAATAGTCATTCACTAAACACCCCATAAAAATTAAAAAAATATCCAATTGCAAAATGAAATAACACATAATTATAAGTGTCTATGCGCATGGGCCCGCTAGACATGTTAACATTAAAGTTAGGAATGTGGGGTGGCTTAATATATCAAGTGCCATTTAATTACCACCCTTACCCACGTAGATGCCTACGATGTCATGCATAAGCGGTAGTCATTTAACACAAAAATCATAACATCAACATTGCAATTTCCCTTCTACATCTGCAAGCATGTTTCCAGGTAGCGCCTACCACTCTATTCACCCTGCATGTTCGTATGTTCAATGATTTCAGTTTGAGAATAATTGTATGCCCTCGTGTGTTCAATTTTACTGTGAAAAAAATATTATATGCCCTCATTGGTTTGATTTTAGTATGAAATAATTATTACATGCCCTCATGGGTTTGATTTTAATGTGAAAAAATTATCGCATGCCCTCATGCGTTCAATTTTACTGTGAATAATTAGTGTATGCCCTCATGGGTTCTGTTTGACTATGAAATAATTACTATTTGCCCTCATGGGTTCGATTTTACTGTCAAAAAATAATTGTATGCCCTCGTGTGTTTGATTTTACTATCAAATAATTAGTGTATGCCCTCACGAGTTTGATTTTAAGGTGAAATAATTACTATATGCTCTCATGGGTTCAATTTTAATATGAAAAAATTATCGTATGCCCTCATGCATTCAATTTTATTGTGAAATAATTAGTGTATGCCCTCATGGGTTCAATTTTACTGTGAAATAATGAGTGTATGCCCTCATGGGTTCAATTTTACTATGAAATAATGAGGGTATGCCCTCATGGGTTCAATTTTACAGTGAAATAATTATTATATACCCTTGTGGGTTTGATTTTACTATGGAATAATTATTGTATCCCTCATGGGTTCGATTTTACTATGAAATAGTTATTGTATGCCCTCATGGGTTTGATTTTACTATGAAATAATTATTGTATGCCCTCATGGGTTCAATTTTATTGTGAAATAATTAGTGTATTCCTTGATGGGTTCGATTTTATTATGACATAATTACTGTATACCCTCATGGGTTCGATTTTACTATGAAATAATTACTATATTCTCTCATGGGTTCAATTTTACTATCAAAAAATTATTGTATGCCTTCCTGGGTTCGCTTTCTGTATTCTTCATTTTCATATTTTTTAATTTCATAATTTACATATTTGTATACACTTGTATACAATTTTATATACATGTATACTTTTGTATACATATGTACAGATGCGTATATACATGGATATATAGTTGTATACACATGTATAAATCTATATACCTCTGGATAGACCTGTATACCTTTGTATACACCTATATACCTCTGTATACACATGTATAGCTCTGTCAAATAAATATTGTATGCCCTCATGGGTTTGCTTTCCATATTCTTCATTTACATATTCTTTTGATTTCATAATACATATCGGTATACACATGTGTACAAATGTATATATATGTATACATATGTACGCATCTGTAAACACATATATACACCTATATACAGTTGTATACACATGTATACTCTGTGAAATAAATATTATATGCCCTCATGGGTTTGATTTTACTATATGCCTCCAAGTAGCTTCTACCACTCTATTATTCCTTCATGTTGGTATGTTCAATGATTTTAGTTTTAAGGCTCAATGACAACTGCTTATGCATGACAACCTACACTTATACATGGCCAAGGGTGGGAATTAAAGGGGACTTGATATATCGAGTTGCCTCACACTCCTAACATCAATGGTAACATGTCTAGTGGGCCCATGTGCATAGACACTTATAATTAGGTGTTATTTTCATTTTGCAATTTGATATTTTTTAAAATTTTATGTTTTAGTGATCTAATATACCTATATGTATATGTATACATGTACATGGTATATGCATACATGTACATATACACACACACACATGGTATATGCATACATGTACATATACGTATATGTATATACATAGATGTGTGTGTGTGTGTGTGTGGCCATACATACATATGCATAGGGTTTCAGTATACATAGTCATTTAATTATCTGTATGGCATCAAAGTTTTCAAGTTCATACATTGTTTTCAATCGTCCAGTCATAAAATTTATACTATTTCCAGCATTCCTTAAATGTATATCACTATTTCGTTATTTTTTTATCATGCTGTCATACAAATTGGACTATTTCCAGCATTCTTTGAATATTATCCATACTATTTTCATCATTCTTTACATATTATCATGGTCCAAATGTAAAAACAATAGTTGTTTTTTAATCAAATCAAAATTTATTTTGTATCACTTGCTTTTATTATGTATCAGTGGTTTATAATCAACCAATTGAGTATATGTATTAGTGGTTTATTATGTATATGTATATATGTCTGGGTATGTGTAGGATCATGGTGTGCCAAAACAGGCCCTTAAGTGGCAATGAAATTTCAGAAAAATCAGAGTTATGCAACTTGACATGAAAATTTGAATAAGTTGTGAACATTATTTTTAAAATATGTAAGAAGAGAATATATAGAAAATTGAATGAAGTTTCTAAGCTACTATTTGTTTTTTGGAAAAAAAAAATCCTATTTGATGAAAATTTCAAATTTCAATGCAGTGGTACTAAAATTTCAGGAAAAAAAAAAGAAGTAGACGTATGTCTGACCACCCTAATCACAATCAAATCTTAATATTTTTTTATAATATTTATAATATAAGTTTTAGACTCATGTCTGGATGTGACACATTTTTTTTTTTAATTTTTTATGAATTAAATAATTATTTATGATTTTTTTACTACTGCTTTTCATAAATTCAAAAACTCCTACGTCTGACCACCTTAACTTGGTCAAAACCTTATGAAATTTAATTTTTTTAAATTTTTCCCTATAGTAGATTAAGCATAGGATGTGACGCATATTTCAGTTTCAAAAAATGTTATACCGTTTGAAAGTTATGAGTGTTTTTCAATCAGTATATCAATCAGGACTATTGTCAGAATTCAATTAGAAAATAAATAATAATTATTTACTAAAGTCGAAATAAGACAAGCCTGATATTGTTGGAAAGCTAGGAACATCCTTAAAAAACCATTTTCGTTTTATCAAATTTGGCTACAAAAAAAGTCGTCAGCCACCAGTGTAAAGTCTGGAAAATCAAGGAATACTGAAAAACATGTTTCTTCAGTTGACTTTGCAGGCTTGTGACTTCCAAGCCTAATACCAAAGCATTCCCAAGCCGAAATTTGAAATTTAAAAATTTGAGTACAAAAATCGGATATTGGATTTTATCTGATATTCGATTTTTGTACAAAAAATTGCGGTCCCCAAAGAATTTCCCTTTGCCGCCATTTATGAAGTAAACTGCCACATGGCAGAAATCCGATTAAATCAGATATCGGATTATATTGGTCATATTTTAGAGAGAGAGAGAAGGAGAGGGAGAGAAGGAGAAAGAGAGAGAGAGAGAGGAGGAGAGGGAGAGAGGGAGAGAGAGAGAGAGAGAGAGAGAGAGAGAGAGAGGGAGGAGGAGGAGGAGGAGAGGGAGAGAGAGAGAGAGAGAGAGAGAGAGAGAGAGAGAGAGAAGGAGAGGGAGAGAGAGAGAGAGGGAGAGGGAGAGAGAGAGAAGGAGAGAGAGAGAGAGAGAGAGAGAGGGAGAGGGAGAGAGAGAGAGAGAGAGAGAGAGAGAGAGAGAGAGAGAGAGAAGGAAGGAGAGAGAGAGAGAGAGAGAGAGAGAGAGAGAGAGAGAGAGAAGGAAGGAGAGGGAGAGAGAGAGAGAGAGAGAGAGAGAGAGAGAGAGAGAGAGAGAGAGAGAGAGAGACCATATGACCCCTAACAACACAATTTGGTGTCTTAAGGGGTCCTATGGTGTTGTTAGGAGTCATATGGTGTCTTGGAACACCATAGGACCCCTTAAGACACCAAATCATATCGTTAGGGGTCATATTGTGTCTTATGACCCATAACTATGACCCCTAATGATAGTTATGTGATATGGTGTCCCATGAACCCTTATGACCTCTCAGGACACCATATGACCCCTAATGACACTATATTGGGTCTCTTTGGGTCATATTGTGTCCTAAGGGGTCATATTGTGGTCTATGACCCCTTAGGACACCATATGACCCCTAACGACATGATTTGGTGTCTTAAGGGGTCCTATGGTTTTGTTAGGGGTCATATGGTGTCCGTAGGGGTCATATGGTGTCTTGGGACACCATAGGACCCCTTAGGACACAATATGACCCAAAGCTACCCAATATGGTGTCATTAGGGGTCATATGGTGTCCTAAGAGGTCAGAAGGGTTCATGGGACACCATATGACCCCTATGGACACCATATGACCCCTAACGACACCATCGGACCCCTTAAGACACCAAATCATGTCATTAGGGGTCATATTATGTCCTACGACCCCATAAGACACAATATGACCCCTAATGTTATGATTTGGTGTCTTAAGGAGTCGATTGGTGTCGTTAGGGGTCATATGGTGTCTTGTGACACCATAATACCCCTTAAGACACCAAATTGTGTTGTTAGGGGTCATATTGTGTCCTACGACCCTGTAAGACACAATATGACCCCTAACGACATGATTTGGTGTCTTAAGGGGTCCTATGGTGTAATATGGTGTCCCATGAACCCTTATGACCTCTTAGGACACCATATGACCCCTAGTGACACCATATTGGGTCACTTTGGGTCATATTGTGTCCTAAGGGGTCATATTGTGTCTTAAGGGGTCCTATGGTGTCCCAAGACACCATGTGACCCCTATGGACACCATATGACCCCTAACAACACCAAATCATGTTGTTAGGGTTCATATTGTGTCCTACGACCCCATAAGACACAATATGACCCCTAATGACATGATTTGGTGTCTTGAGGGGTCCTATGGTGTCATTAAGGGTCATATGGTGTCTTGTGACACCATAGGACCCCTTAAGACACCATATGACCCTTAACGACACCATAGGACCCCTCAAGACACCAAATCATGTCATTAGGGGTCATATTTACACCATAGGACCCCTTAAGACACAATATGACCCCTTAGGACACAATATGACCCAAAGCGACCCAATATGGTGTTAATAGGGATAATATGGTGCCCTAAGAGGTCATAAGGGTTCATGGGACACCATATGACCCCTATGGACACCATATGACCCCTAATGACACCATATGACCCCTTAAGACACCAAATCATGTCATTAGGGGTCATATTGCGTCGTATGACCCCGTAAGACATAATATGACCCCTAATGTTATGATTTGGTGTCTTAAGGGGTCCTATGGTGTCGTTAGCAGTCATATGGTTTCCATAGGGGTCATATGGTGTCTTGGGACACCATAGGACCCCTTAAGACACAATATGACCCCTTAGGACACAATATGACCCAAAGCGACCCAATATGGTGTCATTAGGGGTCATATGGTGTCCTAAGAGGTCATAAGGGTTCATGGGACACCATATGACCCCTATGGACACCATATGATGCCTAACAACACCATTGGACCCCTTAAGACACCAAATCATGTCGTTAGGGGTCATATTGTGTCTTACGGGGTCGCAGGAAACAATATGACCCCTAACGACATGATTTGGTGTCTTAAGGGATCCTATGGTGTCGTTAGGAGTCATATGGTGTCCATAGGGGTCATATGGTGTCCCATGAACCCTTATGACCTCTTAGGGTACCATATGACCCATAATGACACCATATTGGGTCGCTTTGGGTCATATTGTATCCTAAGGGGTCATATTGTGTCTTAAGGGGTCCTATGGTGTAAATATGACCCCTAACGATTTGATTTGGTGTCTTAAGGGGTCCTATGGTGTCGTTAGGGGTCATATGGTGTCCATAGGGGTCATATGGTGTCCCATGAACCCTTATGACCTCTTAGGGAACCATATGACCCCTAACGACACCATATTGGGTCGCTTTGGGTCATATTGTGTCCTAAGGGGTCATATTATGTCTTAAGGGGTCCTATGGTGTAAATATGACTCCTAACGACATGATTTGGTGTGTTAATGGGTCCTATGGTGTCATTAGGGGTCATATGGTGTCCATAGGGGTCATATGGTGTCCCATGAACCCTTATGACCTCTTAGGGCACCATATGACCCCTAATGACACCATATTGGGTCTCTTTGGGTCATATTGTGTCCTAAGGGGTCATATTGTGTCTTAAGGGGTCCTATGGTGTAAATATGACCCCTAACGACATGATTTGGTGTCTTAAGGGGTCCTATGGTGTCACAAGACACCATATGACCCCCAACAACACCATAGGACCCCTTAAGACACCAAATCATGTCATTAGGGGTCATATTGTGTCTTACAGAGTCGTAGGACACAATATGACCCCTAACGACATGATTTGGTGTCATTAGGGGTCATATGGTGTCCATAGGGGTCATATGGTGTCTTGGGACACCATAGGACCCCTTAAGACACAATATGACCCCTTAGGACACAATATGACCCAAAGCGACCCAGTATGGTGTCATTAGGGGTCATATGGTGTCCTAAGAGGTCATAAGGGTTCATGGGACACCATATGACCCCTATGGACACCATATGACCCCTAATGACACCATAGGACCCCTTAAGACACCAAATAATGTCGTTAGGGGTCATATTGTGTCCTACGACCCCATAAGACATAATATGACCCCTAATGTTATGTTATGGTGTCTTAAGGGGTCCTATGGTGTCGTTAGGGGTCATATGGTGTCGATAGGGGTCATATGGTGTCTTGGGACACCATAGGACCCCTTAAGACACAATATGACCCCTTAGGACACAATATGACCCAAAGCAACCCAGTATGGTGTCATTAGGGGTCATATGGTGTCCTAAGAGGTCATAAGGGTTCATGGGAAACCATATGACCCCTATGGACACCATATAACCCCTAACGACACCATCGGACCCCTTAAGACACCAAATCATGTTGTTAGGGGTCATATTGTGTCCTACGACCCTGTAAGACACAATATGACCCCTAACGACATGATTTGGTGTCTTAAGGGGTCCGATGGTGTCACAAGACACCACATGACCCCTAAAGACACCATAGGACCCCTTAAGACACCAAATCATAACATTAGGGATCATATTGTCTCTCTCTCTCTCTCTCTCTCTCTCCCTCTCTCCCTCTCCTCTCTCTCTCTCACTCTCTCTCTCTCTCTCTCTCTCTCTCTCTCTCTCTCTCTCTCTTTCTCCCTCTCTTCCTCTCCTTCTATCCCTCTCTCTCTCTAAAATATGACCAATAAAATCCTATATCCGATTTAATCGGATATCGGATTTCTGCCATGTGGCAGTTTAGTTCATAAATGGTGGCAATGGGAATTTTTTTGGGGGACCACATATTTTGGTACAAAAATCGGATATCGGATAAAATCCGATATCCGATTTTAGTACTAAAAACCAACAAAAAAAGGGTTTGTGGGCCATTCTATAGATTCCAATGGCTGACAGTTTGGGTCCTATGTTTTCTGTCAAGGATCATGGGGTTTCAGATAGCTAGAGACAAATTTGTGCTTTTGGGAGATTCTTAAAGTGAAAACTTACATTGTCAATCACGAAGGAGCATATGTGTGGAGGGAAATGGGGAGTAGTAGTCGTCGGAAGTCTAAACGGAAAAGAAAACTTTCAAATGACCAAGTTGAAGTGTATAGAGAAAGAGATAGAGAATGTCATAGGAGGAGAAGACAAGGTATGTTAAATATTGCTAATGTTACTTCAACTGAAGAGGAAATTGAAATTGAAAATGTGCCACAAGTTATTGAAAATGAAAATGTAAATTTTGAAAGTGAAAATATTGAAAATTTTGAAAATGTTGAAAGTGATAATGAAAATGCTCAACATGTGGAAAATTTTGACATAGGAGGTGAAAATATGGAAAACTTTAACATTGAAGGTGGAATTACCTCACCAAGTTAACCATATGTAACACCTAATTACTTTAGAAATGAAGACCCTCTCATGGATGAAAGACAAATTCCAAATCCAAGACCTTCAAGAACCCCAAAATGGTTATTTGAAATCGATGAGAACATTATTATGAATCTTGAAGGCAACAGGTCAACAAGAACCGTTCGATTGTGGGCTACAGAACTTTTCAATCAAAATTTTAGCAATAAGACATTGACCGAGAAATGCCAACTCTTTGTTCAATTGCTAAAGATGATAAAGATGAGACCATTGCTAAACAAATTGAAGATTCGTATGAACAAGAAGACGGAGAGAAATTCTATTATTGCAAAAAAACTATTTGACGCTCTCTATTCTATTGGAAAAAATACCAAAGAAAGAGATAAGAGAGCCGCTCGAAGAGTGACTTTGGATAGAGCACTTGCACGAAGACAAGGACTTGACGATACACTTCAACAAGATACATGGGCATTTGGTGGGAGGCTTCCATGTGTTGATAGAAAGTTGACTAACAATGTGAAGGAAGAGATTCAACAATTTTGGCACTATAATTCTAGAGTGTCACCCAATGTAAAGGACATTTTGAAATTAAGAATCGGCAACCGAGACCGCACACCACATCCCAAACATTTCTTGGAATCAAGCCAAACAATGTTGTACAATTTTTTTTGTGAATAACATCCAACTTTGCAAATATCACAAAGGGCCTTTGAATCTTTGAAACCATTTTATTGTGTTCCTCTTAAGATTCGCAATACCTATTGTTGCAAGTACCATGTGGAGTTTTAAATGTACCATGAACTTTTATGTCATATTCGTTCTACGATGCATACTAATGAGATGTTGTAGGAGTGTGGTGCAATGCTATTTCTGAGATCATCAAGAGACTTGCAAGATCTATTTTTATGCCCTAGAGATGATGGCTAATATTTATATAGAAATGATTGTTTGAATGAGAAGTGCTCAGAATGCGGTGGGTTGTCAAAGTTTGTTTCATGTTTTCATGAGGGCAGCGAACACGAGTTTGGAAATAATTATGTTGAGAAAAAAAGATACGAGATAGTGAAATATAATTTGAAGAGTGGAGGTGAAGGTTCTAGATGCAAATTAGTCTCAAGAGAAGTGAGTATTGCTGATTTTATTTTGGATTTTAAGGAAAATACTTTCTACAAGTATGCAAGGCACACCCATAGGTCTCAGTGGTTGGATCAACAGTTCAGGATGTGTAAGAACTCTTTCCCGATTGGCACTATTGTATCAGTGGTTGGTTTTGCAAAGAACTATACATTGCAACCACAGAATGAGGTACAGTCTCAGTACTACAATTCAGTCCAGATTGATATTTTTGTTCACATTACATATAGACATGCTCCTGATAGTACAGAAGAGGACAGGAAGATAATCAGGGAGTATCATTTTTATATGAGTGATGATAGATCACACTCCTCCGAGTATGTGCAACATTCTTTCAAGAATTTTTTTGAGTTCTTGCATGAGAAAGATATTGCAATTGACCAACATATAATATGGTCAGATAACTGTACGGGTCAATTCAAGAATGCCCGTATGTTTTATTGGTTGAGTAGAATGCATGTGGAGAGGCGTATACCTCATATTGGTGTTTTTTTGAGGTGGGGCATGGGAAGGGAGAGCATAATGGAGTAGGTGCATGTTTGAAGAGAGCTCTAGTTAAGGAGCAATTAAGGATTTCAGGTGCAAATTTCTCTAATGCACGTTCTATTGTTGATTGGTGTAGTTTAGCATTGTCACATGGAGGTACTCTTGATTCAGCAGTGAGCAGATTCTTTTGGTTGGTTGAGGAGGGAATAGTGGGAGATAGATTAGATTGTCAAACAATTAAAGATTCTTCAAAGATGCATTCATTTCTCAGCTTAGATGCAAGTACATGGACCATTTGGACACGAGAGTTGGCTTGTTTTTGTCAGAGTTGTCTTTGGTGTGATTGGGATCAGTGCGAGTCAAGTGAGTGGGTTGATACGTGGGTTCCCCACTATCTAACTCCTTTATCTCAAACAATATCATTGTCAAATGATGACATGGAAAGTTCACTTGAGTATGATCGTCTATCAGATCTTGTATAGCCAGGACACATTTTTGCAGTTGTTGCACCACAAGGGAATGAAGAGAGATCAAAATATTGGTTGGCACGATGTGTACAGGGAAAAAAAAAGCTAACACAACCAATGACAGATGATGATGGGTTCACATATCCTACAGGTTCAGTTGTTGTTTTGGGAACTTGGTTGCGAACATACATGATTAGAAAGAATGGCATACCTGCATTTGAAGACTATGAGAGACACAAAACCATTATAATGTGTTCACACCTTATTATAGCTACAAATGTCAAGTTGTTGAAGCATCAAGCAAAACCGAAGACCAAAGAGCTATGGGCAATGACTACTGCTGATCATGAAGCAATACTGGATACTCTTAAACAAAGAGATGACCCTTCAGGCACACTTGAGTAGTAGGTCTTTAATGGTGCCTTATTTTTTTTATCATGCATTTCATTTCAAACAATGATCATTAAACCTTAATGTTCAAGTTTGTTACGTGTATATTAAGGATGTGTTCAAAATGTAGGTCTATTGATGAACGTTTTTTTTTGCAACACGGTTTTTGCATGCACATAGCGAGTACACTCGATATAATTGGAAGGGACGTATTTTTGCAACACAACTTATTATCATGCATTTGATGAGCTTTACAATTTTTGTTATTAGACAACACTATTTGATATTTTTTTATGATATAATTATCGCATAACCTTTATGCTCATGAAGGTCTTTTTTGATGATATACAATAGTATCACATTACGATTTTTGCGTCAACATAGTGGGTTCTGTTGATATAATTCGAAGGGACATATTTTTATGGTATATAATCCCACCTTTTCATTTATTATCATGCATTTCAGTTGAAGTGATTGTCATAAATCCTTTATGTTCATCCATGCATTTTATGTGTAGACTAACAATTCTTAAAAATACAGGTTCATGCTAGATCATTCGTCATTGACAAGACCCTCTCTTGGTGATGGTACATATTCCTTTGTGGATTAATGAGATTAAATTGTGGGTCTTGTTGTGTTTATTATCATGAAGATGATTCAAATGCATATGGCCAGGACACATCTGCAGTGGATCAAATTGTCATGACAAATGATCTATTGAATCAAACATTTGACATTGATGGTCAAGGTGGTATGTTGAATCAAACATTTGACATTTGACATTTGTTAATGTTGGGCCTTCAACATCAACACCTACTAGTCAAGGTGGGCATCTAACTTTCACTCAGGTAACCTTGTCTATTTTTATTCATTAATGGTTTATAAAATAAAGTCAGTTAGATTTTGGCAATTAAATAACATTGTTTCATTTTCAGATGCTGACATCAGATGCACCTAATATTCTCTCCACAATGGAGCATGGCATTCTCTAGCAGTAGCATCTTTGATGCTTTTGATAGTAGTATGAGTCAAATTAGTAAATTTTTAATTTGATGCTTCCCACATGGCTTTGCAACTTCAGATTGTGAGTGTGCCCCTATTACAAATGAATTGTACTTTAATCGACATAGATGGTCTATGATGGCTTTTTTGTAAGACTATATGGTTTTATTACATATATTGTACTTTAATCGACATATAACAATATCCAAGTGGTGGTTGGCATGAGCTTGAATATGGTAAGTTGTATGCATCTTGAAGTTGAATATGATATGTTGTATACATCTTGAAGTTGAAATTTGATTAGACTTTGTCAGCATTTGATGAATCATAAATGTCATTTCATTATTAATCTTGTGAGTGTAAGGTGTAGGAATAAACATCAATTACTTTGAAAGTCATGGATGGTTGTCTTGATATGATAACCACCACATGGTTGTGCCTTATGAAGAAAAGATGAACAGATAATAACTAATTGAGAACATCAATTCAAATCCATAATATAGAGGATACTAATAATAGATCTTTGTATATTTATTTTTTCTAATAATGAAATAGGTACAACTGTATTGAGATAAAATGAAGCTTTTCTCTCATATGAAGATGTCACATTGGCAAATTGGTCTTTATTATAATACACAAGACATAAGTAAAATCAAAACGCTCTCGCCAAATCCTTCCAGATTCTATGTTAACTTGTGACTCATTAGTGTATGCTGGGAGAGGGAAGAGTGTGTGGCTTCAGGGTACAGTTTTGGACTTGAACCATATTGCATAAATCTCAAGGCTTGAACTTGATTATCATTAAAGGTTTCTGATTGTTTACAAAATATCCCTTCATATCCCTTCATGGATGTCACATGCGTAGAGTATGACCCCTGAGCGTTCGATCAAGTGGGGGGGCAAAACAGGAGCATGCGTAGGGTAATTATGCCTAACTCGACATGTCAGAGTAGATGGTTCATCATCGCGATGAGCAGAACGAGAAATCAGCCACGCGACAACATTCCATTGAGTGAGACTGATGATTTTTTCACCAACCAAAAAATTGCTGCCCTAATAAAACCGTAGGGCAACTTGAAAAACTGAGATAGGATTTTGTAGGGACCTCTCTCATGGCCCCATAGGTTCAAATGGATTGTTTGCAGGTGCCATGGATTCCGAGTTAGGGCCCGTCAAAGTTTGACAATTTTGAGCACTTAGGACGCTCAAGGGATGACGTCGGTAGGGTATGACCCCGAGTGTTCGAATGAGTGGGGGGGGGGGAATAGGAGCATGCGTAGGGTAATTATGCCTAAATCAACATTTCAGAGCTGATGGTTCATCATCGCGATGAGTAGAACGAGAAATCGACCATGCGACAACATTCCATTGAGTGAGATTGACGATTTTTTTGCCAACCGAAAAATTGCTGCCCTAATAAAACCGTAGGGAAACTTGAAATACCGAGATAGGATTTTGTAGGGACCTCTCTCATGGCCTCGTAGGTTCAAAAGAATCATTCACAGGTGCCACGGATTCTGAGTTAGGGCCTGTCAAAGTTTGACAATTTTGAGCACTTAGGGTGCTAAAGGGACGACGCCGGTACGGTATGACCCCGAGCATTCGATCGAGTGAGGGGGAAAAATAGGAGCATGCGTAGGGTAATTATGCCTAACTTGACATGTTGGAGCTGACAGTTCATCATCGCGACAAGGAGAACGAGAAATCGGCCACACGACAACATTCCATTAAGTGAGACTGACGATTTTTTCGCCAACCAAAAAATTGCTGCCCTAATAAAACCGTAGGGAAAATTGAAAAACCGAGATAGGATTTTGTAGGGACCTCTCTCATGGCCCCATAGGTTCAAATGGATCATTCGCAGGTGCCACAGATTCCGAGTTAGGGCCCGTCAAAGTTTGACAATTTTGAGCACTTAGGGCGCTAAAGGGACGACGCCGGTAGGGTATGACCCTGAGCGTTCGATCGAGTGGGGGGGAAAAAAAGGAGCATGCGTAGGGTAATAATGCCTAACTGGACATTTAAGAGCTGACGGTTCGTCATCGCGATGAGCAGAACGAGAAATCGACCATGTGACAACATTCCATTGAGTGAGAGTAATGATTTTTTCACCAACTGAAAAATTGCTGCCCTAATAAAAATGTAGGGCAAATTGAAATACCGAGATAGGATTTTTTAGGGACCCCTCTCATGGCCCCGTAGGTTCAAACGAATCATTCACAGGTGCCACGAATTTCGAGTTAGGGTCCGTCAAAGTTTGACAATTTTGAGCACTTAGGGCGCTCAAGGGACGACGCCGGTAGGGTATGACCCCGAGCGTTTGATCGAGTGGGGGGGGAAAAATAGGACCATGCATAGGGTAATTATGCCTAACTGGACATGTCGGAGAGACGGTTCATCATCGCGATGAGCTGAACGAGAAATTGGCCACGCGACAACATTCAATTGAGTGAGACTGACGATTTTTTCACCAACCGAAAAATTGCTGCCCTAATAAAACCATAGGGAAACTTGAAAAACCAAGATAGGCTTTTGTAGGGACCCCTCTCATGGTCCCGTAGGTTCAAACAGATCATTCGCAGGTGCCATGGATTCCGAGTTAGGGCCCATACGTGTTTGACAATTTTGAGCACTTAGGGCACTCAAGGGACGACGCCGGTAGGGTATGACCCCGAGCGTTCGATCAAGTGGGGGGGAAAAATAGGAGCATGCATAGGGTATTGTTCATTAAATGAATTGTATTGTTCATTGAATGAATTGTATTGTATTATTGATTAAATGAATTGTATTGTTCATTAAATAAATTGTATTGTATTGTTCATTAAATGAATTATATTGTTCATTATAAAAACAACACTTATGATGAAATGAAATGAATTGTATTGTTCATTAAATAGCCATTATTAACCATTATTAATTATTGGAATGAAGGTTAAAGATTTCCATGATAATACCATGCACAGATGAGCAACAATTTATATGATCGAATATCAACTTCTGTATATATAAAAATGTCAAATGATTACAAATGTATGTCCATACACAAATATGGCATAAACGCCAACTGAAACAAAATGTATGTCTAAATACATGAATGTATGTCCATATACAAAATATACATGCCAACTAGACATGTAAGCATCCCAAAACTATCTATAACATCCTAAGTTGCTTATGGATCATCAAAATCAATCCTCTTCGCCGCACTGCTCGACTCTTAAGGATCCTGCACAAGAAAAACAAACCATGATTAATATTAGTTATATTATATAATTCACATTCGAAAAGTTAACATAAAAAATGAACTATTTAATTGAACTATTCATGTTTACCTCATCTCCATGTTTTCTCTTCGGCTTTGCAGGACTCTTGATGTATGTCTTGGGTAGAGGAGGTATGTTTTGAATATTTTGATACACAACCTACATATGTTCAAAAACATGACATTGATACAAGTTAGCATATAATTGTCACTGATAATAACAAATTATATCTACTAATCAAATAATAAAATAAACACACATCTACTCGAGGCATCTCTTCTTCTTCTTCAAGTATACTGGGTGTAGTCATCAAGGATGTGAAGCCAAGAGTTCTCTATATATATACACAACAAGTATATGAAA
The DNA here is from genome assembly GCF_030272615.1 of Cryptomeria japonica. Classification (NCBI taxonomy): domain Eukaryota; kingdom Viridiplantae; phylum Streptophyta; class Pinopsida; order Cupressales; family Cupressaceae; genus Cryptomeria; species Cryptomeria japonica. The sequence continues at coordinate 596,758,143 of NC_081412.1, read as the reverse complement.
CTATCAATCTATGTCTAGACATGTATAATCACTATAAGTTATTTAAACTATTCATTCAATCATATTTGCATTCAATTACCTTTCCCTTGTCTCCAATTGCACTACCAGATCCTAGATCACACTGCACCGCACTCATGCTGCTTGTGCCCTACAAGAGTAAAATAAGATATACATGCAAGTTACTACATAATCTAATTAATACAAATATAAATGATGAGCATGTATGTACAATAAAATACAAATGACTAGGTGCAATAATATATGTATCGTCAAGCTATCCAGGCCAAATGAAATGGCTGACAAGGTGCCCTCCTGAATCTGTCTCAACTCATCCTTGGTCATCAACTATTAAATAGACCATGTAAATAAAAATTAGTACTTAATATTATCTAATTTATAAATATTTAATTAAAATATAACATGAACTGTGAAAATACAAATCTTACCACTACATCATCAATGTATGATGATAGTGCCTCCTCACCTCTAACATGTGAGGACTCCCCAGGGTATCCTCCAGTCTATGTAATAACATTTGGTGCATCATGCATCTCATGCACCTCATAATCTGCACTGTCCACAGGAGGATCAACGGGTTGTCCAACTGGACCCAAGCATACGTGCCCACACATGACACAACTATGGGGCACACATATGTGTGGAGCTGAGGATGACGTGTCACTGGCACCGGATGCACCACTACCATCAAGAGTAGGCTGAGCTACTAACGTAGCCTGAGAAACCAAAAGGCTACTCAAAGAGTGAATAGCTGATATGGTCCGTGAAGCCGCCTCACAAATGACCTCAGGATGCTGAACTGCAAGTGGGGGATCAACAGGAGGAGGGGGGACATATGGGCCCTGGACTACTCTGACTGCCCCAGGTCTATTTTGGGGCATACCTAAACCTACACCCTGGAAAGGTTGGATGTCAAAGTAGTTCACATGTTTGTGTAAAACAAACTTAGCATACAATTTTTTTATGAAATAGAAGGGGATATCAAGATTGTTGTTGGGTGGTTTGTCAAAAACCATCCACCAACGATCCCAAAAATTTTTCACAATCCCATCATTTGTGCACCATTTGATAGAAAGTTTTTTTTTTGGGGGATCTACGGGTTGACCAGTACGAGGATTGACAAACAATGAGGTGATTTCGGCTTTGGATATCTCAAGATCCTTGATATCCTTATATGACAAGCCATCTGCATATTTTTCCTTCATAGAATCTCGCCACAAAAGGGTGGCATCGTGCTCCTCAATCATGGTTTCCATACTTTTTACGATCGATGTGAGAGGATCAAACAATGTGTTTAGACGAGGGATCCTACGATATACTTCTGCAATCCCCCTAAATTCATTCAAATTTTGTGAAATTAAATCTTGAATTGAGGGGGGGTTTGGCAAATGAGGGTTTGGTTGTTACAGTTGTGGTTGGTCAGTGTTTTCATTGTTATCCCCCATTTTTAACCTAATTGAATGTAAACAATTAAATTTAGTTAACAAATTTAAACAATTAGGTATTTGATTTTTAAAAAACCTAGTTTTCATGAAAAAAACCATATTTTCAATGAAAAATCAAATAAACATTCACAAAAAATACAAAAAATGAATGAAAATGATTCAAAACGACAAAATTCTTACCTCTAAATCTATTTTTTAGCCATTTTTTGTCAAAACACCGAATATCGAATGGAGCGGATATCAGATTTTGACGAATTTGCGCAACCTGTGAGTTAAAAATGACTCACGGGACTGTCACTATCGAAATATAAAAGTTTCAGAAAATCGGATATCCGATTTCAATAGTTAAATTATTTTTAAATAACATATATAATATAATAATGTATTATATAATATAATAATATAATATATAATATATTATTATATTATATAATACGTATTGTATTATATTATATATATATATATTATAATATATAATATAATATTATATTATACTATATTATATTATATTATATTATATTATATTATATTATATTATATATATTATAATATAATATAATATAATATAATATAATATAATATAATATAATATAATATAATATAATATAGTATAATATAATATAATATAATATTGTATTATATAATACATAACATATAATATATTTTTTAAATTAAAATTACAAATAAAAATCGGATATCAGATAAAATCCAATTTCTGATAAAATTGAATATCTGATTTTATCCGATATCCAATTTTATCCTATATCCGATTTGCATAGGTAATTACCAGGCCAAGGTGTACTGACACCCAAGCCAAGCAAATAGTCAACACGGATTTTCACGTTTTTAGGCGAGTGAGGAAGGCTATTTTTTTCACATCGCCACTTTTTGGCCCTCCTTGATCCTACACTAACCCATATCTCTATATGTATACATGTACATATATGTAAATTTATACATATACATATATATGTGCGACAATTTGAAGTGAACACATTGTGAACCTTGTGGGCATTTGTTACAACTGGTGTAAGGCTCCCCAATAAACAAATAAATATAATATAAAATAATATATAAAACTGTGTTCATGAAAAAATCATAGAAATTATACATAACTTGCAAATAAAGTGAGTGATTGTTTCCCACAATATTTAAATTTGAAAATCAATAGGAGATTTTGAAGGGTCATTTTCATTATGATTTTTTCCTATTTTCATCTAATATCCTCTGCAACATTCAATGCTTCTCCTTATGCATGCAATCTTTTAGGATGATTTAAAGTGATAATGTTACTACCCCCGATTATTACAAAGCTTTGCAAGCATGCAAGAGCGTTGAGAGATGAACCAAGTATGTGGTTGATCAAGATGTGATCAAAGTAATTTTGTTTATTAGCACATTATATTTTATGGAGATTTTTCCTATTGTTGCAATATTTATTTTTAAGCTATGTATTTTTTTTTAAGATGTATGTAACTAATTTTGCAGTCATGTCTAGAGTATTGGGGTAGAATTGTAGAATACAATAGGCCTTCACCAAAGGTAAAGTCTTTACGACTTTACTTTGGCAATGACTTAGTAGACATTGTTTGATTTTATTTATATTTTTATGTTTACTTCTCTTTGATGCATACTCATTGTTGAAATATATGTGTTTAAATGTTTTATTCATTTCTGATTTTTGAAATATACATACTCATTATTGAAATGTATATGTATGTATGTGTGTCTTTATGTACATACATATATTATGAGAACTATATGTATGTGCGTATGTATGTAATACATACATACATACATACATACATATTTACTTACTTACTTACTAATTGTATATGATCAAACAATGAATAAATATGTGTATGCATTTATGTCTTGAAATGTTTTATTCATTTCTGTTTTGTCAAATATACAGTCATTGTTGAAATGTATAATGTACTATATGTACATATATACATACACTATGTATGTACGTATTTATGTGTGTATGTTCATACATTCATACATACATAAATAAATACATACATACATACATACATACATAAATATACATTAAAAAAAAAAAAATTCTAATTTTTTTTGGAAAAAAATTGATATTTTTTTATAAATTCAAAGACAGATTTTCTGAAAAATGCTGAAAATCAGGGGTTCTAGTCAATGTCACAAAAAAAAATGAAAACGGACTTATTTTTTGAAAACTTTTTTCCAAATAGAGAACATATATATGCATTGTTAAAATAATAATATTTTTGATGTATATTTTTCTCGTTATAATATTTTGAAGTCTACCATAGCTAAATTTGATAGTTTTCATTCACTGTCACCTTTTGTCTACTTAATTTATGATTATCAAAATAAAAATTATGCCCTTTGGAGAAGATTCTCTCATCTAGTGAAAAATAAATTTTTAAATTTTTTTAATATCATTTAATATTTTTTTTTAAATTTCTAGTTAGCTTCTTTTTGAACTTAAAAAACCTACTCGCAATGTTTAATTCATAAAAAAATTTAAAATTAATCAAAATACTAAAAAAAAGTATATGTCTAGATTCGTGATTTCAAGCTCTAAAAAAGGGTATTTTTTTATTTTTGTAAAAAAAAGTCCGCCTGGAGAAAAATTGAGCAGAAGTGAAAAGTTTCGGAAATACAAACAAAATAGGTGTTTTGGCTGCCACATCACCTACCAGATAGGGGAGTCCGCCCGAACTATTTTGATTTTTTTTGAAAAATTTGAGCTCAAGTGCTCACAAAAAGTTTCTAAATGGTGCAAAGAATCTGGTCGAACTTAGTTCGAACAAAATCTTTGCGCCATTTAGGTGCCACACCAACGACACAGGGCACCATGTGGCAAGGTGGTAATCTAGTCGAACTGAGTCTGACCGAACTCGGTCTCGCTAGACTATCCCCAGTTAGCCTCAATTGTGGCACAAATTCATGCTTTTGCCCATAATTTGTATGCCTGTTAATTTTTATTTACAATGAGTATATTGAATGAAATACATTGACTGAGTAATTGAAAGAATTATATAATTGAGGTCATATTTCAAGGAAGAAAAGATGTTATATATAGACTATAAACCCTCAAATGGAGTATAATAGTACACCTATTAACTTCAATGATAAAAACAATGAAAATGAAACCCTCAACACCATAGACCACAATAATACTCTATTTTTGTATCTTTCTGTGTAAATTATTGTGGCATTATAAACAAAGACAGATGATTGAAATGAAATCGTTGACACCATTTCAGAGAAATGATGAAATCACAAACAATGTAGAGAATAACAGTACATCCATTAAATAAAATGATTACAAATTAGGGGTTTCAAAGAAAAGTAACAGATAATCAATTTTTTTGCCATTCTCTATGAGGATTTCAACATTATTATATTGTAAGAGAGAATTGAAATGAAACCCTAAACAACATAAAATAAATTATCAATAGACAAAGCATAATGCAGGTATGAAGGATTATAAACCATCATTGGATGTCCAATATGCAAGGAGGAAGAGCGCGAGCATTCACTTGAAGAGGGAGAGCAGAAGGACTAGTGTTGTAGATGGTCACTTGTGGAAAGAGAAATGGCAGAGATTAAGGTTTGTGGAGCAAACAATGAAAATGCCCCCAAAAAATCTTCATTTCCCAAAGTTTTTAGGGCAATGTAGTTGGTAGTAATTCGCACCAAGTGGGTCCATAATGTGTACGTGGGAAGGCGGTTATGCATGGTCAAAAAACATTTTGACTGCCCATTTAAAATTTTATAAAATTTAAAATATGTTTTAAACATGTGCCTAAATTGATATATTTAGGTATATATTAATTTATAAAAAGGTGAATATTATAATACTTATTAGATATTTAATAAATATGTATCGATCTTGGTGTCTGTGGTTATTGGCACAATAGAGGTTAAGTATCAGGCGACACTTTGAAATGACCACTTTTTGACCATTTTACACATAATGACTTGTACAAATCGGATCGTTACTACCTAGAAGATAGATGAATAGGAATAAGCAGTTAAGTCACATATGAAGACAACTAAAAAAGTCATCAAAATATGATGTACCATTTAAGATCTATGAGTGTGCCAAGCTAGCTAGGACGACTACTACTACTCTTCCCCTAAAACATTACTAGCCTCATTTATAGTATCTAGGGTTATCTAGAGGGTCACATGAGAATATAACTAAAAAAGTGTGTGTCTCAAGTTGTTGGGGGCAAGGAAAAAAAGTGCTTTTAAATGAATGCAAGTGACCTTGTGTTTTTCTAGACAACTAACTGATCAGAATGGCCAAGCTAGAAATATCTTAAGAAGCGAGACGCACAGAAATGAGAAAACAAGTGGTGGGTGAGTGAATAAATAGAAGGTATGAGCAGATGGGTATATATAATTCGTGGAAGAGTTGAGGCAAGAAAAAAGTGGGAACGTGGTTGTACCAAAATGTGTCACGTGATGACAAGCACAAGAGCAAATTAGGTTAGTCTTGATTGTGAGCAGCATTGGCACAAAAGAGGAAGGAAGTGTGGGTGCCTGAACCACACTCTCTCAAATTTAAAAGAAGGTCAATGTTGAGGAATTGTAAAATTTGTTGAAATATTTAAGGAGATAGCATAATGATTTGAACACACAAAATGCAAGATAGTTGATTGAAATTTATAATTTTGAAGCAACCAATTCTGAGAGATGAGAAACCTGTCTAATCTTTTTGCTATTTGTAGAAATTTTGCCCTTTTGTTTGTCCATGTGTAGTGACCATTTTTTGGAATAATATATCTTTAAGTGCATTATCATGTATGAAAAAAGAAAAATCCTCAATGGTCTTTTGGGGCGGGCATATTCCACCTTTTTTCTCTTGAGGGGAGACAATTGCATTAAAGTTTCCACCAAGGATAACATTTTGATTTACAACTTGTTGAATGATTGTAGATAATCTATCCCAAAGTCTCTTTTTCTCATGTGTAGGTGTGGGCCCATAAACATTAACTATTGTAAATGAGAGATCAAAACACTGAATACTAAACATTTGCCAATTTCTACCTCCACTTACTAGTTCTGCTATCACCTTCTTTGGATTCCATAATTTTATTAGCCTTTTAGAGGCATCTTGAGCTGGGACATGCACAAATTTCCAATTTGGCCATTTTTGAATTCCTGCTTAGAAATTGTCTTGGGATATTTTTTTCATCTTCTACACTTTTTTTTCTATTTTATGATGACTTATCTAATAGAGATTATGACCAATATCTTATCAAAGTGTGGATTCAAAACACTAATATATGTAGATTCATTGTCTTGGTACCTAGCTCATTGAATGAAACCTTAAGATAATAAAGAAAATATGGATGACATAAAGAAACAATCAATTCCTACTCACAACCACCAATGTATCATGATTCACATTCGAGATCATGTGAAAATGATTGAGAAATAGGTAAAAATATGGTTTATACTAATGATGAACATTATTTAAACATGAAAATTACTTTCAGTAATGATGCTACTAGATCTAATAGGACATGGTGTAAGAGATCTTGTAAAGTTTGTAGAAAAAAGAGGGAATGCAGTTGTACCAAAATGTGTCACGTGATGACAGGCACAAAAGAAAACACCAGTCTTGACTGTGAACTAATTTACAATTGTGTGTGAGTGATAGGTGACAAGTGAGAAGCAACCCATGTGACACAGAGAAAGGAGAAAACTAGTGACAAACAGAGTCAGTCAATAATGTAAAACCATGAGATGGAATAGTGGAAGAGCACCAGTAGTTGAGCACCCTAACTTCGCGCTTCTCAAAATCCTATGTGGAAATTTCAAATCACTCCTATTTTTTTACAATAGCTTACTTGGCAAGTCCCCTGCTTATAACTAAGCTTTCAGCACCACATCATCAAGTATGGTGCCACATCAGCATGCTTTTTGCCAAGGTGACCAAAATAAACCCCCAAAAAAGTGAGACCAATAGGCATGCAAAAGAGGCCCCAATAGTTGTGCAGCTGATATGGCATCACTTGATTGGTTACTTTTTACAATATTAGTACATTTCCTAACAAAAATTGATATTTATGTTTCAAACAATAGGTTTTATTTGTTCACATTTTGGAACAAAAGGTATCAACAACCCTCACAACAATCGGTACATGCTCAACTACTGGTGATCTTCCCCTAGGTAATGGGTGGAAGAGCTAAGGCATGGAAACAACATGGAAGGCTTCTGTATGGAATCACGTGAGCACTGTAGACAAGACTAATGACTTTTCATTTGAAACTTCACTTTTCTAATGGAATTCCACATAACTCTTTCTTTGAATTCCACAGAATTCTTTCTTTACACAGTGGTTTCTCCATGGAAACTTACAAGAGAGCTCTGAATACACGACAAACTCTAATCCTTAAAAAATCTGCGTACCGTCAAAAATGTTTGTGGGAAGATTCCCTTCAAACATTTTCCACTTCCTTCCTTATTCCTCTTTCCGTCATATTTACAAGATAAAAAAGAGAAGACAAAGTTATCACTCCACTTGTAAAAGATGAAAAGATTGGGTGTGGTATAGTGTCTACCATAGTTTATAGCCTAAGATGTAGAGTTACAAATACTACAGGATTTAAAAAATGTATCTTATGGAAGAGATCATGATGTATAAGTAAATCATGAACTTGGAATCAATGTTACTCGCATGATGTATGTAAGCAGGAATCAATTTTAAATGATGTTATGAATGGAAATCTATGTTGCATGTTATATGATCATTTGTATTTTGTCATTTCAAGATAAGATAGAAATTAAAGATTCTTGTGTTTGATGATTTAGGGCATGTCCCCATGCTACTACTTAGCTTATTTTGGCTAGCAACAAGTGCACTTGCCCCATGGAAAGTAAAGTTGCTGCTTATTTTTATGCAATCCTCTTAAATTATTTTTGTAAATGAAATTATTAGTAATATTCTTGCAAATAAAATTTGTAGGCAAAATTTTAGGCAAAAAAAAAAAGAGAGGAAAAAATATGGCAAAGCCACATATCCGTTTTTTAATTTTTTAAATGAGAAGCCACTACTTAGTTCTAGCCCCCCTTTTTTTCCAAATCTTATTTTCAATTTTTAAGAAGTTTTTGCTCTACAAAAATAGGAGAAGATTCCAATTTATCCTTTTTTGCTAATTAAATTTTTGCACGAGAACACTATGCCCCTAGGGAAGTTGTGTAATTCTTCTCATTGTCCTACACTTGGGGTGAAATGATCTCTCTCCCTCTCTCTTTCTCTAAGGATCCACTCTTTCCTATTTTGCAGATGGTGTGAGTTTTATTACTTGATGTAATTCTTTTGTGTGAAGTTGTTGTTGTTTGGACAAGGGTTCTCTCTTATAGAAGAGGTGTAAGTCCTTGATTCCAATCTCTTTCACACTTGGTAATGTACATCTATAATAAATTCAACCATCCCCATTGGGATAAAAGTGAGTCATTATTCATCAAGAATCCCTTTTCACCTAGCAATAGGAGGAAGGATTGAATTCTTGTTTTCTTCTACACTTCATTTTAGAAGATGTTATATTTTTCTAAGAAAACTCCTCTTAGAGGTAGATGACTTTTGAGAAAAGATATCATCTCCTCCAAGGATCTCCTTTACACTTATAACAAGATATCTCTTTTCAACTATCTTATCCTTTCTTGAAGAGTATTCCCTCTCTTGCTTGGATTTATGACATTGTTGCATGATGGATATCTTCTTGGTGTTGAAGGAAGGTATCCTTGTTCTAATTTCCTTAAGATATTAGCATTAAACTACGTTGATATCTTAAGGGGGGGGGCGCCCATTTTGCTCCTTTTGTATTATATTTCTCTCGCACGTTGTCTCTCTTATACAGTGGGTCATTCTCAAAATGAGATGTCACCACTTTTTCTCTTATACAATGGGGCATTCTCAGAATGGGATGTCACCACTTTTCCCTTATATAGTGAGGCATTCTCAGAACAGGATGCCACCAATTTTCCCTTATATAGTGGGTCATTCTCAGAATGTGATTTCACCACTTTTCTTTTATACAATGGGTCATTCTTAGAACCAGAGGGCATCCTCTTATAGTGAGATGTCGCCACTTTTCTCTTATATAGTGGGTTATTCTTAGAACCAGAGGGTAGCCTCTTAGAGCGAGATGTCACCACTTTCTTGACATTTGTCCTATACATCTTATACAGGTTGTAGATGTAAGAGGGAATTTAAGCATAAGAGTCATAACCTATATTAACTAACCACAAAAACTAACAAGATATGATAGAAATCCCAATACATGCAATAGAAGAAGGAAAAACAAGATTTCAACATAAACATGCAAACCATATGAAGAAAACTCCTTCCTTGACCTCCACTATCCTCCTTTCTCCTCCAAATAGTGGATTTGTGGATCTCACCTAAAAGTGCAAGAGCAAAGTATGAAAGCAAGATCAATTTTGATAGCACGAGGATACTAGAAGCGTGGTTGATTTTTGATGAGAAATACATCCAATTTATAGAAAAATTGGAAAGAGGACAACAATTAGCAAGAAATCGATATTAGATGCAATTGGATTAAAAAATGGGAAAAATCAGATTTAGAAAGAAATTCGATGACACACTTGCCCATGCAAGAGGATATGACTGGATATCAAATCGAGTGTTAGGATAAGATGCCATATCCAAACTCATGATGAATAAGGAAACGTGCTTCCAAATTAAAGCACAAAAACTGGAGCCACTTGAGAGAGATAACTAGTTGGAAATCAATTTAGAAAATCAAGAAATCAGGTAGAAAATAAGAATTAGGAAATTAGGAAAAATTAGAAATGATGAAAATACGAAAGATTGCGTGAAATTAATTAATAAATATTCTTTAATTAATTAATTCACAAAGAGGATTTAATTAGCCAATTAAATGAAGTATTTAATTATGACAAGGGGACCTAGGAATAAATAAATAAATTTATTTAATCTAGAGGAAAAATGACAAATAGAATTAAATGATTAAATCACAAAACCCTAGGAGATGAATTAGAAATGCAAGGATGATAATTAGGTCATGATAAGATATAATTGATATAGGGTCGATTCGATAATTGATAAAGTGTCAATGTTGATTGATAAAGATCAATGATAAATTGATCAAGATTGACAAGGATGAATTTGATAGACGCAAATTATTGAGGACCAATGGCTAATCGATCCAAATAGATGAGAAATGATGATTGATTGAGATCGATGACAAATCGATCAAATATTGATAAAAGGTTGTTTTGATGAAGGTTGAATGACCAAAGACTAATGACAAATCAATCTCAAATTATTAAGAGTTTGATAAATTGATGATTGAGTGTGCGACATAGAAGAAATGTTAATAGAATGTGAAAACCCTAAAATAAGGTCACACAGACATATTAAAGTATGACACCGCAAGCATTGACCATTTTTAGATGCCTACAATAGCATACTAGGGCATAGACTCCTATGAGGTGTTTCAAACATCACTTGCACACACACGCACAAGGTTGAGTGGAACTAATAGTGTTCTTACTCTCCTCCCTTACATGGATCACCTAGACAAAATCTACGGGCTCGTTTCCCATGTCCATTTCTCCTTGGATCACCTAGTTTTAGGGGTGAGATTTCCATGGTTTGTCTTGTTCGCCTTTCTTCCCATGGATCACCAAAGTGTGTATTCATGTTTTCTCTCTTCTTCCTCTCATGAGCTCATAGTTTTACTATTGATGGTTCATGGATGATTTCAGCTTTTCTCTTTTATGTAATTATTGGTGTTTATGTGATGGCATTTGTCTTTGCGTTTCAATTAGTTGTTTGAGACATTTGAGTAGTGAGGTCTCTTCAGCTAGTTGATTTGTGGTCTCATATTTTGTTTTTGTCATGTATCTTTTGTGCTTGGTTTTGTTTTTGTTTATCTTGTTCTTTTTGTCTTGTGTACTCTTGCATATGTTTGAGTGAGTTAAGATCCTAAGATTGGGGGCTTTGTTCCTCAAGATCAGTGATGTTTTATATTCCTTGTGGTATTGCTCCACATTTCTCATCTTCATCTTTCTCTTTCTTCTACTTTGCTGATAGTATTGGCGTTAGTCATACTCCTGCTAAAGTGGGGGCTAAATGTAGCATAGTAAAATTGCCACCCTTGCAATTTTGACCATGTTTTAGGTCCTCACCTTAGCGATTGCATTTCCCTACTCAATTGAGACCCCTCTCTACATCAGCATTCCAAATCTCCTTTTGTTTTAGCCCTTGTGTCACCTTATGACCTTGTCCAAGACCCAAAATAGGGCAAGATAGGGGCGTGGTGCCCTTGTCCTCCCTCTTTGGGTGACCCTAAAATGGGTCCATCTGACCCTTGACCCTAATTTTCTCTCTAGGATTTAAATTTCCCCTATGTCGGCCTTTAGTGAGACTAAAATTAATTCTCCTAAGAATGTATAAAAGGGGACTTAATTCCCTCATTTGGCAAGATAAGATATAGAAGAATAAGTGAAGATAAGAGAAAATTGGGTAAACAAGTGGAAGGTCTTCATTATCGTCATCAAGCATTCAAGTGTCCAAGTCTTCAAGCATCCATCAAATCTTCATCTTCATGTGTCTTCTTCATTCATCCATGGGAGTAACATTACAACATTCATTTGCAAGCATGCTTGTGTGTTACGGTTTTTTCATGTTACATGCCATTTCATGCAACACTTCTGATTACATTCAAGAAACAAAGCAACTATCATCAACAAATTGCAAATCTACAAGGTATACATTCCCATTATTTACATTTAAGCATTTGCAATTACTTTCTTTCAAGGTTGACTCCTCAACTAGGGTTTGACTAAGGCAAAATCCTATCCACAACCCGTCTTCCCTTCTTCTATGTGTGTAGGTTGTAGGTGCACAGCTGTAATTGCAGATTTAAGCTTAATTTTTAGAGAAAAAAAACCCTTTTTGACGCACGGATTTTTCAGAGGACCGGGTGCAACTTCAACCCAAACCTGTTTAATTTTCTCCAAATTTGAAAGGTAGATCTGTATCAGTCTAAATATCTCAGATCCAAAGTTACAGTGCGATCTAGAAATGGTAGCTCCTTATTTCATCCATTTTATCTTCATTTTCTGCATAGTCAACAAGTCAACTCTTCTACTTACAAAAGAGGACAAATTATATTCCAACCCTTTCAATTCACTTAGTATTTAGATCCTTATTCACTTTAAGGTTTGGATCTAGGGAATTCAACCCCTCTTTTGAATGTAAAGTATCTCTCAAGTGAAAATCATCCTAGTGATTTCCTTTCTCTCTCCTAGGTCAAGAATCACTAGGGTTCAATTTTCCACTTTACAATACCAAACTGGCTTCAAGAAGAAGCTACAAATATTAGAGTGCAAACAAATTGCATGTCTGATGATGTAACCCTTTTCATGCCAACTCCCCCAAAAATTGATCCAGTAGAGGTGATTCATTACTTCACTAATGCAACGGATTAGGAGCAACAAGATGGTGTTGATTTTGAACAAGAAATTCGCATAAGTGAAAAAAACCTGACTTTGTGCCATGCACCCAAGAGGATGGGTGATAAGTGCTAAGGCAAATCAGTGGATTCTTGAGACTTGCAGTGCAGAGAATGAATCAATCTTCGTGAGGAGGTAGGAGAGGGGTGCTATGTCTTAGTAGGGAGTCACAAATCTTGACATCTGATAACTACATTAAAAATGCTAAATGAGAAAGAGGTTGAAAGGAAAGGAAATGAGGAATTACAAGAATGAATGAAAGAACAAATGAAGCAGAGGAAGGCAGTTCATGTGAAGTAGATACGGTAGAAAGGGAGGCTATGATGGTGGAAAAAGCAACAAAAAGATTGCAGGAATCTGGAGAAAGGTTGATTCGAAAATAAGAGAAGGCAAAGAAAGATGAGCAAGTGAAGCTTGAGAGGGAGAGGAAGGAAGCTAATAAAAAAGATAAACAACCAGAGAAAACAAAATATATGATCACAAACGTAGATCCTCTACCCCACCAACACCCAGTTTTGATCGATATGTTGAACCTCTTGTCTCCAACTTTTGCCACTATTAGTAATATGCAAGTTGGGATTGCACCTAGATTCTCAGACATCATGCAACTTAATTCACGTGCAAACCAGACGTTGCTTGCTCATATAACAAGTTGCTTACAAGCCCCTCCAAACCAAGAAAACACCTATGTTGGCCTAGAGTCTTCTAGGCATGGATATGTGACACCTCTTCCATTTAATACCCATATGGACAATTGATCAAGTTTGTGAATTTTTTTTTTAGCACTTTGAATATTGTGGTTTTTGTTTAGATGTAATCGTGATACAATTCTAAAGTGACATACTGCCATATTTTGTAATGTTTTCAGAACTTCGTTGTTGTTTTTCTGCTATCTATTGATCCAGATACAATTGAGATATAAATCTCATATGATTTCTTTTCTAATGTCAACTAATTGTGTTGCTTGCAGCCATATATATATATATATATATGACTATAAACCCTCAAATGGAGACAATAATAGTACACCTATTAAATTCAATGATACAAACAATGAAAATGAAACCCTCAACATCGTAGACCGTGATAATACTCTATTTTTCTGGCTTTCTGTGTAATTATTGTGGTATTATAAATAGAGAGAGATGATTGAAATGAAATCATCAACACCATTCAAAGAAATGATGGAATCGCAAACAATGGAGAGAATAACAGTACACCAATTAAATAAAATGATTACAAATTAAGAGTTTCAAAAGAAAGTAATAAATAATCAAATTTTTTGCTATTCTCTGTGAAGATTTCGGCAATATTATACTGTAAGAGAGCATTGAAATGAAACCCTAAACCACATACAAAGAAATCATCAATAGACAAAGCATAATGCAGGTACGAAGGAGAATAAACCATCATTGGACATCCAATATGCAAGTATGAAGAGTGCAAGTGTTACCTTGCAGAGGGAGAGTAGAAGGACTGGTGTTGTAGATGGTCAAGTGGAAAGAAAAATGGCAGAGAATAAGGTTTGCAGAGCAAACAATTAAAATGCCCCCAAAAATCTTCATTTCCCAAAGTTTTTAGGGCAACATAGTTGACGTTATTTCATGCCAAGTAGGCCCATAAAATGGATGCGGGAAGGTGGTTATGGGTGATCAACAAATTTTTTGACCACCCATTTTAAACTATATAATATTTAAAATATGTTTTAAACGTGCCAAAATTAATATATTTAGGTATATATTAATTTGTAAAAAGGTGAATATTATAATAGTTATTAGATATTTAATAAATATGTATTGGTCTTGTTGTGTGCCATTATTGGTGCAATAGAGATCAAGTATTGGACAACACTTTGAAATGACCACTTTTTGACCTTTTTATGCATAACAACTCATACAAATCGGATCGTTATCAGTCAGGATAAAAGAGGGAATGCAATTGTATCAAAACAAGTCACATGATGATAGGCACAAGAGCAAATAAGGCCAGTCTTGACGGCGAACTTTACAGCTGTGTGTGAGTGACAGGTGACAAGTGAGAAGCAACCCATGTGACACAGAGAAAGGATAAAACTAGTGACAGACAGAGTCAGTTAATAATGTAAATGACGTGGAAGGCTTCTCCATGGAAACTTACAAGAGAGCCTTGAATACACGACAAACTCTAATCCATCAAAAATCTTGTGGAATCTGTGTACCATCAGAAACTTACAAGAGAGCCCTGAATACACGACAAACTCTAATCCATCAGAAATCTTGTGGATTCCCTTCAAACGCGTAGAAGACAACACTTTTCTACCAAAATCATATGGAATTAGCTTTACACGCTTTCCCACTTCCTTCCTTATTCCTCTTTCCATCATAAAAATAGAAAAGACAAAGTTACCTATCACTGTACTTGTCAAAAATGAAAAGATAGGGTGTGGCCCCAGTCAAACATCGATGAGAACATATAGTGCATAAAAGCCAGGAAAGTACATCTAGCTGCTTAAATTTAAGTAAAAAATGTTCATAAGCAGTCATGGGGATATGGGGCTAGTCATGACTCAATCAATCTCATAACACTTTGTATTAAGTATTGTGAAGAATAACATGGTCTATTGAGG
Organism: Cryptomeria japonica; assembly: GCF_030272615.1. Classification (NCBI taxonomy): domain Eukaryota; kingdom Viridiplantae; phylum Streptophyta; class Pinopsida; order Cupressales; family Cupressaceae; genus Cryptomeria; species Cryptomeria japonica. The sequence goes on along the minus strand of NC_081412.1, from coordinate 596,742,563 downwards.
GCAATATTTGAAGTTCTTAAAAGGAACTATGTGTGTATGCTAGTAAAGAGAGATGATGGTTTACTTTCTTGACATCTAAAATTATAAATGTAATTTATTTTATCTTCAGATTTCCTAAATGGAATATTTTAATCAAAATTTTAAAACTTTAAACTCATAAAGATTCCAAAAAATAATTGTAAAATTTTGATAATCAATTTGTTTGATTTAATAGTATCTAAATCACCTATATTTATGTTTAAATAAGATGTATCTAAATGTTTTCCATCAATCTTTACATATTTGATAAAAGATATCAGTACGTGTGATTCTAATTCTACAACCCCTAACCCATCAAAAATATCAACTATGTCGACCCTTTAAATTATTATAGTTACTTTAGTTATACTTGCAACTACCAGCTAGAGTAAACAAATTAATTCATTAAAAAATAGAAAAACCTTTCTCTTTTAAAATATGCGAAAAATTCGTCAAAGTGACGTGTGAAGTGACGATATGGTTTTCCTATTATTTTCTATCGGCGTGGAATAAGATATCCAGACTTTTGTAGTGTTTGGAAGTCAAAGTCAGTTTAAAAGTTGCCGCGTTTTTATCAAGTCATATGTTGCGAAAACACAAAATTTATCAAACCCAACATCTTGAAAGATTCATTGAATTATTTTTATTGTTCAGTTATTTATATCTCACTAGGGGAAGAATTGTAAATTGCGCAATGTATCCACTTTCGTTCAAGATGACTGCGGACTGTGGTTTTTTGTTGATATGGGTAATAATGCTCCATTCTCAATTCCCATTTTCAACAGGGTGTTTACAAGATGAAAGAAGTTACTTGCTGGATTTCAAGGCTGGGCTTAGTTTGTCTTCAGGTCGGTTATCCTCTTGGCGGGGATTCAACTGTTGCGAGTGGGAGGGTGTTGCCTGTGATTACCACACATCCCATGTCATTCGCCTTGATTTAAGGAATCCGGTTGATTATTATTTAAGTGATTTAAGTGATTACCACAAACAGCTGTTGACTGGTGAAGTTCGTACATCGCTGTCTAATCTGCAGCATCTACAGTACTTAGATCTCAGCGGTAATAACTTCAATGGTACTTCTATCCCTCCCCAGCTTTTAAAATTGCATAGACTTGAGTTTCTTAGCTTGAAATATGCTGGATTTGGCGGTGAAGTCCCTCTGGAGTTGGGAAATATGTCAAGCTTGCGTCATTTGGATATTTCAGGAAATGACTACTTGAAATGTAGTAAGTTTGATGTATGGGTAAGAAATCTAAGAAGCTTGGAATTCTTGGATATGAATTGGGTGAACTTGAGCATGGCGTCTGAGCATTGGGGTGATGCCCTTAGCGGTCTTCCCAATCTTACCCAGATTCATTTGATTGGCTGTCGGCTCTCAAGTAATATTCCAGATCTCTCAAACCTTACCCGTTTGTCACATCTGCATATAGGTGAGAATTCATTCCCGGTTCAACTGCCCTCTTGGTTTGAGAATGTGTCCTCATTGGTTTCGCTTGATCTTAGATACTGTGGTATAAATGGTTTCATCCCTTCCAATTTCATGCCCCGTTCAAGAATGAGCAATCTTGTGCTTGATTATAACCCCGACTTGAAAGGAAACCTTTCTTTCATGCTAAGCCATTCTTCCTCACTGGTCGTGCTGTCCTTTCCTGGTTGCAATTTAACGGGAGTGTTCCCCACTTCTATTGCAAATTTCTCAAAACTTATGACCATGGATCTGAGGTACAACAATTTGGAGGGCAGTATACCATCCTCTTTTGGCAGCTTAACCTCCCTTAGATATCTGCACCTTAATCACAACCAGTTAAGTGGTCAGATTCCTCCGTCTCTTTGTGAGCTTCCAGAATTAAGTAGCCTTGTACTAGGCCACAACCAGTTCTCAGGAACAATTCCAGATTGCCTTTCAAAGTTGTCCAGTTTAGACACGTTGTCACTTCATTCCAGCGGATTAAGAGGGAACATTTCACTTCAACTATTTGAAAATCTAACGCGCCTTTCACAATTGGACCTTTCAGAAAATCAGTTTGTCATTGACATCTCTACAAGCTGGGTTCCTAAGTTTGCCCACCTGTTTATTCTTGAATTGCAGTCTTGCAATATACAAGGCAACTTCCCTGCATTTTTGTCCCAGCAGTATCAATTGTCCTGGCTAGATCTTTCAGATAACAACATTGTGGGAAATCTTCCTTCGTGGCTGTGGGATCTTCCTAATCTTTATCTGCTCAATCTTTCAAATAACCAACTGGAAGGTTCTCTACCTCGCAAGATATCTCACAGTTTTGGTACAGTGGACTTGCATGGGAATAGATTATATGGCTCTCTTCCTGCTCTTGATTTTGGTGCATATGGATTAGATCTGTCAAATAATGGGTTTAATGGCTCTATTCCTACAACAATTGGGATATTTGAGACACTATCATTGTCAGGGAATAATTTGACTGGAGAAATTCCAAGTTCTATATGTAACAATTATGGAGTTTTGGACCTGTCAAAGAACAAGTTGACAGGTATGATTCCTTCAAATATAGGGCGGTGTTCTAAACTGGAAATTTTAAAATTGGCTCAAAATGTTTTGCAAGGGAAGATTCCGAAGGAGTTAGGAAATATGCAGAGTCTTCGCACATTAAATCTCAATGGTAACAGGTTGCAAGGTATTATTCCACCATCTATTGCGAATTGCACAGATCTCCAAATATTTGATCTAGGAAATAACAATTTTGAAGGTAGCATTCCTGTTTGGATTGAAAAGTTGACAGTTTTGAGAATTCTTAGCTTGGCTTCTAATAAATTTGATGGTAGAATTCCGCCCCAGCTGTTCGGGTTGCAATATCTTCAAATTCTAGATTTACCAGATAATCAATTATCAGGAAATATACCTTCAGATGTGAGCAAGTTATGTGCTTTGGTCAATAATTCACAGACTTTCCATTTGCAATATTCTTCATATTATGAGAGTGGTTTCAGTTTGGACACAGATTATGGAATGAATTTTGCTGATGAAGTAACAGTTTGGATAAAAGGAAGGAGAACTCCATACTCTAAAATAATTGGACAAGACAAGTTCATGGATTTGTCACATAATAACTTGTCAGGAAATATTCCTTCAGAATTGGGGCTCTTGAGAGGATTAATTTCTCTCAACATATCAAAAAATAATCTAAGTGGGGTAATTCCAGAATCCTTGGGAGCCTTGATTTCGTTGAAATCTTTGGATCTTTCAGAAAATAATTTGTCAGGAAAGATTCCTATTCAACTTTTAAATCTCACATTCCTTGCTGTGTTGAATCTTTCTTCCTTTCTAGGAAATCCTAATCTTCATGGGCCCCCCCTTGAAAACAGGACACAGAGTCTTGGTTTTGGTAGACAACATAATTACAAAGAATTGAATAATACAACCACTAAAAGTGTATATGCAGATGTAATGGATCTATGGTGGGCAGTGGGAGTGGGGTTAAGTTACGGAGTGGGATTTGCTACTGTGATTGCAGTGTTGTGCTTCCACATGAAATGGAGATACATATGCTTTTCTTTCATGGATAATTTTATCTATGACCTTTGTGAGTAGTGAATCCCTGAAGCTATTTCACAAAAGATGCTCTAAGCTTTTGCTTGGATTATTCCACATTTGGGATGTCACTCATATTTATGTTTGTTTACTTGCATTGTCATGTGTGCTATTTTTTCTTTTTCAAATGAGTAGTACTACAAAATGTACTCTTTTCTAAATGTATGGATTTTGTTCTTATTTTAAGCTTCCACAATTAATGATTAGAATTATAAAACAGGTTACAAAATTTTGAAAGTTGTTTCCTTTTATTTAAAAATTAAATGTAGTAATTGTGAAGAAAAATTGATCTATTAAAATGTCCATATAATATTATTTTACAAGATAAATGCTTTGTTTCTAGATGTTTCACTCATACAACACCTAATTTTCTCTCTCACATATAATAGTCAATGCTAAATACATATAAAATTTATTACATTGTTCTTTTTAACAATTTTCTTTTCTCTAATAAAATAAAAAATATACACATAACCATATTCTATATTTTTAAAGGTTGAGATTGAAAACTACAAAATTGCTTAGCTACTTCAACTGAGGCGATGTCTATGCAATCGACATAATGACAATAATAAAGAATAAATTGCACTTTTAATAAAAGAGCAAATGAATTATTTTATTCGCTGGATAGCCATTTTGCTTCAAATGATATGGCAAGTTTGATTTTTTGATGTCATTTTATCGATATCAGTATATACAAATGGTAGAAAAGTAGTTTTTTTTGGATAGCGCCTAATTTTCTTCAAGTGCTTAGTCATTTTCAAACTTCAAATTGAGTGGTTATACAAGCATTGTTCTAACAAAATCGTACATGCTTTCCCACTTCCTTATTCTGTGAAAATTATAGGAAAAAGAGGAAATAAAGTTGTCACTCCACTTGTAAAAGTAGTTTGGTCAACAATGAATAGTAAAAGATGTTTTAGTGTAAAGATGATAAGATAGGGTGTGGCCCCACTCAAACATGAGTGACAACATGTAGTGCTATCGTGAAAGTTCATCTTCATTTACTTCTAAAACTATGCTAGCCACTTCAAACAAACTCATGTGAATGTACACATAAAAAGACCATTAGTGCATAAAAATATATATGAATTCAACATTAGATTATTCTAAACGTGAAGACAAATAGTGTAATTTGGTTTAGTGTCTACCATAGAGTATAGTCTAGCATGTAGAGTTAAAAATATTATGTGATCTAGAAAATGTATTCATGGTGTGATTTATGGAAGAGATTTTGAAAATTATGGATTTGGAACTCATGTTTATCACATGATGTATGCAACCATGTACCGATTTTAAATGATAATATGGATGGAATTGTCATTCAAAAGGATAACATGTATGGATTAACATGTAGACTAATATGGTGAAATGGAGACTTTCTATTGGCTTCCATGATAAATTAATGCATAAAATTTGTTTTCTATCTACCAAAATGATACATGTAGGAACATATAATTGTGTCATTTCTATTATGCAAGCACAATGGGTAGGAAGTGTATTGACTCATTTTATATGTCAAGCCAGAATACAATGGAAAATATCCATTCGTCCTATTAATTTTGAAACAGAGCTATAGGGAGATTGATTTTGGTTTGCCTCAATTTTGTAAAGAAATTTCAATTCATAGTTTTTTCTTGCAAATGCTGCCATTGCTTTTTCTTGGTTTTTTTACATGTGTGTAGAGTTCTGTTTGTACCTTTAGATATTGCCACCAAATTAATTAGCCAGCCTATTATTAGCAAGTTCTATAGAATTGGGTGGATAGCTGATATGGTTGGTAGACTATAAATGGTTAGTGGTTGTGTTATTTCTTTTCCCTTTGACGATGAGTGGGGGGATGGAAGAGATTAAATGTTAGAGGTATATTTGTAAAGTAATATGGTGAATTTTTGCCATATTGAGTTTATTAAATTATATTGTATTAAAGGACTGGTGAGCTTTTGCCATTCCAAGTTTATTAAATTATATATAGCCTATCAATGATAAAAAAAAATTCTTTTTTTTTTTTTTCTTTTAAAAGCTTTTGACAAATTTAGGTGACCCTTTTTAATGTCTAAATCATAAATTAAATTTATTAGATTTTCATAGTTCATGTTATTGATTGTAATATATTATTGAGTTCAACTGTGTAAGAATTTTTCGCATCAATGTTTGGGGTCACATTCCCTAAACCATCATCAAGATGAAACAAAATAATTGAAAGAAAATTGAAAGAGAATATAATTTTTAAAGTACTTTGTGGTCTCAAAGAGGGAATTTTATTTTCCACAATATATTTGTAATTATAAATTTTGTGCAAAATTAAATTGTTATTAAAAATTTGAAAAAGAAAGAAACATTTCAAAAAATTTGTTATTGTATTGTAACAAGTAAAAATAGGGATCTGGGCTAGACCGGAGGTTTTCTTCCCTCCATTCTTTCCTACCGGTGCCCACACCAAATGGAGGTGTATATGTAATTCTATCTATTTTTTAAATTAATAGAATTCTTTGGCCTCGGCCTTTTATCGATCAAAAAAAAAAAATGTATATTGAAGTATTGAATATATATGTTTCCAAATTTATGATTTTTTATAAAAATTATGTTTTGAAATGATTACTATTATAATTATTAAAAATGACTGTATAAAATTTTATTTGTTAAAATATAATTATTATTTTAAAGTTACCTTACATTTTTTTTTCTTTTTTAAGATTAGTTTTTTTAATTGATCTAAAATAAATTTATGAAGTTAAAAAATTATAAATAAATAAAAATTGATATATAAAATATGTATTTAAATAGTACAATTTTGAAGTAATTTCAAAAAAATGAAACATAAAATTTTATTCTTTGTCAACATCTTATCATTAATTTTTTTTAAATGAATCACATTTTACATTTTGATAAAATTTAATTTAATTTTAATGAATATTGCAATTTACTAAATCTTTTTTTTTTTTATAAGTACATTATTGGCTGAGATATTTGTTGAATTTTTTGGAATTTTTCGCTGAAGTTGTTACTTTGTCTTATTTTGGTTCATGGGACTCATTTGAATAAAAAATGCCCTCAAAGAATTGTGTAGATGATGAGTTTTCATGTTGGCGTACCCATAAAAGGATCTCAAGATCAAATCGCATAGGTGGCTAACCTAATATGATACTTACCATAGGATTACCCTATCTATCCATGGGGCAATTTTGTCATTATGTTACAATTTTTTTTAGCATACAAGTATATTATGTTAAAGGATATTATTTTAAGTATTGTTATAGAATAAAATAGAAAAAATGCAAAATAAATAAGTATATTATTAATTAATTATTATATTTATATTAAAATAAAAATAATTTAATGTAATATAATTTTTTTAAATTAAAAATAAAAAACATTTATTAAATAATTATGTGAGTTGTAGTAATTCTCATTAAATTGAAACTTAGAGCTTATGTTAAAATTTAAGGAACAATTCACTCATTTTTCTAATTTACTTTGCTAAATGAATGATTTTGTATACTATTTACCATAGTGATGATAAAAGTTACTACTGTAGATTAAGCATCTTCCATATCTAGAAATTAAATTTTGAACCTCATAATGACCATTGCTTTGGAATATTTATATGGATTTGATTGGTTTGTGTTAATAAACAAAGCTGAAATGATTGAAATAGAATATTTTGGTATAAAATAAGTTATGAAAATAGTGATAAATTAAATCAAATTAATTTAATATGAAAATATGATTTTTAATTAATTTAAATGAATCTTTTGTGTATATGGAAAAGTGCTCTCTCTATCATATTACTTTATATAATCAACCTATACCTCTTTATGTTGCAATTGCTAGTTAATAGTGTCTTCGACCAACAAAAACCAACAAATTAACCATAGATGAAGCAATTAACCTTTGGAAAGGAGCAAGCATTAAATTTGAGGAAACTTATGACTGGGATTTCAACTAACAAAATCACAAATTTGACTCTACATGATCTCTCTATGCTCAACATCAACAATTTGACATGCCCATAGTACAACCATTTGAAACAAACCATTACAATCCCTTAAGAAAATATGCTAATAAAGACCTATATATTACACTAAAATTTTATATTTTAAGAAAAAGGTTTAAAGTGCGAACTTACCATTTAAAGAAGCATTCTTTTATTATTTGTGGAAAGTTGTTTTCTAATTACGCCGAAGTCGTCTCCTTCCATGAAATGGACGACCTCAAAAATTTAATCGACAGTGTACATTTGAGTAGAGGTGTGCAAGACGATTGGAAATGTTTCAGTAGTTGATCACTCTTCACCCTATTTCACCATCTGCATACAATGTCGCACGAATGAATGAAGGACAACGTCCAGTGTGTACTCCTTGTAGTTCTTGAACCTTTTTAAAATCCGTATTGCAAAGTTGTGGGACCACTGTTTTAGATTTGCTTGAGATTGAGAAATCGTAATTATTACCACGATCTGTATGATAAATACACAGCAAAGCTCAAAGAAATACGTACCTTTTTTATATTTACTTACGATTAATGGTTATCTTTTTATGAGTAAAATGTCTGAAAAGAAAAGCTGTTATATCACCGTAAGTGATCTATATATGATGCTAAAAATGCAATAAACTAAATGATAAGATGACGAGGTTAGTATGAATACTATCCTAGCATACTATATTTAGTCTATGATTGAGCTAAAATGATAAAGGAAGTACTCTAACATGCATATTTAGTCTAATTCCTGATCTAAAAGAGGCTAAATGATGAGCATAAAAATGATATGAAAGCTTGAAAGAATTTGAGCATAAGTGTAATGCTTCAAATTTGAAAGATGATTGTTAGAATGGAGGAATGAGAGCTCTATTTATAGCACAAATAGGGCAATGGATGGTCAAGATTGAATGGCTTAATCAAGGGCCAAGTTTGAAAGTTGGGGATCCATGTGCACAATTTGCACCAATGACATGGTGACAAATGTCAACATAGGGTTGGGTTGAGAGAAGAGGTTGGAGGCATTAAAGGCCTGAGAAGACCTCATGGTTATCTAAAGGCTAAGGGTCAAGTCTAAGTTAGAATTACCCACTGGATTAAGAGTTAATCCAAGGATAAACCTTTGTGCAAATGATTAAGAGATAATCATGGTCAAAGCATTAATGGCCTGATGAGACCCTTGGTTTGGGTAGAGGTTGAGTCAAAACAAATGTTTTAACCATGTAGGAGGGTTTGGGTTAACCATTAATGGTTATTGGAGACTTTGTGGATTAAGTGGTTGAAGGTTGGAAGCTTTCAAAGGTTATCAAAGACTTTGAGACATTTAGTGGTTGAAGGTTGAAAGCCTTTAATGGTTATCAAAGACTTTGAGGCTTTGAGAAGTGACTTCCCTTTGCTTAGGGATGTGACAAAGTTTAGAGGAGGGGTTAGGTTAATTAGAAGTGATTAGAAGATTCTAGAAGGGATTAGAAAGGGGTTTGGGATTTTGCAAGTGGATGGGGAGGATAATAGGATTTAATTGAAATAAAGTAATTTAATTCAATTTGGTTGCAATTTGGAGAAATTAAATAAATTTGATTTATTCAATTTAGGATAACTATTTAATTAAATTTGAATTTAATTAAAAGTGGATAGGAGGATTTAATTGAATAAAATGATTTATTCATTAAATGGTATAGTGAATTTTATTTAAATAAATTGAGTAATTTACTTAATAAAATAGAGGAATGCGGATAATTTAATTAAATTGGATTTAATCAAATAGAGAAAATGAATATAAAATATTCATTTAAGAATATGGTCATTTTTATAACAAAACAAAAAAAAAAAAATCAAAATATCCAAACACTCAAAAAAAAATCAAAATATCCAAAAACTCAAAAAAAATCAAAATATCCAAAAACTCAAAAAAATCAAAATATCCAAAAAACTCAAAAAAATCAAAATATCCAAAAACTCACAAAAATCAAAATATCCAAAAACTAAAAATCGACAAAATCAACAAAATAAAAAAATAAAAAAAATAAAAATCAAAGCATGAACACATGGACCATCCATCAAATCAGATCAACAACAGGAAAACTCTCAAAGTCTACAATCAAACTTATCACATGTCTTGTTAATCAATTCATTACTTGAAATCAACATCAACATCAAACATGTCTTATACGGGGTACTCACTCTTTGAAACTAGACATTCCTATCAATCATCAAGTCTTGATAATCAATCCATCCATCAACATCATTTTTCATCAAAGCCGAGTGACAAACAAACCATTAAAACTATTTCTCGAGCTAAATTTGTGCCAAAACAAAAGTTGTCAGAATCCTAAACGAATCGCACGATAAAGGACGTCTCTCCTATCATAATCCGGAAAATCTCATCATCAGTATCAACAAAATCCTTTACCATCTTACGGATTTTTATCTCAAAACACTTCTTTAAAATTTTCAAATTGTCAAATCCAGTTTCCAGATCGGGAGGCTTTTATCCATATCATTTGACACACTTTGTCGTGAAGGGGCATCTAAACCTTCACTTTGATAGAGTAAGATTTGAAATTTTCAAAAACAAGAATCAACTAAATCCAAACCAATCAAAGGAATCCATTGATCACTCATGCATGACTAATCACCTTATTCTGAGAAGAAAGAACCTTTATCGTAACATCACGTTGAACAAACAACAACCTAGTTTTTCCAAATTCATCAAGAGAAATAAATTTTTATACATCAATCATCAACCAAATCATAACAATGACATCAATCCGTATGACTGCTGGATTTTATTATAGTTAGCCTTATCTTTATCAATTGATGGAAATACATGTTTCACAAATCATATTGTACATATCATATCCACCCATCTAAGGCATCACCAGAAATTCACAAATGCTTATCAATCTTGGACATACTTAGTGTAGTCACTGTCCTTGGTTTATCTAAAACAATTATCCAAATAATATCCCACCATGGCTTGGTGATTAGTGTACATATCCATATCAAACTAGTATCAACAACAAGGGGCAAAATCCTGACCTCGCTTGGGGCATTTCGCCTTCAAGATTTTCAACATCAGACCAAACACGTAGTAAGACAACAAGGATCAAAACAACCAACAAATGCCAAACAACAATGCAAGAAGGCTAAACATCACGAACTGGAACTGATTTCAACTGAACAAAGATCTATTTTGCAAGATGTTTTAATTGACAAGAATACATTTCCAATAGCATGCATGATTACTTATGGTTGTTAATTTTTGCTTATCATATCTCCTGAGCACCTCCAGGATGTCTTACGACTAGAGAAGCAAGGAAGGAATGTGATGTTTTATTTGTCTTCTATCTTTGAGTGAAATCTTTTATCATACAAATTTGTCCTACGGAGCAATCAGGTGGCATATTGTTGAGGACATTTCGGATTTGTATGGGACAAAGGTTAACTCTTGTCTGTTTACGCAATACGCACTCAGGTCGTCCTAGTTCAATTATACCTTGACGCTTGTGCTATCTTGCAAAATCAAATATTCTGTAAATTTTTCTCAGGTCATTATGGTTCAATTATACCATTATGCTTGTATAAATTTTCAACATATCCTAAACAAATCAATGCTCAATGATGATATCTACAAAGAAAGCAAACAATATGGCTATATCGGATGGCAAATGCAGAATGAAGATGCTGCCAAAAAAGCATTAGTTGCATATCATTTTAACATAGTTGCATATCATTTTACAATTAGTTGCATATCATATCATACATCTCATTTTCAAAATATCATTCATCATTCAGCATTGCATCCCTCGCATGCATATCTATCACATCATCATGGAATCTTTCTTCACTTTCTTCACTTTCTTCACTTTCATATCTTCATCATTCTTCTAAACTATCTTCATCATTCTTCTACACTATCTTCTATCATTCTTCCAAACTATCTTCTATCATTCTTCCAAACTATCTTCTATCAGCTCTTATACAGGTGATATCATTCCTAAACCCAGATGATCGATCATCCATGTCTTATATAGGAGGTGTCATACCTGAAACCATACTTGCTCTCATTCCAATCAATCTAATCAATCTTATCAAACCCATGCATGCCATCACTATCTACTCTTCTATCTTTCAAACAACATTCTTCTTCTTTCGAGAGATCATTCATGCTTTGTGTGCTTGAACGATCTCCCGAGGGGGCATTATCATATCAAATCTCAAAACAAATCCAATATTAGTTTCCACATCAAAAACAACGATATCAAAATCAAACTTACATCAACAACATGAAACAAATTTTCTCATCTACATCAAGTTCAAAATCCTATCATTTCATATCAACTTGTAACACAACTCAAGTTCTCAAAAACCATATCAAAACTTGTAAAACAACTCAAGTACCAAAATCACATAAACTTGTAAAACAACTCAAGTTTCCCACCCATATCAGCTTGTAACACAACTCAAGTTTCCAACCCATATCGGCTTGTAATACACATCAGGCTTCCCACATCGAACTTGAAATAGAACACGCAAATAAATCATATTTTGATTAAAACAACACATTGATATCTACATAACTTGAAATATCTCACATCAAAACAAGTTATACCGACATTCATATTGGACAACTACATAAAATCATGACAGCACGATACAAATATCGAATCTGGGGCATCACACATCAAATATCGAATCTGGGGCATGACTTGCAAATAAAAGAGTGACACAACAAAAATTGCATTTAATCATAAATCATGAAAAGGCATCATTTTCTTTGAAATAACATGTGCACACACGTCACTTCAAAGAGGGGCAAAATGTAGACGTATAAAAATGACCATATTCTTAAATGAATATTTTATATTTATTTTCTCTATTTGATTAAATCCAATTTAATTAAATTATCCGCATTCCTCTATTTTATTAAGTAAATTACTCAATTTATTTAAATAAAATTCACTATACCATTTAATGAATAAATCATTTTATTCAATTAAATCCTCCTATCCACTTTTAATTAAATTCAAATTTAATTAAATAGTTATCCTAAATTGAATAAATCAAATTTATTTAATTTCTCCAAATTGCAACCAAATTGAATTAAATTACTTTATTTCAATTAAATCCTATTATCCTCCCCATCCACTTGCAAAATCCCAAACCCCTTTCTAATCCCTTCTAGAATCTTCTAATCACTTCTAATTAACCTAACCCCTCCTCTAAACTTTGTCACATCCCTAAGCAAAGGGAAGTCACTTCTCAAAGCCTCAAAGTCTTTGATAACCATTAAAGGCTTTCAACCTTCAACCACTAAATGTCTCAAAGTCTTTGATAACCTTTGAAAGCTTCCAACCTTCAACCACTTAATCCACAAAGTCTCCAATAACCATTAATGGTTAACCCAAACCCTCCTACATGGTTAAAACATTTGTTTTGACTCAACCTCTACCCAACCCAAGGGTCTCATCAGGCCATTAATGCTTTGACCATGATTATCTCTTAATCATTTGCACAAAGGTTTATCCTTGGATTAACTCTTAATCCAGTGGGTAATCCTAACTTAGACTTGACCCTTAGCCTTTAGATAACCATGAGGTCTTCTCAGGCCTTTAATGCCTCCAACCTCTTCTCTCAACCCAACCCTATGTTGACATTTGTCACCATGTCATTGGTGCAAATTGTGCACATGGATCCCTAACTTTCAAACTTGGCCCTTGATTAAGCCATTCAATCTTGACCATCCATTGCCCTATTTGTGCTATAAATAGAGCTCTCATTCCTCCATTCTAACAATCATCTTTCAAATTTGAAGCATCATACTTATGCTCAAATACTTTCAAGCTTTCATATCATCTTTATGCTCATCATTTAGCCTCTTTTAGATCAAGAATTAGTCTAAATATGCATGCTTAGATTACTTTCTTTATCATTTTTAACTCAATCATAGACTAAATATAGTATGCTAGGATAGTATTCATACTAATCTTGTCATCTTATCATCTAGTTTATTGCATTTCATACCTTTCATACTAAAATCTATCAAAGCATCTCTCGTTCTCGCATTTGCCATCCCTAAACCATTTTGCTCAGTGATCTGAGAGCAAAAACATTGGTTTGAGGGACATTGTGAGATAGAGAACCATGGGACCCTCCTTGGGAAGCTGAGTAACACGTCGTTACTCCATAGCTTGCATCAAGAAGTCCTGTGTGTGTGTGTGGACTAGTATTAACTAAATTTTCACATATTAAGTTTTATTCACCCACTTTTTCCGCATACACCTTCAATGGCCTCTATCACACTCAGTGCTACTCTTGGGCCTGTGCTTGCTCAATTGAGGCCTCTCTGTAAGTTACACTTCACAACCCCTTTTGTATTTGCATGGTTAGCCTTTTTGTATAAGAGTTGTAGCCCCTTGTATTTCCTTGCTCTACTTTTCATGCTTTATATAGTTGTCAATGTCTAGTCATTACCTATGTTTGGTTTTCCCCAAAGGACCAATACTCTTCCCATTCCCCAATTCAATAGAATGTCTCTGTCTTTTTTTCATTCTCCTTATTTGAGCCTTGATCATTTGAAGTCTATAAGTTGATTATGACATGCCTCTTCACCTTACGTCAATGCCTTCATTCATGGCTAGTAATTGACAAGAAAAGTTTGAATGGTGGTCTTTAGAGTTAAACATCGGTCATTACAAATTCATATCTATTTTTGAAGTTCCCAGTTTAAGTGAAGTGTTGACAAAGGTTGCATATCCTATGATCATGACAAGTCATTTTAAATGGGTTCAATTGAACACCTTTAAATATTAATAAAAATGTACCTTCAATTGAACTCCGTTGACATCAATCGTATGAGGGTGTTTGATCAAACCACCAAGGATAGTTCAATCAAACATGCTTCACCAATTTTTTCCCCACTCGCATTTTTATTTCGTGGATGAAAGTGCAACCCACAATTGTGAGATCACCCAACCCATCTCTTAATAATGGGTTTTCTCTGGGTATTCCTCCTATTATATTTGAACATTTTAGACTTCTTATTCCCCCTAACACATGATTCTCAATATCTATGATGAGATGCAACATGTAATCTCTAGTTTGTCTTTTTGGATTCAAGGGGCCTCTCTCTACTATTCTATTATTGACCATGCATAGAACCAAATCCATTTGGGTAAAAAGATTGACTGCCTTCCTAACCTTGACTTTGAAAAATGCTTTGTCTGAATCAATCGAAGGGTCCTCTGTTAACTAAAATATTATTAGAGAATGTTGAAACTTGTAGACCTTGATTCAAGATGTCCTTGAATATCAAATCAGACTTGGTTTACATTTTTTCTCTGATAGATGTTCAGACATATTATACCCTCTTCGCATATAAAAAAATCTCCCACTCGAGCCTGTAGTGTCATAAATTGTATACCCTTGCTAGGGTGGTACAATTCCACACTTAATTTAGCACCCGCCTTAGTGTGTTTACATCTTGCATTTTAATTTCCCTTTAAACATTTAATTAATTGATTTAATTAAATCTAAAGTCATATTTCATCACTCCTCACATCATAAAAGTGGGCCCTTTACCCTAAGTGTGCCCCTTTTTATTTTATTCAGCTCTAATAAATCATTTAATCATAAACCCTAATTATGTCCTATTTCAACCTTTAAGGCTCGATTCTGTATATCAAAAAATGTCGAAATTAGCTATAACTTTGGGATTCTCTCTAATATCATTGTATCTAATGACCTTGGAAATTTGGTGAAAAGTTGTTGGGACCATGTTGAAAGTGCACATGGTCCCTGACTTTTTTCCCGAAATTTTGAGAGCATAATTCTATGATATTATAATGCTTAACCCTAAAAAATTGGTGGAAAATTCAAATCCTAGGTCAGTCTAAATATGAAATTAAGATCTAGGGTTTCATACATAAGAGTTCTCTTTCTTCATTTGAAAGAATTTGAGGATCGAATTCAAGAAATTTTTGGCAAAGCGATTACAAGGAGCCTTCTATGTAGCAAAAGAGAAGCTTATGTGGAGTCTTCAACAATATTCAACAACATTAATCAAGAATTTATCAAGTATTCTCATTTTCATTTACATTTACATGCATTTAGGGTTTACTCTCAAGCATAGGGTAGCTCTAGTTTCTTATCTTTTTCATTTAGGATCTTCCATACACACAAGGTTCTATCACACACATTTTCAGTAGATTATAAAATATTTGTGGAGGTGGAAATCACCAACATAGGGGTTTTACTGAGACAAAATCCTATATAGCCACCCAAACCCTTTCTTTTCATTTGGAGGTGCAGAAACAGGTACCCCAGAAGACTTTTACCTCAAGAAAAGATGCAAGGACAAACTAGAAGTCTCACATTTTCCCTAATTAGTCTGGGATAGGGGCATGGGCCGTGGTGCCCTGATCCCCCTCAAAATCAATGAATTTTGGAAGTGTGAAGTCTCAGGATCTCAAAATTGTAGTCTTTCAGTTACAGCCTCCTGTCTACAGATATAAGATAGGGGCATGGCACCTTGGTCCTAGTCAGTTTGGCTCATTTTTTAGTATTGGGTACACATCTAAATTCCCCCCCTTCTTTGTTTTTAGTATCTCAATTTTAGATTTGCAGGTTTGTGCAATTTTAGTTCATATATGCTTCATTATTCATCTCCTAGTGTAGTTGATCAATCAAACCCTAATTTTTCTCATCATTTGCAACAACAGGAATAGAAAACCTAAGAGTTAATCCTAGGCTCTATTTTTCTCACAAGAAGTATCCAAAGTGAGCTATCTCCCTAGGCTCTTTCATATTCCCAATGTGTTGGCAAAAGTAGGATTAGGTCCTAGTCACCCGATCTCGCTTTTTCCCCCTACACATTTTGGTGAACCCGACGTGAATTTCAATCTTCTTTAATTTCGATTTATGTTCTCATATTTGAGTGTTTTCACTATTTAAAATTCAAATTTACATTTACAAGTTTCAATTCCTTGCAAATTTTAAAATTTTAGAGGTTAATTTTGCTAAAACCCTAATTTTTCAATTCAAAATTGAACTTGTTGATAGCTTAATTCGGATCATTACTTTCAGATCTAGTTTAGGAACTCATTTCACTCATAAATTTAATTTTCTAAGTCAAAATTTAGAGTGTGTTTGTTGGTTAAAATTGAACATTTCCTTCTATTATGCATATGTTATCATTTGAAAGAGGAAAATTGTTGTCATGATTCATTCATGTGATAATGGGTTAGCTTCTCTTGTTTCAATTTTTCCCTCTTAAAGAACATCCTCCTATGTATTACAACAATTTAGTGCCTAAAAGAGTTGTTACGAATCCCTTTAAAACTCTCCCATGCTCTAAGGATGAATATTTAAAGGGTGATCTTGACAACTCTCCTAAAATGTGCCCTTCCCATCTAGATATCTTAGAGGAAGAGGATGATATCATAAATAACTTTCTTAGTTTTACTTTACCTTCCCTACATGATGCCTCTCTAAGTGAAGAGGTATTTACAGACATTGACTTATCTTCTCCTAAAATTGTTCTTACCAATGGGGGCATGTTAGTGCAACAAGAGGTTATGAACATTTCTTTCAATGATCTTCTTCCTAAGCATGAATCTTTGGAGAAAGATGTTAATGTACCTCCTAAAGAGTACTCCCCTCATTAGGTTCATTTTGTGCAAGAAGATGGTATTGTCCCTACTTTTCCTAGTAATGGCATTTCCTCTTTTCACTTCCACAAAATTACAACTAGAGATGGTACATTAATAAGAAATGCTTCTACTTGCCCCAAAGCTTGTCTTACCCATAAAGATGCCTTGGTGAAAGAAGATGAAATCATAATCAATTTCCTTAATTCTCTCTCCCCTAAACATCCTATTAAACACATTTTGAGGCAAGAATATGATTCAAACACATGTAGTGATGCTCTCCCTCCTAAGGATGAAGAATTAATGAACAATGTTATCCCTTCTCCCAAAATTGGCAATAACAATAAGGACATATTTGTGCAAGATATTTCTAAAAAAAAATTCAATGACCTCACTATTCAGGATGAACCATTAGAATAAGGTGTTGATTATTCTCTACCCCATGAGAAATCCCTAGCCAAAGAGGATGAAATCATGATTGATAACTCTCTTGATATAATCTCAATCATTCTTCCTCTAAAAACAAAGCATCTCCCTCTCCTCAACTCGATTCTACTCATAAGGATACCCTAGTTCAAGGTAAGATTGTTGACATCTCTTTCAAAGATCTCCCTCTTAAAGGTGAGACCTTAGAGAGTAATGTTGATCCTTCTCCTAGAGAGTTTATTCCCCATGTAGATCCTTTGATGATAGAGGATGATATGACCCTTCCTACTAATATCCTTCCTTCTAAAACAGCAATGCCTACTTCTAGTCTGTCTCCTAAAATTGATCTTATCCATGATAATATTTTAGTGCAAGAAGAGACTATCAATAATTCTTCCAACAATATTATTCATTCTTCTTCTAAAATTCATAAGGACACCTTTGATATTCCTAAACCATCTTCAATCAATTTGATACATGTGAATGAAACACCTAATAAACCCATCTTTACATGTCAAGGTGCTTGTCCTTCTCAAAATTCCCCACATAAGCCTATCTTAGTGGTTCAAGGTCATTATGCTAATGATTCCTTTTGCACTCCTAAGAAACCTATTATTACTATGCAAGGAGGTTATCCTACTAAGAGCCCTTATGAGTATGCTAAGAAAATTACTAGAGAGAGTTATCACATGCTTTCTCATACCTACAACACAAGAAACAATAGGCAACCTAGTTCTCCTCTGGTTATCCCAACTTAACTTCCTCCCTCTCAACCTACTCTTCCACAAGCACCTTGTATATCAACTCTTAGCAAGGGATATGGATCTCCTTGAACAACTTAAAGCTACTCCTGCCAAGATTTCTATTTGGGATTTGGTTCAAACTTCACCTGCTTATCATGGGATGTTACAAGACGCTTTGAAAAACTTAGATGTCCCACCTGCAGTGACACCTAATAACATGGCTGCTTTGATTAATCCTACAAACAAACCCAATGCTCAAATTATGTTCACACAAGATGAGTTACCTTCTCGTGAAATCCAACATCAATATGATCCTCTTATGATTATCTTTATTATCAATGATAGTGCTATAAGACAAACCCTTGTGGACAATGGATCTGGCCTCAATGTTTATGGTGTGGACTTATTGGAAAAGATTAAGGTGGATCGCTCTCTCATTGAACCTGCTTCTATTTCTATTTGAGGCTTTGATAATGTTGCTAAACAATGTCTAGGTGTCATAACCCTTCCTGTTAAGGTAGGTCCTATTATTTTACATACACTTGTTCATGTCATGCTTGGTAATTTGAACTATAACCTTCTATTAGGGATACCTTGGATTCATAGTATGCAAGTTGTCCCCTCAACTTTGCATAGGCAAGTCAAGTTAATTTATATCAATAATACATACACCTTGTTAGATGATACCAATCCTCAAGAACCATTAAAAATCTAGATCTTCTTGTTCGACTACTTCTCATTCTTATAATCCTTATACTTCTTCAAATACATCTATTTACTTTAATGATCTTGTTCCTTCTAGTACTCCTAATCCTTCTACTCAATTGGAATCTCCTCCCAAAGATATCTTTTCTCCCAAAAGAGTGCTCTCAAATGATGATTAGGAATTTCTAGACTTTAACCCTACTTTTGTAGGAGAGTATAGAGTATCTTGGAAAGAATCTAAGACTGAGAAGGAGAAATCTAAGGAGGAACCTAAAGAGCAACCTACTTTGTCTAAAATACTAAGTAACCACTTTGTGGCTTCTTCTAATTCAAACAATTCTTCAAATTCTTCTTCTAATTCATATAGCATTAAAGACCTATGAGGCATCACCATCTCTTTTTGATTTGGCATCCCTTTATGGTCTTGGTTTTCACATTTTAGCTAAGAATGGTTTTGATGGCAATGGTTGTGGTGCAAATGAACAAGGAATTAAAGTTCCTTTTGAACATAACACACATGAAGCTTCATTTGGACTTGGATATAATCCTTTTAAGCCCACCAAATTATCTAAAAGACCACTCAATGTGAATGCTATATTTAGTAGTGATGATGACCTCACCTCAATTTAATCATCTTCAACTTCTTTCAACACTCATCCCTCTCATAAGGAAATCTTGGTGATGAACACATCTCTTTATGAATCTCCTCAAGATATTTCTAATCCCACTTATGAGGATTTATCTTCTCCTCATTCTAAAATCCCTTCTTCTAGGAATATGGCTCTAATAAATTACACTTATCCCTCTCCTAATATTTCTTGTGTACAAGAAAAGTATGACTTAGTGGCCTATTCTTCTCCTATAAACTCCTATCGTTCTGAAGACTTTTTAACATTCATCATCTTATACATGTTTTTAATCTCACTTAAATAAGAGCATTTAACATGTCATATTCAAATACCTCATTCAATCTATCATGTCTTTAAATAACATTAATGGCTATTATGTTGCTCATCATTATGTGACATTGGTAGCTCACTTATTAGGGGCTCATCATTATGTGACATTGGTATCTCACTTACTAGGGGCTCATTATGTTTTCATTCATGATGGTACAATTTCACATGCAATCATACTTTTGGAAGCAACATAATAGCCTATTTCTATCTCATCTCTCCTTCTTGAGATTAAAATTTCCCTTTGCAAAGTAGTGTCTTCTATAAAGATTTGTTATTGATTGTAGAGGTGTATTCATATTTGAATTCCTTCTCTCATATTGGAACAAGCATCCCTGATGGGGATCTTAAGTACATATCCTTAATTAGGACCTCCTCTTTGGTGTTGGAAGTCTTCGATCATTCGTCAATTTATTTTCTTCATTGAGTAGTATCTTAAAATAAACCCTTCTATTTTGTGCACGTACATATCCCTAATGAGGATCTATTGCCTTCTTTTGGAAGAGTGTTGTTATAAATAATATCTCTTTGATGTCATTTCAATCCTCCATTCTTTTCTAATTTCCTTTATGGAGTTGTATTTTTGGATTATATCTCTTGAATTTGTTTCCAATTAAATCTTTCATCTTGTGTTAGAGATCTCTCAAATCCACACACTCTTTTTTATGTTGGAATTAAGGTTTAGTTCTCTTTCTTATAAAATGATTCTCCATTAGTTTTTAATCTTGTATCAAATCTTCTTGTGAGCATTTGTCATCTATTTTATTTCATAATCCGATGTGGTAAACATGATATCCTATTTCAACTCACTAAAATTAGCAAGCCGAAACAGGGGGAGCATATAGCTACGCTCGAATTTTCATCACCTTCCTTAGTAAGTATTTAGGTGATTTTGTGATTTTATCTAACATGTGGTTTTGTAGGGTGTGGTTCCTAACTGTGTACTACAGATGCTACAGGGCACTTCGCCCAACAACTTGCGGATATATATTTTTCATGAATGTTTAGTTTTCTTTAATTTATCTTTCATATGCCCATTATATCACATGAACGCTAAAGTGGGGGCTAAATGTAGTGTCATAAATTGTACGCCCTTGCCAAGGTGGTACAATTTCATGCTTTGTTTAGCGCCCACCATAGTGTGTTTGCATCTTGCATTGTAATTTCCCTTTAAATATTTAATTAATTAATTTAATTAAATCTAAAGTCATATTTCATCACTCCTCACATCATAAAATTGGTCCCTTTACCCTAAGTGTGCCCCTTTTTATTTTATTCCTCCAATAAATCATTTAATCATAAACCCTAATTATGTCCTATTTCGACCTTTAAAGCTCGATTTCGCATATAAAAACACCTTGAAATTAGCTGTAACTTTGGGATTCACTCTAATATCATTGTATCTAACGACCCTGAAAATTTGGTGAAAAGTTGGTCAGACCATTTTGAAAGCGAACATTGTCCCCGTCTTTTTTGCCAAATTTTCGGGAGCACAATTCTATGATATTATAATTCTTAACCCCAAGAAATTAGCAGGAAATCTGAATCCTAGGTCAACCTAAAGATAAAATTAAGATCTAGGGTTTCATACATAAGAGTTCTCTTTCTTCATTTGTAAGAATCCGAGGATCAAATTTAAGGAGTGTTTGGCGAAGTGATTACAAGGAGAATTCTATGTAGTGAAACAAAACCTTATGTGGAGTCTTCAACAACATTCAATAACATTCATCAAGCATTTATCAACTGTTCTCATTTTCATTTTCATTTTCATTTTCATTTACATTTACATTTACATTTACATGCATTTAGGGTTTACTCTCAAGCGAAGGGTAGCTCTAGTTTCTTATCTTTTTCATTTAGGATCATGCATACACACAAGGTTCTAGCACACACATTTTTAGTACATTATCGACTATTTGTGGAGGTGGAAATCACCAAAATAGGGGTTTGACTAAGGCAAAACCCTACATAGCCACCCAAACCATCTCTTTTCAGTTGCAAGCTCAAAAACAAGTACCCAAAAGGAATTAGAGATCTGCAAAAGACACAGGCACTGTCCAAAAGTCTAACATTTTCACTAATCTATCAAGGACAGGGGTGTGGCGCCCTGGTCCTGCCTAGGACAAGGGCATGGAACCCTGGTCCCCCCCTTTTTAGTGATTTTCAAAGGGTTACAAGTTTAGGACATTCAGATTTCAGCCTTTTAGTTGTAGCTTTTTGTCAAATTCTCAGGGATAGTGGCGTGGCACCCTGGTCCTGGTAAGTTTGGGTTAGTTTTCAACATCGGGTCCAAATTCAAATTCCTCCCCCTTTCAGGCTTTCAGTATCTCATTTTTAGATCTGCAAGTTTGTATAATTTCAGTTCATATATGCTTGATTGTTCGTCTCTCAATCTAGTTAATCAACCAAACCCTAAATTTTCTCATCATTTACAGAAAGAGGAATACAAACCCTAAGAGATAATCCTTGGCTCTCTCTTTCTCACAATAATTAGCCAAAATGAGCTATCTCCCTAGGTTTTTTTGTATTCCCAATGTGTTGGCTAAAGTGGGATTAGGTCCTAGTCACCCGATTTTGCTTTTTCCCCTACACATTTTGGTGAACCCGATGTGAATCCAACCTTATTTAATTTTGATTTATATTCTCAGATCTGAGTGTTTGCTTCTATTTCAAATTCAAATTTACGTTTACAAGTTTCAATTTCTTGCAAATTTCAAAATTTAGAGGTTAATTTTTCTAAAACCCTAATTTTTCAATTAGCAAGCCGAAACAGTGGGGGCATATAGCTACCCTTAAATTTTAATCACCTTCCTTAGTAAGATTTTAGGTGATTTTGTGATTTTATCTAACATGTGGTTTTGTAAGGTGTGGTTTCTAACTGTGTACTATAGATGCCGCTGGGGGCTACGCCCACTTTTTCACCAGATCTAAAGAGGGTCAAAAACCCAGGAACAACCCTACCAAGGAGAGACTAAGTTCAGCAATGGTCATATTGACTAACACATATTGTACCTCAACTTTATTCTCACTGACCACATAGGAAGCAGGAGGAATTGGATAGTCGGGAGCTTTCCCCATCTTTGTAGGGCTCCTACCCAAAATCTTATCTTCATAAGAACTTGATTCAAGTTTTGCAAAAACATCATGATAGTACTGGGGAACAGTGGGATGATAGGACGAATCTGCCACCAAAGGGTCTTCCAGAAAAGCAACACAAACACGTGGTTCGAGGGTTTGAGAAGCTCGAGCCCCCCCCCCCGCAACCCCACCGATACAAAATTCATCGCAAGCTACACACAACAAAAATGAACATTTAGCAAGAAGCAGCTACCAAAAGATATTTTAGGAGTAAACTTTCATGGGAACCGAAAGTAGGACATATTAGAGGAGACCCGCCATTAGAGATAGCTTCGAAGAAACTTGCTCCCTCAACTCACTGGTGTTTGGTTAATAAAATTGTTATTATTGTTGTTATTGTGGTTATTGTTGTTATTTTTATTGTTATTATTATTATTTTTATTGGCTTTTAAAAGAATTTCACAAATTTAGATGATCCTTTCTAATGTCTAAGTCATAAATTAAATTTATCATATTTTCATAGTTCATGTTATTGGTTGTAGTATATTAGTGGATTCAATTGTGTAAGAATTATTTGCACCAATGTTTGGAGTCACATTAGGTGAACCATAATCACGATGAAAGAGAATAATTGAAGGATAAAATATGATTTTTAAAGTACTATGTGGTTCCAAAGAGGAAATTTTATTTTCCACAATATATATTTGTAATTATAAATTTATTGCAAAATAAGATTATTTTCAAAATCCTTAAAAAATAGAAACATTTCAAAATTTTAGTTATTGTATGTTGTAACAAGTAAAAAAGTATATTAAAGTATTGAATATATATGTTTCCAAATTTATGAATTTTTTACTAAAATTATGTTTTGAAATTATTTTTGTTATAATTATTAAAAATGAATGTATGAAATATTACTTATTAAATTATAATCAATATTTTAAAATTACCTTTAAATAAACAAATTCAATTTTTTAACATTAGTTATTTTATTGATCTAAAATAAATTTGTGAAGTTAAAAAATATAAATAAAAATATTTTGATATTCAAAATATGTATTTAAATAGTACAATTTTGAAGTAATCATAAAATTTTATTCTTTGTCAACATCTTATCATTATTTTTTTTAATTCATTAAATTTAGGAGATTTTTCATTAAAATTGTACATCAGAGTTCTCTAATAAATGTAAAAAATTATTATAAGGGATCAATACATTATGACAAATCTTTAAAAAGTTACTTTGAAAAAAATAAATCACGTTTTACATTTTGATAAAACTTAATTTAATTTTAATGAATATTGCAATTTACGAAATCTAATCTTTTTTATAAATACATTATTGGTTGAGTATTTATTTGTTGAATTTTTTGTCGAAGTTGGTGCTTTGTCTTAATTTTGGCTCATGGGGACTCATTTGAATCAAACAAGTTCTCAAGGAATTGTGTAGATGATTATTTTTCATGTTGGCGTACCCATAAAGATGTCTCAAGATCAAATCACATAGGTGACTAACATAATATGACACTTACCACAGAATGACCCTATCTATCCACGGGGAATTTCTGCCATTATTGTTATAGAATAAAAGAGGAGAAAAATCTAGAATAATTAAGTATATTATTAATTAGTTAATCATTTATTATATTTATATTAAAATAATTTAATGTAATATAATATATTTTAAATTAAAAATCCTTGACATGGCAGATATTAATGTGATATGACAGATATTAATGTGACATGCATAAAGGTTTCTATGCTCTCTCTTTCCATGCTCCTGCGATATCCTCATGTCCCTATCTTCTTTAAAGATTCTTTGAATTTATTTTTTTGTAGACTTAAATTATCAAGCCTTTTCCACGCTCTTGCAATGCCCAAGAACTTTCTGCTCTCTTTGCCTTTGAAATTGTACGAAACTATATATATATATATATATATATATATATATATATATATATATATATATATATATATATATATATATATATATATATATATATATATATATATATATATATATATATATATATATATATATATATATATATATATGCATTTCATTCGTTCGTATACATAAAAACAAAAGGTAATTAGAACAAAGCTACATTGTAGTGAAAAGAGGAATGTTGATCGAACATTGTTGTGCAAAGGTGAAACCCTAGACTAGAACCCTAACGTTTTGTGTTAGGGAGCAAAGTTACCATCCTATGCTACTTTGTCTATGCTCAACTAGTATTGTGGCAGTTTCTACAAAAGAATCAATTTTTGATACTTCCATTGTTCTAGTTAATTTGAGGCAAAGGTCAAAATCCCCTCCACCTTCTACAAAAGAATCAAGTTCCATTGATCTTTTTATTTTTCTTGCTAACTGCTTTGAAGCTTTGCCACAAGGGGAAACCCTTTAAACTGCTCTTAATCCTGAATTGTAAAATTCTCTCATGGAATGTTAGGGGGATTTCCCTCCCGCATCACAAATAAGGGATTAAAGATATTATCCGAAAATGGAGATCTGATGTAATTTTCCTCCAGGAAGTCAACCCGAACTCCACAAACTTAACATGCATAGAAGAGTTTGGAAAGTTGTTGAATTGTCGTAATTCTATTGGCATAGTTGATCCAATTCATTACAAGCATACTAGTCATGCCCAAAATTGGTTGACATGGTCATATTATAGAATTGGAAATGAGAGGATGTTTAGTAGGTTGGATAGGTTTTATATCTCTCCCAACTTGTAGCCTATTCAAGAGCATTCTGGCATTTTGGGTAGAGTTAACTATTCTACTACTCTTTCGGATCATTTTCCCATCCTACGCTCTATTTTTGGGTCTAGTTTTGCAAGGAAGGAAGCCCATTTACCTTGAAAGATCAATGTTTCCCATTTAAAAATTCTCCATGTCTTGCTACGCTTGTTGGCATTTGGAACTCCTTACGTAAGGCTCAAGAAGGAGAATCTTATAGAGATTAATGACATCATGCTATTTCTCAATGTGTTGTGTTCCTTTGAGCATTTGGAAGAAGACTATCTTAGCAAAAAAAAGTAAGGGGAAATCTCTTCATGGAAAATTGAAACATTCTAGAAAATTGCTTCTTTCCAATCCAAATAATACTAGCATTTAAACCTCTTTAGCTTCTATTGAAGCTCAACTCCACAAACTTGACAACTATAGATGTCAAGGAGCTAGAATAAGATACAGTTTATCCAAGATTAATGAAGGTAATAGAGGTTCCAAGTATTTCTTTTAATTTTTAAACTACAAAAATCAAAAGGAGTACATTGTAGCAATATGGAATGAGTCTGGTCACATTTTTACATAATTAGATGACATTAAGACTTTGTTCAAATATTTCTATCAGAAACATTTTTGTGAAGACTCTAATTGGCTTGATGCTCAACTTATCTTGGAATAATACATTCAAGATATCATACCCAAAAAGGTGGATTCTAAGTATAGTCGATTTATTGATCATGAATTATCCATTGAGGATATTGAGCATGTTGTCTTCTCAATGCCCCCTTACAAAAGTCCTAGTTTTGATAGGCTCTCAGTTGAATTTTGTCAAATGATGTGGCCATACATTAAGGAGGACTTTTAGTTTCTTATACATTGAGGCTTTGGAGCAAGGTTATTTAGAGCCTTTTAATAATAAATATTTAATTTTTTTTTTCTCAAAAGGGACAAATGAAGGCTCTATCTCTGGTTGCCATCCAATTACTTGCTTAACACCTCTTATAGAATCATTGCTAAAGCATTAGCATTAAGCATAAAATTAATGGTGAAATGTATAATTAGATCAAAACAAACAGGTTTCCTTGGTGACAGGTTTATCCTTGATAATGTAATGTTGGTATGGGAGACCAGTGAGTATGCTAAGAAATCGGGCCAAAATGCATTGTTGGTCAAACTAGATGTTGACAAAGCTTACGACAAAATGCATTGGATATTTATCTTAAAGATGTTGCAATGGTTGGGCTTTGGTCCCAAGTTGTGCAAACATGTTAAGATGCTTTTGCAAGATGTCAATTCCCAGTTAGTTATTAATAATTCTCTATTTGATCCTTTCCCTTACAAAATTCCATCAGACAAGGGTGTCCCTTAGCACCCTTTTTATATGTTCTTGCTATGGATGCTCTTGGGTATTTGTTGCATAGATACGATCGAATAAATTTGATTAAGGGGATCTATATTCCCAACAATGTTGCGGTGATTAACTCACATTTTGTTAATGGTAGCATGTTGTTCTTACAAAACTTTGAGGTGGAAATCAATCATGTTCTAGAAGTGTTGAATCTATACCACTTAGTTTCTACTTCAAAATTATCCTATCATAAAACAATATTCTTTATCATTCGGTTTGATCCAATACCAAAGTGGAATCCTAAAGAATGGAATCTTATTAAAAATGGACAAATTGCTCATTATTTGGGTATTCCCTTTGGTTTGTGTGTTCAAATTTTAGAAATGTGGAACTAGTTCATTACAAAATTAAAATCCTGGAATCTTAGGGCACGGGGGAATAAGTTTTTGTTTCTACTAGGCAAGTTTCAAGTTGTTAATCATATTTTTCTTGCTTCCCATCTGTACTATTCTTCATGTAGGGTATCATCTAAGAAGGGCTATGAGGACTTAAATAAACTCATAAGTCAATTTCTATCTAGTTTACTTGGGAGGGAAATTAAGTTGGTTACATATATAACTCTTGGTTGCACTGTATTCAACCAAAAGATAAAGATGGTCTTGTTCTTGGTCTTAATATCAATATATAATCTGGCAACATATAATTTAAGCACTAATGATAATTCTCAATACAAATCCATCTATATCAACTATAAATGCAAATACGTTGATAACTATGAAGTTTAAAAGTAGCTCAGTTTCAACAAAAGACTAGCAAAATAGTTTTTTAGTTTTTGATTTTGTATGATTTATTTATAGACACCGAATTGGCTTTATATGATTTATTTACAAATATTACAGTTGTAACAAAAGAAGACAAGCTTGAACAATTTTTTAAATTTTGAACAATCATACCTGAACAATTTTAAATTTTGAACAATCTTTGATTTTGTTTATCATATTTTAAAATTTGAGTTATTCCAATCATTTAATAATAGAAAATATGTTTGGTGTATGACATGAAACTTACCAAATCCTTGTAGCATGATCACAGTTTGCACAACTATTCCTCCTAAACCATGAGAATTCACAAATGGTTAAAAGTACTTTTTGGATGTGTTAAGTGGACAAATTTCACATGGCAAATGCTTCTTTAATTAATTTTATATAGAAATCGACCATTTCAATATTTTATTGAATTTCCCGATTTTACAAAATCTCACTCCAAAGCAAAAATTGTAACTTAAAGTTGAAACGGAAAGTTAGTTAACGATGGACGTTGGAACAAAAAATGAAAAGTCCAAATCTTAGAAGAAAACTTTTGATGCATTAAGGAACAAGCTCATACCCAATCAAAATAGATAGTATTTTTCAAAATTTTATTCATGATTTTGAGTAATATCGTTTTTAAAGGGAATTTTTTATTTTATTTATTTATATCACATTAATTTTACCTTAGTTTACAGTTTTAAAAAATCAAATTAAAGATGTTTTTAATTTATTTAAAAGTATTTCATATAAATATCTAATATTTATTTATGATGGTGAATATCCCCCCAAAACTCTATATCGTTGAAGTGCCTATTATACAACACCAAGGGCGAGTTGCAGAAGAAGTAGATAAAATGCCATCCCCCAATAGGACCATTAGTAAAATGAGAAACTAGATGCGACATCAACAAAATAAAATGGTTTATGTGGAAATAGCGACTGCCTCCGCTAAGAACCCTTGTTTGTCTCAATAAAAAGTAAAGCCCTTGAAGATTTAGTGTATAAATACCAAGGAATGTGTGCCCTTGATGGTTCATACACTAGGCACGGCTCGGGGGCAGGCATTCTGTTTATCACACCTCAAGGTGATAGCATCCCGAAGTCTTACAGGCTCACATTTCCATGCACAAACAATATAGCCGAGTATGAGGCCTTGATCACAGGACTCAGGCTAGCCGTACAATGGAAATTACAAGAACTACAAGTATATGGTGACTCACAACTGGTCATTCGACAAGCCACAGATGAATATCAGACAAAGGATGATAAACTCATGCCATATAAGCAAATGGTGGACACTCTAAAGACATTATTTACTACTATCACTTTTGAGCAGATACCAAGAGATCAGAATCGAGCTGCTGACGCTATGGCTACGATCGCATCTCTCCTAGATCTTCCACAAAATTCAACACGCTACGAGTTCTTGGTAGAACAGCTTTGGATCCCCGCTTATGATATCCCTGAATCCGAGATGATATGTCGCCTTGTCGGTCCTGAATCCCTATGGTACGGTGAGTTCTACACCTATCTCCGCGATCACACCCTTCCTCCCAACCAATCGAATAACCAACGAAAAACCTTCATTCGTCAAACTGCTCGATATACCATTATTGCCGAAACCCTATACCGACGCGGTCTTGATGGTACTCTCCTTCGATGTCTGGAACAAGGTGAGATAACAAAGGTTTTGGAAGAGGTACATGAAGGAATTTGCGGGACTCACTCAAGTGGTCCATCACTAGCCAAGAAGATCATGCGAGCTGGATACTATTGGCCATCTATGGAAAAGGATTCCTACTACTTTGTTAGGAAATGTAAGAAATGTCAAGTTCACGGCGACCTGATACATGCACCAGCCCAGGAACTGCAACCAATCACGACACCATGGCCTTTTTGTCAATGGGGCCTTGACCTTGTGGGTAAGATCCATCCATCTTCATCCAATGGCCATAAATTCATTATTACCGCCACCGAATATTTCACAAAGTGGATCGAAGCTGTTCCACTTACCCAAGTCACCGGCAAGCAGATCGCCTCATTCATCCTCAACTACATCATCTGCCGGTATGGTGTGCCCATGTCCATCATCACAGATAACGGTCTCCCTTTCAAAAATCAAGATGTCCGTGAACTTTGTGAGAAATTTCATATCCAACACCGCTTTTCCACCCCCTATTACCCACAAGGCAATGGTCAGGCCGAAGCATCAAATAAGAACATATTAAGAATCCTCAAGAAGACAGTCAATGATGCCGGCCGTGATTGGCATGTTCAACTAAATCCAGCGCTATGGGCATATCGAACTAGCATTCGAACCCCTACAGGTGCAACTCCTTATTCATTGGTCTATGGTGCTGAAGCTATCTTACCTATTGAGGTCGAGATACCATCCTTATGGGTTTCCTTGCACAATCTCATCGATGATGAAGCATACAGAGTCTCACGTCTTCAGGACTTGGATCTACTTGATGAGAAGCGACAAGCTGCATACAATCACCTCAAAGCCTATCAGCAGCGCATGAGCAGAAGCTACAATCACCGAGTTAGACCTCGTACATTTGAGATAGGTGATCTTGTTCTACGAGAGAATCCTTGCAACCAACCAAACCGAGAACATCAGGGCAAGTTTGAATCAAACTGGCTGGGCCCATATGTTGTCACTGCTGTGTTCGGGTCCGGGGCATATCAGTTGGCTACATCAGAAGGAGAACCGCTTGCAGATCCAATCAATAGCATGCACCTCAAACGGTTTTATACCTAAGCTGTACAGAGCATCAGGCTCCCGTACATACCAAAAAATACCAAAAACATTCAGAACAATGTCCTGAAGAAAACACAAAAACATTCAAAAAAAGTAAAGAAAAATCATGCATCCAAACGGTGAACAACCACTCCGGTGGCACCTTGGGTAAGTACGATGGTGAAAACCTGGAAAACAGGCACCACTCGTAAAGGCTATGGCTCCATTGTCTTTCAGACTAGTTGCGATCACATCTACTTCATACATACATCCATCCATCCATCAACCATGGCTTTTTATTCCTCTGCAATTATGATAGTACTCCATACATCTTGCATCCCACTTTTTCATAGTCATGTCTAAAACTGGGGGCAATGCCTTTAACCTATTGATGGAAGTGGATTTTACATTGTCTTATGATTCATTAAGTTCTTCATTCAAACAATCATCAAAAATCCAAAAACATTCAAAAATATCTCACAAAAATACCAAAAACATTCAAAACAATTCAAAATCCAAAAACATCGACAAAACCATTGAAAAATCACACAAAAACATGGCAACACCTTGTACACACTCATCCATGTAGATACCAAAACAAACATTGACAAAATACTCACACAATGACCACTTATCAATCAACCACACAATCCACATCAACAATCAAACTGTCTTCAACAAAGATGCATCCTTCCTTACCAAAAACAAAGACACAAATGACGTTTTCTTTGACAAGAAAATTATGTTAAGCTATCAAAAACTTGGTTGATTTGTGAGTACAATCATTTGCTTATTTGTATCGGGATCTTTTCAGCATTGTTTTGTTTTGTTTGCGCATTATTTCCGATGAAGTTCTGGGGCATGTACTAATGGTGTCTACGTGGGAAGTTCACCAAGCTACGTGATCTTATGCAAAATGCAGTCATAGATCACTACGGCTTGTTGACTACAGCGTATACCTCGACCATATGAGCATGAACCATTACCAAGGATCCATATTCTTTATTCTTTATGTATATACAGTTTGTTTGCAGGTACAATGCTTTTTCTTTGGTTCCTCCTACCTCATCCAAACTGGATAAAGGTTTTATCTCTTATTACGGTATGCACTTGTCTCAGGATATGATCAGCCTAAGATCAAGGAGGACGATCCAAGTCATGCATGAAAGGAGATAATCCTTGTCTGTTCCGCAAGCAATACTCAGGTCAACTTGATCCATTATATCAAGTTGCTTGTATTAACTTGCTATATAAAATCCATGTAAGAAATACTCTGGTCATCTTGAATCTTTATGTCAAGTTGCTTGTATTTTCTTACAACATTTTAAAGCTCAATGATAAAAAATAAAGCACCATGGATCGTCATCTCATCTCATCTGTATATATTGCATTTCATTGCATTCCACCCATCCATACATTCATAATAGCTGCATATCATGCATACATAGTCATAATAATGCATACTCTATTTTACTCATCTTCTTCCATAGGACTCGGTCCTAGTCCTCCATATCTTCTATCTAACATCAAATCCCCCCTCACCCTCCCTATCTTGATCATCAACATCATCCTAATCCCTTCATCGCCTCCCATCCTCACTCATCCACAAAATTAAGCTAGTTACTCTGTCTACACAGATACATCGACTCCCACACACCTAGACTATCAACAGATACTCTGATCAAGTATCTTCGGGTCTCAACAGGTAATCGATCATGGTAATCCTAGACTACATCAGGCATTTATCATAATGACCTAGTCTCAACGGGGTTGCCATGATTCCCCACAACCATCCATCACACGCACATACTATCAATTGATCAACCAATCAAACACAATCCAACAGACAATTACATCAATTGTCTATGTCTCAACGAGTATTTTGCTTCATATACCTTGACTTCATCGGGCTATTATATCAATTGTCTAAGTCACATCAGGTCACTTTGATTCACTTACTCAGACTTTATCATGTCCAAGCGACCAACTGACATCAACTATCACGCTTTGACTTGACTGAGGCAATTAAACCGATTGCACTAGATTGTCTAACCAATTTTGATCAATTGTATAGCATCAATCCAAACCCCACACTACATCTGCTATGTATCTCTTGCATGACCTCAGGGTACCCACTGGCTTGTTGTTTCTTCATATTCACTCCATTTTCTCCCATTCTTTCATCATTAGTTCTAATTTCTTCTATTCTACCTCCCCTCCACTTTTCATTCTTTTTCGAGAGATCGCCCGATTTTTCAAAAAAAAATAAAAAAATTCGGCCCATCTCTCGAGGGGGCATACCACCCATTAAATTTATATTTTATGGGGCATTTCTTCACACCTATTTTTCTTTCTTTGAAACGACGCGATAAACCGCACCGTCTCAAAGAGGGGCAAATGTAGTCACATAAATCTGTCCACTTAATTAAATGAATACTTAGTATTTATTTGATTATTTAACCATCAATTAATGAATTAATTAAATTAATATTTAATTAATTCATCTTAACCCTCTTCTCCTATTAATTAAATAAATTATTCAATTTATTTGATTTAATTCACTTAACCAAATTTAGACCATTAATTAAATAAATAAATCATATTTGTTTAATTAAATCTTCTCTCACATTTAAATAAATTAATATTTATTTAAATCCCCCAAAATCCCACCTCTCACATTTAAATAAATTAACATTTATTTAAATCACCTTTATCCTCTACCCACTTGTATTTTCCTACAAAAGCAAGTTGCACAATTATTTTAAATAAATAATTTATTTAAATCACCTTTATCCTCCACCCACTTGTATTTTCCTACAAAAGCAAGTTGCACAACTATTTTAAATAAATTATTTATTTAAAATCCTATTTATCCTCACCCACTTGAAACCTTTAATGGTTTCCCTTAAAGTATTCAAACTTGATGGCTTTAAAGTCTTCAAACTTGATGGCTTCCTTCTATAGTCTTCTTAAGACTTTAATGGTTTTCCTTAAAGTCTTCAAGCCTTTAATGGTTTCCCTCAAAGTCTTCAAGCATTTTAATGCTTTATCTTCATTTTTCTCATTTAAATAAATTAATATTTATTTGAATATTTATCCAAATGCAAATTACACCATTTAATTAAAATAAATGATTTTATTTTAATTGAAAATACCAAAATTTCTCCCACTTGCATTTTCCTACAAAATCCACTTGCATGCCTAAACCCCTTCTAGAATTTTCTAATCACTTCTAAATAACCTAACCCCTTCTCTAAACTTTGTCACATTCCTAAGCAAAAGGGAAGTCACTTCTCAAACCCTCAAAGTCTTTGATAACCATTGAAGGCTTTCAACCTTCAACCACTAAATGGCTCAAAGTCTTTGATAACCATTGAAGGCTTTCAACCTTCAACCACTTAATCCCCAAAGTCTCCAATAACCATTAATGGTTACCTCAAACCCTCCCACATGGTTAAAACATTTGTTTTGACTCAACCTCTACCCAACCCAAAGGTCTCATCAGGCCATTAATGCTTTGACCATGATTATCTCTTAAACATTTGCACAAAGGTTTATCCTTGGATTAACTCTTAATCCAGTGGGTAATCTTAATTTGGACTTGACCCTTAGCCTCTAGATAACCATGAGGTCTTCTCAGGCCTTTAATGCCTCCAACCTCTTCTCTCAACCCAATCCTATGTTGACACTTGTCACCATTTTATTGGTGCCAATTATGCACATGGATCCCCAACTTTCAAGCTTGACCCTTGATTAAACCTTTCAATCCTGGCCATCCATTGCTCCATTTTTCCTATAAATAGAGCCCATTCCTTCATAATCCAGATCCTGAAAACTTGCATGCATCTAGCTTATAGTAAAATCTAGAGAGTATTTAGCATAATTCACTTTGGTCTAGAATTAATCTTAGTTAGTTACATAATATCTCATTTCTTAGCTTGTTCATGTTTGCATTTTCATGAGCATTTACTTCATACTCTTGAATCTCCATAAGACATCCAAAAATAGTGCAAAAAGCTACTGAGAGCTACACTCATTTGGAAACTTGGAGAGGAGAGGAACAAGGGAGAGCTAATGGCGTAGGGAGCATCATGAGTGAAGTCTTAATCTTTATTCATTTTTATCTCTAATATGCTTCTATGCTTAATCTTTCTTGATAATGCTTTTTAATGGTTTAGTTTTATGTTGATTTGACTAACCCCCAGAGTAACCGTTTTATGGCATTACAATATCATTCAACATCTTGTGGGTTTTCATTGGTTGTTTCAGTTCTTTAACACATATGTTTGTGGGATATGATGCTCCTCCAGTATTGAATTTTCTATGCTCACCATGTGTTGGTGATTGATTTTTGAAACCTGACCAACCTTGAATTCCTTACACAATTTGTGAGATTTTTCACACAACACTTTCCATGTGTTGATCAAGATTTGAAACCTAATCAACATGAATAAGGAGGTTGTCGGCTTTCAAACCCTGACGAACATATGGTCATCAAAGCATTATCAAGAGTTGTTCACCAAGTTTTGAAACTAGATAAGCACCAAAGTTCCAAAATATGCTCATTGGGTTTTAAAACCCGATGGACATATTTTTATATATTTCACTATAGTTGCTCATCGAGTTTTAAACCCGATGAGCATGTTTAGTTTAGTTTTGAGTTCTACCCTAACATGCAAATCAAATTTCAAAACCTGATTTACATGTTAGATCCCCTCACTTGCAAATCAATTTTTGAAACTTGATTCGCATATTTTTATTAGTTTTCATCATAGAAACTTGTAAATTGGGTTTTGAAACTTGATTAGAAATTTTTAGTCATACTTTGTTGTAAATCGGGTTTTGAAACCCGATTTACAAGTTTTTTTGAAATCATGAGTTTTTCTAACCCAATAAGATTTTGTCAAACAGTCTTGCCATCAAAAATGTCAAAGTTGTCACCAAGCAAATGTATGAAGTAAAAATATAAAAGTATTTGAACATGTTCTCGAAGAGTTCAATTTCCTCAAATGTCAAAGACATCAACAACACTGAAATTGGGCAAGTGGAGATGTCTAAATTCGTGCAACGAATGGAGAATGGCCACAAAGCTTCAACATGCTTGTGCTCATCAACAATGGCCTTCACCTAGTTGCATCATTCCTAGTTATGACTCATGATCTTGAGTTCAATATGCAACAATGACTCACTTTAACAAAGAAACTAGGAGTGTCATAGATTCAAAAGGGAAAGTACTAATCAAATAGGATGCTAAGTTATTTGACATAAAATTCAGATGTCCAGATGTAGATGAATATGTAGATGTTTCTTTTAAGATGGCTCAAGAGTATTGTGATAAGAATACAAAAAAATGCAAGAAGAGCATAATCACTAACTTGCTTGAACCATCGAGGCCAATGATCTATTGGGACACAATGGACTACTGAGAGGGGAGTGAATCAGTGGTGATCAATAAAAACTTTTACTCCTGAAAGATCTAAGCTTTAGTGTCAATAATCACAAAATCATGAGAAGAGATACACAAACATGAGCACACACACACACACACACACACACACACACACACATACACACACACACACACACACACACACACATGCATAAGAGAACATCACATAACACAAGTGTATACGAGGAAAACCCATGATGGGGAAAAACCTTGGTGAGAAATGTTGTTGGAATCTACTGCTCCAATCCAGCCTCACATGTAAAACTGATTACAATATTTAGGGCACCAACCCAAGTAGAACCAACCCCTACAGTTTTATAGGCTACAACCCAAAGGAGAACCAACCCCTAACTCTGAGCACCCACTCAGAGATTACAATGAGTATACATTGAATATAGCTTAAGTACCCTATTATAGATGATATTTTGTAGCACCTTACCAGTTTCCTATTGTCTTTCCTCTCTCTGCTCTTTGCTCTCTACACTCTTGATTGTCTCTCTCTATGTTCTTAGACTTCTACTCTATTATGATTGCTAATCTCTGTTGTCCTCTTTTATGATCTTTGCTACTCTTCTTTGGCTACTTCTTTGATATTATGTGTACTCCAGATCTGTACTTTTTCTCTGGTCACTACAACTGTCTAATATTCTTTCTCTATGTTCTCTCCTGCCATCGAACTAGTTTTCTACTACTCTTCTCTCTCTCTATTTCTGCAAATCACTAGATCTTCACCATTGCATACTTCTTCACATGCACTTAGTTGGTCTAATCTTAACTCATCACCCCAAGATAGTGTTATTCTTCCTCATTGTCATGCCACGTCGTCAGGACAATTTCCTATGCACCATGCAGATCGCTCATTCAGTTAGTCCAATTGGCAATTCAAGTTCCCAGACACATCAATAGTCAACTTGTAATGCTTTCTAACTTTTAATATGGACCGTTAATCTCGTAGATTAAACCTAAAATAGTTAGTTCACCTGTTGGTATTATGGGGATTTCACGAGCCACACCATCAACCACATCTACCACATTTTCAGACTCTATCTTGAGAGCATGCCTGCATTCCTACCAAGAGTTGAAGTTCAAATATACATCTAATAGATTAGGTGGATCTGATCTTCTAAATCTTCTCCAAATATTTTCTCCTCATCATCATTAAATGAAGTAGCTTCCTTCTTTAGATCAAGCACTGGGTTTAGATTACTATCTTTAGTAATCTTTACTTGCTTCCATCTGTTTTGCTACAACTCAACCACCATTGTCAAATCTCATCAGAATTCTTCTTCATTTGGTCATCTTTGTATCTGCAAGATCAGCTACATCACCTACAACAATCTGATCTTATAACCTGTCTGTAAGATTTGATCTCCTGCATGTTGATCATCTTGATTCACGCACCTACTGCTACTGGATCACCATTAATGAAATCATTGATTACTTGCCCTATTTGAATCAACATAAGATTCAATAGACCGTTAGCACCTTGTTAAGCAATACTGCATTTTTGTTAGACCACCTGGAGCACACATGTCATCACATTCGACATCCAGGTTGCTCTGTCAATCCTAATTGGAATCCTCATGGTCTTCTGAGTCTATCAACTCACAAACATGACTTCAAAGTCGGTTACAATCTTTAGATATGTCGGCAAAGTAACCATTCATCTTTTTCGACAGGTGTTATCTGATTCACTCCATATGTTCCACATCATTTGGTCAAATTTAGTCAAGGTTGATGTGGACTATTAGGTTTCCTGGAGGCATTATCTACAAGTACATCAAGTTAACTCATTCCAATAAAAATTATCAAAACAATATTGATATAGATTTAATTGTCAAGATGACATCTACCACTTATTTCACCTTTATAACCTATCTCGATCACCTTGTGATGTCTTTTGTTCCTTTCATCGGCATGATTTATACCAACGAGAAACTCGCCTTCAATTTCTCTTATCGCCATAGGCTATCCTGAGCACATTCTCCATGTTGACTGACCTTATCGGTGTAGGTTATCCCGAGCTGGAAGACTTTAGGCCAAAAGACCACTCATCAGAATAGTTATAACTATCGGCATAGGCATAAATTGTTAAATCGACAGAATAAGTTACTTCAATGACATACTGTCAGCTCAATTTCATCAGCATAGGTTACTCCAATCATAAATTACATGGTGACAAAC
The DNA here is from genome assembly GCF_030272615.1 of Cryptomeria japonica. Lineage (NCBI taxonomy): Eukaryota > Viridiplantae > Streptophyta > Pinopsida > Cupressales > Cupressaceae > Cryptomeria > Cryptomeria japonica. Next base: position 596,704,181 of record NC_081412.1, on the reverse strand, counting down.
TTCGTCGGCATAAGGTATCCCAAAGTGTGTACCTGTCAGTTTAGTTAACACTCTTGGATTAACATTTGGACACTATCCCATCAAAACAAACCTATCTCGATGATCCCACATGATCCAGCATCATCATTGTTACTCCGACACTAAAATCCAAAGACCTACTCCATATCGACATAAGTTATTCTGATCTCCATATAAATAACTTTGTTCTATCGCTATAAGTTAGGAAGACGATCATGCCAAGGGGTCTTCACTTCATTCTTCCCCTATCGGAATAACTTACACTATCGACATAGAAAAAATGTGCTATTCTGCCTTCAAAAGCTACCCCAATAGGCATCCTTGGTCACTTGGTTGGCATAGCTATTATGACACAATGATGTCGGAGTAGTTAACACTATCAGCATTGACCAAAAAATGCTATTCTACCTTTGTCAACTATTCTGATGCACCTCCTCGGTCTCCTGGTCGGCATAGCTATTCTGATGTAATGATATTAGGGTAGTTTACTCTAATGGTATTACATGAAAATGTTACTCTGCTTATGTTTAGCTATCTTGATAAGTAACTTTGCCCTAGTTTTCAGTATTGCTATCCCAATATCACTCTTCGACCCAATATCGACCTAACTTATGCTGATAGCAACTTCCTCGATGCAACTTGGTATCGGTAAAGTTATCCCGATAAGAATGTGATACTTATTTATTAGACCATATTGAGATCGGTATAACATAAATAGGTCTTGTCGATATACATGTTTTCACTATCCTAGCTTCATAACATCCAACAGAAACTTGATAGACACAACATAGGCATTGTGGGAGTCTACAACTTCATAGTTGATCTCTTCTACGACATCTGCCATCTTCATCAAGTTGATCACTGTGATCTCTGCAAGTCTCTCCAAATTATGACAACAATCAACCTGATCATTGCCTTCAACCTGATCACAGTAATTCTTCTGCAACTTCATCAGATCTGCACACACACATGTTGACATTAATGACAACTTCAATGCCAACAATCTCCCCCTTTGGTGTTGATGTCAACACCATTTTTCACTCTTCCCCTTTGACAACAATGCCAAAGGGGACGACTCCTCATCACTCTCCCCCTTTGAATCATTTGATTGTGTCCACCACTCCTTCCTTTCACTCTTCCCCTTTCGACACATGGAACTATTCCTTGTTGTAGCCAATATGAACCATTATTACAATATAAAAATAAGTGTCAATACTGCTTATAAAAATCACTTGTCTCCTCCTGAGACCTGCAATTATTCTGATTAGATTTATTATTCTGATTAGTTTGCATCCTTATGTACATGGATGTGAAACAATAAGACCATGTCTCTTCATAGTGATCTTGTTCATTTCAAAAAATTTGAGGGTGAAAGATATGATCTTCATACAACTCCCCCTCATGCCTTGCATTCACTTGTTTCCTTTTCCATACTTGCTTGACTCCCCTCCTTCCTTCATTCACAACTTCTGGAGTAGCATCAATTTTCTACTTGTGTTGGACAACCCTTGCTCTGCAATACCTTGTAGTGTGACAAAAATTGTGACAGTAGTAGCACATTGTGTTCTTGCTAAATGAGGAAGTAGGTAGTTGTCTATTAGCCTGATTTGTTCTCCTTCTCCAAATCATGCCATTGTGACCAGGTGCAAATGGAACAAAACAACTTATTGACCTTCTTGGAGCACCTCTAATTTTGTTCCATGCAAAAAATTTGTCTCCGATATGTTCTACCATCTCTTCCATACTGACCATAATTTTTATGCCTTGGAATTTTGTTGGAAGAGAGAGTGGAAGGGCTACCATTTTACTAAAAAAAGTTATTTCTACATTCAAAGCTCATATGACCAACTTTGTTACAATTGTAACATACAATATCTACATTTCTTGGAGCAGCAAATGGACTCTTTCTATTATAGATGGGAACAAATCTATGTATCTTTCTACAACTTGACATACTATATCCATGTGCATGACAATTTTGATAAATTACATCTTTATTTCTAGAGAAATGAGCTTGACCTTTTCTAGATCATTTTCCACACCCACTTGCCCTATCACAGTAACCAAAGTATGAGAAACAATAACCAGGGAAGGATGGCCAATTACTTAGAAATTTATTTTTCCAAGTGTGTGGGGATCTTGTAGGTTGGTTTGCTCCACTTCTTCTTTTGTTGTTGACCTTGGGTTGTTTATTTGCAGCATTTATTTCATCTAATCCTTTTTGTCTCCAAAATTGTCTAGTCTTATGAGCAACAACAAAATTTGGTCTTCTTCCAATAGGAGGTCTCCTCGACTTACTACTTGTGTCCTTATCTCTGTTGTAGCCATCTTCATCTATCTTTCCTTTTCCTTTTGAATCAACATGACTCTTCCTTGTAGCAGAAGCCTTCATCTTCATGTTTTTAGCCATTGTAGTCACATCTATCTTCTTCCTTGGATCATTCCTAACTGTGAAGGTTTGTCTATTATCATTATCACCTGAAGAAAAAAAATGTATCTCCTTCTTAGATGAGTTTTTGCAAGTAGAACATTGACCTTTCTCATATCCAACACCTTTAGTATCCTTGGAGTGCTTTTTTTATCTTAACATCTTATCCCAGTCCCCTGTGTTGTCTCCATATTTTATTCTCATCTTGAGCTCCTCTTGACACTTCTCCAACTCTAATGTTAGCATTGTGATTTCATCCTTTAGATTTTGACACTCTTTTCCTTTAGTCTCCACTTCTAGCTCTAGTTCCTCACACCTACACTTCTTGGTATCAAAATCTATTTTTGATTCTTCATTTATCCTTTTAGATCCTTCCACTTGTGCTTTTAGATTGTCAATAGTTTACTCTGACTCCTAGAGACACTTATTCAACTAGTGTATTTCTTTAGTGACAGTATTCTTATACATTCCATATTCTATCTTTACTTTTCTGAGTTCTTCTAATTCAACTACCATAGCCGCAATATTTCAATTTGATTCTTCAAGGCTTTTATTTAATCTATCCTGTTCTTCAATAGAATTTTTTTTTTACTTCTCATAGTCTCTCATCACCCTTTTGCATTCATCAAGTGCACTAATAATCTCCCCTTCAAGATCCACTTCAGCTATAACTTCTTCTTCATCATCACTATCGAATACATCTTGCTTTCTAGATTGAGCTCTACTATCATTTCTTGATGTATGATCCTCACCTTGGACCTCTTGTGCCATGAAAGTCGGAGTTTTCTTTAAATCTTCACTGTAGCTACTATATTGTCTTCTTTTATTATTTGTACATATGTCTATTTCATTATTCTTCTTGCTTTCACAATCTGATCCAGTCGTGGTAGGCTCTTCATCATAAAGCTTCTTCAATCTATCCCATATACTCTTTGAAAATTTGCATCTATCAAAGTATGAAGATACATCATCAGATAGCCCATTGAGAATATCCTTCATGGCTAGAACGTTGCAGTCATATCTTCTTTTAGCTTCAAGATAAGTAGGAGGACTAGTAGGAGTAAAGTAACAATTTACTATAGACATCCAAACATCATAACCTAAGGAAGACAAATAGACTTCCATCCTACAAGACCAAATAGGATATTTTGAATTATCAAACATAGGTCCCTCAGATTTAACCATTTTGTCCAGACACTAGAATCTACCCAAGCAGGTGAAAGCTTTTCAACTAGGGAACCTAGGGCTCTGATACCAATTGTTGGAACACAATGGACCACTGAAATAAAAAAATTTACTCCCCAAAGATCTAAGATTTAATGTCAATAATCACAAAATCATGAGAAGAGATACTAACACATGAGCACACACACACATAACACGAGTGTATATGAGGAAAACCCACGGTGGGGAGAATCTCAGTGAGAAATGTTGTTAGAGTCTACAGCTCCAATCCAACCTCACAGGTAAAACTGATTACAACATTTAGGAAACCAATCCAAGGAGCACCAATCCCTAGCTTTAGGGCACCAACCCAAGGAGCACCAGTCCCTGCAGTTTTATGGGCTACAATCGAAAGGAGCACCAACCCCTAACTCTAAGCACCCACTCAGAGATTACAATGAGTATATATTGAATACAGTTTAAGTACCTTGTTACAGATGATATTCTATAACACCTTACTAGCTTCCTCATGTCTTTCCTCTCTATGCTCTCTGCTCTCTGCACTCTTGACTGTCTCTCTCTCTGTTCTTAGACTTCTACTCTATTCTAATCACTGATCTCTAATGCACTGTCTTATGATCTCTGCTACTCTTCTCTGGCGGCATCTCCTTTGTTTTTTTGTCTAGTCCATCTCTACACTTTTTCTCTAGTCACTACAACTCTCTATTTTTATTTCTCTCTGTTCTCTCCTTCCATCGATCTTAGTTTGCTAGTACTCTTCTCTCTCTATTTGTGCAAATCACTAGCTCTTCACTATTGCATACTTCTTCTTCACATGCACTCAATTGGTCCAATATTAACTCATCACCCCAGGACAACGTTATTCTTCCTCATTGTCATGCCACGTGGTCAGGATAATTTCCTATGCACCATGCAGATCATTCATTCAGTCAGTCCAATTGGCAATCCAATTTCCTAGACACATTAATAGAAAACTTGTAATCATTTCTGACTTTTAATATAGACCATTGATCTGCTCGATTCAACCTAAAATGGTTAGGTCACAATTGGTATTGTGGTAGTTTCATGCACCATTCCATCAACCACATCTGCCATATGTTCACACTCTATCTCAAGAGAATGCCTACATTACCGTCAAGAATTGAAGGTCAAATGTACATCTGATAGATCAGGCGGATTTGATCTTATAATCTGCTCCAAATATTTTCTCCCCATCATCATTAAATGCAGCAGCTTTCTTCTTCAGATCAAACATTGGGTTTAGATTACTATCTTTAGTAATCTTTACTTACTTTCATCTGCTCGGCTATAGCTCAACCACCATTGTGAAATCTCATAAGAATGCTTCTTTATTCAGTTAGCTCTGTATCTGCAAGATCAACTACCTCACCTACAACAATTTGATGTCATAACTTGTCCGTAATATCTGATCTCCTACATGTTGCTCCTCTTGATCCGCACACCTGCTTCTACTAGATTGCCATTAATGAAATCATCAACTACTTGCCCTATTTGAATCAACAACAACTTCATTAGACTATCAGCACCTTTTTTAGTAACCCTACATTTCCATTTGACCACCTGGATCACACATGTCATCACATTCGATCTTCAGGTCGCTCTATCAATCCTAATTGGCATCCTTGTAGTCCTTTGAGTCTATCAACTCACAAACATGAGTGCAAAGTCGGTTACAATCTTCAGATATGTCGGCAAAGTAACCATTCATCTTTTCAACAGGTGTTATCTGATTTTCTCTATACATGCCACATCATCTGGTCAGATTTGGTTAAGATTGATGTGGACTATCAGGTTGCTTGAAGGCATTCTCTACAAGCACATTAGGTTAACTCATTCTAATAAAAAGCATCAAAACACTATTGGTATAGATTTAATTGTTGGGATGACATCTACCACTTATTCTGCCTTTATAACTTATCATGATCACCTTGCGAAGTCTTTTGTTCCTTCCATCAGTATGAGTTATTCCAACGAGAAACTCACCTTCAATTTCCCTTATCACCATAGGCTATCCTGATCACAATCTCCATGTTGACTGACCTTATTGACATAGGTTATCCCAAGCTAAAAGACTTTAGGCCAAAATACCACTCATCGTAATTGTTATAACTATCAGCATAGGGAAACTTGTTAAATCGATATAAGTTACTCCCATGATATACTGTCAGCTCACTTTCATCGGCATAGGTTACTCCGATCATAAATCCATGGTGACAAACTTCATCAGCATAAGGTATCCTAGAGCTTATACCCATTAGAATAGTTAACACTATCCCATCAAAATAAACTTATCCTCATGATCCCACATGAACTAGCATCGACATAGTTACTTTGATGATATAACATAAAGAGGTCTTGCTGATATACATGTTTTCACTATCCCAGCTTCACAACATCCAACATAAACTTCATAGACACAACATAGGCATTGTGGGAGCCTGAAACTTCATAGCTGATCTCTTCTATTACATCTGCCATCTTCATCAATCTGATCACTGTGATCTCTGCAAGTCTCTCCAACTTATGACAACAATCAACCTGATCACAACAGCTCTTCTACAAATTCATCAGATCTGCACACACACATGTTGACATCAATGACAACTTCAATGCCAACATGATCACCAAATGTCCTAAGTGAATTTAGGGAAGAAATTGGAGATATATTAACTTTCCTAAGAAGGATCAGAGGCGTACTTGCCTCACATATATTTCAATATTGAATATATCAATTCATTCAAATAATCAGGAAAGGTAGGGATATGATCTATTATGGAGATCTTATTAGTGCTTCCATTTGTGAACAACTCTCCCCAGTGACTAATACCCAATAATTTTATGACTTCATATCCAATATATGATGTCATATCCATGAGACATTTTTGAAGTCTTGCAATAGAAAGAGAAAACAATGTTGTCCCTATTCATAAGTATTATCCCCAGTTGATCTACAAGTAGAGCCTGAATCATTTTTCGAAGTTCAATGATAATTTTTTTGGAGCACTGATGTGCTCACTTGGTCAAATCTTAGAGAAAATAAGAGTTTCAGAGGAAGCTTGGAATGCAGTGAAGAAGTACATAAGTCTTTTTATTTAGTTTCCCACATTTTACTACATCTGGATTGGTTGTTGTGAAGGTGAACCCTTCATGTTGCCAAGGTACCCGAGTGATAAGATTATCCTAATGGAGTTATGTTGACAGATCATAATTTTTCATGGTTAGCAATCTGAAGCATATAAAGTCAACTTCAAATTTCCTCTTGCAATTGGTCATTACTCAGTGATCACATCTTACAAGGCCAAGAAAATGGAAAATGAGATGCAAGGGATAACCATGAAAAGATTCAAGAGGAGAGAAGACTTCGACTACCATGGCATGAAGGATAAACACATAAAGAGTTATACTCATGTACATAGGATCATAGATATCTAGGCAGAATGCAGGACAAATGAAGATGTGAGGAGATTGGATTACAGTCGACTTACACTGGAATAGATTGAGAATCTTGACCTAGCAAATATTCCTAACATCATGGAGGATGAAGATGATGTAGTGGATCCTAAATATGTACAAGGTTGTCGAGACTCCTCTCCCTAGGATCCAATGGTATCAAAAGGAATCCACCTCCATCAAGAAAAGATTCTAAAGCATATTTGAAAATATGAACATATGGTTCCAAAAGAAAGGAATCAGATTGAAGCCCTTCAAGATAGGATATGAGAGATCGATACTGCACGACCTCCCTGGAAGAGGTGTAAACTCAAGGCCAAGAATATAGAAGATCCCTCTACCCCAAATAAGGGACCTAAGCTCAAGTTCATGTTAGAAAAGGAAAAGGGTTAGTGCAGGATCATGGGGGGCCAAAAAGTGGCGATGTGAAAAAAATAGCCTTCTCCACTCGCCTAAAAATGCGAAAATCCATGTTGACTTTTTGCTTGGCCTGGGTGTCAGTACACCTTGGCATGGTAATTACCTAAGCAAATCGGATATTGGATACAATCGGATATCCAATTTTTATTTGTAATTTTAAATTAAAAAATATATTATTATAATATATAATGTAATATTATATATTACATATTATATAATTTTAATATATTATTATATTATATTATATATTATATAATACATATTATATAATATAATATTAGATTATAAAATATTATATTATATTATATTATATTATATAATATTATATTATTATATAATATTATATTATTATATAATATAATATAATATAATATAATATAATATGATATATATAATGTAATAATATATTATATAGTTATATAATATAATAATATATTATATTATATATATTATATAATATATAATATAATATAAAATTATATATTATATAATACGTATTATATAATATATTATTATATTATATTATATATTATATTATATATTATATAATATGTAATATAATATATTATATAATATAATAATATATTATTATATTATATAATATATTATTTTAAAATAATTTAAGTATAAAAATCAGAAATCTAAAGGATATCCAATTTTCTGAGATAATATATTTCGACTGTGACAACCCGTGAGTCATTTTTAACCCACGAGCTGCGTGATTTTCTAGAAATCCGATATTCGATTGCATTCGATATCTATTGTTTTGCCCAAAAATTGCTAAAAATAAATTGAAAGGTAAGATTTATATTGTTTTCAATCATTTTCATTCAATTTTTGTATTTTTTTTAATTTTTATTTGATTTTTCATTGAAAATATGGTTTTTTTCATGAAAACTAGGTTTTTTTTAAATCAAATACAAAATTGTTTAAATTTGTTAACTAAATTCAATTGTAAAATGGGGGATAACAATGAAAACATTGATCAACCACAACCGCAACAACCAAACCCTCCTTTGCCAAACACCCCCTCAATTCAAGATTTGATTGCACAAAATTTGAATGAGTTGAGGGGGATTGGAGATGTATATCGTAGGATCCCTCGTCTAAACCCAATGTTTGATCCTCTCACATCGATCATAAAGACTATTGAAACCATGATTGAGGAGCACAATGTTGCCCTTTTATGGCGAGATTCTATGAGGGAACAATATGCAGATGGCTTGGCGTATAAGGAGATCAAGGATCTTGAGATATCGAAAGCCGATGTCGCCTCATTGTTTGTGAATCCCCGCACTGGTCAACCCGTAGACCCCAAAAAAACAAAACTTTCTATTAATTGGTGCACAAATGATGGTATTGTGAAAAATTTTTGGGATCGTTGGTGGATGGTTTTCGACAGACCACCCAACAACAATCTTGATGTCCCCTTCTACTTCATAAAAAAATTGTATGTTGAGTTTGTTTTACGCAAACATGCGAACTACTTTGACATCCAACCTTTCCAGGGTGTGGGTTTAGGTATGCCACAAAATAGACCTGGGGTAGTCAGAGTAGTCCAGGGCCCATATCTCCTCCCTCCTCCTGTTGATCCCCCACCTCCAGTGCAACATCTAGATATCATTTATGAGGCAGCTTCACGGACCATATCGGCTATTCACTCTTTGAGTAGCCTTTTGGTTTCTCAAGCTCGGTTAGTAGCTCGGCCTACTTTTGATGGTAGTAGTGCATCTGGTGGCATTGACACGTTATCCTCAGCTCCACACATATGCATGCCCCATAGTTGTGTCATGTGTGGGCACGTATGCTTGGGTCCAGTTGCATAGCCTGTTGATCCTCCTGCGAATAGTGCAGATTATGAGGTGCATGAGATGCATGATGCACCAGATGTTATGACACAGACTAGAGGGTACCCTCGAGAGTCCTCGCATACTAGAGGTGAGGAGGCACCGTCTTCATACATTGATGATGTAGTCATAAGATTTGTATTTTCACAGTTCATGCTATATTTTAAATGAATATTTATAATCTAGATAATATTAAGTACTAATTTTTATTTACATGGTCTATTTAACAGTTGATGACCGAGGAGGAGTTGAGACAGATTCAGGAGGGCACCTTGTCGGCCATTTCATTTGGCCTTGATAGCTTGATGGTACATATATTATTGCACCTATTCGTTTGTATTTTATTGTACATGCATGCTCATCATTTATATTGGTATTAATTAGATTATGTAGTAACTTGCATGTATATCTTATTTTACTCTTGTAGGGCACAAGCAGCACGAGTGCGGGGCAGTGTGATTTAGGATTTGGTAGTGCAGTTGGAGACAAGGCAAAGGTAATTGAATGCAAATATGATTGAATGGATAGTTTAAATAACTTATAGTGATTATACACGTCTAGACATAGATTGATAGTTTCATATACTTGTTGTGTATATGTACAGAGAATTCTTGGCTTCACATCCTTGATGGCTACACCCAGTATACCTGAAGATAAAGAAGAAGAAGAGATGCCTCGAGTAGATGTGTGTTTATTTTATTTTGTGTTTAGTAGATATAATTTGTTATTATCAGTGACAATTATATGCTAACTTGTATCAATGTCATGTTTTTGAACACATGTAGGTTGTGTATGAAAATATTCAAAACATACCTCCTCTACCAAACACATCCATCAAGAGTCCTACAAAGCCGAAGAGAAAACGTGGAGATGAGGTAAAAATGAATAGTTCAATTATAGTTCATTTTTATGTTAACTTTTCAAATGTGAATTATATAATATAACTAATATTAATCGTGGTTTGTTTTTCTTGTGCAGGATCCTTCAGAGTTGAACAGTGCGGCGAAGAGGATCAATTTTGATGATCCATCAGCAACTTAGGATGTTATAGATAGTTTTGGGATGCTTACATGTCTAGTTGGCATGTATATTTTGTATATGGACATACATTCACGTATTTAGACATAAATTTTGTTTGAGTTGGCGTTTATGCCATATTTGTGTATGGACATACATTTGTAATCATTTGACATTTTTATATATACAGAAGTTGATATTCGATCATATAAATTGTTGCTCATCTATGCATGGTGTTATCATGGAAATCTTTAATGTTAATTCCAATAATTAACAATGGTTGATAATGGTTATTTAATGAACAATACAATTCATTTCATTTCATCATAAGTTTTGTTTTTATAATGAACAATACAATTCATTTAATGAACAATACAATACAATTAATTAAATAAACAATACTTGATACAATTCATTATTACCCTATACATGGTCCTATTTCCCCCCCCCCCCCACTCGGTCGAACGCTCGGGGTCATACCCTATCGGTGTCATCCCTTGAGCGCCCTACGTGCTAAAATTGTCAAACTTTGATGAGCCCTAACTCAGAATCCGTGGCACCTGTGAATGATCTGTTTGAACCTACGGGGCCACAAGAGGGGTCCCTACAAAATCCTATCTCGGTTTTTCAAGTTTCCCTATGGTTTTATTAGGGCAGAAATTTTTTGGTTATCAAAAAAATCGTCAGTCTCATTCATTTGAATGTTGTCTCGTGGCCAATTTCTCGTTCTACTCGTCGCGATGACAAACCGTCAGCTCTAACATGTCCAGTTAGGTATTATTACCCTATGCATGCTCCTATTTTTCCCCCCCCACTCGGTCGAACACTCGGGGTCATACCCTACCGGCGTCGTCCCTTGAGTGCCCTAAGTGCTAAAAATTGTCAAACTTTGGCAGGCTCTAACTCAGAATTTGTGGCACCTACGAACAATCCATTTGAATCTACGGGGCCATGATAGGGGTCCCTACAAAATCCTATCTTGGAATCTGTGGCCCTAACTTGTTCAATGAAAAATATAGATAAACAAGCATTACACTGTAGACACATAATGATCATCAATATTTCCATGTATTGGATACACATAATTACCATTACAATTGCATGTGACATCCATGAAGGGATATGCAAACATGATTTTTTTTTCATTATCAATAAAACTACACCAATGTACTCATGTACAGTTACATTATATATCATTAATATAACTAAACCAATTTGCTCATGGACATTGTATATCATAGTAACAAAGTTACATCAATTCACATCCATATACAAATACAACATCCCACTTCATCTGCATCAAACATCCTCATGTACTAAGAGAAAAGCTTATGTACAGCAATACCTACATATAAATGAAGACCAAAATAAGTAACCTTTTTATGTAGAATGAATGTGCTACAAGAAACAAATTATAACACTTAATACAAATTAGTGTGTCAAATTATAAATAGATCATTTGAAACATTTTTAAGACGTGCAAGATTGTATAATTACGAAACTTACCAGTTTCTCTGCAAAGTATACAAGCATAACTTTTAAGAAAGATGAATGTTGATTAAAGCCCTTCTCACTGCATTTCTTTGCATGGTTGAAGATGATGATAGATATGGTCATTTATAAATAGCAATACATTCACTTGACTTAATGTTTATGCACAAAATTTAATCTCATTAATGCACAAAGGAATATGTACTATCACCAAGAGAGGGTCTTGTCAATGGCGAATGATCTAGCATGAACCTATATTTTTAAGAATTGTTAGTCTACACATAAAATGCATGGATGAACATAAAGGCTCTAAGAATTGTTAGTCAATAACTTGTGACACATTTTCAAATTCAATTTTCTCTTTGCTTGAAGTAACATTAGCAATATTTAACATACCTTGTCTTCTCCTCCTATGGCCTTCTCTATCTCTTTCTCTATACACTTCAATTTGGTCATTTGGAAGTTTTCTTTTGCGTTTAGACTTCCGACGACTACTACTCCCCATTTACCTCCACAAGATGCTCCTAAATGATTGACAATGTAAGATTTGACTTTAAGAATCTTCGAAAAGTACAAATTTGTCTCAACCTGTCTAAAATCCCATGATCGTCGATAGAAAATAGAATATGTAGATTGTGGGCCATTGGAATCCACAAAATGGCCCACAAGGCTCTTTTTTATTTACAAAAATCAAATATCTGATTTTAATGTATAAATTTGTGGTCCCAAATTTTTTTCCCATTGCCGCCTTTTTTTTTACTGTTGCCACATTAATGGCAATGGCAGAAATCAGATATCCAATATAATCAGATATCCGATTTTATTAGTCATACTTTAGAGAGAGAGAGAGAGAGAGAGACATCGAGGGAGGGGGACAAAGAGAGATTAGGGGACAGAGAGAGAGAGAGGAGGAGAGGGAGAGAGAGATTAGGAGGGAGAGAGAGAGAGATTGGGGGAGGAGTAGAGAGAGATTAGGGGAGACAGAGAGAAAGGAGGAGAGGGATAGAGAGATTAGGGGAGAGATAGAGAGAGAGAGAGATGCATCATATTGTCTTGTTATGGGTCATAAGGGATCGTAGGAAACCATATGACCCCTTAGGACACAATATGACCTATAACGACACAATTTAGTGCCTTAAGGGGTCATATGGTGTCCCATGACCCCTTATGACGTCTTAGGATGCCATATGACCCCTATGGACACCATATGAACCCTATGGACGCCATATGACCCCTAACGACACCATATGGTGTCATAAGGGCTGGTATGTTGTCCTTAGGGGTCATATGATGTCCCATGAACCCTTATGACCCCTTAGGACACCATACGACCTGTTATGACACCATATTAGGTCGTTATGGGTCCTATGGCATCCTAAGGGGTCATATTATGTCCTAGGACCCCTTAGGACACCATATGACCCCTAACGACACCATATGGTGTCATAAGGGGTCCTATGGTGTCCCTAGGGGTCATATGGTGTCCTATGACCCCTTAGGACACCATATGACCCCTTAAGACACCATATTGGGTCGTTATGGGTCCTATGGTGTCTTAAGGGGTCATATTGTGTCCTACGACCCCTCGGGACACCATATGACCCCTTAAGACACCATATTTGGTTTTTATGGGTCATATTATATCATATGACCCCTTTAAGACATCATATGACCCCTTAGGACATAATATGACCCCTTATGACACCATATTGGGTCTCTTTGGGTCCTAGGGTGTCCTAAGGGGTCATATTGTGTCCTATGACCCCTTAGGATATGATAGGACCGAAAGTGACCCAATATGGTGTCATAAGGGGTCATATTGTATCATAAGGGGTCATATCATGTCTTAAAGGGGTCATATGACACAATCTAACCCATTAGGACAAAATATGACCCATAACGACCCAATATGGTGTTTTAAGGGGTCATATGGTGTCCTAAGTGGTCCTAGGACACCATATGAACCCTTATGACTCCTTAGGACACCATATGACCCGTTATGAGCCCATATTAGGTCTTTATGGGTCCTATGGTGTCCTAAGGGGTCATATTATGTCCTATGACCACTTAGGAGACCATATGACCCCTTACAACATCATATTTGATTGTTATGGGTCATATTGTGTCCTAATGGGTCATATTATGTCCTATGACCCCTTTAAAACATCATATGACCCCTTCGGAAAAAATATGACACCATATTGGGTCGCTTTGGGTCATATTATGTCCTAGGACCCCTTAGGACACCATATGACCCCTAACAACACCATATGGTATCATAAGGAGTCCTATGGTGTCCATAGGGGTCATATGGTGTCCTACGACCCCTTAGGACACCATATGACCCCTTAAGACACCATATTGGGTTGTTATGGGTCATATGGTGTTCTAAGGGGTCATATTGTCTCCTACGACCCCTTAGGACACTATATGACCCCTTAGGACACCATATGACCCCTAACAACACCATATGATGCCATAAGGGGTCCTATGGTGTCCATAGGGGTCATATGGTGTCCTACGATCCCTTAGGACACCATATGACCCCTTAAGACACCATATTTGGTTGTTATGGGTCCTATGGTGTCTTAAGGGGTCATATTGTGTCCTACAACCCCTTAGGACACCATATGACCCCTTAAGACACTATATTTGGTTGTTATGGGTCATATTGTGTCCTAATGGGTCATATTGTGTCATATGACCCCTTTAAGACATCAGATGACCCCTTAGGACACAATATGACCCCTTATGACACCATATTGGGTCGCTTTGGGTCCTATGGTGTCCTAAGGGGTCATATTGTGTCCTATGACCCCTTAGGATATGATAGGACCAAAAGTGACCCAATATGGTGTCATAAGGGGTCATATTGTGTCCTAAGGCGTCATATGATGTCTTAAAGGGGTCATATGACATAATATGACCCATTAGGACACAATATGACCCATAACGACCCAATACGGTGTCATAAGGGGTCATATGGTGTCATAAGGGGTCATATGGTGTCCATAGGGGTCATATGGTGTCCTAGGACCCCTTAGGACACCATATGACCCCTTAGAACACCATATTGGGCTGTTATGGGTCATATTGTGTCCTAATGGGTCATACTGTGTCATATGACCCCTTTAAGACATCATATGACCCCTTAGGACAAAATATGATCCCTTATGACACCATATTGGGATGCTTTGGGTTCTATGGTGTCCTAAGGGGTCATATTGTGTCCTATGACCCCTTAGGACATTATTGTAAGATTTGAGAAATACAAATCCACAGAACCCAAAAGAAACTTGCATGCAAGAAACCTGTCACAGAGAAAGAGAGAGAACGAATACAAGGGTTTTGGCTCTGACAAAGAGAAAAGATGTATTATCAGAGAAAAAATGAATCAAGAATATGAATAATACAAGAGATCAATCTTTATAAAGGAGATCAACACCAAAAGGAAAACCTAACCCTAAGGTGTGAGCATTTAATAATTAAATATTAATTATTAAATGACTAATGTATTCATAAAGAGAAATCTTAAGAGGAGAGAAAAGTTAATTAATTACTTTACTCTAACACCCCCCCTTAAGATGAGCTACAATGCAGCTACAAACAATGCAGAATAAAGCAAAGGAACTACAATGCAAAGGAGGGTCCCGGCAACAAGGCCTGATCAGGTACCCTAATACAAGAGAATCTCTATAAAGCAGAGTAAAGGAGAAAACCTAGTGGGAAAAAACTCCTCTCCAAAAAGAGATACAGAAACATGCTGAAAAGAAAACATGTAGGAAGGAAGGCCTCACTAAGACCCCCCAAGGACAACTTCCTTCACCCCAAGCATTGAGCGCAACTGAAGATAGCGCGGAGATGCCAAAGGTTTAGTGAAGATGTCAGCAACCTGCTCCTCTGTAGGTATGTACTCCAAGATGAGAGAACCATCCTGAATCAACTGTCTGATGAAGTGCATGTGGATTTCAATGTGCTTTGTCCGCTGATGCTCCACTGGGTTGCGTGAAATATGAATGGCACTCTGGTTGTCACACCAAAGAATAGTGGGACAATCTGGAGGAAACCCAAACTCTGTCATCGACTGCCGAAGCCATAAAACCTCCTGACTGGCTAACACTACTGCACGGTACTCAGCCTCTGTAGATGACAATGCAATAGCAGACTGCTTCTTGCAAGACCATGTAATAGGACCAGAACCAAGGCAAAAAACGAAGCTAGAAGTAGACTTCCGATCATTGACATCACCAGCCCAATCGGAATCAGTGAAGCCAATGATGTGAGGGGATCCTGAAGTGTAGTGAATGCCATAATGTGTGGTGCCCCGAATGTACCTCAAAATACGTTTGGCTGCTTGCCAATGGCTCTCATGAGGATCATGGGAGAACCGAGAGACAAGACCAACTGCAAAGGAAAGATCCGGACGAGAATCAAAAGATCACCCTCCTGACGCTGAAGATACACTGTGTGATCGGAATGACAGCGTGTGAAGTGAGAGGAAAGCAAAAAGGAGTCCATCTTCTCATACCAAGCCCGAGGGGCTTGTTTGAGACCATACAATGAACGTCGAAGTCTGCAAACCAAAGAAGTGTCCTGCACAAAACCCTGAGGTTGCTCCATATAGATCTCCTCATGTAGGTCTCCATGCAAGAAGGCACTCTTCACATCCATCTGAAACACTGTCCATCCCTGTGAAGCTGCAAGTGAAAGTACCAGGCGTATAGAATTCATCTTGGCGACAGGAGCAAAGGTCTCAGAGTAGTCAATACCCTCTACCTGAGAAAACCCCTTCGCAACAAGATGGGCCTTATACTTATCAATAGAACCATCTGCAGCATACTTGGTATGATACACCCACTTGCACCGAACCAACTTTCTTCCCTTAGGAAGAGGACAAAGATCCCAAGTATGATTCTTCATCAAAGAAGAATACTCCTCATCCATGGCCCTATCCCACTCTGGGTGTCCTGTCGCCTCTGAAAACTTTTGAGGATCATCTGAAAGGGTATGACTCAAAAGACTAGAACCAGATGTCTGAGAACGAGTGCGACGAGTATTAGAAGGATCACCTGCCAAAGAACCAGCTGCATCAACAGTATCACGGGCCCACTCCGGAAAAGACGGAGCAACTGGTGGTGGTGGAGATAGTGGATCATCATCTACATCATCCTCAAGAGATAAGTAATCCTCAAGAGATGAAGAGGAAGGAGTAGGTAATGAGGGAGAAGCTGGGGATGGAGAATCCATCTGAGGATAGCACTCATCAAACTGGACATCCCGCCGAAACAGGACCTCTCAGGAATCAGGATCAAACAACCTGTATGCCTTAACATCCTCACAATAGCCAACAAATATGAGTGGTCAGCTCTTCCTCTCCATGGCTATCCGCTGAGCATCAGGAATAAATGCCCAAGCCTCACTACCAAAAACTCAGAATGTAGAAACATCAGGCTTGACATGGGTCCAAGCCTCCTCAGGAGTCATATGTCGCAATGCCTTATGAGGCATCTGATTCTGAATATAATTGGCACAATTGACTGCCTCAGCCCAAAATGAAGAACTCATAGCTTGAGACTGTATCATACAATTTGCCATCTCCCGTAAGGTTCTGTTCTTTCTCTCAGCAACACCATTCTGCTGAGGGGTGTAAGGAACTGTAAACTGATGCTGTAAACCATGCTCAGTGCAAAAATCTCTGAAAGTCTGATTTACATACTCCTCCCCATTATCTGTGCGTATCCTCCTGATAGAAAGTCCAGATTGTTTCTCCACAAATGTCTTAAAAATCTTGAATGAGTCAAAGACATCAGACTTGTACTTAAGAAAGTACACCCATGTACGTCTGGAGAAGTCATCAATAAAAGTGAGCACATAACGGGCCCCTGAAAAAGAAAGAGTCAGAAAGGACATAAGATCACTGTGTACCAACTCCAGGGCTGCCCTAGCACGAGAGGCTCGACCCTTTGGAAAAGGATCGCGATGATGTTTGCCAAGGACACAACCACGACATACACCATCTGTACAAGAAATCTGTGGAAGCCTAATCACAAGTGCCTGTGTACTCATCTGCTGTAGATATCTGTAATTGACATGGCCAAAACGCTCATGCCAAAGCCTGCTCACAGAATCTGCATGTGCTATAAGAGAGGAACCAACAGTATCTGAACTCTCAAAGCCATCAAAACTATATAAGTGAGATGCAGAATCCACACTCCCAGTAGCAACAACCAAGTCAGGATCATGAAGATCTCGAATAACCACATCATGAGGTGAGAACTCAACTGTTTTACCAGAGCCAGAGTGGCAAATCTGATAAATGGAGAGAAGGTTTGTCGAAATGTTAGGAACCAAAAGCACATCCTGAAGACAACCACCATCCAATGAAACAGTACTAGAACCCTGAACGGAAAGCTGTGCTGAGTCACCAACTGCAATATGTCTAGTGCCTGTAGGGGCAAGAGCGGTGACCAAATCCTCTATGTGTGTCATATGGTGAGAGGCACCAGAATCTAGAATCCATGTGGATGCGGAGGACAATGCTCGTGCAGAAAGAGCATGACCTTTCCCTGTGGGCTGTGAAGGAGGCTGTGGTGCACTGATATTATGCTGCTGCATGGCTTCCTCCAAATCCTCTAAACGTTTCCAACACCTGGAAACGGGATGTCCTTCCTTGCCACAAAAACTGCAAGGATCACCAGAGTTCTTCTTAGTCTTGGAGGAAGACTCACCAGACTTTGAAGATTTGCCCTTTTTAGAATTGAACTGTGGTTTTGAATCAGACTTAGGTGGTGGCTTGGAGGGATTCTCACTAGCGTCTGAATCTTTCTTAGGCTTCGGTTTCTGCTTCTGTTTTCCTTTGGAGGACTGGGCTACCAATGCTTGGTTCTGTGAACCTGAAAGTGAATCTAACTGCTTAAGCTTAGCTTGCTCATGAGTCAGACGATCACAAAAGACCTCAAAAGAAGGCATGACATGGTGCGCACCCAAGGCATCCATGGTGGAATAGAAGGTCGAAGAGAAGATCTGAAATGGACCCCGAAGCTTGGAGAGAATCAGGAAAATGCACTCTGTATCAGTCTTAGTCTTACCACAACCCTGCAAGATAGATCGTTGTTGTTTGAACTTCATCAGAAAGTCCTCAATAGAGGGAAACGAATCAGGTACCAAGGAAGTTAACTCTGCCTCAAGCTGTAAAGCTCTGAACTCGTTGACAGTACCAAAAAGTCCATCAAACTTGGTCCAAATGGCTTGAGGAGTGATACAACCCTCAAGATGAAACTGGAGACTGTCAGAAATGTGTAAAGCCATCAATCCCATAGCCTGATCCATATTGTTCCTGTGCTGCATAATCTCAAAAGGACGTGTCAACTGAGGCTGAACCTCATCCAAACAGGACCATAACCCTTTTGACTGGAGAAGAGTCATCATGCGACCCTTCCAAGTGTGGTAATTATGCAGAGTGAGAGAGTCAATAGATTTGTCTGCCATCCTGTGAACTGTGCCGCAACTGCTCTGAATTTTTAATTATTATTAAGTGGTCTTTCAGAACTAGACAGAAGATGCAGAAGGGGGTTTGATTTTTTTTGTATTGGTGTTTGTATATTCTGGTTTTTTGATGTAAATAACAAAAAGCAAGAGAAAACACCCCCCCCACAATGCAAAAAACTAATCCCCAGTACAAACTGAAAGCCAGAAAATGATAGAAAGCAATAACGGGTTAAGACAAAATTTGGAGCACCTGAAGAATTTTCTGATGAAATAGACTGTAGATCTGGAAAGAGCACAAAACCACCATTCCGACGCCTATTCGCTTGCGAAAAATGGAGTCCGTATGCAAAAGATATGGCTCCTGGAGTGCAAAAAACTTGTTCTGACTTTGACTGGCAAAAAACACTACAAAACGGCAAAATCAGAGAAAAAGACCTGCATCAATTAGATCGGGCTCGGAACCAGCTTTCCAAAGCCTATTCATTTTCGAAAAACGGAGATCGGAAGCCCAAATAGGCCCTTTAAGCCCTCAAGGGCTTAAAAAAATAAGCCCCTGGTCCTCTGGGCGACCAGGGGCGTGCACAGGGGGCGGCGGTGCGGGGGCGGCGCGGCGGGGGTTACCACCGGCGGCGATGGCCGCCGGGCTGCGCGGGTGGCGGCACGGTGCTCCCAACCGGCTGCGCCTTCCTCCAAACTAGCTGCGCTGTTTTTGTAATAAAAAACTGCATTTTTTATATTTTTATTTTATTTTTCGCCTCGATTTTTGTGCCCTAGGGCCGTACGGCCTTGGGGCCAAAAAAAATTTGCCTCCTGGTGCAACTGTGTCCAAATCGGACGAATTTTATATGGAAATAGAGGTTTTTGGGCGCTACGAGCTCAACGGTGAGGTCCGTTTGGGCTCAAAGTGCACCGAAGAAAAATACCCCCTATTCCAAAATAAAAAACAGAAGACAAACACAGATCTGATGCAACCAAAACCTGGATCTCAAAATCTTTCAAAAGTCTGAACAAGCTGTAGCAGATCTGGCTCTGATACCATGTAGGATTTGAGAAATACAAATCCACAGAACCCAAAAGAAATCTGCATGCAAGAAACCTGTCACAGAGAAAGAGAGAGAACGAATACAAGGGTTTTGGCTCTGACAAAGAGAAAAGATGTATTATCAGAGAAAAAATGAATCAAGAATATGAATAATACAAGAGATCAATCCTTATAAAGGAGATCAACACCAAA
The DNA here is from genome assembly GCF_030272615.1 of Cryptomeria japonica. Taxonomy (NCBI): domain Eukaryota; kingdom Viridiplantae; phylum Streptophyta; class Pinopsida; order Cupressales; family Cupressaceae; genus Cryptomeria; species Cryptomeria japonica. The sequence continues at coordinate 596,683,582 of NC_081412.1, read as the reverse complement.
AGGAAAACCTAACCCTAAGGTGTGAGCATTTAATAATTAAATATTAATTATTAAATGACTAATGTATGCATAAAGAGAAATCTTAAGAGGAGAGAAAAGTTAATTAATTACTTTACTCTAACAATTATAATACCCCTTAACACACCATATTGGGTCATTATGGATCCTATGGTGTCCTAAGGGCTCATATTGTGTCCTATGACCCCTTAAGACACCATATGACCCCTTACAACATAATATTTGGTTGTTATGGGTCAGATTGTGTCATATGACCCCTTGAAAACATCATATGACCCCTTAGGAAACAATATGACCCCTTATGACACCATATTGGGTTGCTTTGGGTCATATTATATCCTACAACCCCTTAAGACACCATATGACCCCTGAAAATACCATATGGTGTCATAAGGAGTCCTATGGTGTCCATAGGGGTCATATGGTATCCGACAACCCCTTAAGACACTATATTGGGTCGTTATGGGTCCTATGATTTCCTAAGGGGTCATATTGTGTCGTACGACCCCTTAGGACACCATATGATGTCATAATGGGTCCTACGGTGTCCATATGGGTCATAAGGTGTCCTACAACCCCTTATGACACCATATGACCCCTTAAGACACCATATTGGGTTGTTATGGGTCTTATGGTGTCCTAAGGGATCATATTATGTCTTACAACTCCTTAGGACACCATATGACCTCTTAAGACACCATAATTGGTCGTTATGGGCCATATTATGTTCTAATGGGTCATATTGTGTCATATGACCCCTTTAAGACATCATATGACCCCTTAGGACACAATATGACCCCTTATGATACCATATTGGTTCGCTTTGGGTCCTATGGTGTCCTAAGGGGTCATATTGTGTCCTATGACCCCTTAGGACACCATATGACCCCTTAAGACACCATATCGGGTCATTATGGGTCCTATGGTGTCCTAAGGGGTCATATTGTGACCTATGACCCCTTACAACACCATATTTGGTCATTATGAGTCATATTGTGTCCTAGTGGGTCATATTGTGTCATATGATCCCTTTAAGACATCATATGACCCATTAGGAAACAATATAACCCCTTTTGACACCATATTGGATCGCTTTGGGTCATATTATGTCCTACAACCCCTTAGGACACCATATGACCCCTAACGACACCATATGATGTCATAAGGACTCCTATGGTGTACATAGGGGTCATATGGTGTCCTACAACCCCTTAGGACACCATATGACCCCTTAAGATGCCATATTGGGTCGTTATGGGTCCTATGGTGTTCTAAGGGGTCATATTGTGTCCTATGACCCCTTAGGACATTATAATACCCCTTAACACACCATATTGGGTCATTATGGGTCCTATTGTGTCCTAAGGGCTCATATTATGTCCTAAAACCCCTTAGGACACCATATGACCCCTTACAACACCATATTTGGTTTATATGGGTCAGATTGTGTCATATGACCCCTTAGGAAACAATATGACCCCTTATCACACCATATTGGGTTTCTTTGGGTCATATTATATCCTACGACCCCTTAAGACACCATATGACCCCTAACAAAACCATATGGTATCATAAGGAGTCCTATGGTATCCATTGGGGTCATATGGTGTCCTACGACCCCTAAAGACACCATATGACTCCTTAAGACACCATATTGGGTCGTTATGGGTCCTATGATTTCTTAAGGGGTCATATTGTGTCCTATGACCCCTTAGGACACCATATGACCCCTAACGACACTATATGATGTCATAATGGATCCTACGGTGTCCATAGGGGTCATGTGGTGTCCTACGACCCCTTATGACACCAAATGACCCCTTAAGACACCATATTGGGTCGTTATAGGTCCTATGGTGTCCTAAGGGGTCATATTGTGTCCTACAACCCCTTAGGACACCATATGACCCCTTAAGACACCATATTTGGTTGTTATGGGTCATATTGTGTCTTAATGGGTCATATTGTGTCATATAACCCCTTAGGACACAATATGACCCCTTATGACACCATATTGGGTCGCTTTAGGTCCTATGGTGTCCTAAGGGGTCATATTGTGTCCTATGACCCCTTAGGACACCATATGACCCCTTAAGACACCATATTAGGTCGTTATGGGTCCTATGGTGTCCTAAGGGGTCATATTGTGTCCTACGACCCCTTAGGACACCATATGACCCCTTTAGACACCATATTTGGTCGTTATAGGTCATATTGTGTCTTAATGGGTCATATTGTATCATATGACCCCTTTAAGACATCATATAACCCATTAGGAAATAATATGACCCCTTATGACACCATATTGGGTCACTTTGGGTCATATTATGTCCTACAACCCCTTAGGACACCATATGACCCCTAACGACACCATATGGTGTCATAAGAACTCCTATGGTGTCCATAGGGGTCATATGGTGTCGTACGACCCCTTAGGACACTATATGACCCCTTAAGACAACATACTAGGTCGTTATGGGTCCTATGGTGTCCTAAGGGGTCATATTGTGTCCTACGACCTCTTAGGACACAATATGACCCCTTAGGACACCATATGACCCCTAACGATACCATATGATGTCATAAGGGTTCCTATGGTGTCCATAGGGGTCATATGGTGTCCTACAACCTTTAGGACACCATATGACCCCTTAAGACACCATATTGGCTCGTTATTGTTCCTATGGTGTCCTAACGGGTCATATTGTATCCTACGACCCCTTAGGACACCATATAACCACTTATGACACCATATTTGGTTGTTATGGGTCATATTGTGTCATATGATCCCTTAATACATTATATGACCATTTAGGACACAATACGACCCCTTATGATACCATATTGGGTCGCTTTGGGTCCTATTGTGTCCTAAGGGGTCATATATTGTCCTATGACACCTTAGGACATGATCGGACCAAAAGATACCCAATATGGTGTCATAAAGGGTCATATTGTCTCCTAAGGGGTCATATGATGTCTTAAAGGGATCATATGACACAATATGACCCATTAGGACCTAATAGGGTGTCATAAGGGGTAATATGGTGTCATAAGGGGTCATATGGTGTCCATAGGGGTCATATGGTGTCCTAGGACCCCTTAGGAGATCATATGACCCCTTAAAACACCATATTGGGTCGTTATGGGTCATATTATGTCCTAATGGGTCATATTGTGTCATATGACCCCTTTAAGACATCATATGACACCTTAAGACCCCTTATGACACCATATTGGGTCGCTTTGGGTCTGACGGTGTCCGAAGGGGTCATATTGTGTCCTATAACTGCTTAAGACACCATACGACCCCTTAAGACACCATATTAGGTCGTTATGGGTCATATTGTGTCCTAAGAGGTCATATGGTGTCATAAGGGGTCATATTATGTCCTAAGGGGTCATATGATGTCTTAAAGGGTTCATATGACACAATATGACCCATTAGGACACAATATGACCCATAACGACCCAATATGGTGTTTTAAGGGGTCATATGGTGTCCTAAGGGGTCCTAGGACACCATATAAACCCTTATGACTCCTTAGGACACCATACAACTCATTATGAGACCATATTGGGTCTTTATGGGTCGTATGGTGTCGTAAGGGGTCATATTATGTCCTACGACCGCTTAGGACACCATATGACCCCTAACGACACCAAATGGTGTCATAAGGGGTCCTATGGTGTCCTACAACCCCTTAGGACACCATATGACCCCTTAAGACACCATATTGGGTCGTTATGGGTCCTATGGTATCCTAAGGGGTCATATTGTGTCATACGACCCCTTAGGACACAGTATGACCCCTGACGACACCATATGGTGTCATGAGCGGTCCTATGGTGTCCATATAGATCATATGGTGTCCTCTGACCCCTTAGGATACCATATGACCCCTTAAGACACCACATTGGGTCGTTATGGTTCCTATGGTGTGCTAAGGGGTCATATTGTGTCCTACGACCCCTTAGGACACCATATGACCCCTTAAGACACCAAATGGTGTCATTATGAGTCATACTGTGTCCTAATGGGTCATATTATGTCATATGACACCTTTAAGACATCATATGACCATTTAGGACACAATATGACCCCTTATGACACCATATTGGGTCGCTTTGGGTCTTATGGTGTCCTAAGGTGTCATATTATATCCTATGACCCCTTAGGACATGATAGGACCAAAAGTGACCCAATATGGTGTCATAAGGGGTCATATTGTCTCCTAAGGGGTCATATGATGTCTTAAAGGGGTCATATGACACAATATGACCCATTAGGACACAATATGACCCATAACGATCCAATAGGGTGTCATAAGGGGTCATATGGTGTCCATACGGGTCATATGGTGTCCTAGGACTCCTTAGGACACCATGTGACTCCTTAAAACACCATTTTGGGTCATTATGGGTCATATTATGTCATATGACCCCTTTAAGATATCATATGACCCCTTAAGACATAATATGACCCCTTATGACACCATATTCGATGGCTTTGGGTCCGATGGTGTCCTAAGGGGTCATATTGTGTCCTATGACCGCTTAGGACACCATATCACCCCTTAATACACCATATCATGGGTCCTATGGTGTCCTAAGGAATCATATTGTTTCCTACGACCCCTTAGGACACAATATGATGCCTTAAGACACCATATTTGGTTGTTATGGGTCATATTGTCTCCTAAGGGGTCATATGATGTCTTAAAGGGGTCATATGATACAATATGACCCATTAGGACACAATATGACCCATAACGACATAGTATGGTGTCATAAGGGGTAATATGGTGTCATAAGGTTTCATATGGTGTCCATATGGGTCATATGGTGTCCTAGGACCCCTTAGGACACCATATGACCTGTTAAGACACCATATTGGGTTGTTGTGGGTCATATTGTGTCCTAATGAGTCATATTGTGTAATATGACCCCTTTAAGACATCATATGACCCCTTAGGACACAATATGACCCCTTATGACACCATATTGGGTTTCTTTGGGTCCTATGGTGTCCTAAGGGGTCGTATTGTGTCCTACGAGCCCTTAGGACACCATATGACCCATAACGACACAATTTGGTGTCTTAAGGGGTCATATGGTGTCCTATGACACCATATGACCCCTATGGACACCATATGACCCCTAACCACACTATATGGTGTCATAAGGGGTGATGTGTTGTCCTTAGGGGTCATATGGTGTCCCATGAACCCTTATGACCCCTTAGGACACCATACGACCCGTTATGACACCATATTGGGTCGTTATGGGTCCTATGGTATCCTATGGGGTCATATTATGTCCTATGACCCCTTAGGACACCATATGACCCCTAATGACAACATATGGTGTCATAAGGGGTCCTATGGTGTCCATAGGGGTCATATGGTGTCCTATGACACCTTAGGACACCATATGACCCCTTAAGACACTACATTGGGTCGTTCTGGGTCCTATGTTGTCCTAATGGGTCATATTGTGTCATATGACCCCTTTAAGACATCCTATGACCCCTTAGGACATAATATGACCCCTTATGGAATCATATTGGGTCGCTTTGGGTCTTATGGTGTCCTAAGGGGTCATATTCTATCCTACAACCCCTTAGGACACCATATAACCCATAACGATACAATTTGGTGTCTTAAGGGGTCATATGGTGTCCCACGAACCCTTATGACCCGTTATGACACCATACGACCCGTTATGACCCCATATTGGGTTGTTATGTTCCTATGGTGTCCTAAGGGGTCATATTATGTCCTAGAACCCTTAGGACACCATATGACCCCTAACGACACCATATGGTGTCATAAGGGGTCCTATGGTGTCCATAGGGGTCATATGGTGTCTACGACCCCTTAGGACAACATATGACCCCTTAAGACACCATATTTGGTCGTTATGGGTCATATTGTGTCCTAATGGGTCATATTGTGTCATATGACCCCTTTAAGACATCAAATGACCCCTTAGAACACAATATGACCACTTATGACACCATATTGGGTTGCTTTCGGTCCTATGGTGTCCTAAGGGGTCATATTGTGTCCTATGACCCCTTAGAACACTATAAGACCCAAAGTGACCCAAATTGGTGTCATAAGGGGTCATATGGTGTCATAAGGGGTCATATGGTGTCCTAGGACCCCTTAAGACACCATATGACCCCTTAAGACACCATAATGGCTTGTTATGGGTCATATTATGTCCTAATGGGTCATATTGTATCATATGACCCCTTTAAGCCATCATATGATCCCTTAGGACACAATATGACCCATTATGACACCATATTGGGTCACTTTGGGTCCTATGGTGTCCTAAGGGGCCATATTGTGTCCTACGACCCCTTAGCACACCATATGACCCATAACAACACAATTTGGTGTCTTAAGGGGTCATATGGTGTCCCATATGACCCCTATGGACACCATATGACACCTAACAACACCATATGGTGTCATTAGGGGTCGTATGTTGTCCTTACGGGTCATATGGTGTCCCATGAACCTTTATGACTCCTTAGGACACCATATGACCCGTTATGAGACCATATTGGGTCTTTATGGGTCCTATGGTGTCCTAAGGGGTTATATTATGTCCTACGACCCCTTAGGACACCATATGACCCCTAACGACACCATATGGTGTCATAAAGGGGTCATATGGTGTCCTACAACCCCTTAGAACACCATATGACCCCTTAAGACACCATATTGGGTCGTTATGGGTCCTATGGTGTCTTAAGGGGTCATATTGTGTCCTAAGACCCTTTAGGACACCATATGACCCCTAACGACACCATAGGTGTCATAAGGGGTCCTCTGGTGTCCATAGGGGTCATATGGTGTCCTACGACCCCTTAGGACACCATATGACCCCTTAAGAAACCATATTGGGTTGTTGTGGATCCTATGGTGTTCTAAGGGGTCATATTGTGTCCTACGACCCCTTAGGACACCATATGACCCCTTAAGACACCAAATTGTGTCGTTATGAGTCATATTGTGTCCTAATGGGTCATATTGTGTCATATGACCCCTTTAAGACATCATATGACCCCTTAAGACACAATAAGTGATAACTCAATGATGAACAGTAAGTACAAAACCGATACTGAGAGGGGGGGGTGAATCAGTACCATCAAAAACACTTTCCTGAAACCGGTTAGACAGAAAACAATCCAAGTGACTGACAAATAGTGACACCGGTTTGAAATAGAGTACAACTGGTAAAGCTAAAAATGACTAAGACAAGCATTAACCGGTTACTCACTTAGCTTTCCACTCAACCTAATACTTCACTTCCAATTCACCCTTATGCATGAACAGGTAATCTATCATCAGAAATATAATAACTTGCCAATCATAATCATGATTAACTTCTTGACAGAAAATAACAAAGCATCACACGAAAGAAATATCTCACATGACACACATATTTTTTCACGTGGAAACCCAACTAGGAAAAACCACGGTGGGGATGAATACCCACAAGCTGTTTTTGAACTCTTTAGAAGTCCACTCTATTAGGAGCCTTGTCCAGTTAAAGACTGATACAATGGGTTCTATAGGGAACCGATCCTGTTAGGGATCACCCGGTTAAGGGATGGCTATAATACCCGGTTAAGGGTTAAACCCTGTTAAAGGTTACCTTGTTAGAGGATTTAAAGAACTCAATGGTTTTGAGTCACCCTGTTAAAGGATTTACAGTAAGCCAGTTAAAGCTACCCTGTTAAGGGATTTCCCAACTATTGAAGTGGTTAGAGATCAATAGGTATTACAATGATCTGGTAACAACACTCAATGCCAATGCAGATCCGCTTTAGCTCCTCTTCACCTTTTGCACTTTCACTTCTGCAAGTATCACTTCTTTCCTCTGGTCTGGCAAGAATCATGTATCCCTTCTCTTGGATACATACACACAACTTTTGCCAACAACCTCAGATAGAAACACAACCTGGACCTTATAGGAAACAGGTTGGTCAGTCTAAGCATAAACCCTAAACCCTAAACATCTTAGGTTGAACAATTCAAACGGTTCAATCCTGACCATTGAGCATATTGCATTAAATGCAACAGTCTTGAGCCGATCTCAAGACATTCTCCATCATTCGTTCTCCACCGCTTTCTTGGCGGCTGATAACCCATCATGCGTTTTCACCGTTTATAGACTTCACACATTCCCAAGGTAGATAGGAGCAATCTCCTTCATGCAAGATCCTTCATGCGCAAGGTTGACGTGGCAACACGATCTGTTCACCGTTACAATGCTAACTCACCACACAGTGTCATCGGTTGAGTCACAAAGGCTTGGAACACATCAACCGGAAACCCTGAAGTTGAGACTACCAACTGGTAGTCATGCCACATTCTATGTGCCGGTTCATATTTGAACATACCGGTTCACTTTGTGCACATATACCAGTTTACGACTTTATACCGGTTCACTCCTCAACATATTACCATATCGCTTCTCAATACCATACCGGTTCTCTTTGCCAATTGCTTAACTTTAATAAACTGGTTCAGTATGTTGCTTCTTCACAGCTGCAGCATATTGACATCAATGACAACATACACTGTCATCATGTCTTCATACTACCGGTTCACATAATGCCAACAATATGACCCCTTATGACACCATATTGGGTTGCTATGGGTCCTATGGTGTTCTAAGGGGTCATATTGTGTCCTACGACCCCTTCGGACACCATATGACCCATAGCGACACAATTTGGTGCATTAATCTCTCTCTCCCCCCTAATCTCTCTCTCTCTCTCTCTCCCTCAACGCTAATCTCTTTATCTCTCTCTCCCTTCCTCCCTCCCTCTCTCTCTCTCTCTCTCTCTCCCCCCCACTCCCCCCTCTCCTTCTCCCTCTCCCTAATCTCTCTCTCTCTCTCCCTCTTTCCCCTCACTTCCCCCACTAATTTATTTATAAATTAATATATTAAAATATTATATATTAATATATTAATAAACATTAGATTAATTATGTGCAAATTTAGTTAGTGAATTTACTTATTAAAATCGGATATCCGATATAATCGAATATCCAATTTGTGTTGTAAAATTTTCAAATTTCAAATTTCAGCTCGGGATTGCTTTAGGATTTGGTTTGGAAGTGACAAGCCTGGAAGCAACTGAAAAAACATGTTTTTCAATATTCCTTGATTTTCCAGACTTTTCACTGGTGGCTGATGACTTTTTTTGTAGCCAAAATTGATAAAATGAAAAGGGTTTTTTAAGAACATTCTCAGCTTTCCAACAATATAAGGCTTGTCTTATTTCTACTTTAATAAACAATTATTATTTATTTTCTAATTGAATTCTGACAATAGTCCTGATTGATAGACTGATTGAAAAACACTCATAACTTTCAAACGGTATAACATTTTTTGAATCTGAAACATGCATCACATCCTATGCTTCATCTACAATAGGGAAAAATTAAAAAAAAAAAAAAATTTCATAAGGTTTTGACCAAGTTAAGGTGGTTAGACGTAGGAGTTTCTGAATTTCTGAAAATCTGTAGTAAAAGATTCATGAATAATTATTTACTTTATAAAAAATTATAAAAAAATATGTGTCACATCTGGACATGAGTCTAATACTTATATTATAAATATTATAAAAAAATATTATGATTTGATTGTGATTAGGGTGGTCAGACATACATCTACTTCTTATCTTTTTCCTCAAATTTTAGTACCACTACATTGAAATTTGAAATTTTCATCAAATAGGATATTTTTTTTCCAAAAAACAACTACTAGCTTAGAAACTAAATTCATTTTTCTATAGATCCTCTTCTTACATATTTTAAAAATAATATTCACAACTTATTCAAATTTTCATGTCAAGTTGCATAACTCTGATTTTCTAAAATTTCATTGCCACTTAAGGGCCTGTTTTGGCACACCATGATCCTGCACATACCCAAAATAAAAAGAGAAAAGATGAAAAGCCCATCCAAGAACAAGAAAACGTTTATGTAAAAATTATTGGATATGATTTGAAATAAGAACAAAAGAGGGCTTGCAAGAAGAAAATCTCCCATACTAACAAATAATATACTTTAGAGGTAGCCATTGAGGTTGTAACTCTTCTCACTAATATGAACTTGTCCATTATTCTTTGCTTTCTATTTCTACTTTGGTGTTGATGCCTATTGTTTCTACTATTGCTAGTGTTGTTCCTGTGATATCCATTCATTCATCTACTTAAATTGAGTCGATCTTGGATACTCCACAGGATAATGGGATGAAAGTTTTTGGTTCTCTCTCTTCCTTTCCAACTATCTCAAAAGTCACTACCTCAATGCTTGAGGCTTCTTATATTAACTTTGACAAGTTCATAGGTGACTCTTTTCCAAGTACTTCAATTGTGGAAATTCCATCTGCAGTTATGACACACACTAAACCCATTGTAGCTGCCATAATGCCACAAAAAACCTTGCCCATTCAGATTGTAGTCACTAGTGTAGGAGTGATTTCTACTCTCCCTCCTTTGTTATAATCAGAAACAACTAAGAGAAAGAAGAAAATTATCTCCCTAGATGACTTTGACTTTGGACAGTTGGCTTCTCCCAAACCAAAGAGAATTAAGAAAGCAAAAATCCTTTCAAGAATAAGAGTATATGAGTCAAGTAACAAATATGAAGAAGTGGCAATACCTCCTCCAGGTAAAAAAATTGATGAGATTTAAGAAACAAATTATGAAGTGAGGAGGATTGAGTTTGGGAAACTAACTCATGAGAGTACCAAAGAAGATTCTCAATCAACACTTGAAGCTTTGATCAAAATTTATGATAGGTATAAAGACATCAGGGGCAATCTCAAACTTTAAGTGGACCAACTTACTTTTGTGTTGTATAAAATTACTTAGTCCTCAAAACCGATTAAACTAGTTGGCTCTTTTGTTGATGAAGAAGTTGTGAAGAAGGTAGATTAAACTACGATTCATGGGAGAGTTTTTGTTGCATGGGCAAATAGGATGCTATCACAAAGAACACACCTTTTGAGTTCTTCAGTTAAGTTGTCAAACAACCTGGATAGTGTGAGATCTCAGTTAGATCAAAAACTCATTCTACTATCACAGGAATTACATGTGTAGGATAAGGACTACAATGCTTCACTCAATCTTGAGGATTTTGAGCTTGATGTTCTTGATGACCATGAATTCATTCCCACTCGTTAGATGTATATTAAGCAATAGGAAGCCTTGGAATATAGAATGGATGCTTTTGAATAGTTGATCAAGGACCTCCAAAAAGCTCATAAAGAATGCAAAGATAAAATACATAATATTATTAATTAAAAATTTGAGTTTTCATGCAAGTTATTGGATGAGGACCAAAAGCTCCCGCATATTGACACCATTATTCAATATTTCATTCCACTAGTTAGTGTACAAATGGATAAAGAAGAATTTGCAACTTATTCTATTGATAATCTAGTATATTTTTAGTTAATCTTGGATAATTTAGAATCTCTTCAAAATAAATATAAGAACCACCACTCAACTTCAAACCATTTTCAACTATGTAAACGAACCTGATGAATCAGTGATAAAAGAAGCCCTCAAGAAATTTGAAGAATTTATGAAGAATAAGTGTCCCCCAGCACTTAGTAGTGTTTATCATATTTTGAAGTCTATAATTTGCATTTTTTTTTTGACATTTTGTGTACGTGTACATATGTAGTTTGCATGTAAAGAAAGTACAAGTCCTAAACCAAATCGAATTGTACTTTGAATAAGTCAAAATTAGTTGTAGGATTCCTCTCAAGGCTCTTCTCTATATAAAGGAGAGACATTATTGTAAATATTTATCTTTTAGATAATGCATTGAAATAGTATTGGATTATAGAGATATCAAATATATTGTGCTTTTAGTGAAAATCTGAAAATTCTATGAATAAAGAAGTAAAGTTGTTTTTCAATCTTTTTCTTGGAAAGACTTTATTGTATGTCACTGAGAGTGTTTTATGTCATTCTTAGAATATTATATTTAAAGATTGAATTTCGCATTGTGATAAGTTGTTGGTTAAAAGGTATAAAGGTGGAATATTGTGTACTTTGTGCTATAATATTTTATTGTGAATCTTTCATCAATGTTTTATAGTAAGGTGAAGAGTTTTTGCTACATCAAGTTATCTATTTAGAGTAGAGAAGACTATAATATATAGGAAAGAATTTGTGCTACCTACATATTACAAGTTATTTTTCATGAGTCATTTAAGGAGACCATATAACTTTGGGCTTGCAAAGGTTTCTTGGTTAGTATAGATTCACTGGTACATCTTTAAGTCATCCTTTTGTATGGCTGAAAGTTATATCGATTATTATTGAATAAGTTAGTGTCTTGTAGTTTATGTTTTCTTGTTAAGGAAGAGAATCCATTTTGAAGAAAGAGAGTTGGATGAACACTTATTCTTAAAAAAGAGAATAAAGTGATAGTAACACCTTGAAAATAGTATAGGAAATAGAAGTTAGATATATACTATTTATTAGATTGTTGTAAGAGGCAACCTCCTATTTGTGAGGAGAGATTTAATCTCATCATATTGTGGCTAAAAATAACATTTTGTAATCATCCCTTGATTACAAAATTTCCAACCAATAGTGGTTTTCCCTCATGCCCCTAATTCATGATCGATTTACTTAATCTATGAGCAAATTTGGAAACCTAACACAATCGTAAGATTACTAACCTTGGTTTTGGCTTAGAAAGTGAGGAATATGGTTCCTATAGCCTTAGTCCTCCTTAACTATGGTTCCTAGCACCCTATTCTAGCCTTTTTGGGCCCAAATTTGAAACTCTAATGATCATAACAATGTAGAGGAGTAAATTTCTCCCACATGTTAGCCTACTTCAAAAGTTAGAAACAAAATGTGTGAATTGTGTATAAATACAACTCCCTCCCCCTCCTTTGAACATCTTTCTACAAGTTCATTCTCCTATCACTCCAATTGAGCAATTTAGTCGTACATTTTCAAGGAAGATGGGGATAGATATGGAGCCTAGTTTTCAAGCTTAGAAATCATGACCAATTTTATGTTTTCCTCCATGAATGATGACATGAATTAACTCTTGTCAAGCAACATCAAAATTTGTGAAGACTTTAAAGCTACAAGTTCATAGCAAAGGTATCTTTTGTTAATTCAGAGTTTCCTTTAAATTTTTTAGCCTCTACCCTACTAGGGGTAAGATCTCTCACATTATATCATAGCTATTTAGTGGAGGTTAATTTCTACCTAGGGTTTGCATTAGGAAATCCCCTATATAACACAACATTTTTCCTCTTTTTTGTGTGTAGGTTACAGATCCAACTACTAAAATTTTAGAATTGATAAGAGTAGACTAAGAGCTATATTTTCAAATTTTGAACAAGCAAAAATTAATAGACTATGTTAATTAACACAACTGTCTCACACTTTTTGGTTGAATTTTGGAGGGAATAATTTGTGGAGCATATAGATCTAGAATCTGATGTGTTAGCTAGTGAAAACAACTTTAGGACTAGGACACCTAGCACATTAATTTGTAGTTTTTAGGCTTAGATTTTAGTGATAGGTTCTTTTTTGTTTCTTATCTATAGATCTACACTTTTGTGTTTACATTTTGATCTATTTGTCTATTTATGCCAAATCTTGTCAATTTCGTAGCATTTTACCTAGTTCTTGCATCATTTCTTATCATAATTATATCCAATCACATCAAATTAAATTTAGGGAACAATTAATTATAGTACTCAACTCTCCTAATTGACTAGAATTCAGCATTGAGCCTAATTGATTGTTTCCTAATGAAAAAGATATTTGGGAATGATTCCTAGTTTTCATGTTTAAACTAGTGAACTCTCATTTCCCCTATAGTTTTGAATGAGAGGAAGATGAAGTAGACATTTTGGAAGGAAAATTGTTTCTATTATTTTCAAAAATCTGTTTCAATTCATCATTCTTCTTCTTATAATAATAGTGTTCATCGTGTCTTGTATTCTTGAAATATGCACCAAGTAGGGTTCTCCTTCTTAGATGATTCTCCCTCGCAAGAGGAATTTTTATATTATTTTGTGGAAATAGATGTTGATTTTGTGTTCTTCTTAGGCTTGTTCTTTTTCTTATTTTTTCTAACAGAATATTTCTCATCCTTTGTAATCAAGGAACGATATTTTGAAGACTTCAAGACACCCATTTCAATAAACATGTGTGTGTGTTATAAGATTTTTCTATGAAGATAACCACCAAATATTTAGAGACCTAATGGAAATTATAATTAAAATAAAATAATAATTTGATAAGAATAAATTGTATCCCTATCAATGAATTCAAATAGAAAGCATGAATATGAATGGTATTACCAAAGAGATGCTTCCATTCTATATGCCAACATGAACATAAGATTGCATAATATTTTGACATGTGGCTTAATCTTATGAATTGATACAAAAAGTGATAACATATCCATTGAGGGTGGAAAAGTGATAACTATCCTCTTAAAGTGCAAATTCTACTCAAAATGAGAAGAATCTGATGTGTTGCCTAAGTAAACTTAAGTAGCATGTATGATTAGGACCTAGGCAATGAACTTGTTTGGTACAACATCTCTTTCACACCAACATATGCGCACACAAAAACCTATACAATTATATTACATATAATGTATATGATATATGTATGCATATGGATACATTTATACACATAGACACATGTATACATATACACATACATACATACATACAAGCATACATGCATGCATAATTAGAAAATCACACTATAGAAGAAATATATATATTCCTTCAAATCTATGGTGTGGATACACACTAATTAGAAAATCACATTACAGAAAAAATTATATTCCTTCAAAAATGTGGTGTCAATATGCATCTTTAGAAACATAATATATATGCTATGAAAATGGCATAAATAGAAATTGAAAAAATATTTGTTAATTAGCACTCACCCTACACATAGGTTAGGAGTGAATGCCATTCCACTCAAAACATTTTACAAATTATATTTTTTGGGGGCAGGGTAAGTTCACAAAGATGGTGGTCAAAAAGGGGGGTATAAGTGGACGCTTTTTTTCTGAAATCGGGTGAACCTGAACTTGGAGGCAAAATTTGAAAGTCATCCACTCAAGATATGAAGATAATCACAGAAAAAATATTGTAGTACTCTGAATCCAGTTTCCAAACTACTAAACATTTTCAAAATTGGATAAGATTAAGGGGGTCAAATCCTTCACGCACGAAAAAAAGACCCTACTTTTTTCTAAAAAACATACCATAGTGTCTGACATGCGCATAAAAAAAGTAATAGTTAGATTTAGTATTTTGACAAATCCTTTGGCAGAAAGATAGTTAAGAGTGAGCACTAGAAGATGTGTATTTGTTTGTAATTTTTTGTCAAGTATATTTTTTTATGATTTTTCCAATCAAGCACATCCTGAAAAATTAGGTACTTGTTCGTGTGCGAAGCAAAAGTTACACTAAACAAATCGAAAATACAAGGTTACTCTCTCTCTCTCTCTCTCTACCTCTCCCTCCCTCCCCTCTCTCTCTCTCTCTCTCTCTCTCTCTCTCTCTCTCTCTCTCTCCTTCCCTCATCTCTCCCTCCCCCATACTCTCCCCCCCTCTCTCTCTCCCTCTCCCTTCCTCCATACCCCTTCTTCTCTCCCTCCCTACCCCCTCTCCTCTCCCTCCCCCCTCCTTCTTCTCTCCCTCTCTCCCTCCTTCCCTCCCTCCCCCCCTCTCTCTCTCCCTCTCTCCCTCTCCCTCCTTCCCTCTCTCTCTCTTCCTCTCCCTCCTCCCCTCCTTCTCTCCCTCTCCCTTCCTCCATACCCCTTCTCCTCTCTCTCTCTCTCTCTCTCTCTCTCTCTCCATCTCCTCTCTCTCTCTCTCCTCCTTCTCTCTCCCTCTCCCCTACTCCACCCCCCTCTCTCTCTCTCTCTCTCCTCTCTCTCTCTCTCTCTCTCTCTCTCTCCTTCTCTCTCCCTCTCCCCTACTCCACCCCCCCTCTCTCTCTCTCTCTCTCTCTCTCTCTCTCTCTCTCTCTCTCTTCCTCTCCCTCCTCCCCTCCTTCTTCTCTCCCTCTCCCTTCCTTCATACCCCTTCTTCTCTCCCTCCCCCTCCTCTCCCTCTCTCCCTCCTTCCCTCCCTCCCCCTCTCTCTCTCCTTGTCTCCCTCTCCCTCATCCCCTCTCTCTCCCTCTTCCTCTCCCTCATCCCCTCCTTCTCTCCATCTCCCTTCCTCCATATCCCTTCTTCTCTCCCTCCCTCCCCCATCTCTCTTCCTCCCTCCCCCATCTCTCTCCCTCTCTCCTTCCCTCCTCTCTCCCTCTCTGTCTCCCTCTCTCTCTCTCTCTCTCTCTCTCTCTCTCTCTCTCTCTCTCTCCTCTTCCTCTCCCTCCTCCCCTCCTTCTTCTCTCCCTCTCCCTTCTTCCATACCCCTTTTTCTCTCCCTCCCTCCCCTCTCTCCTCTCCCTCCCCCCCCCCCCCCCCTCTCTCTCTCTCTCTCTCTCTCTCTCTCTCTCTCTCTCTCTCTCTCCCTCCTCCCATCCTTCTTCTCTCCCTCTCCCTTCCTCCATACCCCTTCTCTCCCCCCTCCTTCTCTCTCTCTCTCTCTCCCTCCTTCCGTCCCTCCCCCCTCTCTCTCTCCCTCTCTTCCTCTCCCTCCTCCCCTCCTTCACTCCCTCTACCTTCCTCCATACCCCTTCTTCTCTCCCTCCCTCCTCCCTCTCTCTCCCTCTCTCCTTCCCTCCTTCTCTCAGCCTCTCTCCCTCTCCCTCTCTCCCTCTTCCTCTCCCTCCTCCCCTCCTTCTTCTCTCCCTCTCCCTTCCTCCCTCTCCCTTCTTCTCTCCCTCCCTCCCTCCTCTCCTCTCCCTCCCCCCCTCCTTCTTCTCTCCCTCTCTCCCTCCTTCCCTCCCTCCCCCCACTCTCTCTCTCCCTCTCTCCCTCTCCCTCCTTCCCTATCTCTCTCTCTTCCTCTCCCTCCTCCCCTCCTTCTTTTCTCCCTATCCCTTCCTCCCTCCCTCCCTCCCCCCTCTCCTCTCCTCTCCTCTCCCTCCCTCTCTCTCTCTCTCTCTCTCTCTCTCTCTCTCTCTCTCTCTCTCTCCCTCCCTTTTCATTCACATTTTCCTACTAACAATAGCGCATACGGGGTACTGAACCTATTAGTTCACTGCCTATGATAACATTTTTTAGGCTTAGGAGTGTGTATGCGCTACGTATTAGTACATAATGGGAAAAAAAATACTATTGGGCTTGCCAACATTTTATGGACTAACAGTACACACGCGGTTATTAATGTAGCGCGTACACGATACATATACATAGTTTAAGTTGCCCAAGAGCCTCAACGGCCTCAAACAAAGTTTTTGAGGTCGTTGAAGGTCCCACTAGAATTGTGTCTGCACCTGTATCACTATTTTATATATAGAAGTAAGTGAATTTTTTGTTTTTGTGTGATTTTAAATGATTGAATTGTTGTTCTTATTAGTTTTTTCAATAGTATTGTGATTGTTTAATAGTTTGATTCCAAAAAATAGTGATAACATGCACTCAAATTCAAGTTCACTGGTAATTTATACGAGATAGATGGTATGTTTTTTCTCTTCATGCATGTATTGTTTATGGGAAGAATGTGAATCACAAGAGTGGTTTGACAAATGGTCTTGTAGACCGTTGGTTCCCATTGATTCATATCAAATTCGCAGAGCACTACAATTGAGCCAGATGGAGACATCAATGGATTTTGACCATGTATCCGACCTAGTGGGTTCAAGTGCTTTTTTGAGTTAATTTTTTTGCAAGTATTCTTTTTGGTTCATTTTGTTGTACATCATACTTTATTTTTGGTATTAATTAACACTTTATAAAATGCAGGTCATGTGTATATAGTTATTACAGAAGAGAACAATGAAGAAGGACCGGACTACTATTTGTGTCGTTGTGTTCAACCAAAAAGAAAATTGACAACCACAATCATTGACAGAGAGGGTATTGAGTACCCAATAGGGTCTGTTGTCGTGACAAGAGCATGGCTTAGGAGATACCCTATCAAGAATTTTGATGTTTGGTTGTTCGAGGACTTTGAAACACACAGACATATTCTTCATTTCTCTAACCTTTTTGTTGCAACAAATATTTATTTGATGAAGTATTGTGGTAGACCTCATAACAAGATTTTATGGAAAGTTCGTGAATCTGACCACGAGGCAATACTTGACACAATATGGGTTAGAGCCGATCCTGAAGGCTCACTTGATTGATTCTATAGTTCAGAGTAGAATGATTTTGAGAATTTTGTATAAATCATCGACGAATTGTTCACTCATCGACTGATCTAGGAGCCAATGTCTTCGCTCTCCTCTCCTTGTCACTCTTAGGAGTTTTCTTGAAGACATACTTAAATGGATCCACGTTATGGTCGTATCATGAAGGGGTCTATTGTAGATTAAATGTAAAATTAATACAATGTACTAACATAAATATATCAAAAACACTTAAAATCTATAATATAGAGAACAATGACGTACATGTGCCTGACATGCTTCTCCAATGGACTGAGGATGGCTCACCATCGATGGAGAAACTGTCTCTATTACCTATACAAAAAATGTTCAAAGATTAAATACAATTAATATAATGATAAGTATTGTACAGGTTAAAAACAATTAATGTAATATATCAAACAAAAGTGTACCGGATCCTGAGATGCTTCTCCTGTGCATGAAGGAGGGTTTGTCATTGATGAAATAGGTATGGATATTTCCTATATGAAAAAATTATAAGATTATAATATATCACAAGTTCACATGTACATGTACATATAATCATGAAATCAAGAAAATAAAGTAGAGATACATACCTCTGCCCTCTCTTGATCCACGGGTGAATCAGGTGCATTCAACAAATCCATTTAGCTCAATGGTCGTTGTACATGTAAAATAGACAAAAAACACTAATCAATCTACAAACCCCAACTAATACTTGATTTCAACATTTCCAAACAATTGTACAACTAAAAATGTGTTCAATTACCTTCTTCCCACGTTTTGGCGTCTTCGAGGAATTCTTTTTCTTAGGACAAGCCCTAGACGTGGAGGGGATACCCTAAAAAAAACAAAATTAACATGAGATAGTACAGATAATATATTAAACAAAATTTTAAAAATCTAAAATGAAATGACTTGTATATTCCATCCAAACAATACATAAAAAGGGTTGTACAAAATATGATACTGTATAGCCTTGTAGGCCAAAATCGATCACTGAGAGCGTGATGTCATCAATCTAGGATATTTGGTCCCCTATCAACACCTACAAACCAAAAATTGGACCAAGAATTAAAGATATTAGTATATCTTGTATTTTTTTGAATTCAAAGTCTACTATTCTATTTTAACATGTTACAAAATTTATACCTCAGTCATCAAAGTTGCAGCTGTAGTAACTAGGGGAGGAGTATGGGATATCACTGCTGCATCCTGAAATGCATATTATTTGTCTCAATTTAAATCAATGTATAAATGAAAATTCACTTATGTAATTACAAATTTAAAGTGACTGATAAATAAAATGCTATGAATTCAAATCAACACACCTGTGTCTGTCGCTCATGGGCAAACAACATGTCCATCAACTCATCTATCAGCACGAAATCCTCAGTCGTGTGGACCTGACATCTACTTCCGCAAATCGTGCACAGATGAGATGTGGATCCATCTACACCGGCTGCATCATCTATCCCCGAGTATATCCCCGACCAATTGACACACATATGCTGGATGGGCTATTTGTCACCACTTGGAGGAACTAATGGCTCATCATCCAATAGAATAGGATGTGCTAACGACGTCCCATGCTGGATGATGGCACCAGTCAACGAGGTGGCCGCCTGAAGAGTCTGTAGCTCCATCGACTCTTTCAACTCTAGTGGGACAACCTGATGCACCTTGGGTTTGGGTGCTAGGGGGTGGCGACTCTCCGTGGCTAATTGCCTACGGGCTCCAGGTCTATCTTGGGCAAAGCCATCACCTCTACCATGGAACTCTCTCATGTCAAAATAGTTTGGGCGCACATTAAGCACAAACTCACAATATACTTTTCTCAAAAAATATAATGGCACCTCATAATTATTACAAGGTGGATCATCAAAGACCATCCACCACCTTTGCCAAAAAAGATTCTTCATCTGTACATTGGTACACCAATGTATGGGAAACCTCTTTGCATTAAGAGGTAATGACTGAACAGTTTTGGGATCAATGAAAAGGGCACATATTTGTTGTTTACTAATATTTTTGTTTTTTACTCCCTTGTATGATAGCCCATCGACATAGAATTGACGAAACCTATCCCTAAAGTTTCCCCATTTGGTAATTTGTGTCAAAATAGCTATGGCACCACTAGTTAATGTTTCTAAGCCAGTGGCGAGGGAATGATGATGCTCAAGTTCAGATGTTTTCAATTTAACAATTAGTCTATTGATTTTAGACGTATTTTGTCCTAACTGATTAATTAATTGCTCTTGTGTTTCAAGTGTGCGGTCAAAAGGAGGAATTGGGGGTCTATCTTGTGGGTTTTGAGGAGGTGCATTTGGTTGTTCTTGTTGTGGATTAGAAGAATCTGGTTTTTGAAACAAAAAATGAAAAAACCTAATAAAAATTAATGAAATTAAATTCAAAATGTAAAACAAATTGAACAAACGGGAAAGAAAGACAAAAATTAACAAAAACTAACCTTGATCCATACTGTTTGGAGGAGAAATCTTAAACCCCGTTCATGGTTTAGGAGAGAAAATGAAGAAAAAACGAAATAAAAACGCGCTTTTCACGGGAAAATAAGACCCAGTTTTTTTTGAAAAAACTTTTTTTGAAAGGGACCGCGTAGGCGGTGTTTTAGGGATTATTAGCATGTACGCATTCATTTTCCTAGAGGTAGGGCATATGCGCTACTTTTCCTAAAAGCAGCGCGTACGCACTACTTTTCCTAAAAGCAGCGCGTACGCGCTACTTTTTCTAGGCTCAAGAATTACAAACCTAAGTGCGTACGTGGTCATTTCAAAATTTAGAACCGCGTATGCACTGCTTGCTTTTCCATTTTTTTTGGGGTGGTGTCCACTTTTCTGACCACCATCTTTGTGCACATACCGGGTACTAATAATTTTATAACTACTTTTTAGTCAAAATCATGCAATATTTGTGTTAATATATACAATTTTTTAAAAATCTTTGTTGGCTTTCACATATTGAGGTTGCTACTAGGTAAGTGACCTAGTGGAAAAAGGAAAAAATTGTTATTAGCAATTCTTGGATTGGTCAGCATTCCATTATATATGCATTCAAATAAATTGCACCACAAGCTCTTAAAATTGATGGATAAGCTTATTATTTCACAATAATTTTTTCACTTTACATATATCGCCCAACCATAATACTTCGTTCAAATGATCTAATATAGACCTAACTATAGAACCATATGTAAAGGTTCCATGCTCCTCCTCATCTCTTTGCCTAGCGAGAGTGGAGCAATGATAAATGCAAATAGATTATAGTGTGTAGAAATTTGTTGATAGGTATTAACATTTTGAATTTTAAGGTGTAGTGATATAACTAGACAATAACACTCTAGACTATAGGATGTGGTTAAGCTAGGTTAGTTATTTTAATATTTAATTATTAAAACTTTCTTGATAAAATTCTAATATTAACATTGCTAATATCTCTAAACCTTACTCATAACCAAATTAGAGTTATACCTACCATATTTCTTAAAAATGAAAGTTTATATAATGATGAGGTGATTGCGTAGTCTCTCCCTATTAATCATTTCATGTGTGTTCTTTGCAGTCATCTCACTATCAAAGAATTCATTCCGTTGAATCGTTCGATGCCATCACCTTTTTATGAAATTGATATCATTATCATTATTATACCAAAAAAATTATACATTATCTACAAATTATTTCTATATTTGATTGTTGTTGGATCACACTCCATGATGGGTACAAGGAGATGCATTTTATAAATACAAAATGCACAAGATGTCTAATTTTGTTTGACTAGAAAATTTCGGTGATCAAAAAGTCTAAAGCAGAATGTCATAATGATTGTGTAATACACATTATGACCAGGACCCTTTCTAGCCGTAGATCCAAAACGAACGGCTTCTGATCCATTTAAAACGTACGTTGGAAGTAATTTTAACGCAACAAACCAATTAGACCATGACGCATTCATTTTTGGTCCATAGGATTTTAAGCAATAAATTTCTTTTCTCATTTTCTATTATGATCATTTATCTATTAGACATGAGGATTAATTGACATTTATCTATTAGACATGATGACTAATTGACGTGTCTAATTCATTCAAAATGAATGATCCATTTGAAAAATGTTTTAGTTAGAAAATAATTCTATTATAATCATAAAGACAATTCATTTTCATTTTGGTCAAGAAGATTTTAATTACTAAAATTTTATTTTCATATTTTACACTATCTTTTTCTATTTTATTCTATATTATTATGACTTACCCAATAAACATTAGGATCAAGACTTCAACAAAGTGTGGATTCAAAACAAATGAGTCTTAATCTATTTTAAACATATATTAGTCAAAATCAACTTCATTGCAAATAAGAAATTAGATCACGATTCATTATTTGCGATAGCTTTAATAAAGACAATATATTTTCACTTTGGTCAAAAAGATTTTAAGTTGTAAATTTTTATTTTCATCCTCTATCTTATATTTCTCTTATTTTATATTATGATGACTTACCTTATAGGCATTATGACCAAGACCTTATCAAAATTTGGATTCAAAACAAATGATTCCTAATTCAATTCAAACACATACTAGTCAAAATCAACATCATTGCAAATAAGAAACTAGACCACAATTCATTATTTGAAATAGCTTTAATATAGACATGATGACTAATTGACGTATGTAATTCATTCAAAATGAATGATCACGACTCATTATTTGCGATAACTTTAATAAAGACAATTCATTTTCACTTTGGTCAAAAAGATTTTAAGTAGTAAATTTTTATTTTCATCTTCTATCTTATATTTCTCTTATTTTATATTATGATGACTTATCTTATAGGCATTATGACCAAGACCTTATCAAATTTTGGATTCAAAACAAATGATTCCTAATTCAATTAAAACACATACTAGTCAAAATCAACATCATTGCAAATAAGAAAATAGACCGCAATTCATTATTTGAAAAAGCTTTAATATAAACAACTCATTTTCACTTAGTCAAGAAGATTTTAAGTAGTAAATTTTTATTTTCATCTTCTACCCTATCTTATTCTATTCTATTCTATATTATGGCAACTTGCCAAATAGACATTATAACCAAGACCTATCAAATGTAGATTCAAAACAAATGAATCCTAATCCATTTACAACACATATTAGTCAAAACCAACTTCATTGCAACTAAGAAATTAGACCACGACCCATTATTTGTAATAGATTTCATAAAGACAACGCATTTTCACTTTGGTCAAGAAAATTTTAAGTAGTAAATTTTTATTTTCATCTTCTAGCTTATCTTATTCTATATTACAACGACTTACTCAATAGACATTATGACCAAGACTTTATCAAAGAATGGATTCAAAACAAATGAATCCTAATCCATTTAAAATACATATTTGTCAAAATCAACTTCATTGCAAGTAAAAAATTAGACCATAACTCATTATTTGTGACAACTTTAATAAAGACAAATCATTTTCACTTTGATCAAGAAGATTTTAAGTAGTATTTTTTTTTCATCTTCTATCGTATCTGATTTTATTCTATTATATATTATGACGACTTACCTAATGGACATTATGACCAAGACCTATCAAATTAGCCCAAGGGTTCGACGTAAGCATTATTAAAGAACCCAGACCAAACCCAAATCCTATAGTGTGCAAGATTTTGTGACCAACACAGAGCCTGGTGACACATAAATAGGTCCAAGCCTATTATAAGCAACTAAGGTGACCTATCCACATGCTACACCAAGGAGACCGACACACATCATGAGGCATGGGAAAGGAGCAACATAGCTAGGGGAGGGTAGATAGGGAATAGTAGATAGGGGAAGGGTGATCGAAAATCTTCTATTTTTATTATTTTCATTGCAATAAGCCTATGGTAGCCTATGAGATTGCATATGGGGCCACTGGGGTGAATGCCAGGAACATGTGAAGGCCTACGGGCATGTTATCATGCCATTTACATCAGTAAATGTTACTATTTCATACTACATTCAATTGTATGTTGTGTTTCGATATTTGTTTGGCTGCAAGGTTTGACAGTCCATTCTGAACTCTCTAACCTTGGCTGCATCATAGGTATACATGATATGAGTTGTAGAAATGATTGTGATAGATTATATGTTCATAAATTTGGAACTAATAAATCTCCAATGATGTATAGGAGAATTAATCCCTTCTAAATGATAGCATTAATAGAATCATGATCTATAAATAAATTAAGGAGTTAAAACCTTTTAGTTTCAATTTAATTGGGAAACTAAGGCATAAAAATCAAAGCGGAAGGAGGTAAAGTTTGTAAAGTATCAATAGAACCAGATTTTTTTAATATACAATTATATATTTATATTACATGGAATAGAGGTACTCAACAATCCATAACCCAGAACTATAAAGACCCATATGGAACCAAAAAATGGCCTTTACAAAAGCTTTATAATGCATTAGATGTTGTCAGACATATATATTAGAATTACAAAAAAATTATGACTAGAGGAAATACATAATTTTGATTATTATATTTTCCTAAATTTTGGCAAATAGTCTTGGAGATAAAAATTTACAAAAGATGTCTAGTACAAAGCCCTTCTTACATTATTACCAAGCATATCCCTTCATTTACAATTTATACATTGAATATTTAATTGTGCAAGAATTATCTTGAGGCACTTGTAGGCTATAAAATTGGTTCAGCGACCAACCATTTGAATGGAGAACCCACTAGTAAATGTAGATTCATTATCTTGGTACCTAACTATTAGCCCCAACCAGTACTGAGAGGGGAGGGGTGAATCAATACATTGCCGGTTTTTATTAATTGATACTTTAGCTTTAAATATGAACTAATTAACCATTCACCAATGTACACATTTACTGCAGAAGATTAAGCATACCTGAAAAGATACATAAAGACACACGGATTTATCTCGTAGAAACCCAATAGGGAGAAAACCACAGTGTGAGTAGGAACTCACAAAATGTGTACTCTTCTGGAGTATGCCCGGTGAAGAGCCATCCTTGTTAGGAGATTACAAAGACACTGGTTAGGTGCCACCCGGTTAAGGGATTTTAATCAAGGCCGATTAGTGCCTTTACCCTGTTAGAGTTAGCCTGGTTAAAGGACTTAGAACATCAGTTAAGATGTTACCCGGTTAAGGGATTTACACAATGGGACCTGTTAAAGTCCACCCAGTTAAGGGATTTATATTGCAGTCCTCAACACTGTAGACCGTGATAATACTCTATTTTTCTGACTTTCTGTGTAATTATTGTGGCATTATAAACAGCTCGAGAGATGATTGAAATGAAATCATCAACACCATTTAAAGAAATGATAGAATCAAAAACAATGGAGAGAATAACAATACACCCATTAAATAAAATGATTACAAATTAAGAGTTTAAAAAAAAAGTAACAAATAATCAAATTTTTTGCCATTCTCTGTGAGGATTTCGGTAATATTATACTGTAAGAGAGCATTGAAATGAAACCCTAAACCACATACAAAGAAATCATCAATAGACAAAGCATAATCCAGGTACGAAGGAGCATAAACGGTCATTGGACATCCAATCTGCAAGGAGGAAGAGCGCGAGTGTTACCTTGCAAGAGGGAGAGTAGAAGGACTGGTGTTGTAGATGGTCAAGTGGAAAGAGAAATGGCGGAGAATAAGGTTTGTAGAGCAAACAATGAAAATGCCCCCAAAAATCTTCATTTCCCAAAGTTTTTAGGGCAACATAGTTGACGGTATTTCGTGCCAAGTAGGCCCATAACATGTATGCGGGAAGGCGGTTATGGGTGGTCAACAAATGTTTTGACCACCCATTTTAAACTTTATAATATTTAAAATATGTTTTAAACATATGCTTAAATTAATATATTTAGGTACATATTAATTTTTAAAAAGGTGAATATTATAATAGTTATAAGATATTTTATAAATATGTATTGGTCTTGTTGTGTGCGGTTATTGGCACAATAGAGATCAAGTATAGGGCGGTTATTGGTGCAATAGAGATCAAGTATCGGACAACACTTTGAAATGACCACTTTTTGACCTTTTTATGCATAACGACTCCTACAAATCAAATGAACACGTTTCTATCAAAACATGTCACGCGATGATAGGCACAAGAGAAAACAAGGCCAGTCTTGACTGCGAACTTTACGGCTGTATGTGAGTGACAGGTGACAAGTGAGAAGCAGCTCATGTGACACAGAAAGTGACAGACAGAGTCGGTCAATAATGTAAAATTGTGAGATCGAATAGGTAATGGGTGGAAGTGCTGAGGCATGGAAACAACGTGGAAGGCTTCTGTACAAGACCAATGACTTCCATTTCCACCGAATTCTTTCTTTACACAGCGGTTTCTCCATGGAAGCTTACAAGAGAGCCCTGAATACACGACAAGGTTTGTCCATTAGAAATCTTGTGGAATCTGTGTACCGTCGGAAAAGTGAGTTGGGATTGACGTAGATTCCCTTCAAACGCGTAGAAAACAACACTGTTCTACCAAAATCATATGGAATTAACTTTACGCACTTTCCCACTTCCTTCCTTATTCCTCTTTCCGTCATATTTACAAGATAAAAAAGAGAAGACTCCACTCGTCAAAAATGAAAAGATAGGGTGTGGCCCCAGTCAAATGTCAGTGAAAAGATAGAAGTGGGAGTGGGAAGCAGTGATGAGATAACAAGACCAAAGAAAGCATGTGAAAGTGAAAGTTGTGAAAGAAAGCAAATAATGGGGTTACACGATTGCCTGCAAATTTCTCGCTTCTCATTTATTCTAAAATGAAGTGACTACCCACTACACCTTAATCGCGTTAACCACGTGATGATGTGACCATCACTTGAAAGCAGATTAATGTTCTGAGATTCTCAGTCAGTGTCAAAATCAAATTTTCTATGGCATTCCTATTTTCTGTGACTTTATATAAAGGTAAACGTATTGGACAAGCCAAAGAGTCTCGTTCAATGTCAAAGTCAATGTCAAATTTGCTATGGCATTCCTATTTTCTTTCATTATTGTCGTCTGTCAAATTTCTCACTTCTCATTTATTCTAAAATGAAGTGACTACCCACTATGCCTTATTCGCGTAAACCACGTGATGATGTGAGATGTATTTTCCAAAAAATTGTGGAATCGTTTGAGATTTAACCAAGTCTTCTCATCTTTCCTTTCATTTTATATCAGGTCACCATCACTTGAAAGCAGATTAATGTTTTGAGATTCTCAGTCAGTGTCAAAATCGGCACACTCATCAGAATCAATGTCAATGTCAAATTTTCTATCATTATTGCCATCTGTCCCACACTCGTCAGAGTCAATGGCATAGTGTCTACCATAGTTAAATTCAACATTAGATTATTATAAAGGTTAGTGGCATAGTGTCTACCATAGTTTATAGCCTACGATGTAGAGTTACAAATACTACAGGATTTAGAAAATGTATCTTATGGAAGAGATCATGATGTATAAGTAAATCATGAACTTGGGATCAATGTTAATGTGCAAGCATGTTATATGATCATTTGTATCTTGTCAATTCAAGATAAAATAGAAATCAAAGATTCTTATGTTTGATGATTTAGGGCATGTCCCCAAGCTGCTGATTAGCTTATTTCGGCTAGCAGCAGCTGCATTTGCCTCATGGAAAGTAAAGTTGCTACTTATTTTTATGCAGTTCTCTTAAATAATTTTTTTAAATGAAATTATTAGTAATATTCTTGCAAATAAAATTTGTAGGCAAAAAAAAAGGGAGAGGAAATAAATATGGCAAAGCCACATGTCAGTTTTTTTAATTTTTTAAAATAAGCAGCCATTACTTATTTCTAGCCCCCCCTTTTTTTTCAAAACTTATTTTCAATTTTTAAGCAGTTGCTAGTCTAAAATAATTGGACAAGACAAGTTTATGGATTTGTCACATAATAACTTGTCAGGTAATATTCCTTCAAATTTGGGACTCTTGAGAGGATTAATTTCTCTCAACATATCAAAAAATAATCTAAGTGGGCTAATTCCAGAATCCTTGGGAGCCTGGACTTTGTTGGAATCTTTGGATCTTTCAGAAAATAATTTGTCAGGAAAGATTCCTATTCAACTTTTAAATCTCACATTCCCTGCTGTGTTGAATCTTTCTGACAACATGTTGTCAGGGTTAATACCACAAGGGAAGCAGTTTTCAACCTTTGAGGTTTCTTCTTTTCGAGGAAATCCTAATCTTCATGGACCTCCCCTTGAAAATAGGACAGAGAGTCCTGGTTTTGGTAGACAATATAATTACAAAGAATTGAATAATACATCCACTGAAAGTGTAGATGTAGATGTGATGGATCGATGGTGGGTAGTGGGAGTGGGGTTAAGTTACGGAGTGGGATTTGCTACCATGATTGCAGTGTTGTGCTTCCACATGAAATGGAGATACATATACTTTTCTTTCATGGATAATTTTATCTATGATCTCTTTGAATAGTGAATCCTTGAAGTTGATTCACAAAAGATCCTCCCAACCTTTGCTTAGAATATTTCACATTTGGGTTGTCACTTAAATTTATGTTGGTTTATTTGCATTGTCATGTGTGCTAATAAGTTTTTTTTTTAAATGAGTAGTACTAAAAGATGTGCTCTTTTTAAAAGTATGAATTTTTATTTTTTTTAAGCTTTCACAATTAATGATTATCTAATTATAAAGTAAATTAAAAAGTTTTGAAAATTTTGTCCTTTTATTTTAAAATTAAATATAGTAATTGTGTCAATGGGCCCTTGGTCTACTGCTTCAAAGTTGAATGGCTCCAATTGAGCCCACTAGGGATCAAGTCATGCTAAGTGCAAAGGCTCCGACATCATAAAGGATGAGGTTGGGATTGTACCCTGGGCAAATTTGGTGGAATGGTTACCCCTTAGTCCTTGGCTCTTAGCTAAAGAGGTTTTAGCCCATAGGCTCATTCCTCCATATTGGGTGGCAAAAACTACTTCATGTGGTTTGTGTGCTTTGTGCTCTTGTTGGGTTGTTGTGTTTGTAGGTTTGGAGCTCCATTATATATATATATATATATATATATATATATATATATATAAAATAATTGTGAAGAAAAAATTATCTATTAAAATGTCTACATAATATTATTTTACAAGATAAATTCTTTATTACGTTGTTCAGTTCCTACTTTTTTATGACTTGTAAAGAAAAATAACAACTTTTTTTGTTCTAATACAATAAATGATACACACATAATCATATTCTATATTTAAACTACAAAAGAGTAGAAATGCTTAGCTATTTTTTAAATGAAGCGATGTTTATGTAGGCAACATAATAAATAGCTATTTTGTATCACATGATATGTTAAGTTCATTGATATCAGTATATACAAATGGTAGGAAAATGGTTTTTTTTAACAACGCCCAATTTTCTTCAAGAGATTAGTCATTTTTTGATATGACAAGTTCATCAATAGTAGTATATACTCAAACGTTGGTGAGAACATGGAATGCTACCATGAAAGTTCATCTTCATTTATCTCTAAAACCATGCTAACCTTTCACACTCTAAAAAGTTCATTATAATGTAGACATAAAAAGGGAATTAGTGCATAAAAATATTTATGAATTCAATATTAGATTACCAAAAAGTATAAATTAGTTTACTGTTTACCATAGTGTATAGCCTAATATGTAGAGTTACAAATACTATGGGATCTAGAAAATGTATTCATGGTGTGAATTATTAAAGGTTTTGAAATTAGGGATTTGGAACCCATGTTTATCACATGATGTATGCAAACATGAACCAATTTTAAATAATAATATAGATGGAATTGTCATCCAAAATCTTAATATGTTTGGATTAACTTGTATACTAATATGGTTAAATGGAGACTTCCTATTGGCTTCCATAGTCAATTAATGCATAAAAATAATTTTCTATACCAAAATGATACATGTAGGAACATATAATTGTGTCGCTTCTGTTATGCAAGTGCAATGGGTAGGAAGTGTATTGACTCGTTTTAGAGGTCAAGCCAGAATACAATGGAAAATATCCATTCATCCTATTAATTTTGAAATAGAGCTATAGGGAGATTGATTTTGGTTTGCCTCAATTTTGTAAACAAATTTCAATTCATAGTATTTTTTCTTGCAAATTCTACCATTGGTTTTTCTTGGTTTTTTTACATGTGTGTAGAGTTCCATTTGTGCCTTCAGATATTGCCGCCAAATTAATTAGCCAACCTACCTATTATTAGCAAGTTCTACAAAATTGGGTGGATAGCTGATATGGTTGGTAGATTGTAAATGGATAGCGGTGGTGTTATTTTTGTTCCCTTTGACAGTGACTGGGGGAATGGAAGAGATTAAATGTTAGAAGTATATTTGTAAAGTAATATGGTGAAGTTTTGCCATATTGAGTTTATTAAATTATATTGTATTAAACGACTAGTGAGCTTTTGCCATTCCAAGTTTATTAAATTATATATAGCCTATCAATGATAATTTATTTTTTATTTTTTATTTTTATTTTTTGCTTTTAAAAGCTTTCGACAAATTTAGGTGATCCTTTTTAATGTCTAAATCATAAATTAAATTTATTAGATTTTCATAGTTCATGTTATTGATTGTAATATATTATTGAGTTCAACTATGTAAGAACTTTCCACATCAATGTTTCGGGTCACGTTCCCTAAACCATCATCAAGATGAAAGAAAATAATTAAAAGAAAATTGAAAGAGAAAATATAATTTTTAAAGTACTTTGTGGTCCCAAAGAGGGAATTTTATTTTACACAATATATTTATAATTATAAATTTGTTGCAAAATTAAATTGTTATTAAAAATCTGAAAAAAAAAGAAGAAACATTTCAAAAAATTTGTTATTGTATTGTAACAAGTAAAAATGTATATTGAAGTATTGAATATATATGTTTCCAAATTTATGATTTTTTAAATTTTGAAATGATTACTATTATAATTATTAAAAATGAATGTATAAAATTTTATTTATTAAAATACAATTATTATTTTAAAGTTACCTTAATTTTTTTTCTTTTCTTTTTTAACATTAGTTTTTTTATTGATCTAAAATAAATTTATGAAGTTAAAAAATTATAAATAAAAAAAAATTGATATATAAAATATGTATTTAAATAGTACATTTTGAAGTAATTTCAAAAAAATGAAACGTAAAATTTTATTCTTTGTCAACATCTTATCATTATTTTTTTTTAATTCATTAAATTTATGAGATCTTTCATTGCAATTGTACATCAAAGTTCTCTAATAAAAGAAAAAAAATATTATAAGGGATCACTACATTATGACAAATCTTTAAAAGGTTTGAAAAAAATGAATCAAATTTTACATTTTGATAAAATTTAATTTAATTTTAAAGAATATTGCAATTTACTAAATCTAATATTTTTTTATAAATACATTATTGGCTGAGTATTTATTTGTTGATTTTTTCAAAAATTTTCACTGAGGTTGGTACTTTGTCTTAATTTTGATTCATGGGACTCAATTGAATAAAAAATGCCATCAAAGAATTGTGTAGATGATGAGTTTTCATGTTGGCGTACCCATAAAAAGATCTCAAGATCAAATCACATAGGTGGCTAACCTAATATGATACTTACCATAAGATTACCCTATCTATCCATGGGGCAATTTTTTCATTATGTTACATTTTTTTTAGCATACAAGTATATTATGTTAAAGGATATTATTTTAAATATTGTTATAGAATAGAACAGAAAAATGCAAAATAAATAAATATATTATTAATTAATTATTATATTTATACTAAAATTAAAATAATTTAATGTAATATAATATTTTTTAAATTAAAAATAAAAAATATTATTAAATTACCTATGTGAGTTGTAGTAACTCTCATTAAATTGAAACTTAGAATTTATGTTAAAATTTAAGGAACAATTCACTCATTGTTCTAATTTACTTTGCTAAATGAATGATTTTGTATACTATTTACCATAGTGATGATAAAAGTCACTACTGTAGACTAAGCATCTTCCATATCTAGAAATTAAATTTTGAACCTCATAATGACCATTGCTTTGGAATATTTATATGGATTTGATTGGTTTGTGTTAACAAACAGAGCTGGAAAGATTGAAATAAAATAGTTTGGTATAAAATAAGTTATGAAAATAGTGATAAATTAAATCAAATTAATTTAATATGAAAATATGATTTTTAATTAATTTAAATGATCCTTTTGTGTATATGGAAAAGTGCTCTCTCTATCATATTAATTTATATAATCAACCTATACCTCTTTATGGTGCAATTGCTAGTTAATAGTGTATTCGACCATAGATGAAGCAATTAACCTTTGGAAAGGAGCAAGCATTAAATTTGAGGAAACTTATGACTGGGATTTCAACTAACAAAATAAAAAATTTGACTCTACATGAACTCTCTATGTTCAACATCAACAATCTGACATGCCCATAGTACAACCATTTGAAACAAACCATTACAATCCCTTAAGAAAATATGCTAATAAAGACCTATATATTACACTTAAATTTTATATTTTAAGAAAGAGGTTTAAAGTGCGAACTTACCATTTAAAGAAGCATTCTTTTATTATCTGTGGAAAGTTGTTTTCTAATAGATAATATTTCAAACATATTATGACTGACTTCATTTTTCTAGATTTAAAAAAAAACCAGTACAAATAGATTCTTTCAAAGGACACTCTACAAACCATATATAAAATTGCACTCTATATCATATCAATTTATATAATCTATCAGCATAACCTTGCACCTCTTTTCTAATGAATAATTATTGTAATTAAAAAAATTAAAATATATAAATAAATTTATCCATTGAACTATATATAAAACCATTCTCAACAATGTATCGAAATGACGTGCAGAGCGATGATAGATTAATTTGTATATGTGTAAAATAAGCAAACAAGATTTTCTAGTCTTACAGAGTGGATATAAAAGTTGTTGTGTTGTTAGGGAATAGTTGTTTTCATGCATTAGAAAAGACTGAAATTATCAAACCTTTTCCACGCTCCTGCTCCCTCACACATTTACACAGTTGAAAATGAAATAGAAAATGTCATGTCTTCTTTGAAAATAAAATTCTTTTCCAAATCTTAAGGTTATGATTAATTTTAAGGATATAGTTAGCATTAGAATTATAATTAGGAAAAGGGTGAATTTTATGATTAGAATTAGAGGTATAGTTGGAGTTAGATTTTGGGATAGAAAAGGATTAGTTATAAATTACAATTATAGTTAGCATTAGGGAATGCTTTGGGATTGAGATAGATCTATGGTAAATTCTATGAGAGGAAAAGTGAACTTGGAGGGAAATAGATGCTGGAGATGAGATGTCTGGCATTTATACTATGATCAAAAAGTTTGAAACTTCAAAAAAGAACTTAGAGAAAAGTGCATTCTTTGGAAAAGTATGTCAAGGATGAGAAACCTAACAAGGTTAGGCAAAGATGAGAAATTCAAACATTCTAAAAAAAATTAGTGGTAAAAAGTGGAGTTTAAGTGAAAAGAACGCTAGGGATGACAAGTTAGACATAGATGTCACAATGAGAAAATTCAAATCCTAGAAGGGGTTGAGGGGAAGATTTCACTTGGAGGGAAAGACATTCCAATTGGATTGCAAGTTTAATAGGCATGTTGAGATGAGGAATGTTGAAACACTTAAAAAATGACGTAGAAGGGAAAAGGAGAGTTGGAGTGAAAGGCATGCAAAACCAACTCGTGAAATTATACCATTTTGAGTTAATTTACATTCATTTGTACATTTATATTTTTATATTTTAAAATCAATTCATTTACATTACAAAAAATATCACTAATAAATGCATTTTCTACATTACGTGATTTTGTACCCTCCAATACATTATTTAAAGTATATATTACTAATAGTGTAAGCATTGCACCTCATTCAGGTGAAAGTGCTAGTCGTTTCTTGTTTGACCTATGAAGTTTGGTGTTCATTATGTATGTTTCCTTTCATAATCACTATGTGAAGTGACTCGTGACTTGGCAGTTTATGACCATCTACCTAGTAGATATTTTATGACAAAGATGCTATCTATCTATATATCTCTAGATACCAAATAAATAGATTTGAATCCAATTTAAATTAGAAATAACTATCTAGTTTCTAGGATGCACCAATGCATACATTACCTTTGTGCACCATAGTTTATGCATTGGTGCATCCTAAGGGCTGGATAGCCATTTGCTCGAAAATACATGTTAGCTAGGAATTATTTATTTTTCAATGTCTTTTATTTTCAATCTAATCTAGAATATTTTAAATTAATTGTCTCTTAATTTATTTAAAATATATAAGATTCAAGAATTAAATTCAACAAAACTAAAATAAATGTGACAATTCATTTTTTTAAATACCTTTTATTTCCAATATAGTCAATCAACAATTAATTTTCATTTTTATTTTCTATTCTATTCAATTTTATAGTATTGTCCATTTTTATTTGACTACTAAATTTTAGTGCCAAAAAATTCTGAAGTGGAGACATTGAAGAACTCTCACCTCACTGGTACATTTCCTTTAGTCTTTAATCCTTCCATGAGGATGTGTAATTGATGATGTCAAGATTGTGCTTTAGACGGCTTTGACAAAATGAATACTTGTAAATATTTAACTATCAACAAAGAAATATCATATACAAACACATGATTTGTGACCCTACACAACCTTTCCATTTTTGTTTGACCCATAAAATTTAGTGTCAAAAAGTCTAAAGTGGAAATATCAAAGAACTCTCAACTCATGGGTACATTTCCTTGTCTTTAATCTTTTCATTAAGATGTGTAAATGATGATGTGAATATTATGTTTTAGATGAATTTGACAAAATGGATACTTCTAAACATAAAAATATCAAGAGACAAATATCAATATATAAACACATGATTTGTGACCCAACACAATTTGTCCATTTTTATTTAACCTGTAAAATTTAGTAGGGGAGAGGAGCTAGAACGTGTGCACCCTAACTTTGGTGGTCCACATGGAATGCCACGTGGACCCAGAGACCAACTTTGACATCCTGCCATGTCGATCGCCGAGTTTTTTACCCCAAGACATGATCTTGACCACCAACTCGGCTTGATTCCATGTGTACTGTATGCATTCATGGGAGTGGTCAATATTATTCCTATTCAGTGCATCAACTACAATGTAGTTAGGCCCACCTCATTAACCATTTAGAATATCCATCAACTTCAAACGGGGTTGTTGCATGGCATTCTTCTACATGGCCACCCAATCCACCAACCTCCCTGTCCAACCATCCTGACACCACATCAAAAGTTTCCTTGTGGCTGCATTTACTACAAGTCACCTCACCCTTACTACACCTAGATCTTCGTACTTTTCATGCATGACAACATTCAATGCGCCCAACCCTTCTCATTTCACTACTTGCCAAAGTTGGCATGTTTTTTGCACTCTCTGCAATCGTCGGTTTGTTTCGCACCACATCTTGTTCATGATGGCATTGAAGGAATTCAAGATGGAGCCAAAAGGTGCACACCCTGTGCCAAGTACAAGGACTAGTTTTCTCGTCGCTTTACCTAGTTTCTCATTTTGTTTGGGGTTTCAATTTTTTAATGTTTCCTTTATACTTCGATGCTATGTGTTTTTTGCAGGTTTCAATGGTGCTGAGGACAGGATGACATTGGTATGGGGCTCAAAGTCATTGTTCATCTTCGACCTAGGTGAGGTTTTCTCCTCACTAAGGCCTACCGATTCCATTCACTTTTTTTTGTCATTTTCCTTTCCTCTTTTATGATTTTTTGACACTGTTTTATATTGTCCATTACTTTGTTTGCATGTCCAGCTATGTTTCAAAAAGTCTTTGTGTTTTTGAACACTAAATGGTGTGTTCATGAACACAAATACATGCAAAAAGGGAATTATAATCCTCTGTTCAAGCTCTACTATGTTTTTGAAGGTGACCTTTCCAAACAAAAGGTTTTCATTTTGTGCATCACTGTTGAAATTGGTTGCATGTATTAGATTTTGACTAGCACATTGCTAAAAAATGGTTATAAATTTGGATTTTGAGCATTGTTGTTAATGGGTTTAACATTTCACTATTGATGTTTGAGGGTTTCAATGGTTTTGATGTTTTAATGGTTTGAATTCTTTCACTGCTTGAATGGTTTCAAACTCTTTCAATCATTTACAGAGTTTTGTGTAGTGGTTTCATGGCATTCAATTTCAAAAAATTGTTGACGGTTTAAAGGATTTCAGTTTCTAGCATCACTTTTAATGGGTTTTTAAAATTCACATTTAGTGTTTCAAGGTTTCACTTCAATGGTTTCAATCCCTTTCAATGGTTTGCAAATTTGAATAGTCGGGGGTTTCAGATTAACTCTGCATTTGTTTTTTTTAGCAAATGTACAATTGTTCAAATTTTGTTTCCTCATATTCGTACGTTATTCATTTCCATTTTGAGCATCACATTTCCTTTCTGGTTTAAGGGTTTTCTATTTTTACTGCATTGTTTGAGGGTTGAAAGGGTGCAATGGTTTCAAACCCTTTCAATGTTACTTGTTTAGGTTCATTGAATGAACTCGTTCATTTATTTGCTAATTACTTACTACGTTACTTAATGTATTGTTAACTCAATGAAATCCCAATTTCATTTACTATGTTAAAAATGTAATAATAAATACTTGGTTTCATTGGTGAACATGTTCCTTTCTAGATTTTATATATACTTTACATGTTTCTTGCCTACTTGTGCACTTCCATAGTTGCCATGTTTATTTATAAATAGTTGTCATGTTCCTTTATAAATAGTTCCCATGTTTCTTAATACTTGTGAACATCCATACTTACATACTTTCCATGTTTCTTAGTAAATAGTTGCCATGTTTCTTTTATAAATATTAAACTGTTAAATTGAATACATTAACTATGAAATGCAAACCCTTAAACCCTCAAACATTAACAGTGACATTGAAACCTTTCAACCAAAGTTTGACATATCATGCATCTATGTATGGGCATGTATATGCATATATGTATGTGCATGTATATGCATATATGTATGTACATGTATATGCTTATATGTATGTACATGTATGTATGTACAAGTCTCTATGTACATGTATGTTTTTACATGACTTACAACTGGAAATGCAGCCCTTCAACCCAAGTTTGATATATCATGCATATATGTATGGACATGTATATGCATATATGTATGGACATGTGTATGCATATATGTATGGACACGTATATACATAAATGTATGTACATGTATATGGATATTTGTACGTACATGTCTCTAGGTACGTGTATGTTTCTACATGACTTCTAATTGAAAATGAAGCCCTTCAACCCAAGTTTGAATATCATGCATTTATGTATGGACATGTATATGCATATATATGGACTTGTTTATGAATATATGTATGTACATGTAAGTATGTACATGTCTGTATGTACATGTAAGTTTCTACATGAATTATAACTTGAAATTCAAACCTTCAATATATGGACATGTCTATATATGTATATATCTATATGTATATACATATATGTATGTGCATGTATACACATTAATGTGTACATGTGTATACATATATTTCCATATATGTATATACATGTATTTCACTATATGTATATACATGTATTTCACTATATGTATGTACATTTAGAGATGTACATGCTTGTGTATAGATGTATGTATCTAGATCTCTGTTGTGCATATTTGTATGTGCATAGGGGGGAGGAGCTAGAACCAATGCACCCTAGCTTTGAGGTAACACGTTTCAAGCTACGTGGACCTCCTCACCAATTTTGACTGCTGGCCAACTAGTATACTAATTTCGCTACACCAAATCAAAAAAATTGTATGTGTACATATATCAGGAGGGAAAGAACTTGCAGAAATCATAACATTGATCTCCCATAAAGTCGTTGTGTGCTATCCAATCCATTCACATGTATTGTGATGATTGTGCAAAGTTTTCAACAATTGTAACAAGATCCCACAGAGCTTGCACAAATTGAACAAGTACCATGACAGATTGAACAATTAAGTACAATCC
The DNA here is from genome assembly GCF_030272615.1 of Cryptomeria japonica. Classification (NCBI taxonomy): domain Eukaryota; kingdom Viridiplantae; phylum Streptophyta; class Pinopsida; order Cupressales; family Cupressaceae; genus Cryptomeria; species Cryptomeria japonica. Next base: position 596,645,137 of record NC_081412.1, on the reverse strand, counting down.
ACAAAATCAACCATGTAGTGCATTCAAAAAACCTTCTTTGTCTTGTTATTACAATTCTCATAGTCCTAAAAAATGAGGACCTATCATCGTTTGAAAACTTTGTAGTCTAGAATTATGTTGTACAGGAACATTCAAATTGAATGATTTGTGCATCACAAATCAAAAGTATTAAGGTCTTCAAATGGTTGTGTGTTCTCATTGGAGTGGATCATGGACATCAATCCTCTTAAGTTGAAAACCATGTGTTCGACGTAGGCATATTGAATGTTGTTGTGGTTGATACACACAAGGACTTGCCTGCATGGAAAGTGAGGTGACGCGTAGCTAATGCCACTACAAGGATACTTTGAAAGTGGTGGGGGGAGCCTTGGACAGAGAGGCTGGTGGACTAGGTGACCATTTACAAGAATGCCACACGACAACCCCATTCGAAACAAACATATATTCTAAATGGTTAAAGGGGTGGGCCCAACCATGCTCTAATTGATGCACTGAATTGGCATAATATCGACCACTCCCACTAATGGGTATAGTACATGTGTCATTGTGTTGAGTCAGCACCCTAGATTTTGATTTAGGGTACCCATCTCAAATGTGAAAATAAGATTAGTTCAAAGCAATGAAACCTTCATTCCTTCAAATTGATGAAAACTACAACATGTAGTTGTTCACACATTTTCTCAATCATCCCATTACATGTGAATTGCAACATACAAAACATACAAAATGCACATAATTGGAAACAACAAAAAAAAACCTAGATTTGTTGACAAATTGCTCAATCATCCCATTACCCGTAAATTAAAAAGTCATATTAAAAGATGGCAGAATCCATGTCAAATCAATGTCTTCATTATATATATTTGCAGTTCTTATGTGTAACTATAAATTAGAAAGCCAAAAAATTGTATGGCATGTCCTTGTAGAAGTCACTTGAAATAATGAGGCAAATAAGTTCTTGGACCTATGCCTGATGCCCCTGATGCTACAATGGGTACCATGTTCTCATCACCTTTAGTTGATTCACTCAAACTCTGTTCATTTAGCATTGGGTTGTAATATCCGGGGCTGGCACCATATGTTGGCACCCTTGCAATATAGTTTGAAGGAGCAGAAAAGGTAGGTGATGGGAAAGTTGGTGAGCAATTTATCCCTGTTGGAAAGTTTGACAAGATTGTGTTCAACAGATCATGCATTATAGGATGTTGTTTAGGCAAAGGCATGGATGAACTAGACTCACTGTTTAACATCCTCTTTCTTGCAAAAATATCCCTCTTCTCCTCGATTGCCATTTCTTCAAGCTCATGTTCCATCTTTGCCTTCTCTTGCTATTGTATTTCATCATTTTCCTTCTTCTCTAGTTCTTTCAGCATCTCCTTTTCCTTACGCTAAATCGCCTTCTCCTTTTTCTCATGTGCCTTCTTTTCCTTTGCCAATAAACTTGTTGCCTTGTTTTCTTTGATCTTCTCTTTCTTTCTTTCTTTTGTCTCCAAGGCATATATCTTCTTCATCTCTTGCGTCATCAAAGCTTCAATGAACTCATCAGAAGTCAACAGATGCACTTCCTTGGTCAAGTGGATGCCATTACCAGCCCCCCTGCCACCTTTCTTATTCAGAATGTGAACTGGTAGCTTTAAGAATCGTGTAAGTGAGTTTTCCTGTTGGGAATCAAGAGTCTCATTTACTTGTGACAGCATACTTTTGTCTTCCACATCACCAACTTCTGACATTTCTTGTGTCATTTATGCATCATTTCTGCTATCAGATTGACTAGAGTCTGCATAGTAGTGCACCACTTCCAGCATGACACATGTTGGTGGTGAATGGAAGGTGAATGTTCCATGTTCTTGTTGCCCTTGCAAGTCAACACCTAGATCCATTTCCACTTCCACTACCCATGATGGTGCAATTCACTCTGATGGAAGGCCAAGATTGTCATCCACACTATCAACTGTACCTACACCAATGTTGTTGGCTAGTTGTTCACTATCCATTTGAATATGATTGACAAATAAGAGAAATTTTTTCTGCAACCATTTCTAATAACACATGAACACCCGAAAGGTTGAGCATGTTCTGCATGGTAGATGCATCTTCACAATCGTTAATCTCAAATGTGTTGTTGGGTTGTATGTCATCCATGAGGGCATCCAAATTGATGGGACATATACCGGTCCTTCTAAGTCTTGCTACAATTTTTGAAATAGTCAATGCCTTGGCCAAAGCCTTGGTGTCAATTTCTACTATTTCTGCCCTCCTAATTTCTACATTTGGGAACCTTTCTATCCATGCAACTCTTTCTGACTTGAAGTAGGTCTTGAATGGAGAGAACACACTCACATCAAGTGGCTGCAACTTGTGAGAGGTGTGAGCTGACAATGTGATCAAGTCTATGCCTAGCATCCTCACCTCCTAGATAGTTGACAGTGCAACATGGCTGCCATGACCATCAAATATCAGCAAGTTCCTATTGTTGGGCGATACACCCCCTGGAACTAAGAACTTGAAGTGGTGTAGCAAATTAAGGAATAATTACTTGGTCATCCAAGCATGTTGTCGTGCTGCCATGCAAGCACCCGGTTCACATTTCAAGATATAATTTTGTAACTGCCTCTTCCCTTTGAACAAATAGAAGCCTGGTATGCTTTGCCCAAAAGCATTAATACAACAAAGTATTGTAATCCATTCACAAATCTTTGAGAGTATATAAGACACATTCCAACTTCCTTTCCTCACAAGCACCCTCATAGCCCCATTTTTGTTGGCCATCACACCAGTTTTATCAAAATTCCAACTATGAGCAAGACCATATGGATTAGAAGCATAGGATTTAGACAAAGTATCATAGAAAGAAGACAAAACAATTGGTCTTAGATTTAGTGCCCTATCTTTGTCAAGGCCTTCAGCTATTTGCAAGTCGATTTTTGGATGATGGGCCTTGAAACCAGCCCACCATGACTTCGCCGGGATGCCTTGAAAGGGGTTGGTCTAGTCTCACATATATGAGAGACAACTGCCTTCAAGTTGATGATCTTGAGGCCATGACCAACCACAACCATCTCTAGGCACCACTAAACTATCTCTTCTTCTTCTTTGGTGGTGAGGAGGGTATGTGTAGGATCATGGTGTGCCAAAACAGGCCCTTAAGTGGCAATGAAATTTTAGAAAAATTAGAGTTATGCAACTTGACATGAAAATTTGAATAAGTTGTGAACATTATTTTTAAAATATGTAATAAGAGAATATATAGAAAATTGAATGTAGTTTCTAAGCTACTAGTTGTTTTTTGGAAAAAAAAAATCCTATTTGATGAAAATTTCAAATTTCAATGCAATGGTACTAAAATTTCAAGAAAAAAATAAGAAGTAGGCGTATGTCTGACCACCCTAATCACAATCAAATATTAATATTTTTTTATAATATTTATAATATAAGTATTAGACTCATGTCCGGATGTGACACATATTTTGTTTAAATGTTTTATGAATGAAATAATTATTTATGATTTTTTTACTACAGCTTTTTCAAAAATTCAAAAACTCCTACGTTTGACCACCTTAACTTGGTCAAAAAATTATTAAATTTAATTGTTTTTAATTTTTCCCTATAGTAGACGAAGCATAGGATGTGATGCATGTTTCGGTTTCAAAAAATGTTATACCGTTTGAAAGTTATGAGTGTTTTTCAATCAGTATATCAATCAGTACTATTGTCAAAATTCAATTAGAAAATAAATAATAATTATTTACTAAAGTTGAAATAAGACAAGCCTTATATTGTTGGAAAGCTGGGAATGTCCTTAAAAAACCCTTTTCATTTTATCAATTTTGGCTACAAAAAAAGTTGTTAGCCACTAGTGTAAAGTCTAGAAAACCAAGGAATACTGAAAAACACGTTTTTTCAGTTGACTTTCTAGGCTTGTCACTTCCAAGCCAGATAGAAAAGCATTCCTGAGCCGAAATTTGAAATTCAAAAATTTGAGTACAAAAATTGGATATCGGATAAAATTGGATATCTGATTTTATCCGTTATCCGATTTTTGTACAAAAATTTGCGATCCCCAAAGAATTTCCCTTTGCCACCATTTATGAAGTAAACTGCCACATGGCAATTGGATATCGGAATTTATTAGTCATATTTTAGAGAGAGAGAGAAGGAGAGGGAGAGAGGGAGAAAGAGAGAGAGAGGAGGAGAGGGAGAGAGAGAGGGAGAGGGATAGAGAGAGAGAGAGAGAGAGGAGGAGGAGGAGGAGGAGAGGGAGAGGGAGAGAGAGAGAGAGAGAGAGAGAGAGAGAGAGAGAGAGAGAGAGAGAGAGAGGGAGAGAGAGAGGGAGAGAGAGAGGAGGAGAGAGAGAGAAGGAGAGGGAGAGAGAGAGGTAGAGGGAGGAGAGAGAGAGAGGAGGAGAGAGAGAGAGGGAGGGAGGGAGAGAGAGAGAGAAGGAGAGGGAGAGAGGGAGAGAGAGAGAGACCATATGACCCCTAATGACATAATTTGGTGTCTTAAGGGGTCCTATGGTGTCGTTAGGGGTCATATGGTGTCTTGGGACACCATAGGACCCCTTAAGACACCAAATCATGTCGTTAGGGGTCATATTGTGTCTTAGGACCCATAACTATGACCCCTAATGATAGTTATGTGATATGGTGTCCCATGAACCCTTATGACCTCTCAGGACAGCATATGACCCCTAATGACACCATATTGGGTCGCTTTGGGTCATATTGTGTGCTAAGGGGTCATATTGTGGTCTATGACCCCTTAGGACACCATATGACCCCTAACGACATGATTTGGTGTCTTAAGGGGTCATATGGTGTCGTTAGGGGTCATATGGTGTCCGTAGGGGTCATTTGGTGTCTTGGGACACCATAGGACCCCTTAGGACACAATATGACCCCTTAGGACACAATATGACCCAAAGCGACCCAATATGGTGTCATTAGGGGTCATATGGTGTTCTAAGAGGTCATAAGGGTTAATGGGACACCATATGACCCCTATGGACACCATATGACCTCTAACAACACCATTAGACCCCTTAAGACACCAAATCATGTCATTAGGGATCATATTGTGTCCTATGACCTCGTAAGACACATATGACCCCTAATGTTATGATTTGGTGTCTTAAGGGGTCCTATGGTGTCATTAGGGGTCATATGGTGTCTTGTGACACCATAAGACCCCTTAAGACACCAAATTGTGTTGTTAGGGGTCATATTGTGTCCTACGACCCCGTAAGACACAATACGACCCCTAACGACATGATTTGGTGTCTTAAGGGGTCCTATGGTGTTGTTAGGGGTCATATGATGTCCATAGGGGTCATATGGTGTCTTGGGACACCATAGGACCCCTTAAGACACAATATGACCCCTTAGAACACAATATGACCCAAAGCGACCCAATATGGTGTCTTTAGGGGTCATATGGTGTCCTAAGAGGTCATAAGGGTTCATGGGACACCATATGACCCCTATGGACACCATGACCCCTAACGACACCATAGGACCCCTTAAGACACCAAATCATGTCGTTAGGGGTCATATTGTGTCTTACGAGGTTGTAGGACACAATATGACCCCTAACGACATGATTTGGTGTCTTAAGGGGTCCTATGGTGTCGTTAGGGGTCATATGGTGTCCATAGGGGTCATATGGTGTCCCATGAACCCTTATGACCTCTTAGGACACCATATGACCCCTAAAGACACCATATTGGGTCGCTTTGGGTCATATTGTGTCCTAAGGGGTCATATTGTGTCTTATGGGGTCGTAGGACATAATATGACCCGTAACAACATGATTTGGTGTTGTTAGGGGTCATATGGTGTCCATAGGGGTCATATGGTGTCTTGGGACACCATAGGACCCCTTAAGACACAATATGACCCCTTAGGACACAATATGACCCAAAGCAACCCAATATGGTGTCATTAGGGGTCATATGGTGTCCTAAGAGGTCATAAGGGTTCATGGGACATCATATGACCCATATGGACACCATATGACCCCTAACGACACCATAGGACCCCTTAAGACACAAAATCATGTCGTTAGGGATAATATTGTGTCTTACAGGGTCGTCGAACACAATATTACTCCTAACGACATGATTTGGTGTCTCAAGGGGCCTATGGTGTCATTAGGGGTCATATGGTGTCTTGTGACACCATAGGACCCCTTAAGACACCAAATCATGTCATTAGTGGTCATATTGTGTCCTACAGCCCCGTAAGACATAATATGATGCCTTAACGACAAGATTTGGTGTCTTAAGTGGCCATATAGTGTCGCTAGGGGTCATATGGCATCCATAGGGGTCATATGGTGTCCCATGAACCCTTATGACCTCTTAGGACACCATATGACCCCTAATGACACCATATTGGGTTGCTTTAGGTCATATTGTGTCCTAAGGGGTCATATTGTGTCTTAAGGGGTCCTATGGTGTCCAAAGACACCATATGACCCCTATGGACACCATATGACCCCTATGGACACCATATGACCCCTAATGACACCATAGGACCCCTTAAGACACCAAATCATGTTGTTAGGGGTCGTAGGACATAATATGACCCCTTAGGACACAATATGACCCAAAGCGACCCAATATGGTGTCATTAGGGGTCATATGGTGTCCTAAGAGGTCATAAGGGTTCATGGGACACCATATGACCCCTAACAACACCATAGGACACCTTAAGACACCAAATCATGTCGTTAGGAGTCATATTGTGTCCTACGACCCTATAAGACACAATATGACCCCTAACGACATGATTTGGTGTCTTAAGGGGTCCTATGGTGTCATTAGGGGTCATATGGTGTCCATAGGGGTCATATGGTGTCTCGGGACACCATAGGACCCCTTCAGACACAATATGACCCCTTAGGACACAATATGACCCAAAACAACCTAATATGGTGTCATTAGGGGTCATATTGTGTCCTAAGAGGTCATAAGGGTTCATGGGACACCACATGACCCCTATGGACACCATATGACCCCTAACGACACCATAGGACCCCTTAAGACATCAAATCATGTCGTTAGGGGTCATATTGTGTCCTACGACCTCGTAAGACACAATATGACCCCTAACGACATGATTTGGTGTCTTAAGGGGTCCTATGGTGTCGTTAGGGGTCATATGGTGTCTTGTGACACCATAGGACCCCTTAAGACAGCAAATCATGTCGCTAGGGGTCATATGGTGTCCTACAACCCCGTAAGACACAATATGACCCCTAACGACATGATTTGGTGTCTTAAGGGGTCCTATGGTGTCGTTAAGGGTCATATGACCCCTAACGACATGATTTGGTGTCTTAAGGGGTCCTATGGTGTTGTTAGGGGTCATATGGTGTCTTGTGACACCATAGGACCCCTTAAGACACCAAATCATGTCGTTAGGGGTCATATTGTGTCCTACAACCCCGTAAGACACGATATGACCCCTTATCCTCCTCTCTCTCTCTCTCTCTCTCTCTCTCTCTCTCTCTCTCTCTCTCTCTCTCCCTCTCTCCCTCTCCTCTCTCTCTCTCTCTCCCTCTCTCCCTCTCCTTCTCTCTCTCTTTCTCTCTCCCTCTCTCCCTCTCCTCCTCTTTGTCTCTTTGTCTCTGTCTCTATCTCTGTCTGTCTGTCTGTCTCTCTCTCTTTCTCCCTCTCTCCCCCCCCTCTCTCTCCCTCTCTCCCTCTCCCTCTCCTTCTCTCTCTCTCTCTCTCCCTCTCTCCCTCTCCTCCTCTCTCTCTCTCTCTCTCTCTCTCTCTCTCTCTCTCTCTCTCTCTCTCTCTCTCTCTCTCTCTCTCTCTCTCTTTCTCCCTCTCTCCCTCTCCTTCTATCCCTCTCTCTCTCTCTAAAATATGACCAATAAAGTCCAATATCTGATTTAATCAGATATTGGATTTTTGCCATGTGGCAGTTTACTTCATAAATGGTAGCAACGGGAATTTTTTTGGGGGACCACATATTTTTTTTACTAAAATCAGATATCGGATTTTATCGGATATCTGATTTTAGTACTAAAAACCAAGAAAAAAAGGGTTTGTGGGCCATTCTATAGATTCCAACGACCGACAGTCTGGGTCCTATGTTTTCTGTCGAGGATCATGGGGTTTTAGACAACTAGAGACAAATTTGTGCTTTTGGGAGATTCTTAAAGTGAAAACTTACATTGTCAATCACAAAGGAGCATATGTGTGGAGGGAAATGGGGAGTAGTAGTTGTCGGAAGTCTAAACGCAAAAGAAAACATTCAAATGACCAAGTTGACGTGTATAGAGAAAGAGATAGAGAATGTCATAGGAGGAGAAGACACGGTATGTTAAATATTGCTAATGTTACTTCAACTGAAGAGGAAATTGAAATTGAAAATGTGCCACAAGTTATTGAAAATGAAAATGTAGATTTTGAAAGTGAAAATATTGAAAATTTTGAAAATGTTGAAAGTGATAATGAAAATGCTCAACATGTGGAAAATTTTGACATAGGAGGTGAAAATGTGGAAAACTTTAACATTGAAGGTGGAATTGCCTCACCAAGTGAACCATATGTAACACCTAATTACTTTAGAAATGAAGACCCTCTCATGGATGAAAGAAAAATTCCAAATCCAAGACCTTCAAGAACCCCAAAATGGTTATTCGAAATCGATGAGAACATTATTGCAAATGTTGAAGGCAAGAGGTCAACAAGAACCGTTTGGTTGTGGGCTACAAAAATTTTCAACCAAAATTTAGCAATAAGACATTGATCGAGCAATGCCAACTCTTTGTTCAATTGCTAAAGATGATAAAGATGCGACCATTGCTAAACAAATTGAAGATTCGTATGAACAAGAAGATGGAGAGAAATTCTATTATTGCAAAAAATATATTTGACGCTCTCAATTATATTGGAAAGAATACCAAAGAAAGAGATAAGAGAGCTGCTCGAAGAGTGATTACAACCTCCTTAGTAAGCCATCAATTGAGGAAGGCTCGTCAAATGAGACAAACTTGTGTTGATTTTAACATAAACCGTAAAACTTTGGATAGAGCACTTGCACGAAGACAAAGACTTGACGATCCACTTCAACAAGATACATGGGCATTTGGTGGGAGGCTTCCACGTGTTGATAGAAAGTTTACTGACAATGTGAAGGAAGAGATTCAACAATTTTGGCACTCTAATTCTAGAGTGTCACCCAATGTAAAGGACGTTTTGAAATTAAGAATCAACAACCGAGACCGCACACCGCATCCCAAACATTTCTTGGAATCAAGCCAAACATTTGTATCTTTAACATCAACAAATTGTTAAAGACATGGTCTTGCCCTGGGGTCTTCGAATCACCCTCTCTATTGTCATTCATGTTGGGGATTTCAAACTCACCATTGATGTTGTTAAAGGGATGAATAAAATCAATATCATTATATGTACCATGAACTTTTATGTCATATTCATTCTACGATGCATACTAATGAGATGTTGCAAGAGTGTGGTGCAATGCTATTTCCGACATCATCAAGAGACTTGCAAGATCTATTTTTATGCCCTAGAGATGATGGCTGCTATTTCTATAGAAATGATTGTTTGAATGAGAAGTGCTCAGAATGCGGTGGGTTGTCAAAGTTTGTTTCATGTTTTCATGAGGGCAGTGGACACAAGTTTGGAAATAATTATGTTGAGAAAAAAAGATACGAGACAGTGAAATATACTTTCAAGAGTGGAGGTGAAGGTTCTAGATGCAAATTAGTCTCAAGAGAAGTGAGTATTGCTGATTTTATTTTGGATTTTAAGGAAAATCTTTTCTACAAGTATGCGAGGCACACCCATAGGTCTCAGTGGTTGGATCAAAAGCTCAAGATGTGTAAAAACTCTTTCTCGATTGGCACTATTGTATCGGTGGTTGATTTTGTAGAGAACTATACATTGCAACCACAAAATGAGGTACAGTCTCAGTACTACAATTCAGTCCAGATTGCTATTTTTGTTCACATTACATATAGACATGCTCTTGATAGTACAGAAGAGGATAGGAAGATAATCAGGGAGTATCATTTTTATATGAGTGATGATAGATCACACTCCTCTGAGTATGTGCAACATTCTTTCGAGATTTTTTTTGAGTTCTTGCATGAGAAAGATATTGCAATTAACTGACATATAATATGGTCAGATAACTATACGGGTCAATTCAAGAATACCTGTATTTTTTATTGGTTGATTAGAATGCATGTGGAGAGGCGTATACGTCATATTTGATGTTTTTTTAAGGCAGGGCATGGGAAGGAGACCATGATGGAGCAGGTGCATGTTTGAAGAGAGCTCTAGTTAAGGAGCAATTGAGGATTTCAAGTGCAAATTTCTTTGATGCACGTTCTATTATTGATTGGTGTAGTTCAACATTGTCACATGGAGGTACTCTCGATTCAGCAGTGAGTAGATTCTTTTGGTTGGTTGAGGAGGGAACAGTGGGAGATAGATTGGATTGTCAAACAATTAAAGATTCTTCAAAGATGCATTCATTTCTCAGCTCAGAAGCAAGTACATGGACCATTTGGACACGAGCGTTGGCTTGTTTTTGTCAGAGTTATCTTTGGTGTGATTGGGATCAGTGCGAGTCAAGTGAGTGGGTTGATAGGTGGGTTCCCCACTATCTAACTCCTTTATCTCAAACAATATCCTTGTTAAACGATGACATGGAAAGTTCACTTGAGCATGATCATCTATCAAATCTTGTATAGCCAAGACATGTTTTTGTAGTTGTTGCACCGCAAGGGAATGAAGAGAGATCAGAATATTGGTTCGCACGATGTGTACAGGGAAAACAAAAGCTAACACAACCAGTGACAGATGATGATGGGTTCACATATCCTACAGGTTTAGTTGTTGTTGTGGGAACTTGGTTGCGAACATACATGATTAGAAAGAATGGCATACCTGCATTTGAAGACTATGAGAGACACAAAACCATTATAATTTATTCACACCTTATTATAGCTACAAATGTCAAGTTGTTGAAGCATCAAGCAAAACCAAAGACCAAAGAGCTATGGACAGTGACTACTACTGATCATGAAGCAATACTAGATACTCTTAAACAAAGAGATGACCCTTCAGGCACACTTGAGTAGTAGGTCTTTAATGGTGCCTTATTTTTTTATCATGCATTTCATTTCAAACAATGATCATTAAACCTTAATGTTCAATTTTGTTACGTGTATATTAAGGATGTGTTCAAAATGCAGGTCTATTGATGAACGTTTTTTTTGGGCAACACGGTTTTTGCATGCACATAGTGAGTACACTCGATATAATTGGAAGGGACGTATTTTTGTAACACCACTTATGTTCATCCATGCATTTTATGTGTAGACTAACAATTCTTAAAAATACAGGTTCATGCTAGCTCATTCGTCATTGACAAGGCCCTCTCTTGGTGATGGTACATATTCCTTTGTGCATTAATGAGATTAAATTGTGGGTCTTGTCATGTTTATTATCATGAAGATGATTCAAATGCATGTGGCCAGCACACATCTGTAGTGGATCAAATTGTCATGACAGATGATCTATTGAATTAAACATTTGACATTGACTAGTCAAGGTGGTCATCGAACTTTCACTCAGGTAACCTTGTCTATTTTTATTCATTAATGGTTTATAAAATAAAGTCAGTTAGATTTTGGCAATTGAATAACATTCTTTCATTTTCAGATGCTGACATCAGATGCACCTAATATTCTCTCCACAATGGAGCATGGTGTTCTCTAGCAGTAGCATCTTTAATGCTTTTGATAGTAGTATGAGTCAGATTAGTTAATTTCTATTTTGATGCTTCCCACAGGGCTTTGCAACTTCACATTGTGAGTGTGCCCCTGTTACAAATGAATTGTACTTTAATCGACATAGATGGTCTATGATGGCTTTTTTGTAAGACTATATGGTTTTATTACATATATTGTACTTTAATCGACATATAACAATATCCAAGTGGTGGTTGGCATGAGCTTGAATATGGTAAGTTGTATGCATCTTGAAGTTGAATATGATATGTTGTATACATCTTGAAGTTGAACTTTGATTAGACTTTATCAGCATTTGATGAATCATAAATGTCATTTCATTATTAATCTTGTGAGTGTGAGGTGTAGGAATAATAACTAATTGAGAACATCAATTCAAATCCATAATATAGAGGATACTAATTTATTTATTGCAGTTTAGTCCAGAACTTATTTATTTTTTCAAATAATGAAATAGGTACAACTGTATTGAGATAAAATGAAGCTTTTCTCTCATATGAAGATGTCACATTGGCAAATTGCTCTATATTATAATACACAAGATGTAAGTAAAATCAAAATGCTCTCGTCAAATCCTTCCAAATTCTATGTTAACTTATGACTCATTACTGTATGCTGGGAGAGGGAAGAGTGTGTGGCTTCAGGGTACAATTTTTGACTTGAACCATATTACATAAATCTCAAGGCTTCAACTTGATTATCATTAAAGGTTTCTGATTGTTTACAAAATATCCTTTCATATCCCTTCATGGATGTCACATGCGTAGGGTATGATCTCAAGCGTTCGATCGAGTGGGGGGGCAAAATAGGAGCATGCGTAGGGTAATAATGCGTAACTGGATATGTTGGAGCTGATGGTTTGTCATCATGACAAGTAGAACGAGAAATCGGCCATGCGACAATATTCCATTGAGTGAGACTGACGATTTTTTTGCTAGCCGAAAAATTGCTGCCCTAATAAAACTGTAGGGCAACTTCAAAAACTGAAATAGGCTTTCGTAGGGACCCCTCTTGTGGCCCCGTAGGTTTAAACGGATCATTTGCAGGTACCATGGATTCTGAGTTAGGGCCTGTCAAAGTTTGACAATTTTGAGCACTTAGGGCACTCAAGGGACGATGCAGATAGGGTATGACCCCGAGCGTTCGATTGAGTGGGGGGGGGGGTGGGAATAGGAGCATGCATAGGGTAATAATGCCTAACTGGACATGTCAGAGCTGATGATTCATCATCGCGATGAGCAGAACAAGAAATCGGCCACGCAACAACATTCCATTGAGTGAGACTGACAATTTTTTCGCCAACCAAAAAATTGCTTCCCTAATAAAACCGTAGGGCAACTTAAAAAACCGAGATAGGATTTTGTAGGGACCCCTCTCATGGCCTCGTAGGTTTAAACAAAATGTTCGTAGGTGCCATGGATTCTGAGTTAGGGCCTGTTAAATTTTGACAATTTTGAGCACTTAGGGCACTTAAGGGACGACGCCAGTAGGGTATGTCCCCGAGTGTTCGATCGAGTGGGGGGGCAAAATAGGACCATGTGTAGGGTAATAATGCCTAACTAGACATGTCAGAGCTGACGGTTTGTCATCACGATGAGCAAAATGAGAAATCAACCACGCGACAACTTTCCATTGAGTGAGACTGACGATTTTTTCGCCAACCGAAAAATTGCTGCCCTAATAAAACTTCGAGCATTTGACCGAGGTGGGGGGAAAAATAGGACCATGCATAGGGTAATAATGAATTGTATCAAGTATTGTTCATTAAATGAATTGTATTGTATTGTTCATTAAATGAATTATATTGTTCATTGAATGAATTGTATTGTATTGTTGATTAAATGAATTGTATTGTTCATTAAATGAATTGTATTGTTCATTAAAAAGCCATTATTAACCATTGTTAATTATTGGAATGAAGATTAAAGATTTCCATGATAACACCATGTAGAGATGAGCCACAATTTATATGATCGAATATCAACTTCTGTATATATAAAAATGTCAAATGATTACAAATGTATGTCCATACACAAATATGGCATAAACGCCAACTGAAACAAAATGTATGTCTAAATACATGAATGTATGTCCATATACAAAATATACATGCCAACTAGACATGTAAACATCCCAAAACTATCTATAACATCCTAAGCTGCTGATGGATCATCAAAATCGACCCTCTTCACCACACTGCTCGGCTCTGAAGGATCCTACATAAGAAAAACAAACAAAGATTAATATTAGTTATATTATATAATTCACATTCGAAAAGTTAACATAAAAATGAACTATAATTGAACTATTCATGTTTAGCTCATCTCCACATTTCCTCTTCATCTTTGCAGGACTCTTGATGTATGTCTTCCGTAGAGGAGGTATGTTTTGAATATTTTCATACACAACCTACATATGTTCAGAAACATGACATTGATACAAGTTAGCATATAATTGTCACTGATAATAACAAATTATATCTACTAATCAAAAAATAAAATAAACACACATCGACACAAGGCATCTCTTCTTCTTCTTCAAGTATACTGGGTGTAGTCATCAAGGATGTGAAGCCAAGAATACTCAATATATATACACAACAAGTATATGAAACTATCAATCTATGTCTAGACATGTATAATCGCTATAAGTTATTTAAACTATTCATTCAATCATATTTCCATTCAATTACCTTTCCCTTGTCTCCAACTGCACTACCAGATCCTAAATCACACTGCCCCGCACTCATGTTGCTTGTGCCCTACAAGAGTAAAATAAGATATACATGCAAGTTACTACATAATCTAATTAATACCAATATAAATGATGAGCATGTATGTACAATAAAATACAAATGACTAGGTGCAATAATATATGTACTATCAAGCTATCAAGGCCAAATGAAATGGCCGACAAGGTGCCCTCCTGAATCTGTCTCAACTCATCCTTGGTCATCAACTGTTAAATATACCATGTAAATAAAAATTAGTACTTAATATTATCTAATTTATAAATACTTAATTAAAATATAACATGAACTGTGAAAATACAAATCTTACCACTGCATCATCAATGTATGATGACGGTGCCTCCTTGCCTCTAGCATGTAAGGACTCCCCAGGGTATCCTCCAGTCTGTGTAATAACATTTGGTGCATCATGCATCTCATGCACCTCATAATCTGCATTGTCCACAGGAGGATCGATGGGCTGTCCTACTGGACCCAAGCATACATGCCCACACATGACACAACTATGGGGCATGCATATGTGTGGAGCCAAGGATGACGTGTCCACGCCACCAGATGCACTGCTACCATCAAGAGTAGGTTGAGCTACTGACGTAGCCTGAGAAACCAAAAGGCTACTCAAAGAGTGAATAGTCGATATGGTCCGTGAAGCCGCCTCACAAATGATATTAGGATGCTGCACTACAGGTGGGGGATCAATAGGAGGAGGGGGGACATATGGGCCCTGGACTACTCTGACTACCCCAGGTCTATTTTGGGGCATACCTAAACCTACACCTTGGAAAGGTTGGATGTCGAAGTAGTTCACATGTTTGTGTAAAACAAACTCAGCATACAATTCTTTTATAAAATAGAAGGGGATATCAAGATTATTGTTGGGTGGTTTGTCGAAAACCATCCACCAATGATCCCAAAAGTTTTTCACAATCCCATCATTTGTGCACCATTTAATAGAAAGTTTTTTTTTTTGGGATGTACGGGCTGACCAGTACGGGGATTGACAAACAATGAGGCGATTTCGGCTTTGGATATCTCAAGATCCTTGATATCCTTATACGACAAGCCATCTGCATATTTTTCCCTCATAGAATCTCGCCACAAAAGGGCAGCATCGTGCTCCTCAGTCATGGTTTCCATAGTTTTTATGATCAACGTGAGAAGATCAAACATTGGGTTTAGACGAGGGATCCTACGATATACTTCTGCAATCCCCCTCAATTCATTCAAATTTTGTGCAAGCAAATCTTGAATTGAGGGGGGGTTTAGCAAATGAGGGTTTGGCTATTGTAGTTGTGGTTCGTCAGTGTTTTCATTGTTATCCCCCATTTTTAACCTAATTGAATGTAAACAATTAAATTTAGTTAACAAACTTAAACAATTAGGTATTTGATTTAAAAAAACCTAGTTTTCATTAAAAAAACCATATTTTCAATGAAAAATCAAATAAACACTAACAAAAAATACAAAAAATGAATGAAAATTATTCAACACGATAAAATTCTTACCTCTGAATCTATCTTTTAGCAATTTTTTGTCAAAAAACTAGATATCAGATGGAGCGAATATCGGATTTTGATGAAATCGCGCAGCCTGTGAGTTAAAAATGACTCACGGGCTGCCACTGTCAAAATATAAAAGTCTCAGAAAATCGGATATCCGATTTTTATACTTAAATTATTTTTAAATAACATATATAATATAATAATATATTATTATATTATATAATACACACTGTATTATATTATATATATTATAATATATAATATAATATAATATAATGTAATACGTATTATATTATATAATATAATATAATATAATATTATATTATATTATATTATATATTATATTATATTATAATATAATACAATATTGTATTATATTATAATATAATACAATACAATATAATATTGTATTATAATACAATACAATATTGTATTGTATTATAATACAATATTATATTGTATTGTATTATAATACAATATTATATTATATTATAATATAATATTATAATAATATATTATATTATATTATATATAATATTATATTGTTATATAATATAATAATGTAATATTATATTATATATATTATTATATAATATAATAATAGATTATATATTATATAATATGTAACATATAATATATTTTTTAAATTAAAATTACAAATAAAAATCGGATATCCGATTTGCATAGGTAATTACCAGGCCAAGGTGCACTGACACCCAGGCCAAGCAAAAAGTCAACACAGATTTTCATGTTTTTAGGCGAGTGAAGAAGGCTATTTTTTTCACATCGCCACTTTTTGGCCCCCCTTGATCCTGCACTAACCTAGGATTGTTAGTGGACCCTTTTTCGACGTGGTTGTGAGACTAGTCCTAACCATTTCGACAATGTTGCAGTTGGGATGCGCCATTTCTTTGATGCACCCAATATGGACATTTCATTGTCCTTAACATCATGGATAGCACCTTCTATGTTTGTTGTCAACCACAACTTCTATTGCATTGTAACTTTTTTTGAAGTTGAAGGGTGATTACAATCCTCCACTGTGGGCGGGAGAGGTTGTTCATTGGGAACCTCTACTACTAGGGATATAGGGTCTGCATTGTTCTCAATAAGAGGTAGAGCTTCTGCTTCTATAGGGAACATGACTCCTCTTTTCTATGAATGCAACCTTATGCATGTTGATCTCTTTGAACCACAAGGAGCCATCTTGTCTGCCTTCCACATATGCACATAACAAGAAGAACATGCACGTTAGTTGTCCAATCATTTTAATTATGCAAATTAATAACAACTGTATAATAATATGATTGATATGTTTAACTTTGTCACAAGACAACTGGTATACTATTTGGAATTTGGTAGTGTGAGATGGACCCAACTAGCCATGTCATGTTGTACACTGATGCCTACTGATCAATGGTAAAAATGATGCTTGATATGAAATTGAGGTGCAATTTTAGACTCAATGACAACATGGTGCAAGATGTCAGTTATGCTTGAACATTAGGAGTACGGTCCCCTTTTATGAAACATCATATGTTGTCTAAAGTTAGGCCTACAACTATTTATTGGTTTACTGTATTGGACACTTGTACAGTAGGGGTTTAAAACAGGTACTATTATATACACATAACATCTATTCTGATTTGGAGTCATGGTTGAAACCTTAGAGGTCAATTAGATGTGGTGGTGTAGTTGTTATGGGTTCTTTCCAAATAATTACTTGATTGTATAGTTGGGAAAGGGTGTTAGGCTTAACATTAGGTTGAAGGTATACTTTGGTAAAAATCCACGATGGGATTTGTTCATTCACTATTGTACGAAGCAACCATTGCCATGACAGGTTTTTTAGAGCTTTGTCAAACTTGAGGACCATAGTTTTCTAAGAAAAATCTATTGATATAGTTCATTTGCCATGATTCAAGTCTGAGCTTGAATAGTTTTGAAAAGAAACAAGATATTGCGGGGAAGACAAGATCATTGTAGGGGCATGGAAAAACAAAGAGTTGGTGAACATGATGAGGATGACTCACAATCAACTCTTGTTGTGCTCAGATGCATGGAAATGGGATGTGAATAGGTCATTCTATGAGTGGAATAGCGGACTGGGATGTGGGGAAAGATTTGCTGAGATATTTCAAAATTTCATTATCTGCATCATTTGGAGGTAGTGTTTCAATAATATCTTGACTTGTTAGTGTTTGATGTATCATCAAATAGTTTTTCTTATCATTTTCATAATTTTTTACAATCTGATAGTGTTGATGTGTGTTAAACAATTCCACGCTCTGTTGTGTCCATGTGCATTGCCTGTAATGTATCATGTTGAATTGTCCACAGTCATCTCCATCATCTTATAGATTACAAATATATACTGTGATATGAAAACATTACTTTCAAGTACAACAATGAGTGGTTATTTACAAACACGGACATGCCACTAAGCATGATGGTTGTGGTGAAAAGATAAAGAGGATTACAATATTTTGATTAATTCAAATAGAAATGCACATCTATATATACAAATATAATTAGTAAAATAAGGAAATACATCGTTTCAAATTGTGTACTTGCATGTATATGAATATACATATATGCTCATCTAAATATACATACATGTACATGACTTGATATGGAATTGTATTTTGTGATTTCAAACGTTGTAGAGTTTTAGTGTACATCCATCCATGTAGGTGTGTTTTGAATCATGATGGTGTGAAAGTTTGCATGTCATTGCTTCAAAACTTGGGGTTATGGGTTTGAATTTCATTGGTTGAGGGTTTCATTGTTAGTATATGTAGTAGTTAGTTGAAGAGGTATGAAAGTTTGAATTAAAAGACTAAATCACAATTTCATCATTTTTTTCAATGTACACATGTTTATATATGTATAATATATATGTAGAT
This sequence comes from Cryptomeria japonica, assembly GCF_030272615.1. Lineage (NCBI taxonomy): Eukaryota > Viridiplantae > Streptophyta > Pinopsida > Cupressales > Cupressaceae > Cryptomeria > Cryptomeria japonica. Next base: position 596,626,184 of record NC_081412.1, on the reverse strand, counting down.
AAGAATTATATGTGTGTGTGTGTTTGTGTGTGCATGTGCATATATGTATATTCATACATTTGAGTATATATCTATGTGTGTGTGTGTGTGTGTGTGTGTGCATATATGTATATTCATACATGTCACTATATATATATATATATATATATATATACATGTACACAAACACAGAGACACATATACACACACAGATATATACATATGCGTGGGTGTGTATTTTGTATTTTGTATATGCATATAATCCATATTTTATAAATGTATATAACATATATACACCCAATGTTATGACATCAGGTAGTGAACTTGGTTGTCTACCTGGTCAACGGTGAAAGGTGGTAGCCACGTGACCTCGAATGTAGGGTGCGCACATTCTGGCTCCTTTTCCCTTGGTTGGATTTTATATGTGTTGGCATGTGTATTAATTGTACATACACATGGGAACTAGAAAGGGACACTATTAATTAGTTAATAAATGGCATGCTCGAGTGAGAGTTCATAAAAATTCAATAAACGACAAAATCTTACAAAGAAGATTACATTGCCTATTACAATCAATGGCATGCCTGACCAAGATGAGGTGACCTTATTGATAACTTGATGATGAACCACTAGTACCAAACCGGTATTGAGAGGGGGGGGTGAATCAATACAAACACAAATACAATCCAAAACCGGTTTGATAGCAAACACTCACAATGACTGATAAACAGAGATACTGGTAAAATAGAGTGCAACCAGTAACATCCAGTATAGCTTAGTCAGTCATGAACCGGTCACTCACTAAGCTTTTCTCTTATCTCAATACCACATTATCATAATATTCTCATGCATGAAATAGTAGACTTAACCATGAAATCTTCACAACAGTGAGTTCAATATGTTTTATAGACAGGCATAAAACATAGAAACTTCATGTGCATAATAGATAAAACAAAGAATCACAAGACAAAAGCATTTCACATGACACACATATTTTTCACGTGGAAACCCAACTGGGGAAAACCATGGTGGGGATAAATACCCACAAGCTGCTTTTTGAACTCTTTAGAAGTCCGCTCTGTTAGGAGCCTTGTCCGATTAAGAACATTACAATAGGTTCTGGTAGGAACCGATCCTATTAGGGATCACCCGGTTAAGGGATACCTGGTTAAGGGTTAAACCCAGTAGGGTCACCTTGTTAAAGGATTTTAAGAACACAATAGCTGAAAGGATATCCTAAGCTTCTCCAGCTTCTCAGAACTCATTAGCTTCGAGTTACCCAGTTAAGGGATTTACAGCAAGCCGGTTAAGACCACCCGATTTAAGGGATTTTGAATCAAGCCAGTTAAGGCTACCCTGTTAGGGGATTTTACAACTGTTGAAGTGGTTAGAGATCAATAGGTATTACAATAATCTGTTAACAACACTTAATACTAATACAGATCCGTTTAGGCTCCTCTTTTCCTTCTGCACATACACTTTGCAGGTATCTCTTCTCTCCTATGGTCTGTCAAGAATCTTGTATCAATTTCGTTGGATACACACTCACAAATTTTGCCAACAACTTTAGAGAGAAACCTAACATCGACCTTATAGGGAACATACAAGTCGGTAGCAAAAACCTTAAACCCTAAACCTGTTAGGTTGAGCAATGAAAATGGTTTGATCCTGACCATTGAAACATACTGCATTAAATGCACCACTCTTGAGTCGATCTCAAGACATTCTCCATCGTCCATTATCCACCATTTTTATGGCGGTTGATAACCCATCACGCGTTATCACCATTTGACAGACTTCGCACATTCCTGAGGTAGATAGGAATAGTCTTCTTCATGCAAGATCCTTCACGCGCACAGAGCTTACATGGCAACACGATCTGTCCTCCATCATACTGCTAACTCATCACACAAAGATCACCGATTGAGTCACTCAGACTTGAGATACTCCAACTGGAAACCCCGAAGTGGAAGCTACCTTACCAACTGGTAGTCATATAGTGCTTCCATGTGCCAGTTCCCATAACTGCATGCCGGTTCACTTTGAACAAATGTGCCACTTCACTTTGGCATATACCGGTTCACACATATGCTGGTACCTCTTTCTTCACTTATCTCATGTGCCGGTTCACACTATGTCTCATATTGACATCAATGACAACATACAATATCATTATGTCTTCATGCCAGTTTACATAAGGCTCATGTCGGTTCACATAATGCTCATGCCGGTTCACATAATGCCAACACTTATTTTATGGAAAGTGTGCATCGAGTTGCGAAAGAGACTATATTTTTACAATGCTGTCGCAAATTGAAAGAAGTTAAGTTGCCATTTATTATATCTTTCGGTAAGAGTTTAAAGGAGTTACAAAAAGCCACATTCACTGTTTTGGGAAATTGTAGATAAATTGGAAGCCAGTTGCCGCATTGGGTGTTGGGCAGTTGCAGGTAAAATGGAAGCCACATTCACCATTTACATAGAGAAGCAGTAGCTAACTTTTGTTGGAAAGGTATTTGATAAAAGGTTGAAATCCATTTTCAAGTACAATGATGAAAGATTTCTGAGATATTTGAAGTTGTTTCTTGGGGATTGCTTCATGCAAACACATAACAGATATTGCACAAATGTGGATATCGTTAGCATGGTGGTTGCATGGGCATTGTAGATTGGGAAGAGTGTGGACAAGGTACAGTGGTTGATGAAGGCATGCGTGGGGGATGAATGGATTGGTGGCCTAAACGATTTGCTTCTCATTGCAATTCCAAGTATTGGGATTGATACTCAAAAGGGGGAAAACAAAGGTGGAGTTACTACCATCATCCCCTTTATCAGATGGAAAGTTGGGGAAGACCAATTGGCAAGGAGGGCAGAAGTGGCCCTGGGGTGGACAATGTTGGAGATATTTTTGTGCTAGAAAGAGGATGGCCATGGAACAGGTGCAAAGGGAGCTATAGGTGCAGAGGGAGGGGAAGGTGAAAGCGTGGAGGGAGGTGAAAGTTCAGAGGGAGATGGGGGTTCAGAAGATGATGAAGATTATACACTACCCTAGTCAACTAAGTGTACATGATAGTCGTGGGTAAAGAAGAATTAAAGGTTTTTCGGATGACTATTTGGTAAGCTTTGTATCTATTATAAATTTAAAACTAACTAGAATAGTTCAAACAAAATCTATATATGTATGGACAAAAAGTGATAGTAAAGGATTGTAAAGATGTGGGGTAACATGAATAATACATGTGTGCTTTTGTTGAATCTCCTTTGTTGGTGTTCCTGTTTACTCATCTTCGATGCTTGTCATGTATTTCTCTTGGTGTAATGCTTGATGTGTGTTTGTCTATGACTGCAATGAGATGAGACTTTTCTTTTTATAAAAAACTTTTGTGGTTTCCCCCTTTTAATGTATTGTTTCAAATTTAGAATTTGAATGTCCATTGAATTTGCAAAAGCAATTCATTTAAGCCTGATTTTATTTTTTGAATGGAATATGGTGGCATTACACACTTATTGTTGTCATTTTAGGTGGGAGATTTTGTGACGAGACCAGTAAGTACACGTTGAAGATTGTTGGAGGTGATGGTTCACGCGATATAGATGGGACGAAGGGTTGGCAACTATGTCAAGGATGGAACATTTCATGGTGCACACATGGACCTAAACATTTGGTTAGGTTCTATATGATGGGTCATGTATGGACACACATGTGTGCAGGTGGCATTATCAATTTTGTGGACATGTTTGTTATGTTGGTGTCAAAGTCTATAAAACTGTCAATTTTTTGTCCTTTACGGTTTTATTAAAAACACTTAATTTTTGTTATTTCGGGCCACTTTGTAGCACGTAGGAATGTGTACGTGGACAAACACAACTTTCTTGTGGTGGTCATACTTGTTTGACTATTTTAATGTGGAACTAAATGTTTTATGTTTCAAATATAATGGATACAATTAGGCTCTAAAACATGTTATATGTTTCTATGTGAATGTTTATCAAGTTAATTTTGTGCATTATTTCGGGTTAAACAACACATATTTTGGCAAGTTAGATGGTCAAGTGTGGGACCCAAATAGTGCATGAACTATATTATATCTTGGACCCTGCGCACATATTGACTCTTCCCCTATTGAAATGTCTAAAGTAAAAACATCCAAGAAACCTCATCACATGAATACATTTCCTTTAAGTCTTTAATCTTTCCGTTAGGATTGCATAGTCAAACCTGCATAATTGGGTGAGTGATGTGTGAGCCCGTGACTCACCTGTGAAGTTGGGTGTGAAAAGTCTAAAGCAAATACATTTCACGGGTATGCCCATTTCCTTTAGTCGTTTGTCTTTGACTTCGCATGATGAGATTTGTAACTTATACACCACAACCCATTGAATCCTATATACTAAACTAACGACTCCATTTAAAACGTAATTCCAGCTAACAAGAAATTAAGATGATGGCATCTTTTTTCACCGCCTTCATTTTCCAAGAGGATTTTAAATAATAAATTTAATAATTTGGAACATGATTATCTTGAAAAATATGCACAAATAATTTAAAGTTTGTTTTTTAAAAGTTGGTCTATTTTTGGTTCTCTTAATTGAAGACATATATATATGAAATCAACTTTTTGTTTAATTATTTTATTTATTTATTTGGATTGGGTTGGATTCATTGTGGTAAGATCAAATCAAATTTGATAACAATTTTTTGTGTCAAATAAATATTTTGTAATAGTTATTTGTTCAAAATTGTCTTTTGAATATTAAGATATATCTTATTTAAAAAACATATTATAAGTTACATATATCTAACTGTAATTTTCCAAAATATATAATTATTTATACAAAACTTATTTCTTATAATGTAGTATCTTTTAACATTTTGAATGTATTTTGCAATATTTTTTTAGAACTTATGTCTATATGTTATCAAATTTTGGTCTTCGGTGGATTGAGAGTGCTTATATCAAATTAAAATTATTTTTACAATTTTGTGATATTAAAGATACAAATCTATACTAATATCTCTTCAACTAAGAGTGAAAGATTAATTATGTATAATTTTAGATATCATGGGGTTTGTTAAATTATTTAATACTAATTAATTTATTATTTATTAAAGTTATATAATATTGAGCTTTGGAGATTGTATTATTGATTGTGAAATGAAAAATAATATTACCAATTGATATTAAAGAGGGTATTTATATTAATCCTCAACCTAGGGTTAATTGAAATGAAGTATAATAGTAAAGTTGTAGTAAAGATATAATAAATAAATTAATTGAAATACGATATATCAATTTATTTTCAATAATACAAGTTGTAGAGATGCTTGAAGGATAATAGATTGTACCTAACAATTATTATTTGAAAATGACAATAAACGTAAAAAGTTTCTTGCCAAAAAAAAATCATGGTATGTAAACATCTAAACATGCTCCTTAGTTGTGCACTGAATTTATGAAGGTGATTCTAGGTTAGTCCCCATGTTTGGGACTATTCATTTTGGCCAGGATCGATAGTGGAATAATGACCTATTGCGTGGTAGTTATTGTTTTTGAGAGCATTATTGTATTATTATTTTTGAGTGGTTCCTTGTAAAATGTGGCCACATAGTAAGGTTTACTAGAAATACATCAATTTTCTTATCAATCTCTACTTCTTGGTGGACAATTTTGTAAATCTTGCATATGATATTGTCAATCATTTTTTTAATGTTGTGAAAATGGGGGCTACTTTTTAAATATTGTACTCACTAAATAGGGTCCTCTATAATCTATATCAAAATATGCCTTATAATTTAACATAGAATGCATCATATTTTGGTCAATAGGTGTAACTCCTTCCTATATCTCATAGGAGCTCTCACAATTCCAATGCGGGAGCTATTGAACACACCACATGACCTAAAACCACAATCATATAATCATAATGGTTATGAATCATAGAAATATAAAGCACAATAAACACATGAATACCAAATTTATGTGGAAAACCCAAGAAGGGAAAAACCATTATGAGAATCAAATACAATATGAATATAACTTAAATACAATGTTTCCTCTAGAACCCACTACTCCTGGGAGGAATCATATAAATAATACAAACAACCTTAGGGCAAGATACAAATGACTTGCAAGGCTGAAACACACTATCTCAGAGAAAGAGAGGAAAAGTTGCCAAGAGACTCATTCTCTTCTAGTATGGAAATGAATAACTAAATTAAAAGAAAATAATATCTCCTGATCATGATCTTGTCTTTGAATCATTGAGTCAAGCAAACAAAATCATGGCTAACATATACATGACTTTAAACTCTATCTCAAAATTTTGTCATACAGAAGATGATATCATCAACACTCTTTACAACTAGCCTTCCCACAACCTCAAAATCAAATCTACTTGCAAATAACCAATGTTTGTTTCTCAAGTCAATTTGTACACCTTCCACATAATCACTCATATATCCAAACTCCTTTATATGCAATATTAACCATAAATATCCTTAACTAGGTTGGCCATATATAGAGTTAGCAATATTACATAAATTTGGCCACTCGAACCAATAATAACCATTGAAACTTCTACTCTAGGAGAGGATACAAAAACATCATAACACATCCCTTTCCAATGATTCTAATGAACCACTTGAAGAAGTTGAGGAAATACAACTTTAGAGATCCCAAGAACACCTGCATGCAAATACCTATCACAAGAGAAGAATGGAGGCACATAAAGCAAAAAAGCATAAATGCTCTGAAGAAGAAAATTATCATTCAGAAAGGGAATCAATTTAATGAACAAGTACAATACAATCCTTATAAAAGGATAATAGAAACCCTAAAGATATGCAACCCTAAAGAAACCCTAAAGGGATAATGTGTATTTAATAATTAGAATAATTATTAAACACCTACAATATTTATTAAATACCTAAGTTTAGCTTAAGTGGAGAGTTTAATAGACTAATAATTAAATAAATAATTATTAACTAATACAAGATAACTCTAACACCCCCCCTTAAGATGAACTTAAGGAGTAGCTAAAAAACTAAATGCAAGAAGCAATAAATGCAACTACATGAAGAAGGCAAATTTGGGTCTCGGCAACAAGGCCTGATGAGGTACCCAATCACAACCAAATCTCTATGAACTAGAGAAATAGAGAAAACCACGTGGGAAAAAACTGTACTCCAAAAAGAGATGGAAAAGAACACCACTGAAGCATGAAATAGATGCAAACACTATCTTTGAGAAATTGCTGATCTGAAGAACCTTCACTGAAATAGAACATGACCAGGTAGAGAAGACTATAATCTATATGAGTGCCCTCAAATGACACTACTCAAATCAGATGGCAAACAAGGCAAACACTGATCTTGAAGATACAGATGGCATGAGAAACCAAAGCCTGAAGAGATGATCAATCGAACCACGGAAGTATTAGAACCAACAGGGCAAACCTCCCCATAATGCTGAAAAGGGAGAGGGACAGGAACATTGAAAAGAACAGCCAAGAAGAATTGCATGACAAAGAACCAGGAACATCAAAGGTGCTGAGAAAATTACATGGTGTCGTGGAAGGAACACTCACTTGACACACATCATGAGGCGAATGTCATAGAAGGAACACTCACTGGACAATAGTAGATGGCAAAGAAGGCAAACATCAACCCCCTCATGGCACTTTATAAGGAGTGCATGTACAACAAGACACACGATGTGCAAGATCCCAAGTAAACAATGCATGATGGCACTTTATTTCAGTGCGTGTGCATATATAATGCTATAATGACAACAAGACTTGAAATAGAAGCGAGAACCAAAATAGAGACATCCTACTCAAAGAAGAGATATCAAAACCTGAAACAACCAAGATATCCACTAGAGTGCTGAAAAAAAAAACCGAGTAAAACATTCATGGAGCAGAATCTAGAAATAAAACTTAGATGGCTATAATGTACACAACACACGCTTTCCAAAAATATAAACATTTCAAAAAACGAAGGTCGGATGCTCATTCTACGTCTCCTGGAGTGCAAAAAAGAGACCTCACTTTGACTGGAAAAAAATATAGTCAAATAGCAAAAATGAAAAAAATTACCAACACCATGAGGTTTGGCTTAGAACAAGCTTTCCAACGCCTATTCGTTTTCAAAAAAATGACTCCGTATGCCCAAGATATGATCAAAAGAAAAAACCCCTCTTTTAGGGCATGAAAAGGGTAAAACAAAAAAAAAAATTAACATTAACTTCTTTTTTTTTTTGACGAAAAATTTCTGACGGATTTGCAGGTACAACCGCACAGATTTTTGTTCCTTGTAAAGTGTGCCAGTGAAAAAATATGGCCCAGATACCCTTGTCACCAAAATAGGTCGAATTATATATCAAAATGACTGGAAACGCCCTTCGGAAGCCAATGGTGAGGTCTTTTCTGAACCAAAACGCTTTGAATTTTTTTAATGATTTTTTTGATGAATTTTTAAAAATTCGTGCCAAAAAAGGCAAAACTAAAGAAAAAATTTCAGGACAAATTTTATCTGGAAATGGGTGTTTTGGGGCATTTTGAGCTCAACGGTGAGGTCCGTTTGAGCCCAAAATGATCAGAAACAAAACAACTTCCCTAGATCCAATAAAAAACTTTGAAAAAACTTGAAACCCTCCAAAAAATATTCTGAAAAATCAAGAACAAGCAGCAACAGATGTAGGCTCTAATACCATGAAGAAGTTGACGAAATACAACTTCAGAGATCCCAATAACACCTGCATGCAAATACCTGTCACAAGAGAAGAATGGAGGCACATAAAGCAAAAAAGCATAAATGCTCTGAAGAAGAAAATTATCATTCAGAAAGGGAATCAATTTAATGAACAAGTACAATATAATCCTTATAAAAGGATAATAGAAACCCTAAAGATATGCAACCCTAAAGAAACCCTAAAGGGATAATGTGTATTTAATAATTAGAATAATTATTAAACACCTACAATATTTATTAAATGCCTAAGTTTAGCTTAAGTGTAGAGTTTAATAAACTAATAATTAAATAAATAATTATTAGCTAATACAAGATAACTCTAACACCCCCCTTAAGATGAACTTAGGGAGTAGCTAAAAACTGAAATGCAAGAAGCAAAAAATGCAACTACATAAAAAAGGCAAATTTGGGTCCCGACAACAAGGCCTGATGAGGTACCCAATCACAACCAAATCTCTATGAACCAGAGAAATAAAGAAAACCACGTGGGAAAAACCTCTACTCCAAAAAGAGATGGAAAAGAACACCACTGAAGTATGAAATAGATGCAAACACTGTCTCTGAGAAACTACTGATCTGAAGAACCTCCACTGAAATAGAACATGACTAGGTAGAGAAGACTATAATCTATATGAGTGCCCTCAAATGACACTACACGAATCAGATGACAAACAAGGCAAACACTGATCTCGAAGATACAGATGGCATGAGAAACCAAAGCCTGAAGAGCTGATCAATTGAACCATGGAAGCATTAGAACCAACAGGGCAAACGTCCCCATAATGCTGAAAAGGGAGAGGGACAGGAACACTGAAAAGCATAGCCAAGAAGAACTGAATGACAAAGAACCAGTAACATCAAAGGTGCTGATAAAAGTACATGGTGTTGTGGAAGGAACACTCACTTGACACACATCATGAGGTGAATGTCATGGAAGGAACACTCACTGGACAATAGTAGATGGCAAACAAGGCAAATATCAACCCCCTCATGGCACTTTATAAGGAGTGCATGTACAACAAGACACACGATGTGCAAGATCCCAAGTAAACAATGCATGATGGCACTTTATCTCAGTGCGTGTGCATATATAATGCTACAATGATAACAAGATTGGAAATAGAAGCGAGAACCAAAATAGAAACATCCTACTCAAAGAAGAGATATCAGGACCTGAAACAACCAAGATATCCACCAGAGTGCTAAAAAACAAAAAATTAAATAAAACATTCATGGAGCAGAATCTGAAAATAAAACTTAGATGCTTGGAATGTACACAACACATGCTTTCCAAAAATATAAACTTTTCGAAAAACGGAGGTCAAATGCTCATTCTACGTCTCCTGGAGTGCAAAAAAGAGACCTCACTTTGACTGGAAAAAAACATAGTCAAATAGCAAAAATGGAAAAAATTACCAACACCATGAGGTCCGGCTTGGAACAAGCTTTCCGACGCCTATTCGTTTTCAAAAAAATGATTCCGTATGCCCAAGATATGATCAAAAGAAAAAACCCCTCTTTTAGGGCATGAAAACAGTAAAACAAAAAAAAAAAATTAATATTAACCTTTTTTTTTTTGACAAAAAATTTCTTACGGATTCGCGAGTACAACCATATGGATTTTTGTGCCTTGTAAAGTGTGCCAGTGAAAAAATATGGCCCAGATACCCTTGTCACCGAAATAGGGCGAATTATATATCAAAATGATTGGAAATGCCCTTCGGAAGCCAACGGTGAGGTCTTTTTTGACCCGAAATGCTCTGAATTTTTTTAATGATTTTTTTGATGAATTTTTGGAAATTCATGCCAAAAAAGGCAAAACTAAAGAAAAAATTTCAGAACACAAATTTGTCAAAATTTGACAAATTTTATATGGAAATGGGGGTTTTGGGGCATTTTGAGCTCAACGGTGAGGTCCGTTTGAGCCCAAAATGATCAGAAACAAAAAAAACTACCCTAGATACAATAAAAAAATTTGAAAAAAACTTGAAACCCTCCTCCAAAAAATCTTCTGAAAAATCAGGAACAAGCAGCAGCAGATGTAGGCTCTAATACCATGAAGAAGTTGATGAAATACAACTTCAGAGATCCCAAGAACACCTGCATGCAAATACCTATCACAAGAGAAGAATGGAGGTACATAAAGCAAAAAAGCATAAATGCTCTGAAGAAAAAAATTATCATTCAGAAAGGGAATCAATTTAATGAACAAGTACGATACAATCTTTATAAAAGGATAATAGAAACCCTAAAGATATGCAACCCTAAAGAAACCCTAAAGGGATAATGTGTATTTAATAATTAGAGTAATTATTAAACACCTACAATATTTATTAAATACCTAAGTTTAGCTTAAGTGGAGAGTTTAATAGACTAATAATTAAATAAATAATTATTAGCTAATACAAGATAACTCTAACACCCCCCCTTAAGATGAACTTAAGGAGTAGCTAAAAAACTAAATGCAAGAAGCAATAAATGCAACTACATGAAGAAAGCAAATTTGGGTCTCGGCAACAAGGCCTAATGATGTACCCAATCACAACCAAATCTCTATGAACCGGAGAAATAGAGAAAACCACGTGGGAAAAAACTCTACTCCAAAAAGAGATGGAAAAGAACACCACTGAAGCATGAAATAGATGCAAACACTGTCTCTAAAAAATTGTCGATCTGAAAAACCTCCACTGAAATAGAACATGACCAGGTAGAGAAGACTATAATCTGTATGAGTGCCCTCAAATGACACTACTCGAATCAGATGACAAACAAGGCAAACACTGATCTCGAAGATACAGATAGCATGAGAAACCAAAGCCTGAAGAGCTGATCAATCGAACCATGGAAGCATTAGAACCAACAGGGCAAACCTCCCCATAATGCTGAAAAGGGAGAGGGACAGGAACACTGAAAAGCACAGCCAAGAAGAACTGTATGACAAAGAACCAGGAACATCAAAGGTGCTGATAAAAGTACATGGTGTCATGGAAGGAAAACTCACTTGACACACATCATAAGGCGAATGTCATGGAAGGATCACTCACTGGACAATAGTAGATGGCAAAGAAGGCAAACATCAACCCCCTCATGGCACTTTATAAGGAGTGCATGTACAACAAGACACACGATGTGCAAGATCCCAAGTAAACAATGCATGATGGCACTTTATCTCAGTGCGTGTGCATATATAATGCTACAATGATAACAAGACTCGAAATAGAAGCGAGAACCAAAATAGAGACATCCTACTCAAAGAAGAGATATCAGGACCTGAAACAACCAAGATATCCACCAGAGTGTTGAAAAACAAAAAATTGAATAAAACATTCATGGAGCAGAATCTGGAAATAAAACTTAGATGCCTGGAATGTACACAACACATGCTTTCCAAAAATATAAACTTTTCAAAAAACGGAGGTCGGATGCTCATTCTACGTCTCCTGGAGTGCAAAAAAGAAAGCTCCCTTTGACTAGAAAAAAAATAGTTAAACAGAAAAAATGAAAAAAATTACCAACACCATGAGGTCCAGCTTGGAACAAGCTTTCTGACGCCTATTCGTTTTCAAAAAAATGACTCCGTATGCCCAAGATATGATCAAAAGAAAAAACCCCTCTTTTAGGGCATGAAAAGGGCAAAACAAAAAAAAAAATTAATATTAACTTTTTTTTTTTTTTTTGACGAAAAATTTCTTACGGGTTCGCAAGTACAACCGTATGGATTTTTGTGCCTTGTAAAGCTTGCCAGTGAAAAAATATGGCTTAGATACCGTTGTCACCGAAATAGGTCGAATTATATATCAAAATGACTGGAAATGCCCTTCGGAAGCCAATGGTGAGGTCCTTTTTGACCCAAAATGCTCTGAATTTTTTTAATGATTTTTTTGATGAATTTTTGGAAATTCATGCCAAAAAAGGGAAAACTAAAGAAAAAATTTCAGATCCCAAATTTGTCAAAATTTGACAAATTTTATATGGAAATGGGGGTTTTGGGGCATTTTGAGCTCAACGGTGAGTTCCGTTTGAGCCCAAAATGATCAGAAACAAAACAAGTAACCTAGATCCAATAAAAAACTCTTAAAAAACTTGAAACCCTCCTCCAAAAAATATTCTGAAAAATCAGGAACAAGTAGTAGCAGATGTAGGCTCTGATACCATGAAGAAGTTGACGAAATACAACTTCAGAGATCCCAAGAACACCTGCATGCAAATACCTGTCACAAGAGAAGAATGGAGGTACATAAAGCAAAAAAGCATAAATGCTCTAAAGACGAAAATTATCATTCAAAAAAGGAATCAATTTAATGAACAAGTACAATACAATCCTTATAAAAGGATAATAGAAACCCTAAAGATATGCAACCCTAAAGAAACCCTAAAGGGATAATGCGTATTTAATAATTAGAATAATTATTAAATACCTACAATATTTATTAAATGCCTAAGTTTAGCTTAAGTGTAGAGTTTAATAAACTAATAATTAAATAAATAATTATTAGCTAATACAAGATAACTCTAACACCCCCCCTTAAGATGAACTTAGGGAGTAGCTAAAAAACTAAATGCAAGAAGCAAAAAATGCAACTACATGAAGAAGACAAATTTGGGTCCCGACAACAAGGCCTGATGAGGTATCCAATCACAACCAAATCTCTATGAACCGGAGAAATAAAGAAAACCACGTGGGAAAAACCTCTACTCCAAAAAGAGATGGAAAAGAACACCACTAAAGTATGAAATAGATGCAAACACTGTCTCTGAGAAACTGCTGATCTGAATAACCTCCACTGAAATAGAACATGACTAGGTAGAGAAGACTATAATCTGTATGAGTGCCCTCAAATGACACTACTCGAATCAGATGACAAACAAGGCAAACACTGATCTCAAAGATATAGATGGCATGAGAAACCAAAGCCTGAAGAGCTGATCAATCGAACCACAGAAGCATTAGAACCAATAGGGAAAACCTCCCCATAATGTTGAAAAGGGAGAGGGACAAGAACACTAAAAAGCACAGCCAAGAAGAACTGAATGACAAAGAACCAGGAACATCAAAGGTGTTGACAAAAGTACATGGTGTCAGGAAAGGAACACTCACTTGACACACATCATGAGGTGAATGTCATGGAAGGAACACTCACTCGAAAACAGTAGATGGCAAACAAGGCAAACATCAACCCCCTCATGGCACTTTATAAGGAGTGCATGTACAACAAGACACACGATGTGCAAGATCCCAAGTAAACAATGCATGATGACACTTTATCTTAGTGCGTGTGCATATATAATGCTACAGTGATAACAAGACTGGAAATAGAAGCGAGAACTAAAATAGAGACATCCTACTCAAAGAAGAGATATCAGGACCTGAAACAACCAAGATATCCACCAGAGTGCTGAAAAAAAAAAAATTGAATAAAACATTCATGGAGCAGAATCTGGAAATAAAACTTAGATGCCTGGAATGTACACAACACATGCTTTCCAAAAATATAAACTTTTCAAAAAATGGAGGTCGGATGCTCATTCTACGTCTCCTAGAGTGCAAAAAATAGACCTCACTTTGACTGGAAAAAAAAATAGTAAAATAGAAAAAATGGAAAAAATTACCAACACCATGAGGCCCGGCTCAGAACTAGCTTTTCGACGCCTATTCATTTTCAAAAAAATGACTCCGTATGCCCAAGACATGATCAAAAGAAAAAACCCCTCTTTTAGGGCATAAAAAGGGTTAAAAAAAAAAATTCATTTTATTTATTTATTTATTTTTTTGACAAAAATTTTCTAATGCATTTGCAGGTACAGTCGTATGGATTTTTGTGCCTCGTAAAGCGTGCCAGTGAAAAATCATGGCCCAGATTCCCTTGTCACTGAAATAGGTTGAATTATATATCAAAATGACTGGAAATGCCCTTTGGAAGGCAACAGTGAGGTCTTTTTTGACCCAAAACACTCTGAATTTTTTTAGTGATTTTTTTGATGAATTTCTTGAAATTCGTGACAAAAAAGGCAAAACCAAAGAAAAAATTTCAGAACGCAAATTTGTCAAAATTTGACAAATTTTATATGAAAATGGGGGTTTTGGGGTGTTTTGAACTCAACGATGAGGTCCATTTGAGCCCAAAATGATCAAAAAGAAAACAACTACCCCAGATCCAATAAAAAACTCTGAAAAAACTTGAAACACTCCTCCAAAAAATCTTTTGAAAAATTAGAAACAAGCAGCAACAGATGTAGGCTCTGATACCATGAAGAAGTTGAGGAAATACAACTTCAGAGATCCCAAGAACACCTGCATGTAAATACCTGTCACAAGAGAAGAATGGAGGCATATAAACCAAAAAAACATAAATGTTCTCAAGAAGAAAATTATCATTCAGAAAGGGAATCAATTTAATGAACAAGTACAATACAATCCTTGTAAAAGGATAATAGAAACCCTAAAGATATGCAACCCAAAAGAAACTCTAAAGGGATAATGTGTATTTAATAATTAGAATAATTATTAAACACCTACAATATTTATTAAATGCCTAAGTTTAGCTTAAGTGTAGAGTTTAATAGACTAATAATTAAATAAATAATTATTAGCTAATACAAGATAACTCTAACACCACTCACACTAAAACATCTTCTAAGTTCAACATCAAATGAAATGTGTAGATAAACATTAATGTACATTAGCTATTCAAACCAAAAACAATTCTCCTATGCAAATTTCATAATGCAGATCTGTACACGCCATGGTGAGAACCAAAACACTATACAAACTCATCCTTAAAAGTAAAATTAGACCAAGAGAATATGATCGAAGTAGGGTGCATCACCATAGTCAATTGAAAACCAAACCAAATGATAACATAGAACTCAAAACATCAAAATTCCAATTGCCAATAAGACCATCATCTGAAAACTAAATTGGAACACTGCACAAAGCAAATGAACGTCGTCCAAACTATAGCACTTGAACCCACATATTCAGATAACCCTACTATCAGAAACATCAACAACCAAATCTTCAATTTGAGAAATATAGGACCTACAAATCCAATATGGCAATATACACATAACATAGGCATTATATTCAGAACCATAACACATAATCTTCACATACCAATGAAATGCAAGGCATTATTCCATTGAGAAAATAAAAATTCTTTGGATTGCATAAATATTGTTTCTTACATATTGAAACTTTCATTAACCAAATTTCATATATGCAGAAAGAAATCTCAAAAATGCATTTTTACAGTTTCAAATGTTGATTAAATTTTGTTCAAATACGTGATAGGAATCCACAAATATGCAATAAGAAATCTCAAATACACTCTAGAACAAGACATAGATGCAACAAGAATTCTCATATACATGTTGAAAAGTGTCATAGATGTGTTTCTAGTGAAAAACAGTTTTCTCTCAATCTATCTAAACTTCTCAAAGTTTCAATGTGTGACCAGATCTAAATGTTTCATGTTTTGTGGCAAGAAACACAAAAAATAAGAAGACACAATCTCTATAGGTGATTTTGTCCAAAATTTGAGTGTAATGTGTATGTTCAATAGGCCAATATTACCTCAATTTCCATAGGTCTAAACACAATTGAAGATACTTCAAGCACTTCTTATTCCTAAGATCAATGTCTCATGGCAATAACTTTAGTTCACAACTTGGAATCTCTATCGAAGCAAATGTAGGGACACCTAAAATGGGGGTATATACTTTTGTCTTTGTGAGAGAGGATAGGTAGGGGCCTCGAGGACTAGAAGGATGACCTAATCATCCTCTCCCTAGAAAGCTATGTGTAGTTTATGCTAAGCCAACTATTTATGTCTCATCTCAAGGGAGCCATATGTCGAGTATCTTTGGGGCAAAACCAACTATTCCCTTGCCCTAAAATTACCATGATGTTCAATCAAAATAAAGGTAGGGCCTAAAAAGGTTTCTAGTCACAATTTAGGGGACCAACACCTTGCAAGAATCCAACAATCCACTTAACACTTTAATCAACCTAGTTAGAGTATAGAATATCTCACATAAATGTGTGGTATGGTGTCTCCTTTCAATTAAAACCATATGATAGTCTAATGTCGATTAAGTCTTGAATTTCATTGCAACCAATTTATACAGCATCCTGAAGGAATAATCCATCCTCTTATTTTTGAGGTAGACCCTTCTAATCAAAAAAGAGATTCTTAGTGATTTATTTTACACCCAATATCCATGAAGTGAGGAGAGAGGATAATTTGATTAAACAATCTAGGATTCTACAACATATAGTGTGCATACGCACCAAACACTTCAAACAAGATTCTTTTTATGTGCACCAAGTCAAAATGTTTTCTAATCTATAAAAGCACAAATACACTCCTATGCTACCCCTACAAGCACAAATGGATCAGTAGTCTCAAAATTAATCTAACTTGCAACCATAAGGATTATAATATAAAATAATAACAAAGGGGCCTTCGAGAGATGATTTTGGATACTTCAAGCCTCAGGAAACCTACAGAGAACAAAGACACAACAAAGTAGACCAAAAACATGTCAAGAGTGAGCAAAAATGCAATAAACCCCAGAACCCTTTGTGTGGGAAAAAGAGTCACAGACGCATTAGGAATAGACAAAAATGCATCAAAAACCTGATAATGTAGAACATTGGAAATCTAAAACTAACGAAAAATGCATCAGAATAGACCCTATACAGGTTAGAAATTGACAATACATAGCCAAAGGGTCCAATAACATAGTAGAAACCCAAAATGTAGAAAACTTGAAAAACCTTAATGAAATAGAAATGTGCCAGAATATACCCAATCCAAGCTAAAAACTACCAAAAATAGGTCTGGACGAACCATAAATGCGACATAAACTAGACCCTGCTAAAAAAGGAAACCCTAACATACCAGAAACACATCAAAATAAACCATTAACATGTTATTTAAACTAATAAAAACCAACTAAGGGAAAGACATAGAAAAAGGTACTTTTGAAGAAAGCATAGCTTTTGCTACATTTAATAAGGCAAGTCCATATCAATAAATGATTAAAGTACAATATAGCCAATAAAATGAAGGAAGAGGTAATTTTAAAATAATTAGTTCTAATTGGGATTACTGTCTTCAAGGATCATGTTAGGAGTATCTTGAGGTAATTTGTGTTGTGGCTTCTAAATTTTAAGCCCCTTGAAAAAAGGACCAATGTTTTCCAGCCTATCTATAGACTTATTTCCTTCTCTAAAAGTGTGTTGAAGCCTTCGATGACCAAAGGTGGCTATGGCATCTTGCCATTTAGTCATAAGGTCCCCCAAAGCCCAACTAGGTTTTGCCTTTCCTTGCAACATCATGATGAAGTTTTTGAAGTCACCTTTGATGACGATATTTTGGTAGCCCCTATCCTTAGCAATAGAAATTCTAAAAAAAATCAGCATCATTGCTACCACACTGGAAGTTTGAATACCTAGGTTCACCATGTAGGCCACCATTACCTTGTCATGATTATCTTTAATGACCCTATCCCCACCTGGATTACCTTTAGAAGACCCATAAAAATTTAATTTTAACCAACCGGTGTTTTGGGGTACCATTTTATGATATTTATAAAACCAAAGGGTAGGGTGCTAAAATTAGAAACAACGTTGGCCATATCCCAATTCTTAGCTATTAGACAATCTAGAGACAAAGGGGGTGAGAGTGTTTGGATTTACCAAAGATTTTAATATTCTGCATGACTTCATTGATAATGGAAAAGGATAGAGATTTTCAATAAGACTTACAATCTCTAAAAAATCTATTATTGTGTTCTCTCCATAAGCTCCAACGCGTGTGAAGGAAGGCCTGTGACCAAAGTTACTAGATAAAAGGATGGGATGACAAGGGAGTCCAACTAGAGGAGAACAATTTGGGTCCAGGTTCCATACCCAAGGCAATAAGAAAAAATTGATAATCTTCTATTTGACTTGCCAAAAATAATGACATTGTAACAATAGATGTTTAATATTTTCCTCTACCTCCTCACACAGGACATGCTTATTCACAATTTGGAAACCTCTCTTTTGGAGATTGTCAATAGTTAAAATATTTTAATGACAAACCCTCCATGAGAAAAGGAAAATCTTAG
The DNA here is from genome assembly GCF_030272615.1 of Cryptomeria japonica. Taxonomy (NCBI): domain Eukaryota; kingdom Viridiplantae; phylum Streptophyta; class Pinopsida; order Cupressales; family Cupressaceae; genus Cryptomeria; species Cryptomeria japonica. The sequence goes on along the minus strand of NC_081412.1, from coordinate 596,607,337 downwards.
GAATTATTTTAGAGCTCCAGATATTGCACCATTTGAAGGATGAGTGATGGGAAGGAATAATAATCTCAAAGCCTAAATTTATTGAGCATTGCCCATCCTCAGAAAATGACCATACCAGCCTATAATTATCTTCCATTCTAAAGAACCATGGATTATTTAGAACCCTAAGAAGTTCCTCAATAGAAATTTTACATGGAGGTTCTATTGGCATGATTGACATAACTGATGCAGATGGAGAATGTTGACTGAACGGGTAAAGGACTGTTTTGTGATTACAAAGTTGAATTGTGATGAGGAGATTGAGATTACATGATTGGATGGCTTTGATTAGTTATTTGTGTTGCCATTGATAGAAACTGATGTTTACTATTTTGTATTTTGTCATCTTAATCTTTTTGGTCTACCAGAAAGGGCTTACCGACAATGAAACAGGAAATTGGGAATTAGGACCTTAACTGGTAAATGACTAAGTGTTTTGTTTGAATCTGGTGAATGGTGATGTTTGAAGTATTACAGTTTGGAATGTGAGTTAGTATCATTGTAATGTGTATCTAACTAGAACCACATCATCTTTTGACAACCGAAAGTCATGTTTATGATTTCCTATAGATTTGGTAGGGTTTAAGAAGGGTTTAAGGACCGGTAAAGAATTCTCTTAACCGGTAGTGATTTTTGGTTTGGTAGTGATCTACATCAAGTTCAAATATTGGAAGTGACATGGTACAACCCGTGTGGATGGTTGAATTGTTGTTTTGGCGTGTTTGAAGAAGGAATCAGTGAAGCGCTTGAAAGAATGTTTTATGGGATTAACAACCTATCAGATCAACTTACTGTGATGACTTTTGATCATTATATGGTTGATATTATCTTGTTAAATTTTGTAATGATCTGTATGATGATCTGATATGATCTATGATGATCTGTATTGCAAAATCTTGATGTATCTAGGGTTTAGTTGGCGACCTACTTGTAAAAGTTATTTATGTTGGTATAGTTGATGTTTGTAGTGTCGGTGATTTTGAGAAGATTGTGAAACCAAACCAGAGAGTGAGAGATCTGCCAAAGAGTGTTGTAGATTTGGAGCATAATCAAATCTAATCAAGCAAGTAGTGTAGTGAAGATCATTCACTATTGTTCCCTAATAGTTGCAGCAGATAAAATCCCTTAACCAGGTAGGTCCTAACAGGCTTAACATTGTAAATCCCCTAATAGGGTGAGTCAACATCTGAGTTCTAAATCCTCTTGCAAGGTTGATCCTAAAAGGTCAAAGCTCCTAATAGGGCTGAGGTAAATCCCTTAACCGGGTGACTCCTAATAGGGTCTTCTCCTAACAAGGAATCATTGTAAGCTTCTAACTGGGATTGGCTCCTAACAGGGCACATTCCGAAAGAGTGCAAATTTTTGTGGGTACCAATTCCCACCATGGCTTTTCCCTATTTGGGTTTCCACGTGAAAAACATGGTGTTCATGTGGTGAATGTTTTTGATGTGTTGTTATGTTTTACTTCCAATGTATGTATGGTTGATGAATACTTAATGAGAAACATTGTTAAATCAATTTAGCGGATGATTATCAATAGATACTGGTACTAGTAAATGACTCTATTATTGGTTATTATTTGATTTGGTGAAAGTTTTATAAGGTTGAGTTTTAGTTTTTTAAAGTGGTGTTAATACTGATTCACCCCCCCTCTAAGTATTAACTAAATCCTCTAATATTAATAGGTTCAAACTCTATGTGGAATAATTTCCATTTAGGGGGAAAAGCACGAAGGAACCAATAATTCCACAAGAGAGTCCCAAATCTATCCTCAAGGTCTTTCTCAATTGTCGAAAAAATTAGGTGAAACTCGAAAGGAGTGACTGAGGCCCAAGGATCCTTCTATAACTCAATGGTTCTCTTGTCCCTTGCATGCTAGAGTAGGCCTTTTTAGAGTAGAAGTTTGGATTTTATCAGATTTTTCCACATATGTGAATCCCTAAGAAGCTCCTTAGAAGAAAGAAAGAATTTCAATTTCCTCCATTCAAGTTTTTACTCTACATCACTTTCAACCAATCCTACTTTTATATAGAAAGTATCCAACAATTTTAGCAATAAAGACCAAATTGAGTGAGTGAGAGTCTCTAATGCCAAAGCCACCTAACTCCTTACTAGAGAAGATCATCCCCTAGTCAACTAAGATAATCCTACTTTTCTATTCCACTCCTGACCATAAGAATCACCTTTGGATCTGATCCAACTCCTTTACCCTGGTTGCATGGATATTGAATAAGGATAGAAGGTACACTAAAGCACCATGGAGAGAAGCTCTTAGGAATTGAATTTTACTTGCATTACTCAAAAGGGCACCTTTCCACCCCACTAGTTTTGTTTGGAATATTTCAAGAAAGCCCGACCAAACAAAATTCTCCACTTTACCAACTATGAGAGGTAAGCGCAAAGATGAAGCCAAAATACTAGCGATTTGACAATTAGTAATAATATTGGATTAAAATTTATTTTGTAAATAGTACTATAATACTTAAATCTATAATATTGTGTTTACATATTTAGGAGTATATATTTATTTATAAAGATGATGTTATGCATTTGAGTGTTCTTGTAAATAATTTTAGGAAAAAATGTGTGATTATTGGTACAATAAAACTAGAAAATGGGATGTAATAATTGACTATCATGGCTTAGGGGTTAAAATTTTTTTTTTTTATATTTTTCCAAGTACCTCTATTAAATTGGTGGTGTTAATCTAAAACTTTAGATTCAAGTATTTGATTGGCCAAAGAAACCACTACAAAAAAATTCAACGTTATTTCACATGTTGACATGTATGATCTTTAGAGGCATATAGTTAAGTTGTACAACTATTAGACCTTATCCCCTATTATATTATTGGCACATGAAAATTTAAATCAAGTATATATGTCAAAGGAAATTCATACCACTTAATAATTTTAAAATATTAAATATTAATTCTAAAAAAATTCAATTTATTTTTCATCATTAATTTCAAAGCTAAATAATCTTAATCCTCTTATTCAATTTTCTTGCAACTATTACTAATATATATTACAAATCCATTATCTAGTGTACTTACACCAAGAAGTATTCTACACTAATAATAGGAAAATAAGTTTCATTTTGCGATCATAGAGACCAACATATATTTAAGAGAAATTTTTTTAAAAACTCTGAAATTAAACTTGAAAAAGAAACACATAATATATACATACAAAAGTAAAATAGCTCTTACAATGAAATGTGGCACTTTTTTCTTATAGTGCCAACAACCAATCTATTCAAACCTTGTGGGGTTACTCTTTACCATGTCAACAATTAAGATTGCTTTCCTTCAATTTTGCTTCCTTTAATAAAATAAAGAATTGTGTAGGGGAAAAAGTGAGACTGAGTATGGAAACCCTAATCCCACTCTCATACACACTCATGGAATATGAAAGAGACTAGTGAGGTAAGGCACTTTAGCTACTTCTTATGAGGAAGAGAGAGTCATGGATTACCTCTTAGGTTTTCTATTCCTTTTTTGTAAATGAGAGAGAGGAATGATGCAAGAATGCAATCTAGCCTAGAATGCAAGTAAGCAAGCAAACCCTAATTTGATAATGCAGATCAAAGGAAAAATAATACACTATTGAAAAATATAGATCAAAAGGAAAAATCAGAGGTGCACCTATGTCTGAAATCTGAGAAAAAATGTCCCAGACTAGGGTGTCGCACCACTATCCTGATTCTGCAATTCTGAAGCTGCAACTGACAGGAGGGATTTTGGAGCCTACAAAGTGTTGTTCTGCCAAGTCCTGCTGATAGAGGGTAGGACCATGGCACCACGCCACTATCTTGGGAAGGACCAGGGCACCACACCCCTATCCTTGGGGCTTTTGCTGAGATATGCAACCCAGAACTGTCCTTGTGTTCTCTTTCAGTCCTGAAACTTCCAACGACGCTCGAATATGAATCTGTACCTGAAGCTAAAAAATAGGGTTTGGGTGGCTCTTACCTTAGTAAAACCCTTGTGCTGATGATTTCCACCTCCACAAATAGTTGATAATATACTAAAAATATGTGTACAAGATCCTAAGATGAAAGTAAACGGTCTAGAGCAACCCTAAAGAGTAAACCCTAATTGCTTATAATTGACAAAGTAAATGCTCCAAATCCACAATTGAAAGTGATCCAAAGCATGAATATGAATCAAAATAAAGCTTATGCAAAGACATGGAAACAACATGAAACCATACCCAACCCCAAGGGAGAGGTACAAGACAATTGTCAGTCGATGATCTCCTATTGTTCTCCTACATCTTCAAAAGCCCCCAATTGATAAAATGATGATTGATGAATGTTTGATGGATGAATGTTGAATTTCATTAAAGACTTCAAAGATCTACTCTTTCACTGCAAAGAAGGCTATAATGCTCCAAAAACCTACCCTTAGATTCTTAGAAGAAGACCCCTTCAAATGAAGAAAGAGAGCTCTTAAGTATGAAACCCTAGATCTTAATTTCATGTTTAGCCTGACCGAGGATTTGAATTTCCTGCTGATATTTTAGGGTTAAGAATTATTATATCATAGGATTGTGCTCCTAAAATTTTGGGGAAAAAGTCGAGGACCATGTGCATTCATGCCAGGGTTTGACCAACTTTTAAGAAAATTTTTGGGGCGGTTAGATATGATGATATTAGAGCGCATCCCAAAGTTATAGTTGATTTCGAGATGTTTTGATATATACAAAATCAGGCCGAAACGGTCAAAATAAGACATAATTAGGGTTTATGATTAAATGATTCATTGGAGGAATAAGATGAAAAGGGGCACACTTAGGGTAAAGGTCTCAACTTTATAATATGTAAAGTGATGAATCATGACCTTATATTTAATTAAATTAATTAATTAAATGCTTAAAGGGGAATGAGAAATGCAAGATGCAAGACACACTAAGGTGAGTGCTAACCTAAGTGTGAAATTATACTACTCTAGCAAGGGTGTACAATTTACGACACTACATTTAGCCCCCACTTTAGCAGTCTTAGGGTTCCCTAGTCCTCCTAGGGTGCCATGGTCCCAAGGGGGCGCCCTAGTCCCCCTAGGGAACCATGGTCGCAGTAGGGCCTCATGGTCCTAGTAGGGTGCCCTGGTCCACTCAGGGTGCCCTGGTCCTTGTTTGGGGTGACCAACGGCGACACGGGATCAGGCGATGAATGTTTAGAATAGATAGCATGATTGCAATGATTGAATGATAATGATGATGATTATTGATCTGATAGAATGTTTTGCATTTTGTAGACATTGCCATACATCCACAAGCATACCACCGATCTCACCTTCTGGAGCCTTTGGGAGCAGATCCCAAGGCTAACAATGAGAGAGAGGGAGTTGCTACATGTAGTGGGCTTGTGGGATGCAATGACCATGTAGGCCATCAGATTCCATTATGTGATGTTGATGGTGTTGATGGAGAGGTGGGATGCAGACACCTCGATGTTATCGTTACCTGTGGGGGAGATGACAGTCACCCTTGAGGATGTATACCGCATTTTGTGCCTTCCCATTAGGGGAGAGACCATGAGATATTGATCCGACCGGAAAGAGGAGGATTATCAGAGAGAGTAGGTATATTCTATGGGGAGAGTGATACTGAGTGAGACAAGGGCCTGTATCATGGTTAGTTGGCTCCTACATCCTATTAGCGAGGTTCCATTAGTGAGGTGGCTCATGATTGTGACCCTTGCATTAGTCGTGTGCCCTAATGGGCATGACACACATATGCATGGAGGACTTATCTATAGTATTTGAGAAATGGAGAGACATAGGAGGGTATACTATTGGGGTTAGAGCATGCTTGCGCATCTCTATCACGACCTTGGGGAGTATATGTTCAGACAGGGATGCAGCCTGGTGACATGCGTGCTACTACAAGTGTGGATGTTTGAGCATATTACCTGCACTAGGCCTACTGGAGCCCCTATAGACTTGGTTCTAGAGCAGCCTAGGGTATTTTCTTATCCTCTTACCCACAAGTGGTGATTCAATGATCTCCTGCATTGGAGGTTGAGCTTAGATAGATTGACAGTGGGTAGAGTCATATGGAGACCCTACCTCAGGATGTACATGTGGGCAGGGATACATGGGCAGATGTGCAGAATGCAGAGGAATCGTCTACTAGAGGGGCGGTACAACCACATAGTCATTCCCTTCTACTTCGACCGAGTCCGACGGTAGTTAGGGTTTGAGCAATGTGTTCCTACTGATTTTACTATGTACATCTGACACTCATGCATGATGCCAAGGCTATGAGCCATTCCTAGGCCTACCAATGATGAGATCGACATCACAGATTCAGGCGGGTCGAATCAGGACATTGCGATAGACTATAGAGATGATTTGGCCATGCATCGACGGTGCATCACATGGCGGGGGAGGACATCCCTTAGAGCCATCTTCCCAGCAGATTTCCCTAGAGGGAGCCCTAGACCATGGAGATAGTTAGGCATTAGAGAGGGATCTGATACATTCGAGGAGGGCTTAGATGATCAGGCTGACAACGCAGGAGAGGAGGCAGGCAGAGATGGAGGAGGAGGATGACTAGGAGGAGGATGAGTTAGATGTAGTTCCTCATCACTCTAGGGAGGATACCATAGTGCTAGATCCACTGAGTCTCCCATTACAGGCAAAGAAGGACCCTATAAGGGGTCCTGATCCTAGTCCCCCTCAGCCCACACCCACTGTATAGAGATAGTACGAGCATGGAGAGCCTAACAGGTCCTAGTCTTAGGCAGTCACTTTCCATGATCGCTACTAGCGAGATGGAAATCCAGGTAAGGTGTCCAATTATTGATTAATTTATGCATCTTACTTGCTTAGATTTGATGATATAGAATGTTAATGATAATTTTTTTTTCTCTTTATTGCAGCTACCATCTAGGAGTGGCATTCTCTTATTCAGAATGCAGTGACAGACCTCATTGTGATTGCACACATTCCTAGTTCTTCACAGATATCGCACAGATCCCAGAGGAATGCAGGACAACACGGGGACCTTTTCTCTCCTATTCAGATGAATATGGAGGTCCTACAAGAGAGATTGCGATAAACAATGTGACCTAGCAGCATCATAGATAGAGGCAGCCACATGCCGAGGGATTATGATGCAAAGAGATCGCGGGAACTCCTCGCAAAGTCACTCGTGGTCCATATTGTGAACACCCCCATGACAAAATTAGGAGGGGGAATCTAGCCACCATCCTACCGCTACTAGTCCTAGGGATAGGAGATGATCTTGATTTATTGATGTATATACTTTGATACTCATGGATATGTTATTTTAATGTTTAAATAATGTATGCATTTCTTAGATTAGAAGTAACATATATTGAGTGATGAACATGTATGTCAAATTTAATTTCCATGTGATTGATTTCTCAATGCTTCATGATTAAATTGATACATGTGTGATTTAATTAAATAACCGAGTATTTAATTAAATGCTACTTTGATGATGTAAAAGAAGAGTGTATTAAGCCTAAGAACTATATGACTAATGTGATTTAATTAACTCTAATTAAACACAACATGATATAATTATACTTAACATAGAATAAATTGTATGACATGATAGCACATATAAAATCTAAATCAATTATAATTTACATAAAATAATCCAAGACAAACAATAAAGTAATGAAACATGCTTGTACAAAATGAAGTAATGTAGACAAAACAATATAACATCATTTAATCTCACATACTTTAATTAAGATATGCTAATATATTACCCAATTTTGAAAAAAGAAAAGATATAGAGGGAGAATAGAAAGAAGACTAGAGAGAGAGAGAGAGAGAGAGAGAGAGAGAGAGAGAGAGAGAGAGAGAGAGAGAGAGAGAGAGAGAGAGAGAGAGAGAGAGAGAGAGAGAGAGAGAGAACTAGGCATAGTATCTATGAAGGTGCATAGCATTTATGGGTTCTTTGAGAGGTGTACCATCCACATCTGCTATCCTATAAGCACCTGATCCATAGACCTTGACAACAATGTATGGTCCAAGCCAATTAGGGCTGAATTTTCCTTTCTCCTCAAGTAAGGCATTCACATTGCGTTGATTCTCGTAAAGGACCAAATCACCTACTGAGAAGGAACATTGAATAACCTTATCATTGTAGCTCTGCTGCAAAGTTTAATGATATGTTTGAATATGATCGAGGGTATTTATACACCATTCATCAAGCATCTCAAGTTGTTGAATTCTTTGATCTCTATAGGAATCATCATCCACTATACTCCTAAGAGAAACTCTTAGAGAAGGAATTTCTAACTCCAAAGGCATAATGGCGTCAACACCATAAACAAGATCATAATTAGTACAACCCATAGAAACATGTACACTCATGTGATAGGCCCTAAGAGCATAGGTTAATTGATTATGCCAATCCCTACCATGCTTGTTTACAGTCTTTCAAACAATTTGTTCAATTATCCTATTAGAAGACCTAGCTTGACCATTTGATTGAGGATAATAAGGTGTAGAAAATTTATGTTGAATATGATATTTCTCGAGAAAATTCTTCACATCCTTATTTTTGAATGACGTTCCATTATCTGAAACTAAGGCAAAAGGTCTCCCAAATCGAGAAATAATGTTTTTGAAAAATGAATTGACAAATTACTTCAGCGATAGTGGATCGAAGAGGAATGGCTTCCACCTACTTGGTAAAGTAATCAATTGTAGTTATGATGAAGGTATGTCCTTGAGATGAGGGAAGAGATATTTACCAACAAGATCCAAACCCCATGTAGAAAAAGGATAAGACAACACTTGAGATCGAAGTTCTTGGGTAGGGGCATGGATCAAATTGCTATGTTTCTGACACTAATTACATCTTTTAATAAATGTAAAGGAATCCTTTTCCATAGTTTGCCAATAATATTTCATTCGAAGCATTCTCTAAACTAAAGATCTACCCCCAAAATGCCCCCCACAAGCACCTGAATGTGCTTCCTCAAGAGCAATACGTATTTCAGCCTTGTTTAAGCATCGAAGGATAAGACCATTATAACCCCTCCTATAAAGAACATTAGAAAGGATAATGTATCTAGCAACCAATTTGTGAATCCTAGCCCTAGTATTCTTATTTGCAGAGTCAGGAAAGGTACCATCACTCAAATGTCTCACGATATGTGAGTACCATTCATCTTATTCTATAATGCAACAATATGCTACATCACTAGGATTATCAGCAATAGCCAAGGTAGTAAGGTTGTGAATAATGAATTTAAGATCTACCAAGGGGTCCTCTAGAGACACGTAGATAAACTATCACAATATTGTGATAGTTTATCTTGCTTAGCTTGATAAACTCTAGCAACTTGTCTTATGATTAGCTAAGAATCTCCATCAATACGTAGATGTTTCACATTCAATGCCAAGGCTACTTTAATTCTATCTATAAGAGCCTCATACTCAACAATGTTGTTGGTACATAAGAAATCAAGACAATATGATAAAGGAATAGGCTTCTTTTTAGGAGAGATTAAGACCACCCCTGCCCCCGATCCTGTACGACACTTAGAGCCATCAAAGTACAATTCCCAAGTGTCATCAACCTTAGTGAAAAAAATGTATTCGTTGAGAAAGGACTTTGGATTAGGTAGGGAGAAGGGTGAAGGAGCATCAACTAAGTAGTCAGTCAATGCTTGACCCTTTCTTTTGTGAGACAAACTTAAGGTCAAACTTGGTCAACATCATAACCCACTTACCTAAGCATCTAGAAAGGTTAGTTTTGGAGAAAAGATGCTTAAGAGGATCTAATGGATCTCAGCATTCAGGAGATAATGCCTCAACTTTCGGCTTGTAAAGACTAAAGAAATGCACTGTCTTTATATTGCAGAATATCAGACTTCGTAATCGAGTAGAGTGTGGCTTACGTAATAAAAAGTGTATTCTCTACCATCCTTATCACACTGTGCCAATAGGGCTACAAGAGCTTGAGGGGAAGCAATGGTGTATAGAAGGAAAGGCTTAGTAGGATCAACAAGTTCAAGAATAGGAGGATTGGCCAAATAGGTTTTTAGGTCTTCAAATGCTTGACGATAATCCTCATTCCATTGGAAAGTGATATTCTTTTTAAGAAATTGAGTGAAGGGAAAGGTACGATCTCCAAGTTGAGAGACAAACCTACGAATAGCTTGGATATTTCCTTGCAAAATTTTTAGTTGGGAGACATTCCTAGGAGGTGGCATGTTAACAATAGAATCTATCTTCTTAGTATCCACCTCAATGCCATGATGTGAGACTATGAATCCTAATAGTTTTCCACTATCCACACCAAAAACACATTTTTCAGGGATTCAAACTCATGTTATGCTTACGAATTCTCTCAAAGATTTGATGAAGGATCTTAACATGATCTGTACGAAGAACAGATTTGGCTAAGATGTCATCAACATAATCTTCTAAGGTTTTATGCATATAATCATGGAAGATGAGAGTCATAGCACCCTGATAGGTTGTGTCTACATTTTTCAATCTAAAAGGAAACACAATCCAACAAAACGTACGACAAGTGTGGTAAAAGTGGTTTTATATTGATCTTGAGGATTAATAAAGATTCGATTATATCTTGAGAAACCATCCATAAATGATAATAAAGCATGACCTACTACCGAATCCACTATCATATCGATATTCGGGAGGGGAAAGTCATCCTTTAAAGTGGCCTTGTTCAAATCACAAAAAATCCGTACACATCCTAATCTTGTTTTCAGCGTTAGCCACAGCTACAATGCATTGTTGAGGAGCATCTTTTAATTGAGGAAATTCTTTAACTATCTCATTGTTATTTCTTTCTTCCCCAATGTAAGCTTCCATATTTAGACAATAGGGAAAATTGTGGTTATGGTGATAATGAGGAAGGTTGTCATAAGCTCCCAATAATTCAGCTAAGGAATCATTGGTAGACAAAACATCCAAAGCAAAGACACTAAAGGGTCACAGTTAATATATTCTAGATACTTTAGCTAGAGAGAAGCAGAAATGACATTAACACTACTAGATGGTCACTTAGAGGCTTTAGTATGCTTGAAAGGATCATAACCAGGCCCAAATGTCATATCACGAAAGTCATTTTCCAAGGGAACCTTAATCCCTTGTTCTTGAGCACCACATCCATTTCTATTATATCCACACCTAGCAAGAATGTGAAAACCAGGACCATAAAGGTTAGTCATTTCCAAAGAAGAAGGAGGATTTTCAAAAAGTGAAGGATCAAAATCCTCTAGACCAAAAACTAAGGGAGATGAAGTCTGAGAAGTTGCCACAAAGTTATTACTAATGGCCCAGATAAAGCAGATTTCTTATTAGGTTCTTCTTCTTCTTTCTTCTTTTCAACTTAGATTCTCTAGGGAGAATTATGTATTCCCCTACAAAAGTAGGATTGAAATCAAGAGATCCCCAATCATCTTCTGCAAGAATCTTGTATTCTCAATCATAGAGTCAGGCTGAGAAGACTCTTCCTCAAGAACCTTAGGTCCATTTGAGGAAGTATTGGGGATCAATTCAGATATAGGAGATAAGTTTGATGAAGTGGTCACATTAATCAGAGTAGAAGCTTTAGAGGAATTATGTAGGATAGTTGGGGAAGAATTGATTGAAGAGGATTTAGAACTTGATTTTTGTAATCAAACGTGGAATCTTGTGTCACCTAACAACGTATATGTTGTATTGTTGTAAATAAACTTGATTTTCCTATGCAATATAGAGGGAACAACTTGCATGATATGAATCCAAGGTCTCCCTAGCAAGAAGTTGTATGTCAACTCTCTAGACATGACGTGGATAGGAGTGAGTAAAGCAACATGAGCTACCTTAACACGTAAGGTGATGATACCTAGTGAAGATTTAGCAACATTATCAGAGCCACAGATGATGAGAGAATTGGGCTTAATAAGAGATGTATCAACATTGATCTTATGCAACAAGTTAATGCTACAAACATTAATGCTAGAACCATTATCCACTAGTGTTCATTTTATCGCACTATCATTTATGATAACCACAATCATTAGGGGATCAAATTGTTGTTGAATTTCACTAGAGGGCAACTCATCTTGTGTAAACACAATCTGAGCCTTGGGTGCTGAAATAGAGTTAATCAAGGAAGCCATATTATTGGATGTCACTGCGGATGGTACATTCAATGCTTTAAAGGCATGTTGTAGCATTCCATGATGAGCCGAGGAAGTTTGAATCAAATTCCAAAGAGAAATCTTGGCAAGAGTAGCTTTAATATGTTCGACAAGATTGTATTTCTTACCAAGGGTTTGTGAAATATGAGGTGCTTAAGGAAGAATGGGTTGAGGATCAGGTAGAGGAGTTGGAACAACTGGAGGAGGGTTAGGTTGCCTATTATTTCTCATGTTATAGGTATGGGCAACTGCATTATAACTCTCCTTAATTAGTTGTCTATCATAGCTATAAGGACTCTTATTGGGATTCCTTCCTTGAACTATAATGATAGGTTTGTTTGGAGTGCTAAAGGAATCTTGACTATATCCTCCTTGAACCGTGAAAAGAGGTTGATTAGGAAGAGGTGAAACTGGAGAAGGACAATCACCTTGGATAACCAAAAAGAGGTTTTCTATGTCCATTCACATTGATCATATTGATTAACCTTTTAGATGCATTATTCTTGTTTGAAAGTTTAGGCAAAGACATAAAGTCATCAAGGGCATCATCCAATAAAGCATGATCATAGTGATTGAAAGGCTTATCATTGGATTCAAAAGGAGACATAACATCATATAGGGAATCATGGGACTCAACCATGTTGCTAGATCTAATGGAGGAGTTGATAGGAATGTACATGAGAGGAATCATTCATTCAACTTATCTTTCTCATCACCATGAAATGACATAGTAACAAGGTTGATTAATTTTTGGCAAAATTAGGGTTTAGAAGGCTTAGGGTTCAAAAACTCATCTACAACTTCATCTAATTCATCCTTGCTAAAATTATAATTGTAAAGCGGAAAAATCGAACCCTAGTTTCTCTCCCCTCTTCCAACTCCAAGGAGAGAGAAAGGAGGTCACTAGGGTTGACGGTTTTCACTTAGGGGAGACTTTACATTCAAAAGAGGGGTTGAAACCCACAAGATCCAATCCCACACAATGCAAATTGGATTCTAAATGTGTTTCAAGGGTTAAGACAACAAGGCTACCCTCTTTTGTAAAGAATGTAGATAGAATGATTAAGCTAGGAATGCATAGAAAGTGAGAAAGATTCACTTATAAATAGAGATAGGGATAAAGGATGAAGCTACGGACCTGGAATTAGCAGTAAAATGTCGAGACGGTGCTGTCCTGCAAATTTGAGCAAAAGTTGACGGGACGATGGTGCCCGGCGTGCACACGGTCCTCCGAAAAATCCGTGAAACGAAGGGGGATCTGTTCGTCTCTGCACAAGGATTCCAGATCTTCAATTATAGCCGCGTACCTGCAACCTACACATAGAAAAGCAAAGACGATTGGGGGGTTAGGGATTAGGGGTTTGCCCTTAGGTCAAACCCCGGTTTTGGAATTAACCAAGAAATGAGAAATGCTATAAATGTAAATGTTTGTAATGTAAAACAAGTACTAGTACCTTGTTGTAAGGATGTTTGTATCCTTATATGTGAAGGTATAGATGTTGTTGTATGTTGTATGTTGTATGTTGTATGTTGTAAGTGATCTCCTCTTCAATGGTTGAATCCTTGACTTGAATGCAACACTTAGCCTTGAATGGAGACTTAGAATTATCAATTGCTCGAAGGAATGCTTGAATGCTTGAATGCTTGAATGTTTGAGTATCGTTTCCACGCTTTTTCCATCTTACCATCTTCTTTTCAAAATGGGAGAGGAAATGTAGTTTATATACTTGTCAATTAGGGTTAAAAGACTGATTTTTCTGACCATGGCCCGACAAGGAAAGATAATTTTCCAATTTGCAAACAAAAAGACCTGAAGCCCCAAAGGAGACCGGGCCCAAAATAGGGCCAGGGACCAGGGCGCTAGGTGCCCTGGTCCTGAAGGACCAGGGTGCTGGGCGCTCTGGTCCCACCTCCTGGGATAGCAGGGTGCAAGGAGGATCAGGCCAAGGTGCAAGAAAATGCAGTTTTTGATGTCATGGACAAGTTTCGGGGTCTCCATTCAGGTTCCGTGTTGCATCGCCATCGTGAAGACCCAAATGCAGTCAAAATTGTAAGTGTCACAATTTTAGGACGCTACATTTAGCCCCCACTTTAGCGGGAGTATAAGCGTATGCTCATACTTCCGGTAAAGTACAAGGAAACAACATTGAAAGACTTTCACCACGTCAAGGAGGCAAGATACACCGAGCCCCCAGTGGACTAAGGATCTTACAACTTCGATTGACAAAGTAAAAGGGAAGATCACAAGGGAGAACCATGACTGTCAGTAGTAAGGTTCCCTCACTATGAGTCATGCAAGAGAAATACCAAAAATTTTCAAGGCAAAGCTAAGTTCGCCAAGAAATTTTCAAGTATCCTGAAGGGATAGACAGGGTGTATGCCCCCTACATTAAAGTGATCACACACGCCTCAATGGGGGTGATTGCTTTAACGTAGTGATACATAAGAAATGAGAAGGGAAAGGAGCACGTTATCACAAAGATTTAGCCCCCAAGTGTGAGATAAACCCAAGGATAATAGACACAAAACACAAAGCACGAGGTGACTTTGCTTTCCTCGGGGTCAGTATGTTGTATGATAATTCATATATATCATATGTATGTATGCATAATTGTTCTTCATTCCCCAATCAAGGAAGGTCACCTAGAAGAAGGGAACACATGTGTCTTTTGAGTCAACATGAGAGAGACCAAAAGAGATCTCAATGCTTTGCATCATCCTCAAGTAGACAACACTAAGGACAACAAATAGATGAATGAGAATAACATATAGAAGAAGTAATAAAAGAGAAGAGGAGAGAATCTGCTATGCTAATGAAACTAGTCTAGCATGTCATCTACCCCCCGATCTTGCTGATCAATGTTTCGGAAAGGCAGGGAACATGCTAGAGGAGGAACATCCAACACAGTAGATGGAGCTATCACAAGATCCAAACAAGGGCTATGTTCATGTTCCAAGCCACGTTGTTCTTGTCTAGGAGCTAGGATAAGTGCTTTAGAAAATTCATTAGATAGATGGTTATCAACATCAACAATTTCATATTCACTATCAGAAGCAAGAGAAGTAACATTTTCATCTATATCATCATCAAGATTTATAAAAATAGGATCTTTAACTCACACAGGATCAAGACCATCATGCATCTTATGTTTAGGAGATTTTGGCTCAATTTCTGATTGAGGAGAAAATGGAATAATGCTTGTTGAAGGTGTTTTTGGAGATTGTAAAGTTTGAGAAGCGGTTGCTTGAGCCCTAAGATGACGCTTTCGTCGGCGTTCACGTGCAGAATGATTCCATCTAGTCTTAGTAGGAAGTGGAGAAGATTGAGGAGGAGGAATGTTCTCATCCTTATCACTTGGGTGTTTAGGTTGTGGTCTCTTAGGCTGGATAATAGGAGAAGAAGAAGGTCTCTTCTCTCTATAAAAGGAAGGAGGAGGAACTGCTCCGTATAAAGGAGGAATGTTTGGTTTAGGAAGGAGACCAAGTCCATCATGACGAGGAGGTATAGGTCTACTTTAAGAAAGTTTATTAGGCATAGACATAGTCACATCCATAGGAACGGGTTGGGAATCTTCTTGAGTAAAGATATTAGTTTTATCTTTCAAAGGAAGAACTTCCTTCTCAAGAACGATAGGAATATCCAGTTTGGGTGTTCTAGGTTCACTTAGAGATAGGATCATATTTGTTTTCCACTTTTGATAAGATTTGAAAAGATGATCACTTCGCGGGGGAAGAGATTGGAATTGTTTAGGCCAAAAATAATCAATAGGAACGCTAGAAGTTCTTTCAGCTGGTTTAAAGAGACTATGATTGATAGTAACAACTTCACCATTATGGGGAAATTTCAAACACTTGTGAATAGGAGAAGCAATAGCTTTCATGGAAGATAGCCAAGGATAGCCAAGCTTCACACGAAATTGTTCAGAAGAAGGAATAATAGCAAAGTTCACATCAAGGGATTTGTTATGGACCTCAATAGGTAATGTAATAGAACCAATTGCAGGAGAAGAAAATGCATCAAATAATTTCACAACCACATCTGTTTTGTCATAGATCACTTGATTCAATTGCAAAGTAAAAAGAAATTCATCAGTAATAACATTAACCATGCACGAAGGATCAATAAGCACTCCACGACAAGGTGTATTCTTGACTTTTGCAACTATGTATAAAGGACCATCAGGTGCTCTGACAGTTTCACTAGAATCAAATGTGATGGAAGGTTCTTTAAGGTTTTCTTGCTGCTCTACAAAGTTAATCACATTCGGAGTCATAGACACAAGACCATCAGATGAGAGAGAGGAATCATTAGTCTCAATCGCATTAGAGGTATGAGAAGGTAATGGATCAGTAAAAATCTGAAGATTTTGGTTAGGAGGAGCTACAGATGTGTTGCCTTTATCATTCACTCCAGAAACAAAGATAGTATTATTATCAATCAAATCTTGAATTTTACCCTTTAAAGCAAAACATTTTTCAGTATCATGCCCAGGTTGACGATGAAATTGACAAAAAGATTTGTTATCAAAATAAGGTGAATTAATCTTTGCAGGATCAATTTGCCTTATAGGAGGAAGAGTAAGCACATTTTGTTCCAATAACTTATTCATAATACTATTCAATGATTCATTCAAAGGAGTAAACTTTCTTTCTTTCTTGAAAAACTTAGAAATAGGAGGCACACCTGATGCTGCATTCACATTGTTGTTGATGATGTTTTCATTGAATTTGATGGAATCTCTGTTCGGTTTAAACTTCCCAAATGGTTGTTGACTACTATCACCCTTATCACTCGGAGCCATAGGATGTGATTGTTCCATTTGACTCACAGTCAGTTGATAATTGTGAAGAGTTGCACACAACTATTGGAAAGAAGTAAACTCAGAAAACAGAAGTTTGTCTTGAATATCTTTTTGTAAATTAGAAATAAAGATTCTTTGAATATCATTGTCAGGTACTGGAAAAGAAATTTGAGTATACAAATGCTTATATCTACCAATGAAATCAGTCACTTTTTCTTTAACACCTTGTTTACAATGCATTAAATCAATCAAAGTAACTTTAGGACTTATATTGTTTTGAAATTGTTGAATAAAAGCATTCGCAAGTTGTTCGAAAGAAGTAATAGAATAAGAAGGCAACGAACAATACCATTGTAGGGCTTTGTCTCTTAATGTTCTAGTAAACAGTTTTGCAAGCAACCTTTGGTCATAAGCAAAATTAGTACATATTGTTTGAAAAGTCTTAACATGTGTTAGAGGATCACCTTTACCATTATAAAGCTCCAAATGCGGGATTTCAACATGTTTAGGAGGAATAGCTCGAACAATGTCAAGAGAAAGTGGGCTCGCAACCTCAAATGTGGGCACACTAAACTTAGATTGATTCATAGAGGCAATTTGTTGCTGCAAGGAAGAGACGGTTTGTGCAAGATTGTTAATGGTCGCTTCAGTCGAAGAATTCATATTAGATGTGTTAGATTGAGATGGAGGTGTTATGTTATTGAAAGAAGGTAAAGAGTAAGGTGGCGGGACACTATGATAGTTAATCATAGGAGAGGATTGGAAAGGAGGATCACTACAAGGAGGAATGGAATGGTTGAATGAACTGCCCCCTTGCGTCATGTTCATTTGTGGAGATGTAATAGGAACACTCATTGAAGGAATGAATGAGGAAGTTGGATTGAATGAAGGCAGAGGGTTAGTTGAAGAAGAAGGATTGCTCCCATGACTGGTGATCATAGGTGGAATGTCTTGTATAGAAGTAGCCATTATGTTTGATGTAAAGGTAGGTATGCTAGCAATAGAAGTTGTCAAAGGAATAGAATGATTGACTTGAGTGGGAGGTTGTGTATAACCTAAAGTTTCAGCACAACTCTTTATAGGCATCACATTCGAATCCACAATGTGTGCAATACCATGCAGAATATCAATTCCATTCTTATCACTTTGAAGCATATGTTTTAGACCCTCAATTAAAGGAAGAGCTTGACTATCGGGGTATTCTTGAGACATCCATTATCGAAAATCATCAAATTGATTATCCAATTTTGAAAGTTGTTCTACAGAAACCTCATGGAGAGCTTCTTCATCATTAGGAGGATTAGAGGAATTACCCATGTCCTCATTAAAAAGGCTATTCAAATTAGGTTCCATCTCCTCAGTAATTAAACCTCGGAAAGACTTAATTCTAAGGCTTCGTCTAACGGGAATAGTGTAAGTAGGGCTTATTGTTGTAAAACTCATGCACTAGAGAGGGAGAGAAGATTTTGAATTTAGAGGTAGCAAATTTCAGTAAAATCAGCCAATCTTCTAGATTTAGGCTGTTAAATGCAATCACGACAATCTCCCGAAATTTCGGAAAAAATGTCAGGGACCGTGGCACTCGGAGTGCACACAGTCCTCGCAACTTTTTTTGAAATTTGCAGGGATGAAAGTTATGATGATTTTAAAGCTAACCTGAAAAAATTGAGTGATTTTACAATCTGTAGATAGGCCAAATTAAAGTTGTAATCTCAAAATTGAACCCTACCAAGATTGTCGAAAAATGCAAAATTTAAATTTTGAAAAAGAGAGGGAAACTGAAATTTTGAGTTTTATGATTTTAGAGGGAGTACCAAAAGAAATGCAAGTTTTGAAATTTAAAAGTTGACTCAATTTCACGCAAAATTCAATTTTGAAAGCGGAAATCAAAAAAGTTGTAATTAAACACTTAATTTCAAAAGTCACAAATTGCAAGAATTTGAATGAAGCACTGAAATTTCGAATGAATGCAAACACACTTTTCAGATTTAGGACAGTAAGAACACAATTTTGACACAAAATTTCAATTTCACCAATTTTTGAACGATTAGGAGCCTTAATCCAAGCAATCACTAGACCAACTTTGACTGTAATTTTGAAAGTTTTATAATTGATAAAATCAGCCAAAATTCTGGATTTTAGCAGAAAAATACAGTAAGATCTAGCTCCCGAAATTTCAAAAAAAATGTCAGGGACGATGGCGCTCGGAGTGCACACGGTCCTCGCAACTTTTTTCCAAATTTTCAGGGATGAAAGATATTATGATTTTATTGCGGAATCCAAAGTTATAGCTGATTTTGAGATGTTTTGATCAGTGAAATTGTCGGACAAAGGTTGAATCAAGAGGGTTTCAAAAATTAGGGTTTTGACACTTAACCACTTAATTTTCAGAATTAAAGCACAAATATGAATTGATAATTTGTAGTAGAAGGGTAGATCTGAAACAAGCATTAATAATTAAACATTTCACAAGCTCAATTAGTAAAAAGAAAATTTAGGGTTTTTATGCAATTAACCTCTAAAATTTGCAAAAGATCAAACATGGAAATGTAATCAAGGAATCCAATTTTCAGATCTAACCATGAATAATCAGAAAGGATGTTCACGTCGGGTTCACCAAAATGTAAAGCGGAAAAATCGAACCCTAGTTGCTCTCCCCTCTTCCAACTCCAAGGAGAGAGAAAGGAGGTCACTAGGGTTGACGGTTTTCACTTAGGGGAGACTTTACATTCAAAAGAGGGGTTGAAACCCACAAGATCCAATCCCACGCAATGCAAGATTGGATTCTAAATGTGTTTCAAGGGTTAAGACAGCAAGGCTACCCTCTTTTGTAAAGAATGTAGATAGAATGATTAAACTAGGAATGCATAGAAAGTGAGAAAGATTCACTTATAAACAGAGATAGGGATATAGGATGAAGCTGCAGACCTAGAATTAGTAGTAAAATGTCGAGACGGTGCTGTCCTACAAATTTGAGCAAAACTTGACGGGACGATGGCGCCCGGCGTTCACACGGTCCTCCGAAAAATCCGCGAAACGAAGGGGGATCTGTTCGTCTCTGCACAAGGATTCCAGATCTTCAATTACAGCCGTGTACCTGCAACCTACACACAGAAAAGCGAAGACGATTGGGGGGTTAGTGATTAGGGGTTTGCCCTTAGGTCAAACCCCGGTTTTGGAATTAACCAAGAAATGAGAAATGCTATAAATGTAAATGTTTGTAATGTAAAACAAGTACTAGTACCTTGTTGTAAGGATGTTTGTATCCTTATATGCGAAGGTATAGATGTTGTTGTATGTTGTATGTTGTATGTTGTAAGTGATCTCCTCTTCAATGGTTGAATCCTTGACTTGAATGCAACACTTAGCCTTGAATGGAGACTTAGAATGATCAATTGCTTGAAGGAATGCTTGAATGCTTGAATGCTTGAGTATCATTTCCACGCTTTTTCCGTCTTACCATCTTCTTTTCAAAATGGGAGAGGAAATGTAGTTTATATACCTGTCAATTAGGGTTAAAAGACTGATTTTTCTGACCTTGGGCCGACAAGGAAAGATAATTTTCCAATTTGCAAACAAAAAGACCTGAAGCCCCAAAGGAGACTGGGCCCAAAATAGGGCCAGGGACCAGGGTGCTGGGCGCTCTGGTCCCACCTCCTGAGTAGCAGGGTGCAAGGAGGATTAGGCCAGGGTGCAAGAAAATGCAGTTTTTGATGTCGTGGACAAGTTTCAGGGTCTCCATTCAGGTTCCGTGTTACATCGCCATCGTGAAGACCCAAATGCAGTCGAAATTGCAAGTGTCGCAATTTTTGAATGCTACAATAATAAACAAAATTACATACATCATCAAAAGAATGAACATCTTGCAAATAGAAATCTGATATTTTGAAATGGAAATTGCATGAAACTTAAACACGCAAGGAAAATGAAAGAAACCTATCTCATTTTTTTTAATGTTTTGAAAGCAAATGAAATAAAATAGATCTAGATATAACAATGCAATGCAATGAAAATGAAATTGGATTCATGTCGGGTTCACCAAAGATGTTTAGGGGAAAAAGAGAGACAGAGTATGGAAACCCTAATCCCACTCTCATACACACTCATGGAATACGAAAGAGCCTAGGGAGGTAACACACTTTAGCTAATTTTTATGAGGAAGAAAGGGTCATGGATTACCTCTTAGGTTTTCTATTCCTTTTCTATAAATGAGAGTGAGGAATGATGCAAGAATGCAATCTAACCTAGAATAAAAGTAAGCAAGCAAACCCTAATCCGAGAATGCAGATCAAAGGAAAACTGATACACTGCTGAAAAGTACAGATCAAAAGGCAAAATCAGAGGTGCACCTATTTCTAAAATTTGAGTAGAAATGTCTGGCACCAGGGTGCCATGTCATTGTCTTGATTCTGTAATTTTGGAGCTGCAATTGACATGAGGGATTATGTAGCCTGCAAAGTCTTGTTCTGCCAAGTCCTGTTGACAGAGGGCGGGACCATGGTGCCACACCACTATCCTAGGAAGGACCAGGGTTCCACACCCTTGTCCTTGGGGATTTTGCTGAGATATGTAACCCAAAACTATCCTTGTGTGCTCTTCCGATCCCAAAACTTCCAGCGACACTCAGATTCGAACCTATACCTAAAGCTAAAAATAGGGTTTTGCCTTAGTCAAACCCCTATGTTGGTGATTTCCACCTCCATAAATAGCTAGTAATGTACTGAAAATGTGTGTGCAAGATCCTAAGATGAAAGTAAACAATCTAGAGCAACCCTAAAGAGTAAACCCTAATTGCTTATAATTGACAAAGTCAATGCTCTAAATGCAAAGTGATCTAAAGCATGAATATGAATCAAAATGACTCTTATACAAAGACATGGAAACAACATGAATCCATACCCAACCCCAAGGGAGAGGTACAAGCCAATCGTCAGTCACTGATCTCCTATTGCTCAATTACATCTTCAAAAGCCCCCAATTGATAAACTGATGCTTGATGAATGTTGAATGTTGTTGAAGACTTAAATTATCTACTCTTTCAGTGAAAAGAAGGATCTAATGATCCAAAAACTTTCCCTTAGATTCTTAGAAGAAGACCCCTTCAAATGAAGAAAGAGAGCTCTTAAGTATGAAACCCTAGATCTTAATTTCATGTTTAGGCCAACCTAGGATTTGAATTTCCCGCTGATATTTTGGGGTTAATCATTATTATATCATAGGATTATGCTCCTAAAATTTCGAGGACCATGTGCATTCCCACCATGGTCCGACCAACTTTTCAACAAATTTTTGGGGCCATTAGATATGATGATATTAGAGTGCATCCCAAAGTTACAGTTGATTTTGGGATGTTTTGATATGCAAAATCAGGCCTAAATGATCAAAATAAGACACAATTAGGGTTTATGATTAAATGATTTATTGGAGGAATAAGATGAAAAGGGGCACGCTTAGGGTAAAGGGCCCAACTTTATAATATGTAAAGTGATAAATCATGACCTTAGATTTAATTAAATTAATTAATTAAATGCTTAAAGGGGAATGAGAAATGCAAGATGCAAGACACACTAAGGCGGGTGCTAACCTAAGTGTGAAATTGTACTACCCTAGCAAGGGTGTACAATTTATGACAGTACAATAATTTAAAATAGAAAATTTAAATATATACATAAAATAGCTCTTCATTACATAAAATAACTTAAGATATTTGTCACATATTTTATTTGAAATATTTAAAATATATATACTCATTTATATAGTCAAATTACTATAGATATCTTATATTGAAGATATCTATGTAAGAAATGTTCATCAATCAATTTGTGACTTATTATATTTAAATTATATGTTTCAGTTAAAAATTATTTTATTTTACTTTGGCGAAAGTGGCAAGCCACTGATATATTATTAATATAGGTAATAAAATTGGTTCACGGGCTCTTGGAGGAAAGAAACAACAAAAAAACCTCCAATCCTAGCCCAAAAATGCAAGTAACATAATAATGGGAAAGACAAAGCACCCCCTGCCCACCAACCACCACCCCCCAAATACTGTTGGCATTATGTGAACGGGTATGAGGACATGATGACATTGTATGTTGTAATTGATGTCAATATACTGAACAGAGAACCGGTATGTTACCTAGAACCGGTATATGTAAGAACCAATATAACATTGTGAACTGGTATATGTGCCAAAGTGAAGCGGTATGTTTGTTCAAGATGAACCAGAATATTGGTATGGGAACCGGCACAAGAAAGCTTTTTATGACTACTGGTTGGTAGTCTCAACTTCAGGGTTTTCGGTTGAAGTGCTTCAAGCTTGTGTGACTCAACCGATGACTTTGTGTGATGAGTTAGCATTGAAACAAAGAATAGATCATGTTGCCACATTAGTCTTGTGCGCATGAAGGATCTTGCATGAAGGAGATTGTTCCTATCTACCTTAGGAATATGTGAAGTCTGTAAATGGTGAAACGCATGATGGGTTATCAGCCACCATGAAAGTGGTAGAAAATGAATGATGGAGAACATCTTGAGATCGGTTCAAGACTGTTGCATTTAATGCAATGTGCTCAATGGTCAGGATTGAACCATTTGAATTGCTTAACCTAACAGGTTTAGGGTTTAGCGTTTATGCTACTGACCTATTTGTTTCCTATAAGGTCAATGTTGTGTTTCTTTCTGAGGTTGTTGGCAAAAGTTGTGTGTGTGTGTATCCAAGTGAAGTGATAAGTGATTCTTGCCAGACTAGAGGAGAGAAGTGATACCTACAGAGTATAAGTGTAGAAGGTGAAGAGGAGCTAAAGTGGATCTGCATTGGCATTGAGTGTTGTTACCAGATCATTGTAATACCTGTTGATCTCTAACCACTTCAACAGTTGAGAAATCCCTTAATAGGGTAGGTTTAACTGGCTTACTGGTAAATCCTTTAACAGGGTGACTCAAAACCATTGAGTTCTTGAAATCCTCTAACAAGGCAGCCTTTAATCGGGTTTAACCGTTAATCGGGTATTCTAGCCATCCCGTAACCGGGTGATCCCTAACAGGATCGGTTCCTAACAGAACCTATTGTATCAATCTTTAACCGGACAAGGCTCCTAACAGAGCGGACTTCTAAAGAGTTCAAAAACATCTTGTGGGTATTCATCCCCACCGTGGTTTTTCCCAGTTGGGTTTCCACGTGAAAAAAATTTGTGTGTCATGTGTGGTGTTATTCATGTGATGGCTTAGGTGATTTGTGTCTAAAGGTAAATCATGTTGATCTAGCTGTTTACATATTTTTGATGATAGATTACCTGTTCATGCACTAGGGTGAAATGGAAATGAAGTATTAGATTGTATGAAAAGATAAGTGTCAACTGGTTTATGCTTGTCTCAGTTATTCTGGGTTTTGTCAGTTGTACTCTGTTTAAGACTGGTGTTATTGTTTGCTTGCCAAAGCAAAGTGTTTGTTGACAAACCGGTTTTAGTAAAGTATTTTTGCCTATACTGATTCACTCCCCCCCCCTCTCAGTACTGGTTTGGTACTATCCATTCATCATTGAGTTATCAATTGGTACTAGAGCATCCTGCAGGTCCTCTGTGTTATAAGCTTAACCGCTTGAGGAAAAGATCCTAGTCTAATGATGAAGAGGGAAGGTCCAAAGTTCAACAAAGATAATTTCAATATATGGAAAGATAGAATGATGATATACATCAGAAGCATGGGTGCTCAACACTGGAGCTATGTTGAGAATGCTTATGTTTCCCCTACCGGTACTCTCATCGATGACCAAAAGAGAGAGATGCAAGAGAATGGGCAAGTCATGGAAGCCCTAATTAGTAGTTTATCTGACATTGAGTTTATTGCTGTCCAAGATAAAGTAAATCCCAAAGAAGTATGGGATACTCTTGAAAACATCTATGGCGGTGATGAGCATGTAAAATAAGCTAAGGAAGAAAGCCTTAGAAGGAAGTTTGAAGACATGTGGATGGTTGAAGGTGAGACCATTTAACAATATGGAATGAGAATCAAAACTATTGTCGGAGATATCAAGAGTGCAGGTGGTAAAATGGAAGATTCCACTGTGGTAAGCAAAGTTATGAGATCCTTATTACTAGTCTATGCAATAAGGGTTGCTGCTATTTAGGAGTTGAGATCAATAGATAAGACTAAGGTATCCCTAGACTCCATTATTGCAAAGTTGACAACCTATGAGCTAAATAGTTTTGATGACAATGTTCAAAAGACTGAATCAACTTTTAAAGCTTCTGTTGTACCATCTAGAAAAAGAAAAGGAGCAAGCACCAGTGATGAACCAAGATAGTGCAGAGAAATGGATGATGAGGAGATTCTGATGGAATTTGAAGCTCTTCTTGCCAGGAAACTTCCTAAAGGAACTGGTAAATACAGAGGTAAGATCCCTTTGAAATGCTTTTCTTGTAACTAGATAGGACATATTGTTGTAAACTATCCTAATGGTGACAACAAGGACAAACCGTAAAGGTTCAATAAATTCAAAGGAGAAAACCAGAGAAACTATTTTGTGGTAGTTGATGAAGGTGTCACAGATGAGGAATCAGAAGATGAAGAAAATGAAGATATTGTGTTTGTTACTGTCAAGGAAGATGTGTCAAACAAGAAGGCTCTTGTCTCCCGCTTTGATAATTCCAATGAGTGGATTATTGATAGTGGCTGTTCTCACCCTATGACTGGTGACCGGAGCAAGCTTCTATCCTTGGAAGAGTATGATGGTGGTGTGGTTCTCTTTGGTAATGATGCACCATGTATGGTCAAAGGCAGAGGGTCCATCTCTCTGAATGGAAAGAGCAGTGCTGACAATGTGTACTAGGTTGATGGTCTCAGACGCAACCTTCTAAGTGTTGCCCAACTGAATGATAGTGGTCTCACTCTAGAATTCAAGAATGGAGTGTGCAAAATCAAAGGAAAGAATGGTGAATTGATGGCCACCGGCATGCAGACTAAAGGTAACCTATTTCAGTTGAATGCAAATATTAGTACTTGTCTTATGGCCAAGTTCAATGACAGCTGGATATGGCATAGGAGACTCTGCCATGTAAACTTTGATAACATTGTGAAGACCAGTAAGATCAAGGCAGTTAGAGGGTTGCCAGTGTTGAGAAAACTGGAAAATACCTTGTGCAGAGAATGTCAACTAGGGAAAATGTCTTCCTCAACCTTTAAAGGTAAACCTTTCACTGCTGACAATTTACTTGATCTTGTGCATATTGATTTGTGTGGTCCTATGAAAACTAGGAGTGTGCAGGGTGATAGATACTTCATGATTCTCATTGATGACTTCTCAAGAATGATGTGGGTTACACTCTTGAAAGATAAGTCTGAAGCTTTTGGAAAGTTCAAAGCTTTCAGAGCATTAGTGGAGAAGGAAAGTGGTAAAAGGATCAAGTGCCTTAGAACTAATCAAGGAGGGGAATTCACTTCTGGTGAATTCAATAAGTACTGTGAAGAAAATGACATCAAGAGGCAACTATCTACCCCCCAAACTCCACAGCAGAATGGCTTAGCAGAGAGGAATAACTAGACTATGGTTGAAGCAGCAAGAACAATGCTGATTCAAGGAAAGGTTGCTCACACCTTTTGGAGAGAACTAGCGAGCACTGCAGTCTACACAATGAACTAGGTACTCATCAAGAAAGGTAAGGATAAAACTCCTTATGAGTATTGGACCGGTAAGACACCTATGGTTAGCTACTTTAGAGTGTTTGGTAGCAAATGTTACATCAAGAGGAGGGAAGACAAGAGCAAATTTGATCCGAAATGTGATCAGGGAATATTCCTAGGGTATTCCACCAAGAGAAAAGCTCTCAAGTGTTTCAATAATAGGACTCAGAGAATTATGGAAAGCATCAATGTGAGAGTTGATGAAACCTCTGAGAAAACTGGGGAAACCGGCAGTGAGCAAGTAGTAAATGAACCGGTTGTAACCTTCTGGGAACTGGTTGCCAATCAACCAAGTACCAGAACAGTGTTCCTACACCGGTAGATGTAGATGCTGATACTGATGGAGAAGAGGATGAAGAAGAAAAGCAAGAGGAATCTATTAAGACCATTCCTCAGTATGTCAAACTGAATCATGTTCCTAAGCAGATCATAGGAGATAAGGATGCAGGAATCCTTACAAGAAGAAAGGTCAGAGAAAACTCATCTATGATTTTTGAATTTGAGCCTAAATCATTCAAAGAGGCACATAAAGATGAAGACTAGATCAAGGCAATGGAAGAGTAACTTGACCAGATAGAAAAAAATGGTACATGGTCTTTGGTACCCAGACCGAAGCATAAAAATGTCATCGGTACCAAATGGGTTTTCAGAAATAAGTTGAATGAGGATGGCACAATGATTAGAAACAAAGCCAGACTAGTGTGTAAAGGATATGCCCAAGAAGAAGAAGAAGACTATGGAGAAACCTTTGCTCCTATAGCCAGATTGGAAGGAGTTTGTATGCTTCTTGCATATGCAGCTTTTAAAGGATTCAAAGTATATCAAATAGATGTAAAATCTGCATTCCTAAATGGTGTACTTGAAGAGGAGGTGTATATAGAGCAACCAAATGGGTTTGCCCTATCTGAAGACAGTGCCATGGTGTGTAGGCTACATAAAGCCTTATATGGTCTAAAGAAGGCACCTAGAGCATGGTATGAACATCTGCACTACCATCTTGTGAAAATTGGATTTGAGAGAACAAGCGAAGATAGCAATATCTACTTGAAATCTGAAGGAGATCGGATCCTGATTGGTGAGGTACTTGTTGATGACATTATCTTTGGTGGAGATGACAAGATGAGTCATGAGTTTGTAGATGTGATGAAGAAAGAGTTTGAGATGTCACTCATAGGGGAGATTAAGTTCTTCATTGGACTGTAGATTCTACAGATGAAAGATGGAGTCTTTATCACTCAGTCCAAGTATGTCAAAGAGGTGTTCAAGACCTTTGGCATGGAAGATAGCAAACCGGTTGGTACACTGATGGTGACCGGTTGTAAACTATCCAAAGAGGATGACTCAACATTGGTTAATGAGAAGGAATACTAATTAATGATTGGTAAGTTGCATTATGTAGTGCATAGCAGACTGGATATTGCACATGCAGTTGGCATTACTGCAAGGTTCTAGAAAAGTCCAAAATAATCCCACTTGGTTGCAGTCAAGCAGATTCTTAGGTATCTGAAGGGAATAGTTGACTATGGATTGTGGTATCCATATAGCAATGATTTCAACTTGAAAGTATTCACAAATGCTGATTGGGTAGGTAGTGTGGACGACTGGAAGAGCACAATCGGTGGTGTATTCTTTCTTGGTGGTAGACTGGTCTCATGGATGAGTAAGAAGCAGAGTTGTATCTCTCAGTCTACAGTGGAAGCAAAGTATGTTGCAGCTTTCATGAACCACACTCAGACAATCTGGATGAAGCATGTATTAAATGGTTTCGAAATTTCTGTATCTGAACCAGTAAGCATATTTTGTGATAACACAAGTGCTATCCATATTTCAAAGATTCTGGTTTTACATTCTAGAACCAAGCACTTTGAGCTTAAGTATCATTTCTTGAGGGAAAAGGTTTAGAACAAAGAGATTGCACTGGAACATGTTTCCAGTAAGGAGCAGTTAGAAGACATATTCACCAAGCCTCTCCCAAAGGCTACATTTACATACTTAAGAGGTGAATTAGGGGTGCTGCCCCTTTAGGAGGTGAACTAATGGTATATGCTCCACATCAGTCAGGTATTGCATAGTCAAATTTTTTTTGGATTGATGTGATTGAAGGATGGTACTCCTCAGGGGGAGTAGCATAATGGAACGGGGAAGCTTGTGCCTCCACTTTGGCATTGTTGTAAAAGGGGGAGAAGAAGTGAAGCGGAGAAGATATTTGCAGAAACTGGGGGAGAAGATGTGAAGCAAAGAGATATCTTTGTATATTACCATCAATGCCAAAGGGGGAGATTGTTTGCATTATGTGAACCAGTATGAGGACATGATAACATTGTATGTTGTCATTGATGTCAATATGCTGAAGAGAGAACCGGTATGTTACCTAGAACCGGTATATGTAAGAACAGTATAACATTGTGAACCGATATATGTGCCAAAGTGAAGTGGTATGTTTGTTCAAGATGAACCAACATGTTGGTATGGGAACCGGCACATGGAAGCTTTTTATGACTACCGGTTGGTAGTCTCAACGTTAGGGTTTCTGGTTGAAGTGCTTCAAGCCTGTGTGACTCAACCAATGACTTTTTGTGATGAGTTAGCATTGTAACGAAGAATAGATCATGTTGCCATGTCAGCCTTGTGCACGTGAAGGATCTTGCATAAAGGAGATTGTTCCTATCTACCTCGGGAATGTGCGAAGTCTGTAAATAGTGAAATGCGTGATGGGTTATCAGCCGCCATGAAAGCAGTGGAAAATGAACAATGTAGAACATCTTGAGATTAGTTTAAGACTGTTGCATTTAATGCAATGTGCTCAATGGTCACGATTGAACCATTTGAATTGATTAACCTAATAGGTTTAGGGTTTAGGGTTTATGATACCGACCTATCTATTTCCTATAAGGTCGATGTTGTGTTTCTTTCTGAGGTTGTTGGCAAAAGTTGTGTGTGTGTGTGTATCCAAGTGAAGTGATATGTGATTCTTTCCAGACCAGAGGAGAGAAGTGATACTTGTAGAGTATAAGTTCAGAAGGTGAAGAGGAGCTAAAGCGGATCTACATTGGCATTGAGTGCTATTACCAGATCATTGTAATATCTGTTGATCTCTAACCACTTCAACAGTTGAGAAATCCCTTAACAGGGTAGCTTTAACCGGCTTACTATAAATCCTTTAACAGGGTGACTCAAAACCATTGAGTTCTTGAAATCCTCTAACAAGGTAACCTTTAACCTGGTTTAACCCTTAAGTAGGTGATCCCTAACAGGATCGGTTCCTAACAGAACCTATTATATAAGTCTTTAACCGGACAAGGCTCCTAACATAGCGGACTTCTAAAGAGTTCAAAAACATCTTGTGGGTATTCATCCCCACTGTGGTTTTTCCTAGTTGGGTTTCCACGTGAAAAAAATCTGTGTGTCATGTGTGGTGTTATTCATGTGATGGATTAGTTGATTTGTGTCTAAAGGTAAATCATGTTGATCTAGCTATTTACATATTTTTGATGATAGATTACCTATTCATGCACTAGGGTGAAATGGAAATGAAGTATTAGATTGTATGAAAAGATAAGTGTCAACCGGTTTATGCTTGTCTCAGTTATTTTGGGTTTGCTAGTTGTACTCTGTTTAAGACCGGTGTTACTATTTGCTTGCCAAAGCAAAGTGTTTACTGACAAACCAGTTTTAGTAAAGTGTTTTTGCCTGTACTAATTCACCCCCCCCTTCTCAGTACTGGTTTGGTACTATCCGTTCATCATTGAGTTATCAAATACATGTGTGAAACTAATTACATCAAAAGATGCTATATGCATCAGATCTAATGATACGGTTACAGTCATGGACTTATGCCCAAATATTAAAACATATGTTAAAAACCGCAACATCTCAAACTTTAAGAAAATGACCTTATCGGTCATTGAGAATCATGTTGTTTTTGTATACTAGTTAGCTTTCTTGTTCACCAGTTCACTATGTAGCTAACTCTGCTACTGGTTAGTCTAAATCGGTTGGGATGGCAAAACTAGTTAGGCTATATTGGTTATGCTAAACCGGTAAGGATACCGATTGAGCTTTATCAGATACATTATACTAGATAGATTATAACAGTTTGACAATATCGGTTATGCTATACCGGTTGGGCTAAACTGGTAAGGCTATACCGGAAACCAAAAGCAGGGCACTTACTAGTTATCATTTGAAAATTTCCCCCTTAATCTTCTAAAAAGATCCCAGTTAGAAGGAAAGCCTGTAGCCAAATGAAACATTATGACCTGCATAAACTCGAATGATTTAGCTTGCAAAACCATCAAATTTGTTGGTATTTTGGATATGTTGATATGGTTTTGTCATTGATGTCAACACTTATCATACTGATTGGCAATGTTCACCGGCAAGTGACTTATGCACAGTCACCGGTATTTGGTTCACTGATAGGATATATTATTCACCAACACTTGGAATGACATGGAAAATGCTTGGATATGATGAAGACATCATTTGGACACTTTGTCTTGGAGATTTGTTCATTGGTATATTCGAGTTTGCATATTTGTTGTTACCGACAAATAGGTCTAGGATAAGCACCGACAGGCTTATCTATTCCAGATCAGCACGACACGATATGGAGATGGTTATTTTTGTAAATGCATTAAGCCGACATGTTACATCGGGTATTGCATTGGTTATTGATTTGCTTGTAAATTTTTTTTATTGTAATATCTTTTGTAAAGACGACCTACACATTTTGGTCCTAGGCTTCAGTATATATGTAAGGTCTTATTTGATCGGAAGTAGAAGTAAGGTATGCAAATGCGAAAAGGATTGTAATAAGGTATATGTGACAATAAGTAGAGCTATACATGCAGACATCATTTGAATGTTGAAGGAAGGTTTTGCGAAGGCATATTAGAGCTAAACCGGTACTGAATCCAACATATGGAGATGCTATTTTGAGCAGTACATTATTATTGGATTTAACCATCCAATTGTAGTCAGTGTGACTCCCATTTGTGATTGAGCAGTGAGCTCTAGGCGCTTGACCTTTCTGCATGTGCCGACCCCCTATTGTATATGCATACTATCTACAGTAGTATCATCTGATTGTGGGTAAGGTTTCCCCTTATAGGGTTTCCACATACAAACATTGGTGTTATGTGTTGTGGATGTTATTGTCTTTCTGTTTCATGCATTAATCTTTACCGGTACTGCAATTAACTGATAAACTGTCTACCAGCATTAAGTTTTGGTTAAGTTAATTTTAGAACTAAATTCATTTGACAACTAATTCACCCCCCGCCCCTCTCAGTTGTCTCCGGGACCTAAAAATTGGTATCAGAGCATAGTTCTCTTTTTGCATAAGTTTAACAACTTGAGGAGATCCAATATCTTCTAACTATTTCAGGAAGGACAATCCTAAATTTGATGGAAAAAACTATGGCATATGGAAGATCAGGATGGAGACACATTTGAATTGCATTGGAAAGGACATTTGGGAAGTTACAAAGAATGGATATACTGTTGTTACTCCAGGTCAACCCAATCCACCTACCTTGGCTAAAGATGAAGAAAATGATTGCAAAGCAAGAGAAGCACTTTTGAGCACATCATCAGATCAGCAAATCATGGGATTATCAGATAGATCTACTACTAAAGCTATTTGGGACCATTTGGAAACATTGAATGAAAGAGATTCCATAGTCAAAATTGCAAAACTTGAAAGCTTCCGGGTCAGGTATGAAAATCTGAAAATGGAAGAAGATGAAAGGATTTATGCTTTTATGGAAAGAGTAAATGAAATTGTTTTGGGTATTAAATGTTGTGGAGGAACCTTAAGTGAAGATGAAATTGTTTCAAAAGTTTTAAGAGGATTACCACCTGCATACAAAATGAAAGTTACCACTATAATTGAGTTAAGAACAATGCCTAATACATCAGTAACTAGAGATACATTGATTGGAAAACTTTTAGCTTTTGAAATTGAGGAATTTCGTCCTATTGCTACTATAAAGATAGATTTAGCTTTTAAGGCATCAACATCATCTGCATCATCATCATTTGACAAGTCTGATTGGAATTGAAGAAAGCAGGAGAGAAAATGAAGAACTTGAAGCACTATTTGCAAGGAAAATGCCTAAAGGTCAAGTTGGAAGTAAGTATGAAGGCAAAACACCCTTTAAATGTTTTAACTATAATAAGATTGGTCATATGGCTTCTAGAGGCTCTGATAGACATGCAAGATTGAAAGAAGAAGCTAGAAGAACATATAAACCTAACCCTGAATATCAAAGATATAGATTTAAGAATAATAGAGACAAATCTTGTTATCTTGCTAATGAAGGAGTCACTAATGATTCTGATGAGGATCTGACAGATAATGGATGGGTCTTTGTTGCTATAACAAAAGATCAACCGGCACCTACTATTCAACCGGTAGAGCAGGCCCTGGCAGCTAAAGTTGAAAATAAGGATGAATGGATCATTGATTTAGGATGTTCACATCATATGACTGGTGATAAAAATAAATTCTTGACTTTTCAGGAACATAATGGAGGTCTAGTAAGATTTGGAGATGACAAAGCTTGTTTGATCAAAGGAAAAAGTACTATATCTCTTGATGGGAAGCACAATACTGACAATGTTTACTATGTTGAAGGTTTAAAGCATAATCTTTTGAGTGTTGGTCAATTAGTTGAAAAAGGATTTCTGTTATAGTTCAAGAATGGAAAATGCAAAATCATGAACATAACTGGTTTGGAAATTGCAACTAGTAATCAGACTAGAGGTAACATCTTTCATTTGAACAACAGTGAAAAGACATGCTTGATTGCACATATTGATGAAAGTTGGCTATGGCATAAGAGACTCTGTCATGTAAATTTTGATTGCATTGTGAAAATCAGTACAACTAAAGCAGTTAGAGATTTACCTAGAATTGTCAAACCTCACAATCCGGTATGTAAGGAATGTCAATTTGGAAAACAAGTTAGAGCATCTTTTAAGAGTATTGTAGAAAAATCCAATAATGCTCTTGACTTAATTCATCTTGATTTATGTGGTCTAGCTAGAACAAAAAGCTTACAAGGAGATAGATATTTCATGCTAATCATTTATGACTATTCTAGAATGTGTTGGGTTACTTTTGTTAGAGAGAAATCAGAAGCACTTGGGAAATTCAAGCTATTCAAGGTGATGGTAGAGAATGAAACCGGTAAGAAAATCAAATGTCTAAGATCAGATACAGGAGGTGAATTCACATCTAAGGAATTTAATACATTTTGTGAAGTGAATAGGATCAAAAGACAATTATCAACACCCCAGACACCCCAACAAAATGGAATTGTAGAAAGGAAAAATAGAACTATCTTGGATGTAGCTAGAAGTATGTTATCAGAAGAAAATCTACTACATGTATATTGGAGAGAGGCAGTAAGTACAATAGTCTACACATTCAACAAAGTTCACATCAAAGGTGAAACTGGTAAGACCCCTCATGAACTATGGTTTGGTATTACTCCTCTTAAAATTGATCTAAGAGCAAGGCATATAGATGTTTTAAGAGATTGCAGAAAATTGTTGAGAGTAAAAATGTGAAAATTGATGAACAATTTAGAGGAGATTCAAGGTATATAGACTCTGAACTGGCAATAGAGATATTGACAAATGAACCTACATTGAACACATCAGCATAGAAAGAAGATCCAGTTACACCGGCATCATTTGAAAATTCCACAGTAACTGAAGAACAACAACAAATAAAGACACCCTGGTATGTAAGATTGAATCACTCAGAAAGTCAAATAATTGGGAACAAGTATCAAGGAGTTATGACTAGAGGAAGACTAGAAAATGA
This sequence comes from Cryptomeria japonica, assembly GCF_030272615.1. NCBI lineage: Eukaryota > Viridiplantae > Streptophyta > Pinopsida > Cupressales > Cupressaceae > Cryptomeria > Cryptomeria japonica. The sequence goes on along the minus strand of NC_081412.1, from coordinate 596,572,821 downwards.
AGAGGTATGTCTTATTTCTCAAATTGAACCAGCATCAATTAATGAGGCATGTGAAGATAAACACTGGATTAAAGCTATGGAAGAAGAATTTGAACAAATTGGAAAGAATAACACATGGACATTAGTTCCCCGACCTAAACACAAAAATGTAATTGGAACAAAATGGGTATTTAGAAACAAACTTAATGAAGATGGTAAGGTGATAAAAAATAAAGCAAGACTAGTATGTAAGGGATATTCACAGAAAGAAGGAAATGATTACAATGAAACCTTTGCACCGGTAGCTAGAATTGAGGCAGTAAGATTATTCTTGGCTTTTGCAGCACACAAGAACTACAAAGTATATCAAATGGATATTAAATGTGCATTTTTGAATGGAGATCTTGAAGAAGAAGTTTATATTGAACAACCTGATGGATTTTCTTTGACAGATAACAAAGATATGGTTTGCAGGTTAAGGAAAGATTTGTATGGGTTGAAGCAAGCTCCAAGAGCTTGGTATGCTAGATTGGACAAATATCTTTTGAAGATTGGTTTTTCTAAAGGTAATGTTGACATCAACTTATACTATAAAGTGACTAATGATGATATCTTGGTTATATAAGTTTTTGTTGATGATATAATCTTTGGAGGAGAAGATGGACTATGTAAAGACTTTTCTAATGAAATGCAATAAGAATTTGAAATGTCTATGATTGGAGAGATAAAATTCTTTTTAGGATTGTAGATTTTACAGACTAATAAAGGTATATTCTTGAGTCAATCTAAGTACTTGAAGGAGTTACTAAAGAAATTTGGCATGGAAAACTATAAACTGGTAGGTACACCGATGACTACAACTGATAAATTATCTTTGAAGGATGAATGAGAACCTGTTAACCCAACAAGATACAAATCTATGATAGGAGGTTTACTGTATTTGACACAAACAAGACCTAATATTATGAATGCAGTATGTATTGTTTCAAGGTTTCAGAGTAATCCTAAAGAAAATCATGAATCAGCGTTAAAAGGATTTTCTGGTACCTACAAGGCACTACAAATCTTGGCTTATGGTATCCTAGAGATGAAAGTTTTGAATTATGTGCATACACAGATACAAATTTGGCAGGAGATGTAGATGACAGAAAAAAGCACCACCGATGGAGCATTTTTTCTTGGAAGTAGATTAATTTCTTGGTTGAGTAAGAAACAAAGTTGCACATCTTTATCAATAGCAAAATCAGAATATGTTGCAGCAACAACTAATTGCAGACAGGTATTATGGCTTAAGAAAATGTTGAAGGACATAAAGGTAAAATGCAAGGAACCTATAAGTATCTATTGTGATAATACAACAAAAATTGATATATCTAAGAATCTGGTACTACATTCAAAAACTAAACATGTTTCTATCAAATTAAATTTTCTGAAAGAGAATGTTGAAGCAAAAGAAGTAAAATTGGTTTATGTGAATACTAAAGAGCAGATTGCATATATTTTTACTAAGCCTTTGCCTAAGGAGACTTTTGAATATCTCAGAGATCAGCTTGGGGTTATACCCCCACCGGTAGAGACTTAGACAGTTGATGTTTCATCATCAACCGACAAAACTAACAGAGAAATCTTTTACTTTGGCTTTGATGAGGAGAGATACTTCTCAGGGAGAGTAGTTGGTATAATGAATGAGTTGGTATTTTGTATTTGAACTTGTTTTTGTATTGCTTTGGCATTTGATGTCAAAGGGGGAGAAATTAATAAGGAAAAACTCATTTTACTCCTAGGGGGAGAGACTTTATCCCTTGGGGGAGAGATTGATTACTCTTTGTATCTATTTTTGATTTCTAGTTATGATCTCTTTTGGGAGATTGTTGGTTTTTGGTATTTGGCATTTCTGTTTTGGCACTTTGATGGTTTTTCCATCTTGTGTTGCCATCAATGCCAAAGGGGGAGATTGTTGGTATTTTGGATATGTTGATATGGTTTTGTCATTGATGTCAACACTTGTCATACTGATTGGCAATGTTTACCGGCAAACAAGTGACTTATGCATAGTCACCGGTATTTGGTTCACCGACAGGATATATTGTTCACTGACACTTGGAATGACATGGAAAACACTTGGTTATGTCGAAGACATCATTTGGACAGTTTGTCTTGGTGATTTGTTCATTGGTATATTCAAGTTTTCATATTTTATGTTACCAAAAAATAGGTCCAGGATAAGCACCGACAGGCTTATCTATTCCAGATCAGAACGACACGATGTGGAGATGATTTGTTATTTTTGTAAATGCATTAAGCTGACATGTTACATCGGATATTGCATCGGTTATTGATTTACTTGTAAATTGTTTTTATTGTAATATCTTTTATAAAGCCGACCTACACATTTTGGTCCTAGGCTTCAATATATATGTAAGATCTTATTTGATCGGAAGTAGAAGCAAGGTATGCAAATGCAAAAAGGATTGTAATAAGGTATATGCGGCAATAAGTAGAGCTATACACGCAGACATCATTTGAAGGTTGAAGGAAGGTTTTGTGAAGGCATATTAGAGCTAAACCGGTACTGAATCTAGCATATGGAGATGCTATTTTGAGTAGTACATTATTATTGGATTTAACCATCCAATTGTAGTCAGTGTGACTCCCATTTGTGATTGAACAGTGAGCTCTAGGCACTTGGCCTTTCTGCATGTGCAGACCCCCTATTGTATACACATACTATCTATAGTAGTATCATCTGATTGTGGGTAAGGTTTCCTAGCGTGGTTTTTCCCTTTACAGGGTTTCCACATACAAACATTGGTGTTATGTGTTGTGGATGTTATTGTCTTTCTGTTTCATGCATTAATCTTTACCAATACTGCAATTAACTGATAAACTATCTATCGACATTAAGTTTGGTTTACCGGTATTAAGCATTAAGTTTTGGTTAAATTAATTTTAGAATTGAATTCATTTGACAACTGATTCACCCCCCCTCTCTCAGTTGTCTCTGGGACCTAACTAAATTTTCACAGATTAACAACACCGTCAATGCCAAGAAGAGCCAGTAAAAAAATGGTAAGCCAAAATTGATGACTAGGACCATTATTCTTCCATCAGTTGTGGGCATGAATCTTCATTAACTTCATTCAAGCTCAGGTTTTGAAAGTGGAGAGTAGGAATTACCAAATTCAACTATGGCAGAGCCAAGGTGAATTGAGACAAAGGTTGCCAAGTGTGAGCAACTGGACTTGGTATTGCCGGTGGGCCAGGAATATCATGGTCATGCCCCATGATTGCAAGGAGAGCATGGAGTTTTGAATAAATCCTAATTCTTGTCTTTTAATCAAGGGCTCTAACCATATTCAGATCAGCTTGTTGAAATGGCCAAATTGAGAGTAAGTCCAACGAGCGCTTGAAACTGTCATATACTATGATAAAGTCATCTCGACTCTGCTAATAATGTCTAGAGAAGGTACCACCAAGATATGCTTGCCCATTCCTAAGATCATATTTATTAACCATAGAAAGTAGTTTATTACCCAATGTGAACTAAGGTTTCATGACCTTACCTGCAATAGTTTGTCGATTGGTCCAAGATTGAAGTAAGTCCAAGGCGTTAGACAGGAATATGGAGACCAACTGCGATGGAAATATGATTCTTTTCTCATACAGGAACAACACTTCTTTGCCAATAATTTTCTTCACACATCTTCGACAGTGTTGACACTGAACATTAAAACCCTGACCAAGGTGAGAGTAAGAAATATGATCTTCAAAAGGTGTTTCCCAATCTTCAACCTGCAAGGAGACCCTGTAATTTCTAGTCTGGTAGTCCATAGTTGAAAGAAATTCACTTAAATGCAATTCATAGGAGGCAAAGGAAGGCGAGATCAAGCTCAACGAATGCATTATAATGAGATCTCGAGTATGAAAATTAGAATTTAACTTGGAAGTTGTGCATAGGAAGAGTGATGTGAGCGGGAATTTAAAAGGATAAATGCTCCACAAGAAGTCAAGTAGGACACACTCATCTTGCAACACATGAAAATATACACATGTGAAGTACAAAATAAAATAAATTCTATTAGCAGTTAGAGAACACGGGAGAAAATCCATTAATTGTCATGATTGGAAGCCCATTTGAGTGAGTGACAATATATATCTAGCTTAATACTTTGACTATCGAGCCTTCCCCATACAAAAGAATCTGTGAGATCATTAACGATTGATATGCATTTATGCAATATAAAGTTTTCGCTAGTTGAATAAAATCTACCAAATTAAACCCCAAACTAGTTGAGTCTAAGTGTTGTCGTATCCCACATTTGCTAAGAAATCTGCTTCTACAGCATTATTTGTGTTAGAGGGGAATAGAAGAGGTTTTGAGATTCGTAAACTTTCCTAAATGATCCCTAATGCTACCTTAGTCTCAAGCTCTTCTTTATCTTTCCTCAATAAAGAAACACTATCGGTTAAGCTATATCAGTTAGGCTATACCAGTTTTCTATCCCATTTACCGATTGATTGTATTTTTGAATCTACTACCAATTAAGTTATATCGGCTGGGCAGAACTAGTTAGGCTATACCAGTTTGCAATACCAGTTAGGATTACCTTCTATACTAGTTACCTAATGACCTAGTAGGCAAGGCTAAACCAGTTTACTCTTTTGCTAACCTGTTCACTGAGTAGTTGAATCTGCTACCGATTAAGCTATACCGATTGGGAAACACCAGTTAGCTATACCCGTTAGGCTATACCAGTTAGAATTGACTTCTATTTCCTTCAAGCTCAAAAGTTGCCTTGAATCTGTTGCTACTACTCAATCCTTGATCACATAAGTTTATTTTCTTCACTCTTGGTATATTCAGGTAAGAAGAATTCCTCAAGAAAACCTTTGTCACCATTTATATTTTATCCCTTAACGGATGAGAAGGATTTTGTACCACATCTATGGGAAGGTCTCTTAACAAAAAAATTCCTTTTTTGAGTTAATGATCTCTGAAAATAAAGGGAAGTCTTCAATTTTAAGATGCATCGACATAGAATCCACTTCCAACTTATCACAACCCATATTTGCTAGGATATTTTCTGCTCTATTGCCTTCCCTGAATATGTGAGATATGGAATATTCTTCAAAAGAATCCAATAATGCCCAAGCTTGGACTAAAATGTAAGAAATCCTCTAGTTAAAAGAACGTCTAGATATGCAATCCTTAATTATAAGACGAATCCCCTTCAATATGGATCTTAGTAAAACTTAATTTTGTGGCCAATGTCAGAATAGATAATAGGGCAAGACCTTCCACCATATTGTTCATCCTAGGAGGAATAGAAGAAGCTTTGAATGCCACAAAATATCCTAAATGATCTCTAATGAAAATTCCTATCCTTGAAACCCCTGGGTTACCTCTAGATGAGCCATCAAAATTTAATTTCACAAATCCAACTGTTGGGGGTTGCCACTTGTCCAAAGCTCTATTAATTGGAAGTTTACCCTTTCCATTTGAGGCAAGAAAGGATGGGATAGATAGGCCCTTCCATTCCTTGATTATGCTACCATCCTAAGAAGACAAATTAAAGTTACTATTTGTGTTCTCTGTATAAGCATTGACCTGTTCAGATATATATTTCGCATTCTAGAATCTTTGGCAATTAAGAAGTAACCTGTTTAAAAATCCTCCTATTCCTTTCCCACCAAATTGACTATATGAATATCATTAGGATACATTTCCATATACATGCAAAAAAAGAACTAGAAAATAGGGTAGGACATGATTGGAGTAGCTCCCATAAAGTATAAGGCAATGGCATTGACAAATTAAGTTTCCTCAAAACAAAGGACCAACATTGTTGAGAAAAAGGACACCTTAGGAGCAAGTGATCAACAGTTTCAGTCTCCTCCTTGCATATTACACAATAAAATAAATTTGCGATGTGCAATTTTTCTAATTTGTCACTTGTTAAAATCCTCTTTCTAAATGATAACCAGGCAAAGCAACCAGCTTTAGGTAAAACAACACTATTCCAACAGAAAGAGAAGGCCCTGCTTTTAGTATGTTGAGTTTTCATATATACCGAATAGCCTTATAACCAATTTTGATAGAATATTTACCATCATGTGCAGGAGATCAAATCAACTTATCTTCCTAATTTGTAATGTATACCCTTCTAGTAGATAATATCTCCTGAAAAAAGTGATTTTGGTCATCTCTGATGGGCAATTTCGAAGGGTCCTTCCAAATGACTTTACTCGAGAAGAGTTCAACTCCACATACATAATAAAAAAAGAACCCCAACAAGCTTTAATGGTCGAAATAACTTCTAATAAAAGATCTGTATGTTTCAATGGCGGGGATCCATTCCAAGAATCCTCCCAAAATTGAATGCTCTCGCCATTATGAACCTCCCAAGACACATATCTTGTAACAACCTCTCTAGAAGACATCATAAAATTGCAAACAACTGATCCCTTTGATGGATCAAAGATAGTGATAACTTGAGACAAATTGAGAGATTCCAAATACTTTTCTTGCATAATTTTACACCACTTAGATTCTGGTTTAGAGACCATTTTCCATACAAGCTTACCCCCAAAAGCCATGTTTCTTTTTGAAAGATCATGTAATCCTACTCCACCTTCTCCTTTATCATGTGACATTTACTTTAAGGATATAAGAGGCACATTTTTCTCTTCTGGCATGTTATCCCTCCATAAGAAACCTCTGATCAACTTTTCAAGCTGATGTATGACTCCAGCAAGAGCTTTAAGGACCAACATGTAGTAGTTGGGAATGGCTAATAAGACATTTAATGAGGATTAATGTACTTGATAGAGACAACCATCAAGCTCTTCATGATGAGATGGAATTCTTAATTCTTTCAACAATAGACTTCTGGAATAAGATAATTTTTTAGAGCCAACAAAAAAGGGGATTCCTAAGTATGTAGAAGGTAAAAATTCTTGAGAGAAACCCAAAACATTAACAATTTTCCTTATCACCACAAAATTTGTATTGAAGACATAAATCTTAGATTTTAGGGCATTTACCCTTTGACTCGAGACTGCCATGTAAAGATCCAATGTTTTTTTAATTTGCTTTGCCTCATGGACATTCGATTTTCCAAATAATAGTGTATCATCAACAAATAAGGAGTGCATGACTGAAATGTAGGTTCCATCAATATGAGCTCCCATCTAGAGACCTTGTTCATTTCTATCCTTAATGATTATGCTAAAAGCTTCAGCCATGATTATAAATAGTGAAGGGGACAAGGGGTCACCTTGTCTAACTCCTTGGGAGGTAGCCAAAAAATCAGCTGGAGCACCATTAATTATGACTGAAAAGTATGCTCCTGATACACAGGCTCTAATCCACTTACACCATTTCTCAACAAAGCCAAATTTTCTTAAGACTTTAAAGAGAAGGACCATTTAAGTCTATCATATGCTTTCATCATGACCAACTTTACTCTAAATGTCGATGCTTGGGTAGAGTTTATAGAATGCAAAACTTCATGAGCAACTAATATACTCTCCATAGTATCTTTCCTTGGCACAAAACCTCCTTGTTCAAGAGATATAATTTTGGTGATCAATTTCTGCAGTCTCAAATAAATGCCCTTGGTAAGAATCTTGTATATTGTGTTGCAAAGTGAAATGGGCCTAAACTTTGCAAATGTTTTAGGTTCCTTAATCTTAGGAATAATAGAAATGTTTGTGGAATTAAAATTTCTGAGGACAAAGGTACTTTTTATTGAATCTTCCAAGACAACCAATAACTCAAGACACATAACATCCCAACATTTATGGAAGAAAAGGGTTGTAAAGCCATCAGGTCCCGGTGCCTTGTCTAGTGGAAGGGAGAACACTACTTTGTGAATCTCCTCTACTGTGAAGGGAACCAATAATTTTTTATTATCTAGAGGACTTAATAAAGAGGGGATAGCATTCAACAATTCCTGCTCTTGATCTACAGGTGGAGGTGGTGAAGGTGGAAGAGCCAACAAGTCCTTAAAATAACGTACTCCCTCATCTTGAATCTCTTGTGCATCCGACATAATATTACCTAATGTGGCTTCCTTAATAGAAAAAATTGTATTGGCTTCTCTTTTTTGTTTTGCTGACATATGAAAGAACTTTGTGTTTTTATCCCCTTCTCTAAGCCATAATTCTTGAGATTTTTGTCTCCAATATTCCTCCTCCCTTTTACAAAGCTCTTACCATTCCTCTTGGAGTAGTTTTTCGTAACATACAAGTCAAAATCTAGTCCTTTAGAGATGATCTGCTCATTTATTTAGGTTAAGTGATTTTCAACTATTTCTTTTTGAGAAAAAATGTTCTTGAAAATTTGTTTATTCCATTCTTTAATTTGGGATTTAACATGCTGTATTTTCTTGTGAAACTTAAAAATCTTGGTACCATCATTCTGAGGAGCACTCACCCACCACTATCCAAGCAAAAACTGGAAGTGAGGATGTTAGAACCACATTTTCTCAAATTTAAAGGAGGGTTTGTGCTTACCATTTGACAAAGTTGTCACTTTATTAATGCTCAATAAGATGGGAAAGTGATTTGAGCCTGAATAAGGAAGAATCTAAGATTGCAAAGAATAATCTTGAATCCTCCAACCATGCGATATAAGAAATCTATCTAATCTTTGTTCAATTTGTAAAAACTTGGGTCGCATGTTGGTCCAAGTAAAAATACCATTTTGAGGAGCAATATTGATCAAGTTGTTATCTTTTATAAACACTTTAAAGTCTTCCATGGTCTTGATAGGAGGAATATACAACCTTTATTTTTATCTAAGGAAGTTAATGAATTAAAGTCCTCTCCCAAGATCATATTCTGGTCTGCAAATTGTTGTATAACAGATGTGATCAAAAACCATAATTTTTTCTTGTCCTGCTTAGGAGTTGGGCCATAGGCATTTATCAAGTTAAAAATTAAGTCAAAGTGCTATATTCTTATTAACTGTCAATTACTTCCTTGTTTGACTAGTTTTCCTAGAGCTGATTTTGGATTTCATAGCATAGTGAGACCACCTGAAGCTCCTATACCCTAAGTATGGACTGATTTGTATTGTGTCCATTTGATTACTAAGTTCTGATAATTTTCATCTAACAATTTAGTTTCTTGAAGCATTACTACATCCGCTTGAGAGGAATCAAGATGTAGCTTGATTCACTTTCTCTTGTCAAAGGCATTTATACCCCTAACATTTCATGATAAGACTTTGATTTCTACTAAGGAGAACACTTAGTTCTCCTCGTAACTCTTTTTGATACTATGAACTTCTCCTCAATTGTGGATTGTACTCCTACTTCTATTTCCTCTTTGGATTTATCACTTTTAGACTTACGCCCTCTTCTTTTAGGTGTTCTATTTTTGCCTTATTTGAAGAAGGAGTTTGTGAAATAGACAAGGTTTGAGAAAAATCAAAACCTCCCTTAATTTGCTCTTCTTCCAGGAGTAAGTTATAAGGAGAAGAAACTACATTCTCTTCTTCAACCATTAACTCTTCTTGATCTACTAGTGACAATTTTCTTGAACCCTTTAAAGGAGTTGATTGAGGTTCAATGTTCTTGATATCATCCAAATTGAAACCAACTATGGTATCATAATGCAGATTCTCAAAGTAGGCGAAATCCTCAAGTAATTCTTGCTCTACTATGTCATCTTGAAGTTGTTGATTTCCAACTATCCAGTCTTCACATTGAGATTGTGGAATCACTTTAGGAGCCTTAGAATGAATTAGTTGAGGCTCCATAATAACCTAAGAGATTCACTTTGTGTGCATATTCCCCAAACATTTCCTCTTCTGCTATTTCATCAAAACATTGTGCTGCCACAACCAAATTTAGCTCCTCCACCATTCTCTTTAGTTCGTCATTCGATTTTTACATACGTTGGGGGAGTTGGTGAGGGGGAGAGACTAAAGAATTGTGAATAATATCAATTGGACCACTCTAGAATATCATTTGAACCATATTTTCCATTATTGGATGAATACAAAGTCCATTGTTTGAAATGGTCAGGAAATTATGACTAAGACTTGCTGATTGATTATGACAAAATGGAACAACGAAAGAAAGGATAGATCACTGAACTGATAAATTATTCCAAATATTTTCATAACCTAAGAGTATATATTTCCTTTGTGATGATGGGTGGTGAGGTCTAATAAGTGCATGCAGTAGAGAAGTGCCCACCCTCTTGAAGTTGGGAACTTCCATGCCCTTTTGAGTCATGGGGAAACTAGAGAGCCGCCAATCCTCTGGGGAACATTGATGTAATGTTGGGACATCATCCAAGCCATCAGATTCATAATGACTGTTGTTGTCTTTCATATAAAAGGAACATTGGTGAGAATTTGTAGTGTGATCCTTGCACACATAAATCATTTCTTTCTCAAAACCCTGACATCGAGTATTGTAATAGCCCAAAAAGCTTTGATGTTTATCAACAATACGGGCATCTTGAACTTCTATTTCCTGATCTCAAACTCCCCAATGAGAATGAATAGAAATTGAGGTAGGAAATGGTTTTGTAAGGTTAAGTAAGAGAAACACTCTGACTATCATATGAGTATGTTCAAATGGAATCAAGTCATGTTTAATAAAAATGCCCAACTTATTTTCAAGAATCTCAATAATTTCAGGGTCCCTATATTCTAAAGGAAGGGATGTAAATGCAATCCAAAAAGGTATGAACTTGCATAAATTTGGATCAGGTTTAAAGTTTAGAATCTAGGGCAAGGTAAACAACCCTCAACCCTTACAAAACCACCCCTTACATCTATGAACTACCTCTCTATTAGCTTTAAAATTAAACAAAACAATGATATACTTCAAAGTTGAATCAATGAAAAAAATGTTCTTAACTCCATTCCATATACTTTTAGACCATGCAATAATTTCAGAGATTTGAATCATAGGGTCCCAAATTTTACCTATGAGAGTTGTTTCCCTTAAAAAATTGACCTAGTCAGAGAGAAGTTCCTCCGGTAAATTGATCCTGGCTTTGTGGATCCCCACCCCCAAATCCTTCATGGAGGATATCTCAGAACCATCTTTACATATCAGAAGCTCTACATGACTCTTCTTATCATTGCCTCAAGCCTTCTTTCTCCAAACTTTGACTGATCTATTTGGATTAAAAGGGTCTTTATCATTTCGTGTGCTCTGCAAGTTTCTGTCTGGCAAAGGCCCCTTTTGAAGAGGAATATTGATAGAATTCGAGAAGAAATTGGGATTTTGAATAGAAATGATGTTCGGACATGTAGCAAAAGATGAGAGGCGCCTAGAACCTTCGACCTCTTTATGATGTTCAAATCCTACCCTATTATGATCATAGGACTCTTGTATTTGCCATAGTGTGCCATTAGGTCGATCAACCTCACCCCTTGTGACAAATCAGGGATATTGTGGTGAGGAACCATCAAAGATGTCAAAAACAACCCATGGGCCTTATCTCTGCAATCTTCTCTTGCCCTGCCAAACGGACCAATCTCAAGGAAACTTTTAATTCCTTTGATGCTGCTAATGTCTACTTACAAATCCCTATTGCTTTCCCACCCTATTTTCAACCTGATGAGCTCTCTGCACATTTTCCCACCCATTTCCTTGTTTAAAAAAGGGGTCACGGCTCCACCTCGAAAGGAACTTAGGATTAAGAATAGGAATATTGTTTGGCCAAGAAGGAAAACAAGGGGAGTGCCTGAAGTCTTCGATGTCCTTGTGATATTGAAATTCTGCCCTTACTTGATCACGAGACACCTGATTCTACCAGTGTCCACCTACGAAGTCCTATTGCTTACCAACTTTGTCTGCAACCCGATGACCTCTCTGCACATTTTCGCACCTATTACCAACCCTATCATGGCGAACATGATTCAAAAGTTTGTTGGTAGAGCCTAAATTTAAATTTTTGCAATCATGCCAGTGTCCACCTACGAAGTCTTGCTGCTTACTAACTTTGTCGGCAACCCGATGACCTCAAAATTTTATTTAATTTACATTGTTTACTTTATTTTTTATTTTTATTTTGGAAAAAATGAATTATTTTATTTTATTTTTGTTTAAAAAACTAATTTTATTTAATAATTAAATTTATTTTTATTTGTTTAATTAACCAATTTTAGATTATTATGTCAATCATTTCATGGAAGTAAATGTAATGCTACTCAAACCAGCTTTTTTTTGTATTAAGTATCATAGAACAACATTACAATCTAGCTCCTTCAGAGCAAACTTATTACAAATACTAGCTCCTTTCGAGCACCAATCTAGAAACAACAATTGGAAGACCAAGGGTCACAACTTAGAAATCCACTTTAAACAATGTGACAAATACAACCAATGGAAGACCAAGAGTCACAACTTAGAATTCCACAAAGATGTCCCTCATGGGAGTTGAACTTGGGTCTCCACATTGGGAACTCAATGCTTTAACCAACTAAGCTCAACCCCTTGGACACTCAAACCAACTTTTGAATATATATATATATAACTTCCAAAGGCATCTCTCATTTTCTCCTTAGATTACCAATACATCTTATTTTTTAAGACATGGAAGAATCAAATTATTTTAGTCGAATTATTGACTCACATTATTTATATAAGTAGTTTCGCATGAATTCCTCATCTCATTGGAATCTTTGTATTTGTATGGAATCATTAACACCATGGTTCTTTTGTAAAATTAATATTAGTGTCATTATCATATATAATGTGTTTAAACATAACTAGCATACTTTTCTTTGAAGGAATATAGGTAAAGAATGCCAAAAGATATCATATTTGTTCATTATTCCACTTAAAAATTTATTATATTATTATATTATAATTAATATTAAATTATTATTAAGATATTATTATATTTTATATTTCTATTAAACTCTTTACCAAAGAAAAAAATTCTATTAAGACTACAACATCATTATTATTATAATATTATATTAAGGTAATTACGAAGTTATTGTTCACAATGGAGATAGACAGAATTGATTGATCAATTAAATTCAAAGTGAGTGGTAGACAGAAAATAAATAAAATATTTTATTTGTTTTTCATGTGTTTAAGGGTCACAAACACACCAAATTTAATGCTTCTAGTTTTTATTGACAAACATTTTTGCATCCATTATGTGAGTGTAATACGCCTTTAGCCTAGAAAATAAGTAATCTATTAAAAGTTCTTTAATTGATAGAAAAAAAAATGGTGAGTGATATTAGTATTTTTGTTGATTATGTTATCTATTGAGATTCAAATCACTAAAGATATGAAGTGAAGATAATTTTTTAGATGACTTTGATAAAATGAATACTTTAATATCAACATAAATTCTTATATCAAAGAGAAAAAGATTTTAGTAGAAAAAGTCTAAAATAGAAACATCAAAGAACTCTCATCTCATATGTTTCTTTTTTGTGCTTATAACGAACTCTCATCTGTAACACGGTGAGTTATATGTGACCCCCATGTCTCACTCATTTATATGTGAAATTGTATATACTAAACTAATTCCAAGTAACAAGAAATTAAGATGATGGCTCTTTTCTTCACCGCCTTTCATTTGTCAAGAGGATATTAAGTAATAAATTTAACGATTTGGGAGACATTTATGTAGAAGAATATGGAGAGAAAATTTTCATTTAGTTTTTTAAATAAAAGTGGGTATATTTTTGGTTTTCTTAATTGAAGATAGATATATATGTGCATGCAATCAAATTTATTTTATATTTTAATATTTATAGTATTAATTATTATCTTATTTGTTTATTTGAATCAGGTTGGATGTATTGCAGCAAGGTCATATTAATTTTATAATAATTTTGTTTGGTAAATAAATATTTTGTAATAGTTATCTACTTAAAATTGTTCTCTTAAATGTTTGATATATCTCATTCTAAAATGTATATTATATATTACATATAGTTAATTATCATTTTATAAAATATGAATTATTTATACAAAATTTCTTCTATGTAATGTAGTTTTCTTTTAAATTTTGAATGCATTTTGCAATAATATTTTTTAAATATGGTTGTATGCTATCAAGTTTAGGTGTTAGGTGGGTCGGAAGTGATTATATCAAATTCAAATTGTTTTTACAAATTGTTTATGTTTTTTATTAGTAAAGTAGTGTTAACCAGGGCACTAACCCTTAACATAGTCAAAGACTATCAACAACACATTAGCAGCACCAAAACATCACAAAAACAAAAATTGTAGCGAGAGTTCAACACAAATAAAAGATAGCATCAGGGGAATACCCTGTAAGTCCATAGAACCAAAACCAACAACAAACCAGAGACAAAAAAAAAAGACCTAAGGGGTCAGTTTATGGAGCCTAGCCATTTCAATGTAATTTCCCCAATCCTCATAAAGGAACATGTAGAGTTTCTTGTAGGCCTGTTTGTCTGTGCCTTCTTCAACAATCCTATCTCGAGGAGACAAAGTGTCATCATTGAGCTGTGCATTTAACATAAATGCAGAATTTGTTGATGTTAGTGAATTGTTTGTCCCTAGTGTCCCACCTACATTTCATTTTCTTGATTTCCTCTTTTAGCTCATGAATTTCCTTATCCACCCCAAAATTATCTAGGTGGTTCTTCAGCTCACAAACTTCATATTTGAGGGCCTGAAACTTGTCCTCCCTGAGGTGGTCAATGGGCTTCACTTTCTCTTCCTTCCACATTTCTTGTTCCTCTTCTGCAAAAGAGAAACCCTTGTCTTTTTTCTTCTTCTTCCTTTTCTTATCACTCTTTCTATCCTTGTCCATTCCTTCCACAACCCCCTCGTCACCATCGAACCCAACATCAAGTTAAACAACCATCCTAATGACAAGGTCCACTTTCTACATAAAGTTATTTGGGGCCACATCTTCGAAATTCTTGACAAGTTTCAAATTTGTTGTGTTCAAATCTTGAGGGACCAATGGGGGACTAGTGTAATCCTTGTTGGCAATGTCCAATGGGGGACTAGTGTAATCTTTGGTGGCAATGTTTCAACAACTTTCTGGATCTTATCTTTTTTCTCACTAGCACCCTTGGAGGCAAGCCTTTGGGATCTTTTCCTACCCTCAGTTTCTACAACATGATCTTCTTCATCCGAATCTTTCAAGCTAGAATTTTCAATTATAATTCACTTATATTTTCTAGCAGATTTACCCTTACCCTTAGGGCAAGAGGGTTTCACTCTTTCATAGAAAAGGGGGAGGGAAAGGTGGGAGGAATCCAATCTATGATAGTTATAGAGGAACAAGGAATAAGAGATGAAATAAAAGCTTCATTAGATAGTTGAAAGAATCTAGGAGGGGACACTTCACTCACAAACGTCACAGAAGGATTAGAGGCATGCAACGGGGTTGAATTACCATAATGTTGCAGGGGGTATAAGACCAAATGGTATCGATAGATCCTATAAATCGGACCCTGGTGGAGGGGAATAGGTCGATTGTCCTCATTTTTTAGGTCTAAATCATCTTTGATTGAAATTTCAATAAAATGCAATAGATAGAAAGGTGAACATAAAAGATCATGGTTTCTAAAGTGATTTTAAAGGGCAAATGATAATAATAGTAAACCTTGTTGTGGCCCTGAAGAGTAAAATACTTCATGATCATTAAGCATACCATGCCCCATGAGTGTTGGAGCTCTTCTTTGGAAAAACTACCTTCTATCTTCTTCCCTTTAGAGAAAGGCCAATCACCTTGGCAATATCTTCCTCAAAAACTTCAAAGGAAATCCCCCCAATTGCAACTGTGTGATTGTTCCAAGAAATAAAAAATTGAATGGAGATTTTTTCATCATGCCCTCACATGTTTTCCATGAACTCCACCACCTTGCCTTCGACATAGTACTTCCAAACTGTCAGGCCCTTCTTGAAATCATCGAGTTTATCTGGCTCAAAGTGTACCCTATCACCTCCTATAACAAAATTACAAATGCTAACAACTATGGCTTTTTCTCAATACCTTGACATAAACTCTTTAACATAAAAGGATACCAAAAACATTTCTTTGTCAAAATAGGATTAATATTCACATAAATGTTAAGAATTTGGAAATCATGAAAGCCAATGACAAAATAATTGTCAGAATTATCCTCCAAACAAGGAGATGCATGCAGAAGGTAAATCTAGCCTTTCAAAGTGATATTTGATATTAAAGGCACCGTCTTGTAATTGGGGCTTAAGGAATAATCATTAAATAGACATCCACATATCCATCCAAGCTCAATTCATTCCTTAAGCGCACATTTTTGTAGAGGTTTCACATGTGTTGTATCTTGAGTAACCTGGTTTATTTAAAGAAACACATAGAAAATATGCCAAGTGATGATGGTGAGGTGGTCATCACATTTAGTAGCCCACTTGATAGTCCACATAATATGACCATTATTGCCAATCAGCATTGAGCTGAAAATTTTCAAGTTTAAAAACTCCCTCTTTTGATGATACCTGTGAGCTTGATGAAGAGGGTGAGTAAAATCAAGGAGGTGGATATTCATTCTACGATGCATACTACGATGCATCCCTTTAACAACATCAATGGTGAGTTTGAAATCCCCAACATGAATGACAATAGAGAGGGTGATTCGAAGACCCCAGGGCAAGACCATGTCTTTAACAATTTGTTGATGTTAAAGATACAAATCTAAATAAATATCTCTTCAATTAAGAGTGAAATATTAATCATGTATAATTTTAGATATCATAGGTTTTTTTTTTATTTAAAAAAGTAGAGAGAACAAGGGCACTGACCCTTTACATAGCAGAACTATTAATGAGACCATAGTGCAAAAGACAACACTATAAAAACATTAACAGTAACAGAACTATAACAACAATAATGAGACCAAGTCTTTGAAAATAAAAAACAGCAAGCAAAAAACACACAAAAAAAACTACAGGGTTACCTTTTGCACCCCAGTGGCATCAATGACATTGTTCCATTCAGTAAACATGAACTTATACAAGTCCTTAGCCTCCTGCTTCTCCTCCTCTAAGGCCCACAATTTGGGCATCCTACCTTGCACCTTGCTCTTGAGCTCACTAACATCATCCTTGATAGCCTACAGTTCAAGAATAGGGCCCAGGTTCTCGACCTTCTGCATGATGTCCAACATGTCTGTGCACAACATTTCCATTTACTCCAGGGTAGGGACACCTTGAGGGTTCATAGTATCCTTTTCATCCATAGTCTTATCCATCACCTTGGCCACATCATCAGCAAGGGAAGAGTCGATAGCAGTGCCCAGGCCCATCAAAGGAATAGAGTTCATCACCTATTCTGCCATCTTTAAATCCAAGTCCAAGTCACTAGAGTCCAAGGCTTTAGTATTAGAATTTTCCTCACCCGTGACAGCCATAATGCCCATGTTCATAGGGGCCCTATCCTTAACAATAACAGAGTCCTAGGCTTGCATCTCAGAATTGCCCTTGCCAGCAGCACCAACTGTGCTCAAATCCATGGGGTCCCTAGTAATTTTCGCTCCAGCAGCATCCTCACCGAAGGCCCCTATTGTGGTTTTAGGTTCCTCTCCCTCCTTTTCCTCAATGGGGTCCTCCTCCGAGTCAATAGTTTCAATCATAGGGGTCTTCTTTTTATGCATAATTTTGAAAGCCAATCTAGATGATCTCCTTTTTTCCTCAAAATCAGTGAAAGGGTTGTCATTCTCAGCATCCTCAGAAGATGAATTGTCTTCAACAATACGTTTGTGTTTAACAGGGGTTTTGCCTTTACCCTTGGATAGGGAGCAGGAAGCACTGGGAGAAGAGAACAGAGTCAAGCTGGGAGAGATCGTAGATAAAGAAACAATGGAGGCAAAAGTAGGTAGAGACATGGAGAAGTTGGTCGTAGCAAAGCCTTCATGTGGAAATTGGAAAAATCTAGGGAAGGCCATAGAAAGGGCGGCAAGATGATGGGGAGTTGGCATAGGGGGATGAGAGAGAGAGAGGTTCTGGGGGGGCAATGGGCCTCATGAAATTTGTATAGCCTATAAATAAGGTCCTGGTGAAGGAGGTAGGGAAGCTTATCCCCATGCTTGGGATCAATGGTGTCTTTAACAGAGCTTTCAATGAAATGCAGTAAATAAAAGGGCAGACAGAGAAAATCATTATTGTGAAAATGATTCAGAAGGAGAAAATGATAGTAGTAAAATACCTTGTGCCTGCCCTCGAGACTGAAGTATTTCATAATCATAAGGCAAATCATATTCCACAGGTGTTTAATCTCTTCCTGAGCAAATCCACCCTGGAGTTTGACAAGTTCCTCATGATTGTGGAAGAAGCATTTCAGGCCTTCGCTATTGGCAACATGGCTGAAGTGCTTGCATTGTCGTTCATCAAGGGCCAGCTTCATGGCCTAGGCAGGTATCTCCTCACAGACTTCAAAAGAAATTTCGCCCACCGAAACACGCATCCCAGACCAGGAGGAGGCAAAAGAAGTCAAGAGTTTCTCATCATGTCCCTGTAGACATTCCAAAAAATCGGCAACCCCTCCTTCAATGCAAAAATTCCAGACCAGGGGGTCATTCGTGAAGTCATCCGGTTTGTCCGTGTCATATCTAACTCTTTCACCCCCCATATCCTCCGCCAACAGAACTTCTTTAGACATGAAAATATTTTTGCAGAGAAAATTGCAAAGACCCTTCAATAAGCAAGCTGAGATAAGATAATGGGAAGTGTGCGAGCCCGATGTCATTAAGTGAGACATGAAGTTGGGCGCATGGGAAAAATTGAAATCACTTTTGGAAATGATTTCCTGGTTATGAGGCATGAAAATCCAACAAATATTGGTGGCAACCAACATGTTACAATTCCAATTATACCTCATCATAACATGGCAAGCCCAAAGGATTTTCCAACAAAGTAGCACGTCCTTCACCGCCAGCTTAGCCAAGCGAGTCACCACCACATCGGCATAAATCAAAGGAATATTTTCATGATTTAAATTATGAAACCAACACCTCCAGACGACCCCAAGGGAAGAGAGGAGAGTAAGGAAAAAACTTGGCAACAACTCAATCATTGATAGGAATTTTATGTTTCTCATCCTAAAGAAGTTAACATGGTCCGGGAGGGAATTATGGCTCTTCTAGCATCTCAAACTAGAAAGATTTAGGCCAAGGGCAACTAGGGCATCCGCCACTCTGTTGCTTTCCCTGTAGGATTGCATAATTTTGAATGAATCAAGCCCAGAGATGAGCCTCAAGGTGTCCCTGATGGTTCCCTAAATGGTCAAATTGAGCTTATTCCACCCTTTGACAACACCAATGATGAGATTAGAGTCACCCTCAATATTCATAATCCTGATTCTCATGGTGAAGGCGAGACAGATTCCCCATACTAAGGCCATTGCTTCAACCTGATTAGAGGAATGCCCAATCAGGTTTCCCACATAAGCAACAACAAGGGGCCCCGAATGGGTTTTGATAACCCCTCCACCAGCAGCCAGACCCCCCTGGTAGCCCCATCAAAGTTGAGTTTTAAATGGGTGGCCGGAGGAGACCAAACCGTGCTTTGCCTTAGGAGTCTCTTAGAGTAGTCAACAAGAGAGAACGCGGGGGGAATGTTCCAACATCTAGCAATTTCCCAGTCCTAGGTAGAGGGAGGTTTGGAGGCCAGCCGAGTTTTAGAAATAGAGATATTCTCAAGAATCAACTTTAGGAATCGAGAAAACATAGTTTCTACAGAGGCCTCTTTGTCCCTGAATATCCTATCATTCCTCTCCTTCCAGATACTCCAACTCACATGAGGGGGGATCTACTTCCATAGTTGTTGGATAAGGGGGTTGGATGAGGGACCCCGAAATGCCTGGGACAAACTTAACAAGTTGTCATTGATAATCCAACAAATAATGAGGTTGCTATAGACCATCCCCTAGAGCTCCTAAGCAAAGACAGTGGAGAAAGAGATGAGAAGGGCTTTCCTCATCATTCTTGCAAAGGATACATCTATTAGGTAATTGGAATCCCTACTTGACCAAATTCTCTTGGGTCAAAATTTTATTGAGGAGAGTAGTCCACCAAAAGAAATTGACCTTGGGGATGAGTTTGGGATTCTAGACCTCTTTCTAGATAGAGGTGTTATCAGGTTCTCTTAGCAAGTTGTTGTAGGTAGTTCTGACAAAGAAGTACCTAGAAGGGTCCCACTCCCAAATGAATCTATATTTCCTAGGATAAAGGGGGAGAAAGGTGCCAACCAAGAGCTTCTAAAGCTCTCTAGCAGTAGGTAGGAGGAAGCGATGGTCAATGCAACAGTCCGCCAAATCCCTCCAAGTGTTGTTGATGAAATAATTACTGACCCTTTCTCCAAAGAAACTTTTGGTAGCCTCCTGGAGCCTTCTAAGTGAGGGGGAGGAAGCAAGGGGCTTCTCTCCCAACCAACAATCCTCCCAGAAGAGAATATTACTTCCATTTCCAATAAGCCACCTCATACCATGGGATAAAGGGTCCCTGCAACTCAAAATGTTGTTCCAAATTTTGGAACCCTTGGGGAGGCCCTCCTCTTTTAGAACAATGGAAAAATCCCCATTACCCAGGTATTTATCCCTGATGATCCTGCTTCAATCCGCATCCTTATTCAAAAGATTCCAGGTGGTTTTGGTCACATGGCCTTATTGAACTTGGAGATCTTGCGGGTTCCCAAACCCACCCATGGCCTTAGGGAGACAAACTCTATCCTAGCCCACCAAAGTGAGCCTCTTCTTTTCTTCCATCTCCATCCAAAGGAAAGTCTTTTGGATATTCTCTAGCTTAGCAAGCATAGCCACATAAATCTTAAAAAGGGAGAGGAAGTACATAGGGATCCCCTGAAGGGAGGAGGAGAGAAGCTACAACTTCCCAACACTACTAAGGAATCTACCTTTCCAACTAGTTAGCTTCTTCTGCAATCTTTCAAGGATAGAGATCTAGAAGGAATTAGAGATATCTTTGATAGTTAAAGGGAGACCAAGGTAGGTGCCAGGGAGGGAGGCCCTTTGACAACAAAGGATTTGACAGACTTTATCTTGGAGTTGAACATGAGTGTGAAAGAAGTAGATGTTGCTCTTCTCATAGTTGATGTGTTGACTAAAGGCCTGAGCATAAGAGTTAATAAAATATTTCCAAGTTGTAGCTTCCAACATAGAGGAGATACCAAAGAGAATAGTGTCATCTACAAACTACTGCAGAACATTAGGAGGCATCGTAGAGGCAGGTTTGATTCCCAGGAGAGCTCCTTTGTTAACCAAGGAGTTCAAATTAGAAGCCAACACTTCAGCAAGGATGATGAAAAGGTAAGGGGAGAGAGGATCCCATTGTCTCAGACCTCTGGAGGCCCTAAACTTCTCCAGGGGGCTCCCATTGAGAAGCACATAGTAGGTGACCATAGATATGCATTCCCTAATAAGTTTAATGAGTTTATCTCCAAACCCCATTGTCTTCATAAATTTGAAGAGAAAGTTCCAGTTGACACTATCTTAAGCCTTAGAGATGTCAAGCTTGAGCACCATCCCTGGCTGGTGCCACTTGTCCATGGAATGAATTATCTCATGAGGAGAGATGGCTACATCAGAATCTGTCTATGAGGGATAAAACCTTTTTGTGTAGAGCTAATCAAAGAATTCAAGAAAGGTTTGAGTGTATTAACAAGAACCTTGCTAAAAATTTTATAAATAGTGTTGCAAAGACTGATAGGGCAGAAGTCCTTGAGACTAGTAGCCTCCTGCACTTTAGGGACAAGGGAAATGAAGGTGTTATTGATCTTGTTGAGAAGCCTTCCATATCTAAAAAAAATCCTAGTGGCAAGGATAACATCAAGGCCGACCACATCCCATAAGTCTTGGAAAAAAACTGGGGGGAAACCATCAAGACCTTGGGCTTTGAAGGAACCCATAGAAAAAATAGCGGACTTGACTTCCTCCTCAAAAATAGGGGCCAAAATGAGGTTGTTGTCTTCCACTAAGAGGGGGGTGGGAGGCAAATGAGAAGATCCTCCCTAATAGGGGCCCCAGTGTCACCATCCTCCGTAAACAAAGTGGCAAAATAGTTAGTAGTCAGTCTTCCCAAACTGTCCTCATCTTTGACCTCATGATTGTTATCATCCATGAGGGAGGAGATGTAGTTTTTTTTCCTATGGATAATAGCAGATCTATGAAAGAAAGTCAGATTCTTATCATCCTCTTTGATCCATTGTACCCAAGATTTTGGTTTCCAGTAGAGTTCTTTGTGAGATTTCTCCTTCCATTTTTTGCAGAGAGCAGCCTCCTCCATATTAGTAGCTTCAAGAAAGTCACCTTGATCAATGCGCTCTTGGATAGCTATCAGTTTACTATTGAGATCCTTTTTTTGCCTGAAGATGTCCCCAAAGGTATATTTATTCCAACCCCAGACATTCCTTTTGATCAAATCTAGCTTCTGGGCAATCCAAAACATAGGTATGCCAAGGATGTAGGTGCTCCACCATCTTTTGATGTAGTCCTCAAACTCTGGATGAGAATTCCATATAATTTCATGCCTAAAATGGTGATTTTTCCTTATAGAATTTGTGGTGCTCCAAAGGAGCAGGGGGTTATGATCAGAGACCTTTTTGGGGACGGTAGTGAGCTTCAAAGGAAGGACCAATTCCTCAATTTCCTAAGATGAGAAATCTATCAAGTCTGACCTGAGTAAGATCCTTTCCCTTCCTAAGATTGGACCAAGTGAATTTTTTCCCTATTAGTTCCACATCCATTAACCCATTCCTACCAATGAAGTCGACAAGATTAGTCATGTTGTCAGAGTACTCTGGGAGGCCCCCCAACTTCTCAGAGGGGATCAGAGGAGAGTTGAAATCACCCACGATCAACTAGTGGGCATTGACATTATTTTATATTAGAACAATTATGTCATTCTAGAGATTCAGTCTACCCGATCTAACATTGGAGGCATATACATTAACAAGAAGGTAGGAGTCCATAAGGGAAGAGAGTTTAGAGACCAAAAGGTTGGCAAAAGAGGAGAGAAGACTGCCAGAGAAATGGGAGGGTCCCACATGGTAACCAAGCCACTAGAGGATCCAATAGCATCGCTGATAACGAACTTAGCACCAAGCCAAATTTTTCTAGCAACAAGGGAAAAGGAAGACATAGACATATTAACTTCTTGGACAAGAAGGACCATAATTTTATTTTCAAAAATACAATTCTTAAGAGCATATTTCTTTTGGGGGTTGTTGAGGCCCCTCATATTCCATGAGAGGACCTTCATTTCTTACCTTTCATGGATGTCTCCAAGGTCCACTGCCTGCCATTGGAAATATCCCTTGCTGATTCCTTCTATCTCGATAGTCTCTGTGATGGACATACTACTTTAAGGTTTGTCCCCATATCAGGCTTTGTATTCCTGGTTTTGCATCTCTGAGTAATCCAACCCTCATCAATAAGAGTCTTGCAACCATTGGATGAAGCACCAGGTGCACTAGGAGAGGGGATACTCTAGTGCAGAGTGGGATGAGTTAACACCATCGAGGAGAAAGTCATCTTCAGGGAAAGAATGGAGCCCCTCACAATCTCACCATCTTCTAGTAGACCAACTGGTGAAACTAAGCTAGCCAACGGGGAGATTCACTATTCCTTCCAGGTCGACTTAGAGGTCTTGTCCACATTCTTTGTAGGAGATTTGAGAAGGTTGATAATACTCTTAGCAAAGGGGTACTCTTCCATAACTAGGTCATCAACTGCAAGGGGAGGCAAATCCGAGCCAAAAGTAGGAGCCACAACATGCCCCACTATTAGGCCATTATGCTTGGGAGGAACATTTGGCACAGGGCATTCATCCAGGGCCGGACCCTTAAGCTTAAGAGGCAGAGGAGCCAGAGCATTGGATTGAGAAATAAAAAAGCCCATCTTTTCAGCATTTTTGGCAGAAAAGGGTGGCATTCTCATAAACAAGGGCCTGAGTCCAGCTTCCTAGCTTGGATTTGAGGGTTATAAAGTTGGGGATATTCATGCTCATAGTAGCTTGAACACATAAATGTGCATAGACCAGGCACAATCTAGTTCTGGTAATCTCATTGACACCAACAAAATGACCAAAGGAATTCCCAATCTATTTAAAGATGGACTCATCCCAGTACTCAAGGGAGAGCCCTAGGAGCTGAACCTAAACTGGAGTAGTTTTTTATAAATCAGCCGCTGGGTCAAAACCAGCCTTCCATCGACAAAGGGAAAGATTGTTTCGACCATAGGACCAACAACCAAAAATGACAAGAGCAACATCCTCCTTAGCAGTGAATTTAAAGAGGAATAGGGCTCCAGGCATGGTGCTAACAGAGACACTCCCTTTTAGTTTCCATTTGTCCTTGACCCATTTTCTAACCATCTCCACCATGAGGCACAGGGAGAAGAATTTTCCCACTAGAGTATTAGCCATGTTGTGCAAAATACGGTCAAGAACAATGTCAGGGAGCTCTAAAGACATTCCCTCCTCAGTTTGCGAGTAGATGAGGACAATGTTGGGGTCCACAGTCTTAGTGTTTCTGACCAACATGTTTTTCCAGCCTTTGAGATTCATGTTATCAGTAGGAGGTTTAGTGGTATTTTTCTTATCATGAACAACCGACACATCGGGTTAGGATCAGAAACCATGGGCGTGACCAGAGAACTCCCCAAATTAGAGTTGTCAAGTTGAATCACAGCCGGACTAAAAGGAGAATCCACTGTGGGACCAGGAGGGGATGTGACAGACATTGTTAGCATCACAGAGTCCAAATCGAGGCCCGTAGATGGTGGGGGATGATCCCCACCTATAGATTCCACTATGAACGACAGGTGTTTGAAACTCGAAACTTGCAGAGTAGCAAGCAACAGTTGATTGATTAGTGTCTAATATTTTTTTTGGTTGAATGTTGACTACGAACAACTCATAGGTTTGTTAAATTATTTAATATTAATTAATTTATTATTTATTAAAAATTATATGATATTGAACTTTAGAATCTTTAGTAGTGATTATACACTATGAAAAATAATATTTTTAATTTTTATTAAAGAGTGTATTTATACGAATCCTCATGCTTGAATGGAATGAATTATAGTATATTAATAAAATTTGTACTAAAGCCACAATAAATAAATTGATTGAAAATTAATATATATCAATTTAGTTTACATAATACATGTTGTAGAGATGCTCAAAGGATAATAGATTGTACCCAACAACTATTTTTTGAACATTAAAATAAATGTGAAAAGGTTCTTTCTAAAACTAAATCCCTAGTATGTAAGAATTTAAACATGCTCCTTAGTTGTGCACTAAATTTATGAAGGTGATTGTAAGTTAGTCCTTAAGTTTGGGACTACTAAGTTTTATAGGGATGTGAATGGAATTTTCGATTGGTAGTGGAATGATTTTTTATTGTGTTGTAGTATTGGTTTTTAAGAGCATAATTATATTGTTTCCTTGGAGTGATGTCTTGCACCATGTGGCTACTTAGTAAGATTTGCTAGAAATAAAATAATTTTCTTATCAACCTCTAATTATTGTTCGGCAATTTTGTAAACCAAATAACATAGGTTTGTCTATAAATGTTGTCAAGCAAATAATGTCAAAGTTGTCATTTTGTTAACTAAGTTGTTAGAAGGAATTGGGAGGTTGTGGAGGTTAGAGATTTTATTTAAAAGGAATGTATGCACAAAAATAAAGGTTGGTGAAGAAGGGATTGAAATAAAAGTGAAATTTGAAATCAAATGGGACTACATTTTCCAGTTTTATTGTTTTTCAGTTTGAGTTTTTAATGGCACGACCACGTATGGTATAGTACATGATTCAAACCAATGTGAAAAGATGAAGACACGAGTCTAGTTTAATATGATTTTAGTTTGTGAAAATTTCATTGAGATTTGAATGAGTTAGAGCAATTCTTGTGCAAACAACCCTAGATCAAACCTAGGGTTACTGGTTTTGGGAAATACTTCATAACTTACTTTTCCACCATTGGATCTTGATGAAAATTGGAGGAAAAGTCTATCTTAGTGTTATATTCAATCTCATTTAAGGTATTTTTTTAATTATTTGATTTTTGAAAGTTATTGATGATTCTTATTTTCAGATTACAGTATGGCAGTTTAAAAATCTAGTTCAATGAGGGTTTTTTATTATAATGTTTTGTTTTTGTTATGATCATTGGAAGCATTGAATGCAAAGGCTCTACATACATTGAATAATTTTTGAGAATGTCAATGTTTGCAAATACTTTGTGCTAGATCATGCGCTTATTGTAGTGTCATACTCAAATATGCCAAATAAAGCTCAAGTAATCCCAGGGGTGGAAGTATAGGATTGAAGGTCTAATGCACAATTGGTGTGTGGTTAGGAACCTGTGGTGAATCTTTTTGTTGAAGCATTTTTTAATTCCTTCTGCCTTGTATTTGGTATCAGATCCTAAAAGGTCTATGAAAATAATTTTGAGATCCCAAAAGATTTGGGTAGGAGAAATTCATTATGTTGATTGGCATTTGGTTCAATATGTGTGTTGTAGATTGATTGGCAAAGAAGACCCTGAATACCAAAATACTAGGGAAGAAGAATACAAAGAAAGCACTAGGTGAGGTATCAAGAAAAATACAAAGGAGTTAGAGATGCGACATCAAGATAAGAAGGAAAGTTTCAAGGAAAAAGATAATATGAGAGAAAATATGACAGAATGATTTAGACCTGGCTAGAGATTTCCTAGAGTTATGTGGAGGTTTTCAAAAATGTAAGTTCATGTTGAAGAAATGGTTGGAAGTAATAAGACAAAAGAGTGGCTAGAACATGAAAAAGGGAGTGAAGGGGCCTATAGAGTTAAAGGCCACAAGATAGAGAAGGCGAAGGATGGTTACCTTGGGAAAATAAGAAAAGAACATTGTGAAAATACACAGGGGTATGAAAAACAAAGAGTTGCCAAATTAGCCACAAGAAAAGGAAGTGAAGTAGCCGAGAGAACAAAATATACATGACAAAAATCAGAAAGAAGAGAAAGAGGAAGAAGTCCAAACACAACTCAAAGAAGAGACCAATGAAGGAAGATAGTAGAATTCCTATTGCTGATCCTAAAGAAGGTGTTGAAGAAATAAATAATGATGTTGCATTAAAAACATGTCTTCTTGAAAACATAAAGATTTTGGAGAATAACATGGAGAAAAGAGTGTATGAGAAACCACATGAGGTGTATGAAGAAGTGAAGTATGCAAACAAAGAATATGATTTTTTAAATATGTGTGTTCCTTGTGCAAGTAAAGAAGACAAAGTGGATGAAGGAGAAGATAAATCTCCAATTGCAGTCAGAACTAAAGTGTTCAGAGACAAGAATAAAACCATGGATATATAATGCCAAGTTGGCCTTGGCACAAGAAGCTTGTTGTTGGACTGGAAAGCACAAGTGCACTAGTTGAAAAAAATATAGTTGAGATCTAGAACAAAGAATACAATTCTTTCATGCAAAGGAACTAGAAGACAAGAAAGAAGATTCATATTTGAGATGGAACTCAAATTTCTTTTCTGTGGGGAGTATGATGCAGGAGTATCACTTCATGATGTTTCATGTTTCATGTGGACATTAGGTTTTTGAGTTGTTTTGTATGTTTTGAGAAAATAAGGTCATCAAAGACCATTTTGGAATGTTTAGGTGGTGATTTGTCAAAGTTGCAAAAATGTCATAAAGTTGCAAAAAATGTTGTTAAGCAAAATAATGTTAAAGTTGTCATTTTGTTAACTAAGTTGTTAGAGGGTAGTTGGGAAGTTGTGGAGGTTGAAAATTGTATTTAAAAGGAATATAGGAATGAAAATCAAGTTTGGTAAAGAGGGATATGAAAGAGAAGTGAAATTTGACATGAAATGGGACTACATTAAATTCTAGTTTTTAATGTTTTTCAACCTAATTTTTTTATCGTATGACAATGTATAGAATAGTAGGGACTTGAACCAATAGGAAAAGATGAAGACATTCTCATCTATTTTAATATGCTTTTGGTTTGAGCAAATTTTATTGAGATTTGAATGAGTTAGAGCAATTCTTGTGCAAGCAATCCTGAATTAGACGTAGGATTACTTGTTTCGGGAAAAACTTCATAACTTACTAAATTCCACTGTCGGATCTTGATTAAAATTGGAGGTAAAGTCTTTCTTAGTGTTATCTTCAATCTCACCAAAGATTTGCTTAATTCGTTGATTTTTGAAAGTTATTGATGATTGTTATTTTCATATTATAGTATGGCAATTTGAAAATCTAGTTCAATGAGGGTTTGATGTTATAATGTTTTGTTTTTGTTCTGATCATTGGAAGCATTGAATGTAAAGGCTCCAAATACATTGAATAAGTCTTGTCAATGTCTATGTTTGCAAAGACTTTGTGTCAGATCATGCTCTGATTAGTAGTGTCATAATCAAATATGCCAAAGAATGCTCAACTAGCCCCAAGGGTGGAAGTATAGGGTTGAAGGTCTAATGCACAATTGGTTTGTGGTTAGGAACCTTTGGTGAATCTTTTTGTTCAAGCCTTGTTTTAAGTCCTCCTTCTGCATCATTTTTTGGTATCAGAGTCCAAAAGATCTAGGAAAAGATATTCATAAATATCAATTTATGACTTATTATTTTTAAATTATATTTTTCACTTTTGAATTATTAAAAAATATTTTATTTAATTTAAATTGTTTTCTTTATTTTTTATTTTTATTTGAAAAGATAAAATTATTTTATTTTATTTTTGTTTGAAAATTAATTTTTTTAATAATTAATTTTATTTTCATTTGTTTAATTAGCCATTTTTAGATAATAATATCAATCATTTCATGGTAGTAAGTGTAATGTTACTCAAACCAGCTTTTGAATATATATCTAACTTCCAAAGGCATCTCTTGTTTCTCCTTAGATTACCAATACAACTTATCTTTTAAGGCATGGAAGAATCAAATTATTTGTGTGGAATTGTTGACTCACATTACTTATTTGAGTAGTTTGGCATGAATTCCTCATCTCTTTGGAATCTTTGTATTTGTCTCATCATAAAAATCCAAATCTATTATATGGAATCAGTAACACCATTATTTTTTTATTGTTTTGTTTTGTTTGTTTTTTTCCTGTCATTAATACCATTGTTCTTTTTAAAAATAATTATTAGTTTCATCATCATTTTAAAATGTATAAACATAAAAAATAAGTGATCTATTAAAAGTTGTTTAATTGATATAAAAAAAAAAATGGTGAGTGATAGCATTTTTGTTGATTATGTTATCTATTAAGATTTAAATCATGGTATATGATTTGAAGATCATGTATTAGATGACTTTGATAAAATGAATACTTCTAAATTTTTACCTATCAACAAGAAAATATCAACATAAATTCCTTTATCAAATACTAAAAAGGATTTTAAAAAACACATGATTTGTGACCCTACATAACTTGTCCATTTTCATTTGACTAGTGAGTTGAGTGCCAAATATTCTAAAGTAGAGACGTTAAAGAACCCTCACCTCAAGGGTACATTTCCTTAAGTCTTCAATCTTTCCATGAGGATGTGTAAAAGAT
Source organism: Cryptomeria japonica (assembly GCF_030272615.1). Taxonomy (NCBI): domain Eukaryota; kingdom Viridiplantae; phylum Streptophyta; class Pinopsida; order Cupressales; family Cupressaceae; genus Cryptomeria; species Cryptomeria japonica. Next base: position 596,543,312 of record NC_081412.1, on the reverse strand, counting down.
GATGTGAAGATTGATCTTTAGACAAATTTAACAAAATGAATATTTATGAATCTTTAACCATCAACAGAAAAATATCAATACATACACACAAAATTTGTGACCCTACACAACCTGTCCATTTTTGTTTGACCTGTAAAATTTAGTACTAAAAAATCCAAAGTAGAGACATCAAAGAACCCTCACCTCACAACTGCATTTTCTTAACTTTAATCTTTCCATGAAGACATGTAAATGATAATGTGAAGATCATAGATGACTTTGAAAAAATGAACGCTTCTAAATCTTTAACCATCAATACAAAAATATCAATATATAAACACAAAATTTATGACCCGTGAAGTTGGGTGGCGAAAAGTCTAAAGCAGAGACATTTCACGGGTACATTTTCTTTGGTCTTTAGTCTTTGTCTTTGCGTGTGGAGTCATACAATACTGAAACCTCAATAATGCGATAAAGTGATTTTTGACTTATTTTACCACTTACCGAATGAATTACCATGTCCTGTCCAACTCATTTACTCCTCGACCCGTGAAGTTTAAAGCAAAGACATTTCACGGGTACATTTTCTTTAGTCTTTGTCATAATACTCAAACTTGCACAATGCGATAAGTGATTTTTGACTTAGTTTATTGCTTACCGAATATACTAAACTAATGTCTCCACTTAAAACGTACTTGCACCTAAGGAGAACAATTAAGATGATGGCTCCTTTTTTCAACCGCCTTTCATTTCCCAGGGGGATTATTTTAGTAATAAATTTAATGGTTTCGAAGACATTTATCTAGAAAAATATGCACAAATAATTTAAATTTAGTTTTTTTAAAAGTGGGTATATTTTTGGTTTTCTTAACTGAAACAGTATGTCTATGGGGGAATCAATTTTATTAGTTTTTTTTTTTAAAATTATAGTATTAATTATTATTTTATGTGTTTATTTGGATTGGGGCGGATGTATTATCATTAGGTCAAATGAAATTTGATAATAATTTTATGCACGTCAAGTAAATATTTTGTGATAGTTATTTTTTGAAATTATTTTTTCAATATTAAGATGTATATAAAATATGTAGTTATTTGCACGCAATTTCTTCCATTTAATGTGGTCTTTTAAAATGTTTGAATGTATTTTGCAAATATGATTGTATGCTATCACATTTAGGTGTAGCATGGATTGGAAGTGAATATATCAAACTCAATTTGTTTATATATTTTTTGATATTAAAGATACAAATCTAAAGTAATACCTCTTCTACTAAGAGTGAAAGATTAATTATGTATATATTTTTATTTTATTTTCCAGAGACATGTCAGCATACATAGATATCAGCATCTCGGCATTTATATAGAAGATTACAATAATTTGAGCAAGCACACATCTAAAATACAAGCCTCCTTTCGGCTAAGTAACCACATGCAAAGGGATCCAGTACATCAAATTCACCCAGGGGTCGAACCTAGCTAGCTCAAACGCACCTCTAGGGGTTTGGACTTTGGTGGATGGCTTTCTATATCTCATACCATCATCCTCACCAATTGTGCCCAGCCAATTGGGCCACAACCCTTTGACAATTATGTATAATTTTAGACATCATATGATTTGCTAAATAAATTTATATTAATTAATTTATCATTATTAAAATTATATGATATTGAACTTTCGAGATGTTATTATCGGTTATGTTATGAAAAGTAATATTGTTTTATTTTCATTAAAGAGGGCATTTATATGAATCCTTGCGCTTGAGTTGATTAAATTGTAATATATTAATAAAAGTTCTACTAAAGACATGATAAATAAATTGATTGAAAGTACTAATATATCAATTTATTTTAAATAATACAAGTTGTAGAGATGATTGGAGGATAATATATTGTACCTAACGACTATTATTGAACATGACAATAAATGTAAATTGTAAAAAAGGTTCCTGCAAAAAATAAACCCCTAGTAATGTAAGCATCTAAACTTGCTCCATAATTGTGCATTGAGTTTATGAAGGTGCTTCTACATTAGTCCTCAAGTTTTGTACTGTAGACACCTCAATTTGGTTAATTAATTTAATCAAATTTAACTCCATTCCTCCTAATTAATTAATTCCCTATCTGATTCCTCCTAATTAATTAATTTCCCAACCTGTTTCCTCCTAATTAATTAACCTAGTTAATTAATCCCTTTTTTACCATCCCATTTGATTAATTACCTTTAATTAATTAAATGTCCCTTTTCCCAAAACCTCCATGGATTAATTAATTTAATTAATTAATTAGACTCAACTCCTATTTGAGCACATGACGCCTACATTTTAGTCACTTTCTCCCAAGCCTCTCCCCAATCCTACCCTAACCAACCCTATCCTTCCAACCCACTACCCTATCCTAGTTACCCTCCAACTAACCTTATCCTATCCCTTCTTACCTCCCACACATGTCTACACATCCTAACTACTTTTTCCCCTTTTGAGGAAAATATCCTATTTTGGGTGACTTTGCCCAAAATAGACATGTGTCCTCTGGGACACATTTCACTCTTCCTATTTTTGGGTAGCTTTGCCCAAAATAGACATGTGTCCTCATGGACAAATGTCATTCCTTTTCCATCTAGTTGAGCCACTTGTCCTTTTCGGAGGGCAAGTGTCTCCTCTTCTTCCTCTCATCTTCTATTTAATCCCCCTCATTTTAGACCAAATCGTCCACCTTTTCATATCCATATTGTCACTCTATCGAAATTATCTCTCACCATATCCATTATAATTTTCATCAAATCCATTATCATTTGCATTATCATCTCCATCAAATCATGGAGCACAATCAAGCATCTAAATTGATGTCATGAGTACACATCCAATCATGAAATAATCAAATCGAAGCAAGGATTTGGGCTTTGCATAGCTTTTCTTTGTGTTTTTGCTTTGATTTTACCATTTCAATCTTGAGGTGTATGATGTATTATGTTTACTTGGTTATTTAGCTTGTTCTTTTAACCCTTAGTTTAGCACACACATTTTCCATCGCATATTTTCTAGCATGCTCGCTGGGACCCACTTCGTGGGTCATTCTAACATTTTTTGTTGTTTGAGTACGTTTTTTGACATATTTTGAGCACTTGCTGGAAAAAAATCAGATCTACAAGTTGATTTCTGCCTAGGAGGAAGTCTGTTTTCTCAATCTTGTGATTTCATGAAATAGCGGGTTTGCACCTTGAAACCGCGGGTTCGTGCCCTGAAACCTCGGGTTCACTATTGTCATTTTCATACGACCGCGGGTTTGCCATTATCATTTTTGTACGGAAGGTAAAATTCTCATTAAGTTTTATGTTTTTATAAATGATAATTGGCTTTTGTCTATGAAACAGTGGGTTTGCATTAGATCGCACCAACAAGTTCGCTATCTTGCACTAGCGGGTTCACTATCTCGCATCTACGGGTTCACTATCTTGCACCAATGGGTTCGCTATCTCGCACTAGCACGTTTTCTATCTCGCACCAACGGGTTCGCTATCTTGCGCCAGTAGGATCACTTAAACTAGCGGGCTCGCTATCCTACACCAATGGCTTCGCTTTAACCAGCACGTTCGCTATCTTGCACTAGTGGGTTTGCTTAAACCAACGATATCTTAAAACAACGAGTTTGTGGGTAAGTGCAAGAAGTTGTGTCCACTTTTTGGCCAAAAAGTGGAAGTTTTTTCCCTTTTTTTTTGATTTTGTCCCGTTTGACCTAAATATTTGAGGCACTTAAAGGATGATTCTTGAAAAAATTTAGTAATAGAAAATGTAGTGCTCGAAGTCTACTTTCCAAATATGTAATTTGTTTTAATACCTAGATCTTAAAAAGGAAGTTTGAATAGGCATTAGTAAAACCTATAGTTTAAAAGTCACTTTTTAGGACCATACCATGCCCGTGTATGACAAGAATAATTTGACCTAAATGAAAGTATTTTTCTTTATCCTTTTGGGAAAATATCTATAACTCACTCACCTTTGATGAGGATATTTTTTTGTAATTTTTTTCCATATATATTTTTTTTTGTTATTTTTTAATTGGGCATAATCACATTTTTTGAAAAATCCGCGTGTATGGCAAGCATAATTTGACTTAAACTTAACATTTTTTAATTTTTTTTTTTCAAACTATATAGACTTGTCTGTAGTTTGATGCCATATAATTTTTTTTCAAAAAACTTAAAGACAAAAAAGTTATTTAAATTTTGAAAAACCATGTTATTTCAAGTTTATGGATCTCTTTCATTACAAATTATTTTAAAATTAAAAATATTGATCCATTCTCTTAAAAAATTATATATTTGGAATCTAGATAGTGTGTACTATAATGGGTTTTTGTTGTTTAAAATTTTTTTGAAAATTAGGTGTTCAGATATATTTTTGAAGTCATTTTTTTGTATGAAGCTTGATTTGGGCTTGAAGTTGTAGGTCAAACCAATTCTGAGCCTCAGGGTCGGCTTTTCGAACCATTTACCAAGGCTAATTCCTAACCTACAAGTGGGCCCCAAAAAAATCTTTTTACAAACAGGATCTCGTGTTGAGAACGGGATCCCGTTTTGAAAACGGGATCCCGTTCTATATTGCAAATTATTTTAAAAAAAACCAAACGGGATCCTGTTTTGAATTAAAACAAGATCCCGTGTTGAAAATGGGATCCTGTTTTGTTTTTCCATTAATTTTTTTTTTTCGAATTGTATAAATATATGATCATTTAACATAATAAAACATGTCTTCAAATGTGCGAGTTTTTACATGATATATTATGATTTAGTTGTCCTTTAGATGCTCTTTTGTTGCAATTTTAGATCCATTTTTTGAAGGTGGCATTTATTGCATAAGTTTTTAGTCATGGGGTCTAAACAATGTCAGATGAAGAAACAAAGGAGGAAATTGACCGTCGAGGAAATTCAAGAAGAACGAGAGAAGGAGGCCAAACGTCAAAGGGATAGAAGAATGATGATTTGACAAATGAATAATCCTGATGCTTCTGGATCCACAACAATGGAAGAGACAAACATTCAAGATGATCCTTGGGGGATCAAATGGACATAGATGATGCAATTATGGATGATGATGATGTGAGTGAAACAATTATGAAGAATATTCCAAGTACAACATCCTCAAATCCAGGTACATCTTCAAATTATCCAGGTACATCTTCAAATCCTTCTCTGCAAGACATGGATAATGTGATTATAGGTGATATTCATATTGATGATTTAGTAGAAGCTGGATATACCAATGTTGAGATTGATAGAATTGTCCATGAAAATGAAAACCTTCACGTTGGTAAAGATGAAATTATTTTGAATGTTGAAACTGAAAATCCTTTTGAACATGGTGAAAATGAAAATCCTCCAATTGTTGAAGATCAGGGAAACTTTTTAATAAAAATTGAAAAAAATGTTCTGGATAATCTTCCTGGTAAGATTTCTTGGAGACAAATAAGAACATATGCCAATAGAATATACAAAGAATTTTTTTATCGAAAAAAACTTGCAATTCAATGTCAACTTATGATGCAATTGATGAGAATGTGGAAAATGAGAAAGTGATGAAAAAAATAGGCATCTATGTGAAACCATAAAGAAAAGATGAATATGTTAAGCATGCTATGTCTACTGTTGCAAGTGCCAGTGAATCCATCGGTACAACAAGTCTATCTAAAGATAAGAATGCAGCGCGACGAGCTATAACAACTGCCATAGTGAATAAAGCAACCTTGAATAAAAGGATGGTAAGCAACATTAGTGGAATTTTAAAGATGCATCCTAAAACATTGGTTAGAGTAGCTAAAAGAAGAGAAAGTATTGAAAGTGATCCAATCAACCAAAGTTGGAGTTTTAGTGGTAGACTTTGCAGGTCAAATATGAAATTGAATATTGAAGTGAAATCTTTGGTTGAAAAGTTTTGGCATGATAATACAAGGGTATCATCTAATGCTAGAGATGTTCTAAAGTTGAGAGTGGGGTGTAAAATTCATGACCCTCATCCAAAACACCTATTAGACACAACTCAAACTAAATTTTATAGAAAATCTTTGGATGAAGTTTTGTTACATGGAAATATTACTATAAGTCAAAGATCATTTGAAAAATGCAAGCCCTGGTATGTGAAAATTAACAAGCAAAGAGTCTCTTGTTGTTGTAAAATGCACATGCAATTCATTACTATTATGATGTTTTTCGATACATATGTTGTATTTTGCATAGTAACATGCTTATCCAGGAATGTGGTATTGATATGCCACCTAAATCAATCAAAGAATTTGTAGCAAGTTTATTTTGTCAAAGAACTAATGGGCAATTATTTTATTTACATTCATGTATCTCTGGACAATGTTCTAGTTGTGGCAATTTTTCATCACTAGTAGAATGTATGCATGAGAGTAGTGAAACTGATTTTGGACAACAACTAGTGGATGTTAGAAGATTTAAGAATGTTGAGTATCCCTTAAAGGATGGGAAAATAGGAGAGCATGTCGATATAATCACAGAGAAGGTTATTGTACATGCATTCATGTCAGAATTTAAAAGTAAGATTGTACCAAAATATGTGACACACTCTCAACATGCTAGATGGCTTGATTCTCAATTTTGCACATGTAGAAATACATTTCCGGTTGGAAGTATACTATCAGTGGTGGACTTTGCTAAAAACTATACTCTTAAGCCACAAGAGGAAATTCAATCTCAATATTACAATTCCACTCAAGTTGCTATTTTTGTTCATATTGTTTATAGACAAGCAGATGATAGCACAGAGGATGATAGAAAAATCCTAAGGGAGTATCATTTCTATGTGAGTGATAATAGGATGCACTCGTCAGAGTTTGTTCAATATTGTTTTAGCATATTTTATAGAAATATAAGAGAAAGAGGAATCCAGATGATGTAACATCTTATATGGTCAGATAATTGTACTGGACAATTCAAGAATGCTCAAATTTTTTATTGGTTAAGCAGGGCTCACAAGGAATACAATATCCAACATATATGGAGTTTTTTTGAAGATGGACATGGTAAAGGAGAACATGATGGAGCTGGTGCATGTGTTACAAGAATTCTTGCTAGAGAGCAATTAAAATTTGAAGATAATATAAAATTTAAAGATGCACATGCAATTGTAGATTGGTGCAACACAACCTTATCTACTGGATCAAGTGTGAACTCAACAATTCAATGATTCTTTTGATTAGTTGAAGAGGAAAACATTGTGCTGAAACTTGATTGTGAGACAATTAGTGGATCGACAAAATGGAATTCATTTAAGAGTTCAAATGCAAGCACATGGACTATATGGATAAGGGAACTTGCATGTTTTTGTCAATTTTGTATTTCAGGTGATTCTGATGTATGTGAGAATACTGAATGGGTTGAAGATTGGAATCAAAGATCGTTGACTCCTACTCAAGAACAAGATCAAATTAACACAATTGAAGATAATGATGAGCTATTTGCATCAGATGATTATGATCGTGTTTCAGACCTTGTACAGAAAGGTAATCATTTTTTTATTATTTTGTTGGCCATTTAATAAAATTAGTTTCAAACTTTTATATATTTAGTGTAAATTAAAAATGGTATTTTTTAAATTCTAAATTGTGATAATTTATTAATTTTTTGTTTGTCTAGGACTTGTATGCCATTGTTGCACTTGAGGAAAATGAAGAGGAAACATAATATTGGTTGGCTCGATGTGTTGAGACTAAACACAAACTAGTTAATCCTCGAGAAGATGACGATGATTTTCATTATCCAACTGGTTCAGTGGTAGTTGTTGGAACTTGGCTAAGGAAATATTTGACAAGGAAGAATGGTTTGCCTACTTTTGAAGATTATGAAACACATAAGAAGATAATACACTACTCACATTTGATTGTTGCAACAAATATACAACTAGTGAGATATCGCGGCAAACCTAGTAATAAAAAGTTGTGGACAATTTCTATGGAAGATCACGAGACAATTATAGATTCTTTGGAAAAAAAAGAGGATGCAGATGGTACAAGGGAATAAGTATTTAAATAAAGAGGTATGTATACATGTTAAATGTATGTATGTACATATTGTACATATATAATTTTTTTTTAGTACATACCATTTGATCATGTAGATGGTTTAAATATTATTGTTTGATATATATAGGTCTTTCGCCTTATTGAGAGATCTTACACAATTGTGTTACATGTAATGGAATAAGTATTTAATATATATAGAAGTACATATACTTGTTTTAAAATGTGAACTTGACTATTTTGCACTTCCATCTAGATTCTAATTTTTTTTGTCCTTATTATTTTGATCCCCTTAAGCCACATGTCCCAATTGTACACCCATCCCCTTAAGCCAAGTCATGTCCTAAACAATTAATTTCCCCGTAAGCCATGTCCTATAATTTACTTCAAATGATCCTCTTTTAAGGCACATGTCCTATTTCTAGTTTGATCCCCTTAAGTCACATGTCCCAATTGTACACCCATCCCCTTAAGCCAAGTCATGTCCTAATCAATTAATCTCCCCTTAAGCCATGTCTTATAATTTACTTCAAATGATCCTCTTTTAAGCAACATGTCTTATTTCTAGTTTGATCCCCTTAAGCCACATGTCCCAATTGTACACCCATCCCCTTAAGCCGAGTCATGTCCTAATCAATTAATCTCCCCTTAAGCCATTTCCTATAATTTACTTCAAATGATCCTCTTTTAAGAAACATGTCTTATTTCTAGTTTGATCCCCTTAAACCACATGTCCCAATTGTACACCCATCCCCTTAAGCTGATTCATGTCCTAATCAATTAATCTACCCTTAAGCCATGTCCTATAATTTAGTTCAAATGATCCTCTTTTAAGGTACATGTCCTATTTCTAGTTTGATCCCCTTAAGCCGAGCCATGTCCTAATCAATTAATTTCCCCTTAAGCCATGTCCTATAATTTACTTCAAATGATCCTCTTTTAAGCCATATGTCCTAATTAGTTAATTTCCCCTTAAGCCACATGTCTAGGTAGTTTTAACTTAAATTCACCCCCTAGATTTAAATCCTATATATAATATATATCTAACTATTTTTTGTTATTGTAGGTTTTCTTTAAAGTAGTTTTTTGTTGTTGGTGGCATGTGAAACGAGTTCATGAATCTTTAGAATTAAATCAAGATTTCCAATGAATTGGTAAGCATCCTTTTTTTTGTTAAATGTTTAGTTTTAATTTCCATATTTGATGTTTTTCAATGATAAAAATTGTTCAATTGCTTAAATAATTTCCCCTTTTAAGCCATGTCCTAATTGGTATGTATGCATCATTTTTTTGATTAAATTTGACTTAGTTAATTTATTTTTGTATTTTTAATTAAATTTGACCTAGTTTATTTCTAATTAAGTTCTGATTAATTTTTTTTGTGTGTGCATGTAGGTACATCTTGTAACCAGGCTTTTAATTGTGGAGATCTAATTTAAAATCTCTAGATCACTTTTGAAACTGTGGAGATCTAATTTATCTAGATCGCTTTTGAAACTATTTTTAATGTCTTAGATTGGATCAAACTTATATAATACTTTAGATTTCAGAATATTGAGTTAGACTTTAATATATAGATTTAAGACGTGTGGATCTTGAAAATTTTTAATTTGAGATGTGGATGAAGCTAAATTATTATATATTCAAGAGATGCACCTGGATTCAACTTTTTTATATTTAAGCTTTTAGTATGTATATATGTGTGCATGTGTACATGGTTATTTTAGAAATTATCAATTGCTTTGAATTAAATTTTTAATGTATACAACATTTGTGTGTGTACACATGTTATTTGGAAAAATATCAAAATTGCAAGTGTTTTATTTTTAATGTATATATGTACATGTGTACAAGTGTGCTATTTTTATAAATATCAACCGCTCATGTGTATATGTGTTCAATTGCAGTTGCTTCATTTATTTTTAATTTCTATTTATTTAGTTTTAGTATCATGTACATACACATACACATGTATATAGATTTAGAATTAAAAAAAAAAATTTACATAGCTCGAGATGATTATAAATAAATAAATATTTAATGTCTATGAAACACATGTATGTATGTGTACTATATATATATATATCACATGTACACACACTGCATATATGTATATCAAGTCTAGATGTGTGATGTTCAACAAGTCCACATGTGGTCAACATGAAATATAATCAAAGTGTACACGCAAAATAAACAAGTTCGAGTGTGTACACATGTACACATGTACATCAAGTCCATGCTCAAAATGAAATATATAATCAAAGTGTACAAAATAAACAAGTCCCATGGGATGGAATGATCAAATGTCAGTAAATTGCATGAAACATGTAACAAATCTAGCCCCTAAAATGAAGATGACTGTAAGCCCTATATATGATCTAGATTCCTGTTCAAGCCACGTGGACGAAGAGGAGAAGATCCACTCTGCAAGACAAAAATGTTCAAGTTTGTGAGAGTTCTACGTAGTTCATGTTCATATATATATATATAAACAATTTAAAATTTTCAATTATAAGTTTCATAGCACATACGTGTACATGAGTAGACTCATCTCCTCTACACTCTACTGAGTGCTCTGCATCTCTAGGTGCTATAGGGGTAGTCAATGGCACTGGTATCTCATGCTATATAGTACATGTATATAGATCAAGATAAATGATTTAAAATAGAACTTTTAATTAAATTTATATTTTAAATGTTCATTTTGAACTAGAGATAATTTAATGTTTGAATACACATGTACCTAACTTAGATCATCTCCTCTATGCATTACAGTATCCAGGGCGACATCAACAAAAACTCCACTATCAACAAGATCCTACAAGGTATTTAAAAAAGAGTTGCACGTGTCAATTATATGCACGCATGTACATATATTATATAATATACAAATTAATTTAATTTTTTAAAAAAATATCTGAAACTTGTATCAAATTTTTTTAATTTAAATCAACATTAAATACCTGAAATGCAAACGATGTCTGTAGAAAACTAATAAGAGGATCAGGATGATGATATGGCTCATCTGAATGTAAACTCATTCTGATGGTCGTGTCCACCTGTACACAACAAAATTAATTAAATCTAGATATTAAAACAAATGTACATGATGTTTATTTATTTATTTAAATGTAAGTTTGATGAACAAAATTAATTAAATCTCTAAATATATATATAAATTAAGATAGAGTGTCAACATACTAAATCTCTCTGCTCATCTGCAACAACCGATGTTGGAGGAGCTACACTCAGCACAGTGGGAGGTGGGCAATCTGACATGGAAGTCGGTGTCATAGTGGCCCCAAACATGGGCTGGAGACATGTACATGTGTAAATAGTGAAGACATATAGATAGAGAGATCTATATAAATTATGTTACAAATTTAAAGATGGTGGCCCCATACCTGTTTACCACGTAAATCATGATCTATGGGATGATCATCAGCACAAAGAAAATTGACATATGAACCAATATTATCATGATCAGTGGATGCTCCCTGTGCAGCTAAAGATGATGGACCATAATGTGAACTCAAAGCAAGGTCTGGACCATCACAAGGCCCATAGCATAATCAATGGCAACTCATACAAAAATGAGGTGTCGATGTATGTGGAATGGCTGTACTCATGTCAACATCATCCTCACCAGTGTCAATGTCACCACGGTCCAATAAATCAGTTGTCTACTGACAAAGGCTACTAGTGAGTGTGGTCAATGTGTCCAATGTGGAGATAAGAGAATGTTGATGAAAAGTCATAGGTATAACAGACATAGGTGCCATAATGGCCTGGAAACGGGGAGGTCTATTGGGGTCAATAGGTGCCCCCAACCTATTATGTGGCATGCCACCACCAACACCCTGGAATGCTCTAATGTCAAAATAATTGGGCTTTAAACCCAAAACAAACTCTGCATATAATTTTCTCAAGAAGTATAAAGGGCACTCTATGTTGGCATGTGGTGGGGTGTCAAATACAATATGCCATCAATCCCAAAAATTATCGGCCATGCCCCGATGTGTACTCCACCCCATGGATATGTAGGATTTGTTTGGTGGAATGGGTTCACCTATGATGGCGTTTCAAAAATATGGAACAAGGTGAGATTTGTCTATTCTTAGGTTCAAAATATCCTTATAGGAGAGGCCATCAGAATAAAACCGGTGTCTATCCCCTCTCCATGCTCGATGTGAATTGAGCTCTGCATCTATAGACCTAACTGCATCAATAACGTGTTGCATCTTCGATGCAAAATGGTGCATGTGTGGGGATATATGTGGTGCTCTAAGGATCTCATTAACTTTTCCCTGTATGAAAACAACATTCTCATCAATAATGGCTCAAAATCGAGCCTCAGCAGAATCAGGAGATGGAGGATGATGATCGGGTGGGGGTGGAGGTGGATGAGGAGGTGGGAGTGGACATGGGGGTGGAGGTGGTGCACCATGGGCAAGGTCATCTTGGGGGGGGTTGAGGCCCTGTTGCATTAAGAAAATCTTCTATATCAAACACATCCATGTGATGATGTGTATGTAATCTGAGCACTGCATATATATATATATACATGTACACATACATTTAATTAAAAATCAAATAAAAATTTAAAATCCAACTTTTGAAACTAAAACATAAATTTAAATTACATATAATTTTAAAACATGTACAATCTACATATATATATATATATATACATTGTAAGCATATATACATATATAAACTCTATAGATAGATAAATGATAAAAAAATTAATGTGTACATATGAAATCAAGAACATGCACATTTTTACATATAATATGATCATGTATAAGAATTTAAAATTTAACATCTATGAAAATGTTTGTAATTAATCATCAAGTGACACACGACTTAAGGGGATTGGCCTAAAGTTAGGACACGTGGCTTAAGGGGATAGGCCTAACTAGGACAATTGGCTTAAGAGGATAGGCCTAATTAGGATGGATGTTAATAAATTGAATATATAGTTAATAGGACCTATTACATGCTATTTAATATATATGGTATTTAATAATATATATAGTTAATAGGTCCTAGTACATGTTAAAAGGAAAATTGTCGTAATAGTATGTTAAGAGGCCAGTATGGTTGTAAATATAGTTAATTTAATGTACTTAGATTAGGAATTTCAAATTTGGCATCTACAAATTATAGGATGTATGTGGCTTAAGGGGACACTTGCCTAAATTATAGGATGTACGTGCATTTCCTAATTACATGTGTCTTAAGGGGACATGATCGAAATTAAATTAAATTTGATCATAATTAAGTTTAATAAATTGAATATATAGTTAATAGGACCTATTACATGCTATTTAATACATATGGCATTTAATAATATATATAGTTAATAGGTCCTAGTATGTTAAAAGGGGAATTGTCATAAAAGTATGTTAAGAGGCCTATATGGTTTTAAATATAGTTAATTTAATGTACTTAGAATAGGAATTTCAAATTTAGCATCTACAAATTATAGGATGTATGTGGCTTAAGGGGACAAGCCTAAATTATAGGATGTACGTGCATTTTCTAATTACATGTGTCTTAAGGGGACATGTTCGAAATTAAATTAAATTTGATCATAATTAAGTTTAATAAATTGAATATATAGTTAATAGGACCTATTACATGCTATTTAATATATATGGCATTTAATAATATATATAGTTAATAGGTCCTAGTATGTTATTTAAGGGGAATTGTTGTAATAGTATGTTAAGAGGCCCATGTGGTTGTAAATATAGTTAATTTAATGTACTTAGAATAGGAATTTCAAATTTAGCATCTACAAATTATAGGATATATGTGGCTTAAGGGGACAAGCCTAAATTATAGGATGTACGTGCATTTCCTAATTACATGTGTCTTAAGGGAACATGTTCAAAATTAAATTAAATTTGATCATAATTAAGTTTAAAAAATTAAATATATAGTTAATAGGACCTATTACATGTTGTTTAATATATATGGCATTTAATAGTGTATGTATAGTTAATAGGTCCCAGTATGTTAAAAGGGGAATTGTTGTAATAGTATGTTAAGAGGCCCATATGGTTGTAAATAGTTAATTTAATGTACTTAGAATAGGAATTTCAAATTTAGCATCTACAAATTATAGGATGTATGTGGCTTAAGGGGAGAGGCCTAAATTATAGGATGTATGTGGCTTAAGAGGACAAACCTAAATTATAGGATGTACGTACATTTCCTAATTACATGTGTCTTAAGGGGACATGGTCGAAATTATATTTAATTTGATCATAATTAAGTTTAATAAACTGAATATATAGTTAATAGGACCTATTACATGTGCTATTTAAGAGGCCCATATGGTTGTAATTAGTTAATTTCATGTACTTAGAATAGGAATTTCAAATTTAGCATCTACAAATTTTGTAATTAATCATTTAAGACACATGACTTAAAGGGATAGGCCTAAGATGATAGGCCTAATTAGGATGTATGTGGCTTAATACCATCTACCTAGATTATAGGATGTATGTGACAAGGAAAGGAAAGAAGAACTACTTTAAATATAGGACACACATATGGCTAAAGGGGATCATTTTAAATAAATAATTACAACTAGGATCCCCTTAAGACACATGCATGTCCTAATTTTACATGTGTCTTAATGGGATCCCCTTAAGACTTGGTCAAGTAATTCTATTTAATTTGATCGTAATTACTTAATTTCATATATAGTTAGTAGGACCTATTATGCTATTTAATATATGGCATTTAATAATATATATATAGTTAATAGACCTCCTAGTATACATTAAAACGGGTATGATTGTAATAGTATGTTTTAAGAGGGGTATAGTCGTAATTAGTTAATTAGTTAATTTCATGTACTTAGAATAGTAATTTTAAATTTAACATCTACAAATTTTGTAATTAATCATTTAAGACACTTGAATTAAGGGGATGGATGCATGTACACAATATATGAGATCTTATGTGGTCAGGGTCATAAGGGGTACATGTTGTGTACATAAATGTTAAAAAGGTGGCATGTGTGTGATGGGCCTTTAGGACCACATTGTGTTGTAAGGGGTCATGCATGTGTTCTAACACATGCGTGACCCCTTAGGACCACATATGAGCTCTTTTAACATCCTATACTTAGTGTATACAATATACCCCAACTACTAGGATGGTAAAAGGGGTCATATGTGGTCCTAAGGGGTCACACATGTGTTCTAACACATGCGTGACCCCTTAGGACCAGATTATGACCCATTAGAACATAATTCACGGTCCTAGTAAAGGCTCATCACACACATGCACACATTCTAACTCATGGTATAATATAGACATGGCTCAAACTAAATTATAAGACAAATGTAGCTTAAAAGGGGATTGAATTTGAAAATAGGAGATGGCTTAAGGGGATACACGCATGTGTTCTACAATGTACATGTGCGACCCCTTAGGACCACATATGACCCCTTAGGGTGAACAGTGTGATCCTATGAGGTCATATTACACATATACATGGTCATAGAAGGGGTTGAAAGCAGGAGTTAGTTCACGCATGCATGTATGAGAGGCCTTTCTAGGACCACATTGTGTTCTAAGGGACCGTCATATATGTGATCCTAAGGGATCGAGCACGCATGTGTTAGAACACATGTGTGACCCATTAGGACTGGATATGAGTAGGCTAAATTAACATCCTAGTAGTTGGGGTATAATTGTATACCCCAGCTAAGTTAGGATATTAATATGGCTCATATGTGGTCCTAAGGGGTCACGCATGTGTTCTTACACATGTGTGATCCCTTAGGATCACACAAATGACTCTTTAGAACACAATGTGGTCATAAAGGCCTGTCACACATGTGTTCAACCCCTTAGGACCATGTACATGTATGACCCCATGGGATCATGCATAGTGTCCTAAGGGGTCATGTATGTGGTACTAAGGGGTCACACATGTACATTAGAATGTGCATGCATGACCCCTTAAGACCACATACATGACCCCTTTGGACACTATGGCTGATCCTATGGGGTCATATGTGGTCGTAAGGGGTTGGACGTGATGTGATCCTATGTGGTCATAGGGGGTATGTTGTATAAAATTTAGATGTTTTAAATAGTTTCATTTTTGTTGTAATTTTTTGGTTTTGGTTTTCATTTTCATTTTTGTTTTGATCTTGTAAATTAAATGTTTTGGTTTTGATATTTTTTTGGGTTTTGGTTTTGTTTCAAGGTTTTCAACATTTTTATTAAATTTATTCATTTAAAAAAAATCTTAATCTAATCAATTCATAAAAAAAATTCAAACTAAATTTAACTACTTTTTAAAATAAAAACAAACTTTTCTAATGAAAAAAAAATTATTAAAATAAAAACATACTTTTCTAATGAAATTTTTTTTTATTAAGCTAAAAAACATTTTTTTCTAACAAAAAAAATAAATTAAAAAATAAATTTAAAACTAAAAATCATTAACAAAAAAAATAATTTTTAAACTAAAAATCTAATTTTTAAACTAAAAATCTAATTTTTTAACTAAAAATCTAATTTTTTAACTAAAAAATTAATCTAAACATGAATTATTGAATAAAAATGGGTGTTGGGCATACCTGGAAGACTTGAAGGCGGGTTGGTGGCAATTCCTGGGAGGGCTTGACTCCTTGAATCGAGATCCTATATGGTAAAAATGAACCCCATTTCGTTAAAAAAAAAATTTATATACTCAAAACGGGATCCCATGTTGAAATGAAATGGGATCTCGTTTCATTTCAACACGAGATCCCATTTCATTTCAACACGAGATCCCGTTTCATTTTCAACATGGGATCTCATTTGGAGTTCTAGGCTCGGGATCTCGGGGCCCATGGGATCCCGTTTGATTCTAGGCTCAGGATGCCGAGAGTAAACGGGATCCCGATTCCTCTCCTATTCTTTCCACTTGATTTCCACTTTTTAACTTAAACGGGATCCCGATTCCTCTCCTATTCTTTCCACTTGATTTCCACTTTTTAACTAAGTCCAAAACTTCCACATTAAGTGGACACAACTTCTTACACTTATCCTTATGCCACATAGTAGTGGGATCACTGATTATCATTTACATAAATTTATCGTATGTTATTTTTGGTACTAATCAGCTAATTTGTGTGTCTATATTTTAGATAAGCAACGGGAATACGTTTTAGATAATGAGTGGGTTCACTTAAACCAGTGGGTTTGTGCCTTGAAACAACAGGTTCCCACCTTGAAACAACGGGTTTGTGCCTTGAAACAAGGGGTTTGTGCCGCACATTAGCGAGATCGCTAATTATCATTTACATGATTTTCCATAATACTATTTTGGTACTAATCAACTAATTTATGTGTTGTTGGATGGTTTTACTAATGTTTGTGCAACATTTCAAGCTATAAGAAGAGCCCTAAGCGTTTAAGCACTAACATTTTGCTTGCAGGACTGCTAAAGAAAATGGGGTTTCATTGAAACAAAGTTTGCTTATTTCATTTGTTTAATTTCCTTCTTTATTTTTTGTCTTATTGTGTAATTAGGCACAGTTCAATTCAATTAAGGGAATGCACATGTTGTGTCTTTTGAGTAATTAGGCACACTTCAATTCAAGCAAAGGAATGAACCCCATATCTTTTGTGTCTTGCATGCTTGTGCATCTATAGAGTGGTCCTACTGCTAACACACACTATCCTCTACTTTTGGCTCTTGTGGTCGTAGGTGCAAGAGAAAAGTGTTAGCGACACTCGATTTTACTTTCTAAGTAGGAGGGCCTATCCCCCTGAGTAGCC
Source organism: Cryptomeria japonica (assembly GCF_030272615.1). Taxonomy (NCBI): domain Eukaryota; kingdom Viridiplantae; phylum Streptophyta; class Pinopsida; order Cupressales; family Cupressaceae; genus Cryptomeria; species Cryptomeria japonica. The sequence goes on along the minus strand of NC_081412.1, from coordinate 596,525,498 downwards.
TATAATGTCGGGTGAGGGGAGAATGACCCAAGTGGTACTTTCTTTCGGTCTGCTATATAAATATTTGTGATGTAAGCAGAAACTATAAATCAACTGGTAGTGCCATGTTATATCGATGGTTTCCCTTAGCATCATTATGCAAATACCTTTTTCGTCTTGACACAAGTCAAAATCCCCTGGTGCTTGTGTGGTAGATGCATAAAATTTGTGTTCTACAGGCTGGGATATCTCTTAAATGAGCTAGGCACCACATGTATGACTACCTGATTCACCCCAAAAGTTCCCCCACTACAAGCCAACTATTTTTAGTAGCCAAAAATCCTTCTATGTGTCAACTCAAGTGTTGTGATAAGTGTATATCGAAGAAACTCCTCATGTAGCCCCCAATTCGAGATAGGAAATTCATTGGGAAGTGATTACCCAAGAATTCGAATCTTGGCATGCCCAAGAAGTGTTTGTTGAGGGTGGAGACAATGTTATCAAGCTTCTATCTATCTAATTGGATGTGGTATTTTATGGTCAGAATATTTTACACATATTGTCATTTGACTATCCATAATGCTATACTTAACTGATTTTATCTATTTTATGGTCATATCTTCATGCTTGATGTGTTGGTGTCAAGTCTTTTTCCAAATCAATCTAGAGGGTTTGAAGTTAGTTCTAGCAGGTTTGTGGTCTATTACAGTGGGTTTCCAGTCTTGTATTAGCAGGAATGCTATCAACTTTGAGGAAGAATTGATATACTTATCACAGTCACTATCATTTTCTCAGCTAGCAGGTTTGCATCTCAAACCAGCGGGTTTTCTCTTTGTTCAAGCGGGTTTTCTCTAGCTATTTTTGAGTCCTATTCTAGTGGGTTTGCATTTTTGGTGCCTTTATGTTGTCCAAACATTTTTCAGTCTTGCCTATCTTGTTCTAGCAAGTTTGCACCTTTGTCCTAGCGAGTTTGCTTCATCTTGTCCTCTTTGGTTAGTTTGGTCTTGTTATGCTATCAGATTTTTTGCTTTTTTGATTTACAATCTTACATTTCCCCAACAGTTAGAGTCTACCTTTGGTGATCCTAGTCTTAGACGCCATTATATTGCCATTATGTTGCCTGTATTGCTTTATACACTTCTTGATATCTTGACAGTTTGCATCTATCATTTAAGGTCTCAGTCTTAGACATTGTTATGCTATCTTTATACTGTCCACATTGCATTAGACATTTCTTGATCTTTCAGCAGTTACAACTTATCTTTCGTGGTCTTATCCTTAGAAGTCATAGCATTGTTGTTATGTTGTTCACTTTGTCTTAGAAACTGCTTGATCTACCAGCTTTCAAGATCTATCTTTTAATGATCTTGGTCTTTTGATGATGGTTACAATGTCGTTATGTTGTCTACATTATGGTAGAAATCTCTGGATTATTAATATTTGATATCTTTATATGTGCATTTCTATGGTCCTAGATGTCATTGGTCTAGGCATTATGATGTCCATGAGTCTCTAGATTCTAGTTCAATTAGTATCCTTTGGTTCTTGGCTTCGTGCGATGTTTGGTCATTGTGTCCCTTTTGTGTCTAGATGTTGCCAATTTTTAGATAGATCACTTTATGTCTCATATCTCCTAGCATTAGGATTATCGTCCATCATCATATCTTGTCTCCCAATTCGCATCATCATTTCCTTCTTCCTAAGTCAGAGGTTGAACAAAAAATATTTAAAATTGAACATAAAACTTCATCCTCTTCCCAACTTCCTCAAAGTTAGACCTCATCTCATTTTGACCTTTAGTCTATCATTCATCTTCATCTTTCATCTCCCCAACTCATCAACTAATCGTCATGTCGCAATTTTACTATGATGAGTTTGGTCGCCCTTCATTTTCTTCCACTTCACCCTATGTCGATAATGATGAGAGTATGGTTGATCAACTTGATGACACATATATCCAAGTAATCCCTCAATCCTACTATGATGACTATGGTCATCCCTCATTTTCTTCCACTTCACCCTATGTCGATGATGACAAGGGTATGGTTGATCAACCTGATGAGACAAATCTCCAGGTCACGTCACAATCTTATCTCACTTCTCCATCCAATTCTAATCTCCCATGTTATCTGACTTCTCCATCTAGTTCTAACCTCCCACCTTATCTAAATTCTCCATCTAGTTCTAATCTCCCATCTCATCTAAATTTTCCATCTAGTTCTAGTCCTCTATCTTATCTAAATTCTCCATCCAGTTCTAGTCCTCCATCTTATCTTAATTCTTGATATAATTCTAATCTTCCATCCTATTTCAATTATCCAATTAATCCTAATCTAACATTATTTGTCACACAAGTTGTGACTGGGGCATGAATTACACAATACCGTTGTCATTTATGCCTCCATCTGTCCAATCAGTGCCACAAGTGGTCAGTGCTCCACAATATCAATCCCAAGTAACATCACAACCTGTTGTTTCAAAACCATGATTTAGTTATCTACAGGCACTGCCTTCACACATTATTATGATGAACATTCATGAACAAGAACGTGGCACTAGTTGCAATCCTCCATCTCACATCAATCCTCCACCATCCACTTCCTCCTATCTTAGTCCACCATCCACTGCATCTTATCTCAATCCACTAGCTTCCCTTCCAAAACCTATACCTATCATGCCTATTCCACCTCCTAACATCAACAAAAAACCTTCCATCCATCAAGATTCTTCCATCACAATCCTCATCAACTACTCCTACTATCATCCAAACTTAGTTGGATGAATCTCCCATCCTTCCATCCATTCCATCTCTCCTAGCTAAATAATCTCCCCTCCCATCCACTCCATTTCTCCCATATACAGAACGTCTTGTCCTTCCATCTACCCTAATTGAGGAACTCTCCATCCTTCCATCCACTCCATCTATCCTAGCTGAAGAACCTCTTGTCCTTCCATTCTTTCCATCTATCCTAGTTGTAGAACCTCTCGTCCTCCCATCTACCCCAATTGAGGGAGGCTCCATCTATCCCATTAGATGAATCTTTCATCCTTCCATCCACTCCATCTACCCAAGTCATTGAATCTTCCATCATTCCATCCATTCCACTTGAAGAGTCTACCCACTTACCTCTTGTCACACCATCCACACCAATCCCATTATTCCAAGATCTTGTTCCAAAGCATGTTCAAAAAATTATTGATTTCCAAGTCAAGATCCTACTATTCCATCTCTAGATCCCTTATTTTCCTTGCTTCCACGTCAAAATCCACCCATCCCATATACTTGACCTCTCAATCCTCCATTTCCTCCTATCCAAACCATCCCACCACCATCACATTATCCCCTTGGTTCGCTTACATTCATCCTAAAGAAGTTGAGAAAATACAACTTCAGAGATCCCAAGAACACTTGCATGCAAATACCTGTCACAAGAGAAGAATGGAGGCACATAAAGAAAAAAAGCATAAATGCTCTGAAGAAGAAAATTATCATTCAGAAAGGGAATCAATTGAATAAAAAAGTACAATACAATCCTTATAAAAGGATAATAGCAACCCTAAAGGTGTGCAACCCTAAATAAACCCTAACGGGATAAAGAGTATTTAATAATTAGAATAATTATTAAATACCTACAAAATTATTAAATGCCTAAGTTTAGCTTAAGTGTAGAGTATAATAGACTAATAATTAAATAAATAATTATTGGCTAATACAAGATAACTCTAACACCCCCCTTTAAGATGAACTTAGGGAGTAGCTAAAAAACTAAATGCATGAAGCAAAAAATGCAACTACATGATGATGGAAAATTTGGGTCTTGGCAACAAGGCCTGATGAGGTACCCAATCACAACCAAATCTCTATGAACTAGAGAAATAGAGAAAACCACGTGGGAAAAAAACTCTACTCCAAAAAGAGATGGAAAAAGCAAGTGAAGGACTGAAAAAGTCTCCAAACAAGAATGTTCCAAAAAGATAGGAACAAGAGAAGATCAGAAGAATCACTGAAGCATGAAGAACCTGCAAACACTGTTGAAGAATAACTGTTGATCTGAAGAACCTCCATTGAAATAGAACATGACCAGGTAGAGAAGACTGTAATCTACATGAGTGCCCTCAAATGACACTACTCGAATTAGAAGGCAAACAAAGGCAAACAACTAAACTCGAAGATACAGATGGCATGAGAAACCAAAGTTTGAAGAGCTTATCAATCAAACCATGGAAGCATTAGAGCCAACAGTACCATGAAGAAGTTGAGAAAATACAACTTAAAAGATCCCAAGAACGCCTGCATGTAAATACCTATCATAAGAGAAGAATGGAGGCACATAAAGCAAAAAAGCATAAATGCTCTGAAGAAGAAAATTATCATTCAGAAAGGGAATCAGTTGAATAAAAAATTACAATACAATCCTTATAAAAGGATAATAGCAACCCTAAAGGTGTGCAACCCTAAATAAACCTTAAAGGGATAAAAAGTATTTAATAATTAGAATAATTATTAAATACCTACAATATTATTAAATGCCTGAGTTTAGCTTAAGCGTAGAGTATAATAGCCTAATAATTAAATAAATAATTATTAGCTAATATAACATAACTCTAACACGTCCATGTCAGTTCATTCATAGAAAAAGATAATCTCATATGCATCAACCATCCTTCTCCATCAAATAAAGGACTCACATCTTGTTAGCCAAAAAGTAAGTATCCTAGTTTAAATAAAATGCTCAAAAAATTGAACTAGCAAGGTAAAGGTTTAGGCCTACATGAGCAAGGTGCCTTGGAACCCATCCATGTCAAAGAACATCCGAGATCTCATGGCATTTCAAATAAAAATGTTGGTGCAACTAATGCAAAATCTATGTATGCTTCCAAATACCCCATTACATCTCCCCATCGTTCCTCCAAATCATTTATCGCCATCCCTCCTCTTTCATCATATAAAGATAAACCAACCATCCATCTTCCTCCATCCTCTAAATCCATTTTGGGCCCCTATATCCAAAAATCCACCTTCATATATCCCCCACATGAAAAAATCCATTTTGGGCCCCTATATCCAAAAATCCACCTTCATATATCCCCCACATGAAAAAATCCATTTTGGGCCATTATACCCCAAAATCCCATCCTCCATCTTTTCTTACTCGTCCCTCCATGTACAAATCCGCTATCTCCATCACCCATCATGGACATCCTATTCCTTTCATTCCTAATCAAAATCAATGAAGGTACATGTCCTTGCATTCCATTCAACATCCTACATCCATCAATTCATCCATAATTCCTCCAACTGCTACACCTTTGCACAGTCCTTCCAAGGCTACTAGCAGAAATTTGGATGCCAAATCAAAAATATATAAAGCTAAACATACACATCAATATAAAGATGATCATGTCTACTCAAAAAGACATGTTTCAATAGTTCAAAAGTTGATGTACAAAAATGCAATGAATCTCAAAGGCCACAAAGGCCCATTAATGCAAAAGAAAAAACAATGTGGATTCCAAAGCAAAAAGAAGCAATGCATCTAAAGGAAAAATCTCTAATGAAATCCAAAGTTGCTATTCCACAAGATAAAAATGCTTCCCCTCTATCTCCTAACTCTATTTTGTGTCCCTATGTCCTAAAGCTACCTATCATAATGCCTCCATCATATTCACATGATACATCCATCTCTCCTCCGCTCATCCCACATTCTTCACAACATGTGCCAATATTGGTCCTGATAACATCCCCCCATCATGCTCACTTTCCTTCCTTCCATCCAAACACTTGTCGCTACCATATCTCTTACATTCCCCATCAAAACCATGTAATCCAAGCCAAGCATAATCCACTCTTTCATAATAAAGTTGTGCCAACATCCAATGATCACTCCAAATGGGCTCCTAATACCTTGATATGAAAATTTATGCTTGATTCCTCCATCTATCTCCCTTATCACCTATCTTCCAAATCCATTTATCCCCATCCATCTCTATCCATTGATTTCCTCCCAAAAATTGAAAAAAAAATCAAAATTCCAAAAAAAAGTAAAGAGAAACAAATGCATCCATTGGTGAAAACTCGACAAATAGGTGCCTTGGACAAGTACCATGATGAAAACCTAGTAAACATCCATCATGCATAATTCCCTTCATGATTTTTCTCTCCATTCTTGGGGTCAAGTTCTTATGGACATTTAGCTATTTCATCCTTCATTTCCATTTTCCTACCATACCCATCATATCCAATACATTTTACTTTCTCCATCCTCCCTTGGATCTTGATAAAAAGAAAAGGCCATTGTGTATACATTCTTTGCACACCTCTTGGCTTCCACTTCCCTATCACACCTTTTCTTAATACTCCTTATCTATCCATGACCCTATTTTCCATTCATTTCCCTCAGGATGTCTATCCTTCAGTCAATTATCTTATCCTATCGATCCATCCACCAATCCTTTTCCTTCATCTACCAATCCTTATCTTCTAGTTCCTCCATGCCTCCATCTTATCATGTCCATCCATCCACCAGTTCCTCATCTCCCCTATTCCTCCATCTCTTCATCCATCACTTGGTTCCTATTCTACCTCCATCTAGCTATCCTTCACCCTTTTGTATCTAGGCCAAATCCATAATGCTTCATTCTCCAAATCCTTTTCATTCTATCCCCCATCCTTTCATTCCCCCCATCTGCCTTTTCCATAGTCTCTGCATCTTTTCAACATGGTATCTCATGGTACCCATGTTCCCTTGATCCGTTTACTCCTCATAATTTGTCAACTCATGCAAATCCTATCAATATTCCTCAATTATCTATTCCAATCCATCTAATCATCCAATCACATCCTTTCCCAATCATCATCATCAGTCTCTCTTCTCTTTTCTTCTTTGCCCCCTTTTCTTTTTGACACTTTGCGCACGGGGTTGTGTCCCTACTAGCGAGGTTGATTTCCAATTGGAGGGGTTGCACCCTCGCATTAGCAGGATGCACCCCCACGCCCGCAAGATGCACCCCTGCATGAGGGTTGCTCCCTCGCTCCTGCAGGGATGCACCCTTGTATGAGTGAGGTTGCACCCTCATGCCCACGGGATGCACCCACGTGTGCACTAGGATGCACCCCCACGGGATTCCCCATGAATAGAGTCAAACAATGTACAACTAGTGATCATCAAACATACATATAATCAAAGGTTAGGGTTAGCACTACTAAGCATCATCAAGGGATAAACAATGTAATCCATCTAACACCTATGAATTCATGTAAGACCATCAAATCATGTAATCATGAAGATAACATCATCATAAAATAGTATGAACCCACATGGTATCTATCATCATACTAATCAACCAAAACATATAAAGTATCATATCTTGATCATGAACATAATCCATAACATAAAATAAATGTCTAAGTATGTCTATCAAAATGAAATATATGTCTGATCAAGGTTGGACACTACATATACATATATATGTATATATACATATACATATATATATATATACATATATACATATATATATATATATATATTTATATACATATATACATACATATATATGTATATGTATATACATATATACATATATATAGATATATATGTATATATATGTATATATGTATATACATATACATATATATATGTATATGTATATATGTATATACATACACACACACACACAGATATATACATATATACATATATACATATAGATATACATATATACATATATATAGATACATACATATATATATATATATAGATACATACATATGTATATACATATGTATATATGTATGTATCTACATACATATATATATATACACATATATACACACACACATACATACATATATATATATATACATATATATAAATACATATAAATACATATGCGCGCGCGCACACACACACACACACATAAAAGAGAGAAAAGAAAGAAAAAACTCTTGAGAAAAATCAAGGACAAAGAGTAGATAAGAAAATAGGGGGCCAAGGGCTAGAGCTAGAGCCAAAGGATGAATGAACAATATTATGAATATATATACATTAATATATATAATCACAAGACCATCTGCTTAAAGAATGATTAACCTAAAGGCCAGACCGTCTATATAAATATATAGATCCATATATATATATGCATAACTTTGAGCATACATCCAATCCAGAGAAGGCTAGCGGTTAAATTTGAGATGAGAGGAACAAAATATTAAGCATTAAATAACTAACAAAATTGCTAAGCTTAAGAGAGCATTAACAAAGCAACCCATATGTTTATAATGCCTTCATCAGAACTCAAAGCAAAAGTTGTCATTAGGTATCAAAGTTACCCTATCTGAGCCAAAAGAGATGATATAATTTAGAGTATACCAAGAGAGAATAAAAAAAACTACCCTGAAGAGAGAAAGAATGCCCTAGGATTCAAGAGAGGTCAGATTCCTTTTCATTCGAGCCTTTCTTACTGATGGTCCTAGAGTACCAAAAGATTCTCCTGGGATAAGTGTAGAAGTAGATGGAATCTCTATGTTGTTAGGCACTACTTCAATGTCTTTCACCTCCAAATATTTTGCAAGACGTCTATTACAAGTCGGTTTTTTAAAATGCAAAAGCCACATAAGGAAGAAGAAATTACCCTGCCTTATCTGATTATAAGCCACAAAGGCAACCTCATCTTCTATTTCCAAGATTGGATATCTTGGCATAGGTTTGTTCTTCCACATAAACCTGTCATAGTGTTTTGGCTTAGGGACAGTTAAATAATCATCCAAATTGATGACAACCCTATTGAATTTTCCCAACAAGTCCTTCTTAAAAACACTTCGGCATAATTTCATAGAAACCTCCCTATCCTTCTCAAAGTGCATGGCCACCACAAGAAACATCAGAACTATGTCAGAATCGGCCATGGTTCGGTCTTCATTCTTAATATATTCTTCCCATAATGTTTTCTTAACTGCCCAAATAACCAAGACATTAGGGAAGACAAGAATACCTTTCAATCTGTCCTCTTTGACTTCCCCTGTAAATGTCATTTGTCTCTTAAGCCCTACTAGCCTCAATGGTGTGTCCATGATGCTCTCAGCTCACATAGAACAACAAACAACCCAATTTACATAGAAGGAACCAACTACTTTATAAACAAGATGATGGTAAGGCACTACTTAAGAAATCATGCATAGAAATCCGTTGTAAATGATAGCTCAAAAAAGTTAGTGAAGGAAGAATGAAAGGTCACAATTCATAGATAATGCTGAGAACTAGTCTTTGAAATCAAGGTGTCATGCTCTGTGAAGTATACCTATACCTGCAAACACAATGCACTCAATAAATCATTACAAGCAATGGTTAGTGAATTAAATCAAAGAAAGACAAAACCATAGCTAAGCAATCTATCGCCTCCTAGTAAATGCGAGTATGAATTTTGCTCTTAGATCTTGGTATGCAAACTCCAATGACTTGACTACACTTAAATGGAGGATTTAAATGATGAATATGCATGATCTAGCATGATAATATGATTAAGCTATATGGTTCTATGATTATGCTAAGAAATAAGCTAAGGTTTAAGCTAAAATAAACATGATAACATTGCTAAAATGATAAACTAGAAGCTAGATGTCTATAGTAACAATGCATGAATGCAAATGAGATGGATATGAATGATGGATCATTTGAGCTCCAAAATGGGGTCTATTTATAGGATTTCCAAAGGTCAGGGGTGATGTGGCATGAATCAACGGTTGAGATTTGATTTGAAGATATCAAGGGTTAAATTGGAGGTGGGTTGAGAAGAGGTTGGATGAAAGGGGACAATTGGTGGTAGGTAGGAAAAGGGGTTGGTTGGAAGGGAACACTTGGTGATAAGTGTCAAGGAGCTTTTCTCATGAGAGGGCAAAGTGTCCAAGGAAAGGGAACATGGTGGTTAGGATGTGAAAGCTAGGATGGGGTTAAAAAAACCTGGGGTTAGATGGAATGGGTTAGGTTTAGGAGTGGTTAGGTTAGGTGGTTAAATGTTAGGAGAATTTGAATTTAAAAATTCAAATAATAGGAAAAAGGATAATTAATTTCAACAACTCGTGAATTTGATTTGTTTTAATTAATTATGTGATTTTAGAAGAAATGAATTTGGTTGGGGGGAATTAATTAATTTGAATTAATTAATTAAAGGGGATTATTGAAATGAACCTATTAAGTAAATCCTTATATTTATTAATAAGTAGATGAATGGGGGAATTTAATCAAATTGCTAATGAATTCAATTAAAGTGGGAAGGAGGATTAATTACATAATTGCTTATTTAATTAATTATCTTCAGACCATTTTTAGGTGTATACATTTTGCCCCTCTTTGAAGCGAGGTGTGATGACATGTTGATTCAAAGAATTATTTTGTTTTGATATTGATATTGATTCAATAGGATGCCCTAGACCTTGATTGATAAATTGTGGTATGATTATGCCCCCTTGGGAGATCAATTGAGATAATTGAATTGCTGGAGTGATTGGATGATTGCAGAATTGATGTCCCGATTAGAAAAGATTCGATTCTGCAACATTGATTGATGCAAGTGCGAGTTCTTTGGTCATGATTATTGATAAGGTTTGATAAATCTTGATTGGTAAGATAAGATTGATTCAATTTGATAAGATCTAGATTTAGTCTAGTTTCAGGAAAGATATATCTCATATAAGACAAAGATGATCAGAAGCGTCTGGTTTCAGGAATGATATATCTTGTATAAGACTTGATCAAAAGCGTCTAGTTTCAGGAAAGATATATCCTGTATAAAACATGATAAAATAGATCAGATGCGATCGATTGATAGAATGGATAAAGTTGATTAGATAAAGAACTGACATTTTGTTGATATCAAGTTGCTGAATTGATTTAGATATGTTGATGTTGGTGAATTTGAGGGGGTAGCATAATATTTTTGCTGGGTTGACAATATCTGGAGAGAGATGAGTCGTGATTTTGATTGTGTATACACTTATGATAATATATTGATGATTCCTGCAATAGATTTGACCTTGGATAAAAGGAGCTTTTGTGATCCCATGCAAGAATGAAATGCAAGCTAAATGCCAATGCGAATGCTAATGAAATGAAAAGCTATGATCAGACCAATCATTGGGTTATTGCTTTATGTTGTCATCACTGAGCTTTTGAAATGTGGGAAGTGAGTGCAAACATCGATGGTATAATTAAACCATGATGACCTAAGCACTATTTTCTTGGTTTTTGATATTGCAAGTTAACACAAGCATCGAGGTATAATTAAACCAAGATGACATGTGTGTTGCTTACATAAAACAGGCAGTATTAACCATTGGTATATGCAAATCGGAAATGTCTTAGATGATACGCCGATGATCATGTCATGAGATAAATTTGCACCTACTAATGATTAATTTACAGACAATAGACAAGAAAAATATCATCTTCCTTCATTGTTCCTACAGTCAAAGACATCCTGGAGGTACTCAGAAATCATGATAGTGAAAATCAAGATAATAAAGTTGAACCAAAGTGTTGAAGAAGTATCCAAGATATCATCCATTAAAAATGCGTTTGATGTGCTTAGACTGACGTGTGATAGCTTGATGGTTAACAATTTGATTTCATGTTCAACGTTGGATGTGTCTCAGTGTTTTTGCTTGATAAGTGTTGTCTAACTATTGGTTTACCTATTTGATTAAGCTCAAAATGATCGAAAGTTTTGCCCCCAGCTAGGTGTAGGATTTTGCCCCAAGCCTAGAAACAAATTTTTTGTGATATACTGATCCAAACCATGGTGAGAGAGCAGCTGTGATGCCTGTGTATGTACAAAAGCTTTATAATGGATAGGGATAGCACTGAATGCAAGCGGAAAAATGCATGAACTAATAGATGGAAGAGCTAGCTAACAGATAGCGTCTGTTTGCCAGGTTTTCACCATCTGTTTTTATTGCACTTTTTCTCATTTTTTTATTTTTTTTTTTTGCGTTTTCACTGTTTTTTATTTTTTTTATTTTTCACTGTTTTTTTATTTTTTTGATTTTTCATTGTTTTTGATTTTTTTGATTTTTCACTATTTTTTATTTTTCTAGACATAAAACTTCTTCAAATGCATGCTATTCATTGGTTCCTCGAGCTAATCCCTGTCTTGTGTTGATAGATAATATGCTCATGACCCAAATACTGCTGTGACCACAAATGGTCCTAACCAATTTGGTTCAAACTTTCCTTTCTTTTCTTGATCTACCTGATTGCATGGATTTTCTTTTAGTACTAGTTCTCCAACTTGAAAGACTCATGGTTTGACCCTGTGATTATAACTTTGGCACATTCTTTGCTGATATACCTTCAAATGATCAAAGGAATTTTGTCTTCGTTCATGGATCAATTCTAACTCCTACAGTCTAGATACTCATTGTTCTTCATCTAAGATAAGACCTTTTAATGATACACATAGAGAAGGTATCTCTACTTCAATGGGCAGTATTGTTTCTGATCCATAGACAAGAGAGAAAGGTGTGGCACCTGTTGGTGTGTGGATACTAGCACGATAGGCCCATAGAGAAGGGTTTAATTGAACATGCCAATCTTTGCCAGCATCATTCACTGTCTTTTTAAGGATTTTCAGAATAGTTTTGTTTGATTCTTGTGCTTGTCCATTTCCTTGTGGATAGTAGGGTGTGGAGAATCTATGTTGGATATTGAATTTCTCACATAGCTTTTGTACATCCTTATTCTTGAATGGTCGCCCATTATCAGTGATAATGGTCATGGGTATTCCATAGCGACAGATGATGTAGTTCAAGATAAATGCAGTAATTTGTTTTCCTGTGATATTGATGAGAGGTACCGCCTCAATCCATTTTGTGAAATATTCTGTAGCTACAAGGATGAATTTGTGACCATTGGATGAAGAAGGATTTATCTTTCCTACTAGATCAAGACCCCATTGGCAGAAAGGCCAAGATGTTACTAAAGCATGAAGTTCTTGTGCTGGTGCATGGATCAAATTTCCATGGATCTAACATTGTTTGCATGTTCTAGCTATCTCTAAAGAATCATGTTCCATAGTCGGCCAATAATAGCCCAAGCGTATGAGTTTTTTCGAAAGGGTAAGACCACTTGAATGAGTTCCACAAATGTCATTATGGACTTCATGTAAGGCCTTCTCAAATTCTTCTTGTTCGAGACATCTTAAAAGAGTACCGTCTAGACCTTGTTTAAACAGGGTATTTGCGATGAGAATATAATGGGAGGATTGGCGAATAAAGTTTCTCTTTTGGTTCTTCGATAGGTCGGGAGGTAGGGGGTTATCTTTCAGGTATGTGTAAGTTTGGCCATAGTGGGAGGAATCATGTCCAATGAGTTGACAGATGGTTTGGGAATCAGGACAATTAGGAGAAGGATAAGACAACTCTTCAACTAGGAATTCATAATGCTCTTGATTTTCCTATGTCTGTAATAGAGAAGCAAGTGTTTCCATGGCATCTGCTGCTTTATTATCAATTCTTGGAATTTGTTCAAAAGTGATTTCGACAAAATATTTCTTGAAATCATCCACCATCTTTTTATAAGGCATGAGTTTGTCATCTTTTGTTTGATAGTCATCATTAATTTGATTGATGATGAGCTGAGAGTCTCCAAAGACCTAAAGTTGTGTAATGTTCCATTCTACAGCCATTTTGATACCTGTAACCAATGCTTCATACTCTACTATATTATTTGTGCATGGAAAGCTTAATTTGTATGCTTTCGGGATTGTATGACCTTGTGGTGTGATGAGTAAAATACTTGCTCCTGATCCATGTTGTGTATATGAACCATCAAAGTATAGTTGCCATGTTTTTGTTGTGACTATTAAGATATCAACATCGGGAAATTCAATCCGTAAAGGATGATCAGCTTGAAGTGGTGCCTCTGCTAGTTGGTTTGCAATGACTTGTCCTTTTATAGCTTTCCTATCAACATACTCAATATCAAACTCACTTAGGATCATGATCCATTTTTCTAATCATCCTGTTAATGTTGCCTTGCTGAGTAAATATTTTGGAGGATCGATTTTAGCTATTAACTTGATGGAGTGAGATAGGAGATAGTGTCATAATTTTTGAGAAGCAAAAACTACTGCTAAGCATGCTTTTTCTATTGGTGAATAGTTGACCTCGTATCCTACTAATGTTCTGTTGATGTAGTAGATAGTTCATTCTTTTCCTTCATTATCCTGTTGTGCAAGGAAAACTCCTAGTGATGCTTCGGTGATCAATACATAGAGTAATAATGGTTTTCCAATAATTGGTGACATTGGGACGTGTGGTTGCATGAGATATGCCTTGATCTTTTTGAATGCATCCTCACATTGATTATCCCATTTGAAATGAATATTTTTATGCAATAGATGAGTAAATGGTTGACATTTATGTGCTAGCTGAGCAACAAATCTTTTGATTGACTGGAGTCTTCCTTGGAGTGATCTGAGTTGATTGATATTCTTGGGAGATGTCATTTCCATGATTTCTTTTACCTTAGTTGGATCTACTTCGATACCTCTAGCTGAAAAAATATATCCCAATAGCTTGCTTGAAGTAACGCCAAAGGCACATTTCTTAGGGTTTAGCCATAGCTTGTATTTTTCTAACCTGTCAAAGATCTTTTCCAGTATCTCTATATGTTCTTCTCTATTGTATGATTTAGCTAAAATGTAATCCACATAGTCTTCCATGAATGTATGCATCATGTCATGAAATATAGTTGTCATAGCTCTTTGATATGTAGCACCTGCGTTCTTTAATCCAAAAGGCATGATGTTCCAGCAGAAAGTACCCCATGGGCATCTGAAAGCTATCTTTTCTTGATCTTCAGGTGCTATTTTGATCTGATTGTATCCAGAGAAATCATCCATTAGAGAGAACATGGAGTGTCCAATAGTTAAATCTACAATGATGTCAATGTTAGGCAGAGGAAAATCATCCTTTGGACAAGCATTATTAAGATCTCTGAAGTCTGTGCATATTCTGATGCTTTTATCAGGCTTTGAAACAGGAAAAATGTTGGATACCCGTTGAGGATAGGCAACAGGTCTGATGAATCTGACATCCAATAATTTCTTGAGTTCTGCTTTGACTAGAATAGCGATATTGGGATGCATTTTCCTTCAATTCTGTTTGATTGGTTTGGCTTCTGGATTGATTAGGCTTCTGGATTGACATTTCAGTGATGCATAATAAGCTCTAGATCCAACCCTGGCATGTCTACATATGACTACGAAAAATTGATTTGCCTTCATTTGAAAAATTCCATATATTGTTGCATTTCTTTTTCTGATAGAGAAGTCGCTAGATGAAGAATCTTTGGTTGCTCTGTTGTGCCAATGTTAACTGCCTCTGTTGGTTCGATCAAAATGGATGACCATTCTTGATAGTGCTCAGGTAAAGTGTTAAATCTCCCATCTTTCGGTGCCTCAAGGAGGTTTTAAGGAGGTTTTGGTCTAATGTTGCCAAGAAATGGTTTTCAGCATTAGACCTGCTATTGTTTTTTTTTATTTTCATTTTTGCAACTAAGAGATTTGGCACCCACTTGACTAGAAGATGTGTTGCTAAAATTCCTAGTGGAAGTTGTTATGGGTTTGATTGCATTAAGATATACAGATATGGCATGGTCATTTGGAAAGGTGTCAATGGCAATATGTCCTTCATTTTCCCAATCAATAAGTTCAGGGTGGAGTAGAGGCAAGGGATCATTAGGTTGAGATGTTTCAAGGGTATTAAGGGTCATGATAGATGTGTCAAAGTTTTCAATATGTGTGTCAATGTCTAGAATGGTACCCTCATCAGAATGACCTTGTATAAGAAAATCCTGATCATCCTCGATTAAATGTGATCCTAATTCAAGTGAACTAGGTCCTGATGTTTGTCTTGCATACGTGTGAACTACATCAACTTCTACATCTCCTTCAAAGCAATTTTCTTCAGCTAAGTCTTTAGAATGATAGGAATCCCATTCCCATTCATTAGAATCTGTCTCATTGACAGCTTGCAATCTACAAATTTGATCATATAGCATTTCTTCTGTTATTCTTAATATATCTTGTCTTCTTTCATATTCAGCTTCTTCTAGACTGAGATTGAGTTTTGTCAACCTTGCTATGAGCTCTCCTGGATTTGTACTAGGATCATGTTTGTTTTGATTGAGATTTAATGCTGCTTGAGAGGTGCTTTTGGTCTATTTTTCTTGTTGATTTGAAGCTTGCTTATTTTCCCATTTCATTGTTTGTGCTTGTTGCTCCCTTTCAATGGCAAGTTGTTCTTGTTTGTTTTCATATTACTCTTGTTGTTGACTAAAATGTGTATCTTCTGGTAAATTAACTTGTCCATACCCTAAGCCTGCTTTGTCTGTAGCCTGTTGAGTGTAAGTTTGGATAGGTTCTGAGATACCTTCTTTTCTTTTCCCTATAGGACTGGTTCCAGTGTATCCCATCTTTCTAAGAATGTTAAATCCTTTTCCATACTTTTCTATAGGTATGCAGACATTGTTGATCTTTTGTTGAAATTCTTCATCCTTGTATAGCCACTGTAGTATATCTTTGTCTTCTGTTTCCTTTGATAAGGTCCCAGCACTAACAAATGCTCCATCAAATATTGGAAGATGTTTTACAATTGGTTTTTGTTTAGGGTTTGATGGTTTCTCCAAGGATTTAGCAGAAAATGGTATTTGTGATATCGATTATTCTCCATTCCTTCGATCTCTTAGCTGCATTTGTTTTTCCATACTTGACAAAATAGAGGCAAATGATTATTCCTTGGATTGTGTGTTTGAAGATGATGCCTTCCTATTATGAGGAATAATGACCTCTTGAGCTATTTTTAGATTGCTGCAATATTGAAAAGGATTTGAATCTACAGAGATAGTGATTTCCTCTCCATTGTATGGAAATTTTACACACTGATGGTATGTTGATGGGACAACTTGCAAGTCATCGATCCATGGTCTCCCTAGGAGTATATTATATGATAAGTCCAAGTCTAGAACTTGGCATGCTGCGTTTTTCTACAGAGGTCCTACTCTGATGGGTAATATCACCACTCCTTTGGAGGAACGTTCTTCTTCATCATAGGCTTTTATACTGATCCTTTTTTGGGGATCAACTACATCTTCTGAATAACCTAGAGCACGAACAAGACTCAATGAACAGATGTTTAGGCCAACTCCTCCATCTATTAGGACACATTTAACGCGCGTTTTATGAATGATGACTTTGATATGTAGGGGAGCATTGTGGGGATGTTGCAAGGACATGTCGTCTTCTTCAATGAATGCTAAGCAGTGAGGGGTTGTGAGGTGTCCCACCATGGTTTGGAATTGATCAATATCAATATCTTTGGACACTATTGTATCTACTAATGCTCGTTCAAGAATTTCTTTGTGTGCAGGTGAAAGCTTTAAAAGTTCTAAGATAGATATTTGTGCATGTGTTTTTTGTAGCTGCTCCACTAGACTATTTTTTTTTGTAGTGGATGATGTGTAAGGGGTAGGACCCAGAAAAATTACTTTGGCTTTTCTTCTTGTGATAGCATGAGCAGGTTCTTGATTTTGCTTTTCTTTAACTACAATCATGTTTACCACATTATCATATGTATGAGCGTAGTTTACCTTTGCTTTACCCTTACCATTGTTTGTTGTTGATGATTCACCTTTCTCATAGTTTGGAAGTGGAGTTTTAAAAGTTGTATGAGATTCGTTTGTTGTATGTCCATCTACTGTTATTACTCCATTATCAATCAAATCTTGGATGACATGTTTCAATCACTGACAAGTATCAGTGTGATGTCCCTTGTTTCGATGGAAATTGCAATAATGGTTATCATTCCACCAAGGTGGTTTTACTTGAGGTTCATAGTTCCTTTCTTTTGGCAAAGTGATCAATTTGTTTGCGAGAAGTGTCTTTAGTGCTGACCCAAGGGGATCACCAATGTTTGTAAATTGTCTTCAAAAGAAATTTTTGATAGTTGCTTTTTGGTGATGGTTGTTTTGTTGAGGCGTTGCTGAGTGAGTAGATAAATTTAAAACTGGTTGTTTTGGTTTTACATTGTTGTTGTCTACTATTCCATTATTGACGATATTTTGATTTCTATTCCAAAACTTTGGTTTATCATTGTGATTATTGTTATTGTTGTTGTTGTTAGGAGGATGGACTCCTTCTTTATATATTTTCAATTCACCATTCTTTATCATGGCTTCCTCCATTTTGATTCCATTATCAATCATTTTTCTGAAGCTTTGATTTCCTTGCATTTTTAAAAAGTAACTCATTTGATCATTTAAGTTGTCAATAAATATGTCCATTTTTTCATATTTTGGCACTGTACGAGGATATCGCGAGGCTAACCATCTCCATTGTTGTAAGAATGTCATGAAAGCTTCTCCAACTTTTTGTTTGGCGTTACATAGGTCTAGCATTGTTGTTTTATGTTGTATGTTGTAAGAGTATTGTGAAACAAACCTATCCACCAATTCTGAGAATGATCTAATTCCAGGTGAAAGTTTGGAGAACCATTCCATAGCTAGTCCAGTTAAGCTTTTTGGAAATAATCTCATTAAGTAGGTATCCTCATGTGCAAACTCCATACTCATTGTGCAAAATTATCGTATGTGCTCTTGAGGGTTAGTGCTTCCATCATATTTTTCATATCTAGGAGTTTCACAACCTATAGGAAATTCTATCATGTTTAGATTTATCTCGAATGGATAAGGACATATTTCTTGAAGTGAAAATCTTCAAACATTTCCTCTCTGCATATCTTGAATTTGTGTTTGCATTGTTTGTAGTTGTTGTGTGAGAGTTGTGATAGGATTATCAACATGATTTGTTCTCATATAACCATGATTTTGCATTCTAGGAGGATCTAGATCTCTTCTTGTTTCATCTCTAGTCCTTGTATCTTTGTTAGATTGAATGTTATTCAGAATTTCTACTTCATCTCTTTTGGGAACATAAGTTTCTTCAATTGTTTTGGTGTTATCAGGAATCGATGTGTTATTCATTTTGAGACCAAGAATATCCTCATATTGTTCATTATTAGGGGGAGGATCACTTTTCTTTTGTGTTAATTTGTTCACATCAAAGTCTTGGGGGAGTGTAGCACCAAATTTTGCTAACATTAGGAAATATTTTTCCTTTTCCTCCTCCAACAATTTCTGCATAAATTTGTCAAATTGGGGATCTTTTTTGATGTCTTTGATATTTTGTTTTGTTATTTCTCCTTCAACTTGTATTTCATCTTCATGTTCCATGTTTCTATGATCTTCAGTTATTTCTAACGTTTCGATTTCTATCTCTGCGATTTTTCGTCTCCGAGCCCTAGTTAAAATGGGCATACATGTGTGTTATATATTGTGCTAGGATTTGATTGTCTAAACATTTATTTTGATAAGGGATCAACTGTCAAGGTAAATAGGATAGAGTGATATGACACTAAAAGAGGATTCAAGTGTTTAAAGGTTTGCAAGTTTTTTAATCTTCAGTTTTGGAGTGCAATGGTGATTTTGATAAGAATCAAGTCTAGTAGGAATGATATATCCTATGATGTGGGACAAGATTATCTTGACCAAACATTTGAGTTTCGTGATAGAGGATGATAGATCCTAATGAGAAACTATGTTTGAATGATCAGTTTACCAAATAGGGTGATAACGCACTTTGAGATGTTTAGATTTTGAACTTGTTGAGGGTTAGCACTTGAAAATATTAAGGTGTATATTTTTTGAAGTTTGATTTTTTATGGATGATAACTTGATCAAGTGAACCAAAGCGAAAATCTAAACACAAGTGACAAATTAATAGGTGTTTATGTTTACTGCAAATTGATCAGGCATAAATGACAAATCTGAAATAGGCATGTAGGACACAACTCTAGACTGACAAATGCAGAGTTTTGTATGACACGATATGCAGTTTAGAATGACAAAATATACTAGACCATACGATAGACTAGAAATTTCATTTAAAGAGCAGAGGCTTGGACGACAAACCTTTCTAAACCATACAAAAAAATAGGTGACTCGTACAACACATAATGCTACGTAATATGACAAAATATTTTATGAAAATAGGTTTGTATGACAGAGAACCTAAATCATATGACAGATAACAGAGCAGAGATAAAAAAAATTGTTTGGTTGAATTTTGATAACTAAAGTTTAATGTTTTGCTTATGTTTTCCAGTTTTGGATGTCTGGTTTGTCAATTTAAGGATGAATACACAACAAACACATGATATGATAAGTGACTCCAAGAATGCTAAACCCTAAGGAAGTTGGCTGAGAATGAAAACCTTTTCTTGCTGACTTAGGTACACACCCAATAGCTAATCAGGATACGGCCATTGAGCATCATGGAATGGATTCTCAACGTCGTATTATCCGACTCCAAATGCTAATGGGGGCACGATATGACAAGTATCTTGGGAGAGTTACTATCTTTCTTGCACAAAGATTATCACCCTTTCAGAGGTGAATCAAGTAGCTTCTATTTTAACTTGGAACTAGTAACATCGAGGTATAAACTCAATTAAGAGGTCTCCTAGCCTTGCAAACCAAGGTTTGCTATACCCGAAGGTACGGAGGAGAGTTATTCCCGAGCACTGCCATTGACTTGATTTTCATCAAATCACGTTTATTTTATAGTGGGTTGGATTACTTTGCATTTAGCCATTCCCACTTAGGTTGTTCCCCTCACACTGACCGTAATGGCTTTAAGTGTTTTTAAGCTCCTCGGGAGGGCAAGCCTGCAAAAGTAATGCACTAATAAAAGTAAAAGATGAGTCTCACTTTCTGATCACCTAAGAAAGGTTAGAGCATACTCACCTATCATCACAATAACATAAGACATGATGATTCATTTCCCTTAGCAAAATTTAAATGTGCCTAGAAAACTTAAATGAATACACAAAGTTTAGTCGAATTCATAGGCAACTTGCAAAATAGATTCATTAGTAGTCTTGATTGGTTTTTGAATTCGGTCTTTGACAAACGTATATTTGACAACGTCCTGCAAAACTTGTTAGGCACACACAAGAAGTCAACATTGTGGTTGATAAGGAAACAACTGAGAAGAGAGATGTGGCAACTGAGCCACCGACATAAAACATTGCAGTTGAGACAAATGTTGAGGATACAGTTGGAAACATTGAGATTGGGATTGAAACACACAGTAGACAATCAATTGATCCCCTGGATACTAAAAAGATAGATGCTATTGG
This sequence comes from Cryptomeria japonica, assembly GCF_030272615.1. Lineage (NCBI taxonomy): Eukaryota > Viridiplantae > Streptophyta > Pinopsida > Cupressales > Cupressaceae > Cryptomeria > Cryptomeria japonica. The sequence goes on along the minus strand of NC_081412.1, from coordinate 596,504,266 downwards.
TGTACACACTGAAAAACCTACTGAGCAACCGGCTACTAATAAATCTATTGAGATACCAGCAGTAGACAATTCAGAGGTACATACAAAGAAACTGGTAGAAAACACTAAGACACAATCAGAGAAACCGACAGTGGAAAACTCAAAGAAACAGATAGAAGTACACATTGAAAAACTTGAAGAGAAGAAGGATGAGGTAAAAGATAATGCAGAGACAGTGCCACTGGCAACAACTAAGAAACCCAAACCATTGCTTGTAGAGATGCAGACTCAAACTGACCTACCAGAGGTCACCATAAGCAAAGAGGTTACTCTCACTGGCAGACTACAAATTGTTAAGGCAATTAGTCAATCATCTGGTTCTTCACTGACATATTTTAGACTGACCAATGTAACAGAGGTATTACTAGATTCCATTAAGAAAATAATAGATTGAAATGCACTTGCATATAAGGCAATTGATGATACTATTCCAATTTTAAAATTGATAGCACCTAAGTGCAATGTAGAAAATAAAGATTCTTTGAGCCAATTAGACGCATTGTCTAAGTACATAACCGACAATCTACTAACAATTGATCAGATCAATGAGGAGACTTTTAGTGAGAAAATGAATAAAGAGAAAGAAAAATTCTTTGCAGAGTCAATAAACAGATGTAAGGAACACATTGATACATTATTACCAGCACTGGGAAAGACAATAATGGACTTAAAGAAATTGTACAGGGATTCATGTAAAACTAACATTTTGACAAAGGATATAGATAAAGAGACCAATAGAGCACAAAAGGAAATAAATGATATTGTTGATAATATAATAGGTTCATCAGAACCCATATTAGTAATAGAGCAGGAAATTGTAGGCTTTGAAGAGAAAATTGAAAAATTTGAAAAAGATAAGGAGATATTAAAATTTAAGGCTAAGGAAATCAAGCGCAGACTAGGTCCGAAACTAGACATCCTCATCTCTTTGAGAAAAGAGATTTATGAGGTTCTTGTTCTAGGACTTAAGACACCAGAAGAGAAAATGCACATACTCACCGATACCATCCAAAGGATAGAAGAAGCACTAAAGGATAGTGAAAGGTTCACTAACAACTTGAATTTTGAATTAGTGGATCTATATCAGATTGTAACCCACCGGTTATAGGGATCCAGACAAGAACGACACTCAATTGACATTAATTGACAGCCTTTGTCATTGATGCCAAAGGGGGAGTATTAGAGGATGAGAAAAAGGGAGTAGTAGGATGAAGACAATGATTAACAGAAGACATCATCTGCTCAGGGGGAGCACACAGTTTTGGTAAGATTTTTGGACAACACTTTTGGATACAATTTTGACTTTTTCTCATGAGTGTTGCCATCAATGCCAAAGGGGGAGATTATTGGAAAATGCACACTCTAATGAGAAATTGTAGGTAATCAAAGTTATTGTCATTGATGGAAACCTTGCAATCATATGGCACCGACAGGCACCGAAATCGATAGACTCTACACCAGCAGCGACAAGATGATTACTGCCACCCTGGCCGACAAGATTTTGTTTATTGCATAATGTATTTAATTGTAATATATTTTTGTAAGTCGACAAGGAATATTGTAATAAGGGTCATATATAAGTATGAGATCTTGTAGAACATTAAAAAGAAGAAGTAAGATGTGAAAAAGGATGATCTAATGTGCGAATATTAAGGTAGATTTTGAAGTAAGGTTTGTGGTTATTACAAGAGCTTAAACCGGTATTGAACTAGGCATAGCAGATGATTTTTGTAGCAGTACGTCACA